>NC_087079.1:17379319-18051575 GCF_026151205.1 Bolinopsis microptera
TTCAAAGTAACTATGAACTTTTAAACGAGCCCCATATTTACAACTATATGTAACATAACTTTTTGTTGTTGGACCTGACCTGTTAGAGATAGGAGCAGTAACGACAGTGGATACAGTCAGGGCGATATATAACGCTATCCCTAGCCATCCCTCCTGGGCCTTAGTGGCCCCCATCTCGCAAGATATTATCTGAGGGGAGGGAATTAGTGGCCCCCATCTCGCAAGATATTATCTGAGGGGAGGGAATTAGTGGCCCCCATCTCGCAAGATATTATCTGAGGGGAGGGAATTAGTGGCCCCCATCTCGCAAGATATTATCTGAGGGGAGGGAATTAGTGGCCCCCATCTCGCAAGATATTATCTGAGGGGAGGGAATTAGTGGCCCCCATCTCGCAAGATATTATCTGAGGGGAGGGAATTAGTGGCCCCCATCTCGCAAGATATTATCTGAGGGGAGGGAATTAGTGGCCCCCATCTCGCAAGATATTATCTGAGGGGAGGGAATTAGTGGCCCCCATCTCGCACGATATTATCTGAGGGGAGGGAATTAGTGGCCCCCATCTCGCAAGATATTATCTGAAGGGAGGGAATGAAAAGGTCGTGATACGATAAGAAACATATTTCAATCTGCATACTGGTTATGGTTAATGAATAATGGTATCTCTAATCTCCAATTTATGTCATATTTATGTAGATCGTGAATTTGTTAGATGATTGAAGAGGTAAACTATGCATTATAACTACCTGAGTAACTATTCCTGGAAGGTATATCTCGATAGCATCCCCGACCTTCATGAACAGGTTCATGAACATGATCATCTTATCTTTCCTGGTCCAGGTGTTTAAACCTATCAGATTACTCCTCTCCTCGCTATCATCCTCAGCTTGTTTCGAGCTCTTGCGGGAACTGAAACCTGCTGACTGAGTGACGGGTTCCTCTAACGTACCCTGCGCCATCTTAGGGTGATTTAATGTCTAACTAAGTATAGCAGTGAACAACTCTTACCTCATTAATTAAATTGTATGATTTTTCGTTCGTTACAAGGTAACTAAATTGAATGTGGTAACCTTGCCTGGTCACTTGGTTGATCACTACACAACACAATACGACAACAAAAAAACACACCAACGATATTCATTCTTTTTCTGTAACTAGGCCTAGGCCAAGACTTATCATACTGATAAGGCCCAAGATAAGGGCAATTGATTTTAACGTCTGATTTAGTGCATGTTTTAACAAATAGCCGATTTTAATTTATAATTTAAGACTCAGATCGCAATTCTGTAGTATACGGTATAATATATATATAGGTACCCTATACGGTACCACCGGTTCTCGTGAAAGGATCTAATTTGAACTGTAGTTAGATTATAAGGTTTATATTTTCTCTACTTTTATTGTTACTCTTTTGGTTACAACTTCACAACAAGATCAAAGTATTTAGATTTGCCCGGTTTAAATATTCAACAAAGATTTTTTAAGTGAAAACAACTGAACTGGAACGGTTTAAAATGTCCAGTTTTAGCAAGACAATATATTGAGTTATTATCCACCAAATAAACCTAATTACTAAACTTACTTAACTACCCTGTCACTTGAATGATCGATGAAAATTATAAAATTACAACATAGCACGAATTATCACGTATACATGTATACTGGTAGGATCTGCTGTACAATCAAAGTAAAGTGGGCCAGTAGCTACATATTATAATCATCTAATTCTCTACGCTCTGCGATGTGTAGTACTGTGTCCAGTGTCTATTGTCCATAGTTAATACTTATCTTCAGTAATTCCATGTTGTTGTAATCCATATAATTAGGTTTAACTAAATTTTTTAAAAGTTATATATCTCATAGCAAAGTAACTCTGTACGGGACATATCTCATAGCAAAGTAACTCTGTACGGGACATAATATGTACAGAGTTACTTTGCTATGAGATATTATCTCATAGCAAAGTAACTCTGTACGGAACATATCTCATAGCAAAGTAACTCTGTACGGGACATATCTCATAGCAAAGTAACTCTGTACGGGACATATCTCATAGCAAAGTAACTCTGTACGGGACATATCTCATAGCAAAGTAACGCTGTACGGGACATATCTCATAGCAAAGTAACTCTGTACGGGACATATATCATAGCAAAGTAACTCTGTACGGGACATATCTCATAGCAAAGTAACTCTGTACGGGACATATCTCATAGCAAAGTAACGCTGTACGGGACATATCTCATAGCAAAGGAACAGTTGAACTGCTAGCTGCTCACCAAAATGGAAACCACTTACAATATACAATACGCGTAAAGTACAATGGGGATCGTTTACATGCTGAGTAGCCAGATTTTTACCATTTCGACCCCCCCCCCCCCCCCCCTACCTCCATGAGCAACAGAAAGCTATTGTGTTCAAGTTAGAGTGAGCTTATGGAGATTCCCTCTCCCCTACGCTGGCTTTCGTTATACAATATACATAGAAGGTTCCCCTTAAGTGTAGGTACAAGACTTCAGCCTAGTATTTGAGTGGCTTAACAGGGACTTATCTTTAGAAAGTTCTAACTCTTTAAAGATACTGTGAATTCCTTTTAAATAGTTGCAATAAAAGATAATCAAATATTCACTTAAAATAATTTAAACACGTGTTAAACCTCCTTGTCCCTGTCAGGAAGTGATAAAGATCCACCCTCAAGCTAGCACGGTGGTTTGCAGGCGGGTACTGGACCTCTTAGTGGCACTTGGCCGGTACTTCCCCAACCACTTCCTTAGCAGGAGTGTTACAGACTCCGGCCTCAAATACGGTGGAAACAAACTTCCTGATGACAAGAAGGTAAAGAATTCTTTACTTTTCTTCAAATTATATGTTTCTGTAGTAATCTTAGAAATTAACTGGTACTCTCGAGTCTCGAGCATCAAAATTTCAAATGAATATAAAATATTGGCTACTTTTTTATAATACTAAAAGTGATGTATTAAATACACTTATTAGGCCCCACAAGCTGAGCTTCTCAACACTGGATTAGCTCTTACTGACTTCTGGGACTTCCTACTCAGCTCAGATCATGGTTAGTTATCAGAAATACGTAGTAAGTTGTGTAATAAATATGTAATGAATAATAAATATGTAATGAATAATAAATATGTAATGAGTAATAAATATGTAATGAATAATAAATATGTAATGAATAATAAATATGTAATGAATAATAAATATGTAATGAATAATAAATATGTATACTAATTATATTAGAAATTATGCATTATCTTTAGTTACCATATTCAATTTCATTGTTTATTGCATTCTGTTTAAACTTTGACATTAAATTAAAAATATGTAGTATGTGCCCGTTTCTATAAGATGTAATTAGAAAATTTTATGCTGAATGAGTTAGGTCAAATTAATTTGATCTAAGATATTTGGTTGGGGAGGCGGATTATTGTTGTAAAGTACTGTACTACTCACGAAGTACTGTACACGATGTTTTCAAGCAAGCAGATATTTAAATTGACTAGATTTCCACTGGTAAGCAATTCGGAAAATCATGGGCCGGCATAGTGTCGGGGCGGGTATGATCCGCCAACCTCCGAGTTACATGCCTGGTACTCTACCAAGGCAAATTTGATCTAGTTATATTAAGTTACCTACCTACCTATTTTATATTAAGTTTATTTTTAGTGAATTAACATATCAGTAATTAGAAACCACAAAACATGCCCGATATTTTCAGTAAAAGGAAAGACTCCGTCAGGAAAGTCTACCAAGATGGGGACCTCGTCCCACTTCTTATCGTGCCCCATGGGACAGCTAATGGTTCTACTAGATCACCCCGTCATTAAAAACAACCAGAACCTCATAGATAGGTAAGACTTAGCACTAACACAGTGTATAACCTTACTTACACTATTCCTTTGTGATATGGGTGGAAATTCTTGTGAATGACGTTAAATAACGCAAGTCCCTTATAATCTACAACACTAACACACTCCCCTATAATTTCCACTTCTAGGTTACTGAGACTGCTGTCCTCTATAGCGCATGCTCTAGCCGAACAGACTTCCGACAAGAAAGAGGACAAGAAAAACAAGAATGTGGAACCCTTACCAGAGGACTGTCCAGAGAACAGCATTGAGAAACAACATCTCCAACTGGTTACTAGCATCCTCACCACTGGAGCCTGTAGTGAGGTAATAACTAGATTATTTTATATATAATTATAAAGTTAGAATTAAAAGTCTATTCCCATGAAAGTCATGTCATCCTACTTTGCCATCCGTACATTATTTTGATTTACATATTAACTAATTAACTAATTAACTAATGGACTATCTAATTACAGGAGGGATTGGAGGACGGTACTTCACTATTACTCCAGCTGTCCAAAGTAAACTCCAGGCTTAGAGACATGACGCTGTCTCTAATGTTGTCCGGACTGCAATCAGTCGCTGCTGACCTTCAGCAACAGGTAATTTAATGCATTGATTAAATAACTTATTGGTTAATCAATTGAGGAATAAGTAAATTTAAATAAGTAAGTTCCTGAGGAGGTTAAGTTTTCTTCAATTCCTTAGTTTTATCAGTAACCTTGAATACTTTGTCAAATAAGAGACGTCATATCAAAAAAATATTGGGAACGCAACCGTAACTTTAATCTGACAAACAATTTCAGATAAAGCAACTGTTGGAAGAGCTAAAAGAAGAGCACCGAAGGAACCCACAGAAGAAACAAAAAGAGAAGGATGTGA
Source organism: Bolinopsis microptera (assembly GCF_026151205.1). Taxonomy (NCBI): domain Eukaryota; kingdom Metazoa; phylum Ctenophora; class Tentaculata; order Lobata; family Bolinopsidae; genus Bolinopsis; species Bolinopsis microptera. The sequence continues at coordinate 17,384,066 of NC_087079.1, forward strand.
CAAAGAGCAAAGCCCTGACCTTGCAGCCCAACAAGGGTTCTCTCAAGACTCCACACAGGGATCTCCATCTTCCTGCCATGTCTAATCTGACCAAGAAAAACAGCAGCCAGGCTTACTTCCTACGTATACTCAAGGTACGTATTTCATTCTAATTAACACCGGTCTCGGCATTACTTCTCAGTATTAATGGTTATACCGACCGAGCATTTTGCTATAGCCCTCCAAATAAGAATTAGCTAAATGTAAGGGTTTAACAATTTCCCATCAACGTATCGAACTTAAGTCTTTATCTCATTATGTTTACATAGTACTATTAACTATTAACTATTTGTAGGTGGTTATAGCTGTCAGGGACGTCACGATTAAAAGCATTGAGGCCGAGAAAGATAAGAAGAAGAAAGAGCGTGAAGCTAAGGTGAAGGAAGAGAAAGAGAAGAAGAGGAAGGAGAGAGAAGAACAGAGGAAGGAGGGCGAAGAGACGGAGAGTGACGATGAGGAGGACGAGGAGGAAACTAAGAGTGAAGAGGAAGAGGACAGTAAGTCTTCCTTTTTATTTTTTAAATAATCGCATTTTTGTTAGGAATCAATTAAGTGTAACACTTAAATATTTATATGTTGTGAGGGATATCTTTAACATGTCAGTAGATTACAAGTAATTAGCAAGATGATTAAGTAATTAGCAAGATGGTAACAATTAAAGTGGTATATACTTGCCTCATTAACTCTTGTTTCTCTCAGAAACGGGAGGTCTGGGTCCACTATCAGAACAACTCAAAGTCTCTCAACTGTGGACCACTCTGGGAGAATGTCTGACTGAGCTTGGTTCCAGCTCCGATACTCACGCCGTCCTGGTTCTTCAACCCGCCGTTGAGGCTTTCTTCCACGTTCACGGTATTGACAGTACCGCAGAGAAGACCTCTTCTGCTTCAAGACGAGGCCGCAACACATCGGGATCTCTGGATCTGTTGAGCGAGAGTCCTGCTCCGCTGAGTGTGGAACCTGTGGATAGTGTGAGCTCTCTGAGTTCAGGGGGTCAAGGCTCCTTACCTATCTTTACTTCCGACATGTGTCCTGATACTCGCAAGTTCATCACATTCGCCGAGCAGCACCGTATCGTGCTGAACCAAATATTGAGACAGAGCACTACACCGCTCAGTGACGGTCCCTTCCAGGTTCTAGTCAATCACACTCGTGTCCTGGACTTTGACGTGAAGAGAAGGTACTTCCGACAAGAGCTGGATAAGATAGAAGAAACTAACAGAAGAGAGGACATCGCTATCAGGGTCCGACGAGAGCACGTGTTTGAGGAGAGCTTCAGAGAGCTGCACAGGAGATCCCCTGAAGAGTTGAAGAGCAGATTGTACGTGATATTCGAGGGAGAAGAGGGGCAGGACGCTGGTGGTTTGTTGAGGGAGTGGTACCAGATTATCGCTAGAGAGATTTTCAATCCTCACTACGCTCTCTTCACTACTACCCCCGGGGACAAGGTCACGTACGTGTGCAACAGTTTCAGTCATTACAATCCAAATCACTTGGACTACTTCAAGTTTGTAGGCCGAGTCATCGCCAAAGCTATCTACGATAACAAACACCTGGACTGCTACTTTTCCCGGTCATTCTACAAACACATTCTCGGACAGCCAATTAGTTTCAAGGACATGGAACACGAAGACTATGCTTTTTACAAGAGCATGATGTTCCTTCTGGAGCACGATCTGGTCGAGGCTGGGCTAGACAACCTGGACTTTACTATGGAGATAGAAGAGTTCGGAGTATCAGAGACCAGGGAGTTAAAACCTAACGGTGACAACATTGCCGTCACGAACTCCAATAAGAAGGAGTATGTGAAACTCATCTCCCAAATGAAGATGACCGGCAGTATAAGGTCCCAGATAAAAGCTTTCCTTGACGGTTTCTACGATATAATCCCCAAACACCTCATCTCGATATTCAGCGACAACGAGCTTGAACTTCTGATATCTGGTCTCCCAACCATTGATATCGAGGATCTGAAAGCGAACACCGAGTATCACAAATTCAGCGTCACCTCCCTCCAGATCCAGTGGTTCTGGCGAGCGCTGCGCTCCTTTTCGCAAGCGGAACGCGCCAACTTCCTTCAGTTCGTCACCGGCACCTCCAAAGTTCCTCTACAGGGCTTCTCTTCTCTCGAGGGTATGAATGGCGTGCAGAAGTTTCAGATTCACAGAGACGACAGGTCTACGGACAGACTGCCTTCCGCTCATACCTGCTTCAACCAGCTTGATCTTCCAGTTTACGAGACCTACGATAAACTGAGGAGGAACCTCCTTCTCGCCATCAATGAGTGCCCTGAAGGATTTGGCTTGGCTTGAAGTTTGAACTGCAAAAGCTTAACATGTTGCCGAGCAATTATTATGATACGTGACCTAACTTTTGGTTGCCGAGCGAATATATTCATCGGCTTTTTGGGAACCGCTGTAAATTATTTTCAAGTTGGATACGTTGAACTTATTGCAGATTCATTGGTTTTTTAGTTTTTGGAATATGTTTTCACATTGAAAGGGGTATACGGGGATAAAAGAGAAGATATAAAATGTATCGGCTTGTTATTTATAATGTTGTTGTTTACAACACGACTTAATATATCGGGGTAATAGTTGTGACAGGTCGTGTTTCAGATCATTATATTAGATGATCGTTGAATGCGTGGGTAGTGAGTTTAGGGGCCATCTACATTTACTAACCTCACTCCTCCGCTATAACTTCGTTCATGAAAATGACTGTCGTTTTTAGGCATCTGTGTGGCACGTGCACGCGGTGCCATTTAACTTCGTTTTTAGCTTACATTTCCAAGGAAGAATTTCATATACACGGATTAACCTCTAGATTGTGTACCTGTTCCTCAAAAATCTTAATAGTTTTCAAATAAATTTAACTCAATAATCGCATATCATTTCTTCAAATGTGGCTTCAAGCGTACCCCCCCCCCCCCCCCCCCCCTTCAAGCTTGTTGCTTGCATGTTAATGACCTACCAAGACACGCGCCGAGATGGACTCGTCGACGGTCTTGGAACAATTGTTTTACGAGTATCGCCCAACTTCAACATTCAAGCTTGCCTCTTGATGTTACCTGGGGGCCTCAGGCTTTTCTGTTCACATATTAAAGATGCGGCGGAATGACAGGCTGATGAATGAGCGCCGCTCAGTAAGCTTGCCGGTTTATGCGGCTTACCTAACTAATTTATTGCTTGCTTCTCTTTCTCTCATAGAAAGATCTTTCCCAAACAAAAGGAAATGATATTAATTTGAATCACCTAAAAATGCTATTTTCACAATTTTCTGTCAACTTTGGAGTCCCGTTGTGATGGGAAAAGCGAGCGACCGATTTCATTCTCGGTATCATTTTGCATTTGCGGACGGTTATTCAAATTAAAATCTTTTCCTTTTACCTGGGGACCTCAGGCTATTATGTTCATACAGAATAGAGATTCGGCGGAATGACAGGCTGAGCGCGGCTCAGTAACTTTTCCTTTAGTTTGGGAAAGAGAGACATTGCACATTGGCAGCGGTCCACTCGACCCATGATAATGGGTTTTGGTCAAATATCATCTCTTTTTGATTATAATCATAATGTCAGGGTACTTTTCAAAGTCGAAATGTAAATTCATAATTTTATTAGCAATAAGTAAAGAGGTAATTTCAACGATTTCGAAATTTTACCTCTGAAAACATTTCCTTGTGTTTAGAAAAACATATCTTTCGATCACTAACTGAATATGCCACATAATTCTCATTCAAGTTGGCATTAAATTCAAACATAATGACATTGAACTGTCGTGGCAAAGCAGAATTTGTTCGAAATCACGAATGAGCAAAATTCTCATCTTTCGCACGTACAAACTTTTTGTCATACGTTGTATGACCCGCCGCGCACTTCGTGCGCGGCTCCCCCTGTAGCGTCGAAGACGCTACTATAGCGTCGAAGACGCTACTATAGCGTCGAAGACGCTACTATAGTGAAGCGACCGTGGGGGTCACCACGTGATACAACAAACTTTGAGTTACCTGGGGACCTCGGCCTCGGCGGAATGACAGGCTGAGCGCGGACCAGTAAACTTTGAGCGGACGTTGCGTGCGCATTTGACGGATGTCGCGCCGGGCCAGATCATTAAAAATGGTCAAGTGCGCATCTTGTAGCGCGATGCACTACTGGGTCGCGCCGCGCATCAAATAATTCTTCTCGAAACCACGGTAGATCGGCGAGATGCACCACTGTGCCTCACCGAGCTGCGAAGGATTTACATCGTGAATCAAGTGCGCATCCAATATTGAATCACCTTTTTGCATATTCGTTATTTTTTCATTCCCCTAACGAAGAATTGGACTTACTTCCTTATACGGTCATATCACGTGATCGAAACAGTTTTTCGCCAATATCTCGTCAGGGGAGCATTCGGAATCAGCGTCCCAAAATACATCGCGATCGATTGAAGTTGGTTTTAACTGTTGGGGGCCCTTTTAGAACAATTTCGAAGATCGACTGTAAAATGATTTAGCACGCTTGTGCCAAACCGGAACCATAAAAACCAAACACCAAAGTCACTTGACGGTTGTAGCGCAATGCACTACTGGGTCGCGCGCGTGCATCCAATAATGCTTCTCCATTCTCGCAACCACTTATGCACTATGCAGATCGGCAAAATGCGAAGGATTGACATCGTGAATCAGATTTGACGGATGTTACTCGCGGTCGCGCTAAATCACTCTACAGTCGATTCTTCCATTTTCACCACTTTTAGTTTCGCATTGGATAAGCACATGTTATACGCGCGCGTTACGTGTCAATCATATTTGATCCCGATTTCTTACTTTGGGTTTCAAACTTGCTTGTCGAGTTTTCGTCAATAATCAATTATCATCCATGATTCATCATTGCCACTTGTGTAATACCTTGAAATCCTATAAGTTGAATGAATAGGTTTTAAAATTGTTGACATAGCATAGAAGGACTGTTGTCAGAATGTAGAATGATACAGAGCCGCCTTCAGAAGTTAAAATTGTTGAGCCTTATTTTCTAGTGTACTGTTTCGTATGACATATGAGTCGAGGTACAAATAGAATTTATCGCTGGATCAAAATGCTGAGATTTTAATATAAAGCAAAGCCAAGTATCAATAAACTAGTTTAGATTACGCCTGATTGCTTGAGTCCTATTTAAAAATATTTTTGATATGTGATCCTAGAAGTAGAATCACAAATTTTGCATTCGTTTTAATTGTGTTTTTTTTATGCGAAGAGCATAATATATTGTTTTTCCTTAAGCCAGCTGATCCAGCTATTGTAAAAGTCTACGGTCTAAAATGCTGCTTACTTTAGAAACACTGCGCTTCTTATTTGAATCATTAAATCTAGGCTGCATAAAATGATAGGTTTTCGGATTTTGACCTAAGCAGCCGAAACTGATATTATTATTATTGTTATCCATATAATATACTATTATCGATGTAGTTTAATAGACTATAAATTTATTATATAACCTGGTTTTATTTCCATAGAAGTGTTTTTACCAGTTACTTTAGTAAATTAACAAAATGTACGTCTCCACTCTGCAGTTCCGACTGCAATTCGAACTTTGCCGTCTAGAATCTAGTGTGAATATTATAGATATTTACAACAAATATTTTAATTGGTAATCTTGTTTTGCTTTACTGGGCCGCGCCAAATCTTTATTCAATATGTTAATGAACATAATAGCCTGGGGTCCTCAGGTAAGTTTTGCTCTTATGAGTGGGTCAATCATTTATTTTTAATTGTAGTTGACGAAATCGTAGTATTAATAGATTATTTTAACATTGTATCTTTGCAGCTATGTAAGTTTTCAGTACGTCCTGTTTATGACAAAGGCATGTAGCCGAAACGTCGACAAAGAATTATGTTTTAACACACTGAGTGGAGACTCTCATTTCGTCAACTACAATTAAAATATTTTAATTATCAGGTTCATCAGCATGGGACAAGTTGCAGATCAACCGCCATATAGGTACGTACTACAAGGTTTTCATTTATGACTCAGTAATACAATTAAACAACAAGTTAATTTAAGAGTTGCAATTTGATTGATATACAATATCATGCGATAGTTTATCAAAATACTTCGAAGGCTTTTAACTTGAATAACAATATCATTTTTAAAGCAAGGTTTGTAATTGAAGGCAAGCATATCGGTCTGGGTAACACGACTCCTGTCCGACAGCGACAGCTGTCCGACAGCGACATCTGTCCGAATCAGGGTACCAGAAAAAAACGACATCTGTCCGAAATTGTGACCTGATTTGAGATATGATCTGAGCCATAGTTTACTACCACAGTTTATTTTTCGATAGCTTTGAGGAAATCCATAGGGTTGCTGTAGTTGTCGTAACCATCTACAATTCTCTGAAGTTGTCCATCATAACGGATCCATTTGGGTGCACGTGGCTCAGGTAGTTCCCGCCAGTCTCTTTTGGTTTTCTTCACGTCTGTAACAGGAGAGTTTGGAGTCAGGTACTCCTCCCAGATGTTGGTCTGCTTAACATGCTTCAGGAGGGCTTTCTTGTAGTGGAAGTTACATCCTCGTCTGGTAGTGGAGGGCCACACGGAAGCAACTTGCTCGAGATTCGTAACCCAATCCACCGACCCTGACCCTGACCCTGACCCTGACCCTGACCCTGACCCTGACCCTGACCCTGACCCTGACCCTGACCCTGACCCTGACCCTGACCCTGACCCTGACCCTGACCCTGACCCTGACCCTGACCCTGACCCTGACCCTGACCCTGACCCTGACCCTGACCCTGACCCTGACCCTGACCCTGACCCTGACCCTGACCCTGACCCTGACCCTGACCCTGACCCTGACCCTGACCCTGACCCTGACCCTGACCCTGACCCTGACCCTGACCCTGACCCTGACCCTGACCCTGACCCTGACCCTGACCCTGACCCTGATCCTGATCCTGATCCTGATCCTGACCCTGACTTTAAACTTTCCAGATAGTTACATGGCTATAAGACGGATAATCTGAGCAAGTTTGGGCAAATTTCTATGTGCAAAACTTGAGATATGACTTCAAACACATTAAAATATCTCAAATTGGCGGTTTTGGTACGATATTTGACGAAAGTCGATTATCTCAAGATCTAACTGATAGAATTTCTTTAAACTTTCCAGAAAGGGGGGGAGCCAAGTAGATTTTTGTAGATATTTGGATACGTTAATTCACCACTTGTTTCGTGAATTATCCATTACAATAATCTACAAATATCTACATTTATCTACAAAAAATGTATATCTCAAATATGTGCCCAGAAATTCTACTGAATTTTTGGAGATAAATGTATAAATTTGTAGAATTTGTAGAATTTTCGTGAATTATCCATTGACAATAATCTACAAATATCTACATTTATCTACAAAAAATGTAATCTCAAATATGTGCCCAGAAATTCTACTGAATTTTTGGAGATAAATGTATAAATTTGTAGAATGTCAACCACTTTTTTCGTGGATTATCCATTCTACATTAATCTACAAATATCTACAAATATCTACTTGGCTCCCCCCCCCCCCCCCCCCCCAAATAGTTACATGGCTATAAGACGATTAATCTGAGCAAGTTTGGGCGAATTTATATGTGCCAAACTTGAGATATGACTTCAAACACATTAAAATATCTCAAATTGGCAGTTTTGGTACGATATTTGACGAAAGTCGATTATCTCAAGATCTTACTGATAGAATTTCTTAAAATGTTTCCAAATAGTTACATGGCTATAAGACAGACAATATGAGCAAGTTTGAGCGAATTTCTATATGCCAAATTTGAGATATAACTTCAAACACAAGAAAATATCTCAAATTGGTGCGTTCTAGCGGAACGCGGGCATATATTTTGAGATCTAACTGATAGAATTTTTTAAACTTTCCAGATAGTTACATGGCTATAAGACAGATAATCTGAGCAAGTTTGGGCGAATTTTTATGAGCCAAACTTGAAATATGACTTCAAACACATTAAAATATCTCAAATTGGCGGTTTCGGTACGATATTTGACGAAAGTCGAGTATCTCAAGATCTAACTGATAGAATTTTTTAAAACTTTCAAAATAGTTACATGGCTGTAAGACGGATAATCTGAGCAAGTTTGGGCGAATTTCTATGTGCCACACTTGAGATATGACTTCAAACACAAGGAAATATTACAAATTGGTACGGTACGCAGGCATATATTTTGAGATCTGACTGATAGAATTTCTTTAAACTTTCCAGATAGTTACATGGCTATAAGACGGATAATCTGAGCAAGTTTGGGCAAATTTGAAATTTCTATGTGCCAAACTTGAGATATGACTTCAAACACATTAAAATATCTCAAATTGGCGGTTTTGGTACGATATTTGACGAAAGTCGATTATCTCAAGATCTAACTGATAGAATTTCTTTAAACTTTCCAGATAGTCACATGTCTATAAGACGGATAATCTGAGCAAGTTTGCGCGAATTTCTATGTGCCAAACGTGAGATATGACTTCAAACACAAGGAAATATTTCAAATTCTATCAGTTAGATCTTGAGAAAATCGAAAATAACCGCCAGCTTATGTAATGTAATCACAACTTGTTTAAGTTGACTATGAAAACCTTCCCCAGTTTGGCTATGATATAATTGATATCTCTAAATAAAATTGGCCTACGTTAAGATTCACCATTGAGCGAGCTACAAAAAATACACAGTACACACTCACATTCCTACCCAGTGCACACTATAACTGTTGCCAGATAAAACATTCAATGACTTGCTTTAATTACAATTAATAAACGATGTGCAGACACGTCATGCTAAAATACATATTCCGAAGTAAGATTAATCCCAGAATAATTTTTAGCAACTTTCAGACACGTTTTCAAACATAATCCAACAGCTACAGACAACTGCTGCAAGGAACTATTTCTTCCAGATGTAATGAATCGAAATTTAATAGGGTCCTTGTGCATTTTTGTCGTACCATACAGATATGGAAGCTTTCTATTCTCAGACTTGATTTTAATTCCATGAGACTTGAGGAAGTCTGCATGTCTGAGAATGATTTCAGGATCTTGTTAAGGTTGATATCCTCAACATATTTATTAGTGTACTGAACTACCATGTAATTGTTACTTTCAGGTTGACTCTTCTTTGACCAAACGTATTTACATCGATACAATTAGTATAATGTAAACAAACAAAACCCCGATTTACCACGAACCCCGATTTACCGCGGATGTTTCCTTTCCCCCAAACTCCGCGGTAAATCGGGGTTTTACTGTATTTAAAAAGTTTCGATTCCGCAATAATTTCCGTTCACAAATTAGGTGGGATCATGATTCATACATATCAAATTCTGCATACATGTATATATTGATATTGTATAACTCAATCTATAGCATATAATAAGACGGGTGTACTCATCAATTAATTTAGTTTAAACACTACTTTATTTAGCTCCTTATTATATTTGAAATCCGAATTGAATATTATTTATGAGAGTCAAATTTTTGTTGATCCCACGTTTGATTACGATGTTGTCACATTGAAACGTTGAATAATTCCTTTCCTCCTTATTTTATTTTTCATAAATATCTTATCATAAATATCTTATCAGGAGCAAAGAAAAACAGTCCTGGCTGTCCAAGAACCCTAACAGGGCCGGAACACACAACCAGTGATAGCAGGAAATACAATAAGCAGTGGCGTAACAACAAAAAGAACTAGAGGGATAGAACAGGTTACCACTTCCTGTAAAGAAGAAGAATAAAAAACATTCCCCCCATCTCACGTGCAGGCAGATTAAAAATCTTACTGTTATCTATATTTTGAGACCTCATGTGGCGTGTTTTTCTGCTTTTTATACTTATAATACTAAAGATTCTGCAGTCTTAACTCTTATACTTTTCAAGTAAAAATAATTGACTTCGGTAAAATTGTAATATGCCGACTCGCTATAAAGGTTTAAAACATGAGTGATTGTTGGTTGTAAAGTGCTAAGTATTTTTCCTTCTTAAATGGCTATATAAAAAGGCTTGTTATATTAGCCGGAGTTTAGCAGCTCTGAAACAACCTTATGATAGAGCGCACAAATATAGAGCAGCTGTTATGAACAGTCAACTAATAGCCATTTAACGGCCGTGATCATGTCGTTACGATAATACATAATAGCCGTCTCAGCTTTTTTAGCCGGTTAATTAGTTTACCGGCTTACGCAGTGGGAGATTTATAATTCGCATCGTTTTGTCGTTTTAGAACCTAGAAATAGTGCTCAAAGCTGGCTTTGTGGTTAAGTTTTGTAGTTGGAAAGTGTTTTTAATGTAGAGTACTGGGAGCTCTGAGGATTTATTATTCGCATCATTTAGCCGTCTCATAACCTAGAAATAGTGCTCAGAGCTGGTTTTGTGGTTGAGTTTTGTAGTTGGAAAGTGTTTTTAATGTAGAGTACTGGGAGCTCTGAGGATTTATAATTGGCATCATTTAGCCGTCTCATAACCTAGAAATAGTGCTCAGAACTGGTTTTGTGGTTAAGTTTTGTAGTTGGAAAGTGTTTTTAATGTAGAGTACTGGGAGATCTGAGGATTTATTATTCGCATCATTTAGCCGTCTCATAACCTAGAAATAGTGCTCAGAGCTGGTTTTGTGGTTAAGTTTTGTAGTTGGAAAGTGTTTTTAATGTAGAGTACTGGGAGCTCTGAGGATTTATTATTCGCATCATTTAGCCGTCTCATAACCTAGAAATAGTGCTCAGAGCTGGTTTTGTGGTTGAGTTTTGTAGTTGGAAAGTGTTTTAAATGTAGAGTACTGGGAGATCTGAGGATTTATTATTCGCATCATTTAGCCGTCTCATAACCTAGAAATAGTGCTCAGAGCTGGTTTTGTGGTTAAGTTTTGTAGTTGGAAAGTGTTTTAAATGTAGAGTACTGGGAGCTCTGAGGATTTATTATTCGCATCATTTAGCCGTCTCATAACCTAGAAATAGTGCTCAGAGCTGGTTTTGTGGTTAAGTTTTGTAGTTGGAAAGTGTTTTAAATGTAGAGTACTGGGAGATCTGAGGATTTATTATTCGCATCATTTAGCCGTCTCATAACCTAGAAATAGTGCTCAGAGCTGGTTTTGTGGTTGAGTTTTGTAGTTGGAAAGTGTTTTTAATGTAGAGTACTGGGAGCTCTGAGGATTTATAATTGGCATCATTTAGCCGTCTCATAACCTAGACATAGTGCTCAGAGCTGGTTTTGTGGTTAAGTTTTGTAGTTGGAAAGTGTTTTTAATGTAGAGTACTGGGAGATCTGAGGATTTATTATTCGCATCATTTAGCCGTCTCATAACCTAGAAATAGTGCTCAGAGCTGGTTTTGTGGTTAAGTTTTGTAGTTGGAAAGTGTTTTTAATGTAGAGTACTGGGAGCTCTGAGGATTTATTATTCGCATCATTTAGCCGTCTCATAACCTAGAAATAGTGCTCAGAGCTGGTTTTGTGGTTAAGTTTTGTAGTTGGAAAGTGTTTTAAATGTAGAGTACTGGGAGATCTGAGGATTTATTATTCGCATCATTTAGCCGTCTCATAACCTAGAAATAGTGCTCAGAGCTGGTTTTGTGGTTAAGTTTTGTAGTTGGAAAGTGTTTTTAATGTAGAGTACTGGGAGCTCTGAGGATTTATAATTGGCATCATTTAGCCGTCTCATAACCTAGAAATAGTGCTCAGAGCTGGTTTTGTGGTTGAGTTTTGTAGTTGGAAAGTGTTTTTAATGTAGAGTACTGGGAGCTCTGAGGATTTATAATTGGCATCATTTAGCCGTCTCATAACCTAGAAATAGTGCTCAGAGCTGGTTTTGTGGTTAAGTTTTGTAGTTGGAAAGTGTTTTTAATGTAGAGTACTGGGAGCTCTGAGGATTTATTATTCGCATCATTTAGCCGTCTCATAACCTAGAAATGGTGCTCAAAGCTGGTTTAGTGGTTAATTTTTGTAGTTGGAAAGTGTTTTTAATGTCCATGTCGTGTTCGGTGTTTTATAACTCCCGACATGGCTGCACAACAGTCTCCCTTAAGAACACTTTCCACTGTTAATGCAAATTATCATTTACGATCGTTGTTCTACCAATCTGCCTTAATAAATTTGTTCATGAATTCATACACTGTAAGTGTAGACTGTATTATTAGTGCCGTACATTTGATTAGCAATTTACTGGGCATGCGACTTAATTGTGTCATGATGTTGATAGTTGCCAAATTTCGGTAACAAATTAGGACTTAATTTGAGTTTACTGCACGCGCGATGAATAATTTGTGTTTATAGAGATCTGCGGCGCGTTATGAGGTTAACCAGTGAAATCACGGCGTTTTCGTCACGTGACAGTCGAGTGTAGAGTGATTAATTATCATCCTGTTACTCGTCTAAATTTCTTCGAAGTAGCGCGCGTTGCTTTCTTCTTGGCCCGATGGCAAGTGCTACGAAGTAGCGCGCGCCGGGCCTGATCATTAACAATGGTCATCAAAGTCACGTAATAATTTTTGGGCGAGCGAATTAGTAAGAACCGCCTGGGGTTTTCCAGTTATGAGGTAACAGGTAAACGGCGGGCGCACGCCACTGCAAGTGCAAGGGCCTTGTTTAAAGACAAGTTTATTTTTTACATTGCTTGCTTTTCGTTTACTGGGCCGCGCTCAGCCTGTCATTCCGCCTAATCTTTATGTTTATAAACATGATAGCCTGAGGTCCTCAGGTAAGCTTTTCGAATGTGCAAGTAACTTGAAAATAGCGCTGCGCACAGGGATTGACGTTCCAGGTAAACTAGCTGGAGCTCTTCCATTTTCAAATCGAAAACGTTCGGGTGTTAATTGATGATGTCAATTCTTCGCTGCTCGGCGAGGCCCAGTAGCGCATCCAACATTTTGCTGATCTAACGAAAGCATCGCGCTACAAGTTCGGGTGCTACAATAACTTAATTGGCTTTAACTAATTCGCTCGCCCAAAAATTTCACGTGACTTTGGTTTTTATGGTTTTGCAGCCGTACAAAACGGTTTTACATAAACCCTAATCCCAACCCTAACCCTTACCATAACCCCGAAGCTATTCATAACGTCCTTACCACAACCTTTATAACTCTAACCCGAGCCCTAAACAATCGAATTCATGTTTTACTAGCCTGTCACGTGACCAAAACGGTTTTTTGCCTATAACTCTCCAGGGAAGCATTTTTACCCTACGTCATGGGGGTGATTCGGAATCAGCGTCCAAAAATACACCGATTTAGATCAATTTCATACCCAAAGGGCCTTTTCACAAGAATTTTCTTAAAATTTGGGCGAGCGATTTAGTAGGAGCGAACTTATATTAATCTTTGGACTTACCTGGGGACCCCAGGCTATTATGTTCATAAACATACCGAATAAACCGAATAAACCGCCGAATAAAGATTCGGCGGAATGACAGACTGAGCGCCGCCCAGTAAAGTTGAATTGGTCGACGGTCCTAATATATGGAACAAATATTTTATGAGTATCACCCGTTAATTTTGCTAGTACTTTAGTTAAGTTTTCGAAATTGTCCCACATTCAAACGACGATTTGGCGCCTCCCTAAGACGGCGCGCACCCGCACAGCGGGGTCAGCGGGGCCCTTCGTTACGCCACTGGTTTGTCGTCTATCCTTGGAATTATTAAAGGCTACAAATTAGAGTGGCTTTCTTGTCCCCTTCCATGTCCTCCAGAAACCTCTCACTGATAGCAGGACTCTCCTTGTTCTTAGGTAACTTCTCTCAGCCGCGCTCTCATGCTATCCTTTTTAAGGCCACCTAGAACCAGCGTCTGTAAAAAGGATAAAAAGTCTCCTTAGGACCTTCAGGATGTCAACAATTGCATCCCTCATTATGTTATGTCTGAATATATATATATTTTTTTGCGAAAAAGAAAAATGTGTCAAACAGTATATATACATTCAATTAAATCAAGTGATGCAATTGGCAGATCACAATCAAATTTTTAGTGTTGCAATTGGCAGAGCACAATTCATTGCTACCAATAATATTTTTTTAAACATTTTAACAAAACACATGATCTACTCCATTATAGGGGCAGGGATGAGGTTGTATGAGATATAGTGCAAGATTGATAGTAAGGAAAATTATATTTTTAGTATAGTACAGGGTTGGCCAAAAGTCAGTACCCATACGTTGGGTCTTATACCTCCGCCGTGTTTTATATTTGAGAGTTGTTTCTTTGCAGATGGCATACTGTACCTACTTGTTCGAGGATTCCGTCGCCAAAATTTGAAAATTCGAATATTATAGACCACGCCCATTCAATATTAAAACACCTATATTGTTCTCTCTGAACATGCTGGACGCCTAAGGTTTTCCAAGATGGTAGATTATTAGATGTTGCATCTGATCTGAAAAAATTATGTGAAATGGATTAGGAATGACAAAATTATTAATAAAGCCTTGATACACTAAGTTACAAGGTAAAGGGTATGACTTAAGGGAGCCGGGGGTCTTCATCAAAATTCTCTCGAAATTGACTTTATAGTGGTTTCTAATAAAGGGGAGTGATATCTACCAGCTGCTTTTGGTCCTATGGAAAAATATTGTTTCTCGCCGAAATAATTTCCGGTCTAATGTCAGTGTTTATGTGTAATAGTATTGTGCAAGCAATTTTCAATCGCGCGACCTGAAAATCGAGTCAAAAATCTATCTTCTCCTACATTTTTGAGCAACATTCATAGGCCTTTTTAGACTAGATTTTCAAGCCTAAACATTTTTTATACGATTTTGAAAATCTAGGACCTTGTTTTTGACGATTTTTTGGGGTCCAAGATTTTTAGACTCGATTTTCAGGACGCACGATTAAAAATCACTCGCGCAATACAATTACACATTTAAAGCGCTGACCTTAGACCGGCGATAATTTTAGCTAGGAACAATATTTTTCCATGGGACCAAAAGCAGCTGGTAGATATCACTCCCCTCTATCAGAAACAACTATAAAGTCAATTTTGAGAGAATTTTTATGCCCCCTTAACAGTAGAAACATTGAAAAAATTTTAGATTAATTAATATCATAAGCATGTTTAAAAAGAAATTTCAGATACACTTTAAAAGAGTCCAATGACATGCAATTCTTAATTTCAAGAGGCAGCTCATTTCATAATTGAGGGCCAACTTTCTGAAACGATCTTTCTCCATACTGTGTATATGCTCTAGGTTCAGTCAAATAGATAAGATGATTATTATATACACATACATCCATCTAAATTCAAATTTAAGGTGCAGTGGTTAGTCAATCTTTTGTTGATTGTTGTGATCATGATAAGTTTTTTGTATCTAATAAAATTGTTTCAGCATTTTAGCTTATGGCTTCTGATAGTTTTACAGAAGAGCTCGATTTTGAAGATGACACTCAGAATGAACCTCAAAATGATGATGAATTCTATTGTGCCATTTGTTCTGACTGCTATGACGAGGCAAAAGAATTTATTGACCACATTCACTCCCCAGATCATGTGACACTTTGTAATGAAAAACTTTCATTACTTCAGGAAGGTGATAATTACTGTAGCATATGTCTAGTAAAAGCTGAACCAACTTTTGAAGATCATTGTTCTAATTCTGATCATTGTCAGTTTTTTGACTCAATGCGTAGAAGTACGCTTGAAACACCCTCACCCTCACTGAAAGTTGTTGAAGTTAGACTTCCACCTACGACATCAGATGTTCAACCCCTGCCTGTTAACAAACAACCTTCTAAAACTACCCCATTGCGGAAGAAAGACATTGCCATCAAAATGATTGGCTTGAATTACATTAAAAGGAAAGATAATGAATGGTTTTGTAATATTTGCCTTGAAAAGTTCAAGTCAGTTGAGACACATTGCAGCAAGGCAATGCATGCAATTCAATGTATAAAACTTTGTGATCCTGACCTGGCATATGAAATCAAAGTGTCTGCGACACAGAAAGGAAAAAAGAAAATAGTGTCTTCTATAATATCATCAAAGGTAGAAGAAATTTATGAGAAAGAGAAAGACACTCCAGAATACATAAAAACAATGATGGAGCTTGAAGGTGTCAAGCAAACAGATGCTGTAGTTAAAGATGGTGAAGAGGACCTTGATAGTAGCCCTCATGTTAATGCATCAAATGAAGAAGAGGATAAAAGCATAATTCAGCCCGAAATCATAAAAGAAGAACCTGGCCCTGTTGATCAAATTGATGACACATCAACTCCGAGTAATTCTCAGGACATTGGAGAAATGGTGTCCCTTTTTGAAGAAGAGGATCGCTCATTTATCCCAATGAATGATGAAATCA
Organism: Bolinopsis microptera; assembly: GCF_026151205.1. Classification (NCBI taxonomy): domain Eukaryota; kingdom Metazoa; phylum Ctenophora; class Tentaculata; order Lobata; family Bolinopsidae; genus Bolinopsis; species Bolinopsis microptera. The sequence continues at coordinate 17,400,412 of NC_087079.1, forward strand.
CTGAAAATGATTCAAAGTCGCTGGAAGATGTTAAATCAGAGGAAAATAACCGTGCTCCAAGTAGAGAAGCCACAATGATTGTTGGGGCTACTCATCTGAAACTTAAGGGCCGCTCCTACTACTGTGGATTATGTGATATTATGTGTAAGACTTCTCTTGAATCCTGCAAGCTTCACATTACAAGCAGTCTTCATAGAAGAAGAATGATTAACAAATTTTCTTCCCACCCTATTCCCAATTACTTAGAGAAATTAAGAACCAGGGATGCAGCATTGTACAACAAATTGATCAGGAGTGAAGCCATGAAGATAGAAGTAGAAGAAAGGAAAACTGAAAGTTCAGATGATCAACTCACACGTGCAGGTAATTTACTTATTGTACAAAAATGGTTATCGTATAATTCCTGTTTAAAATACAATCTTTCTCACATTATTTTATAATATGCCCGAATATACTGAAAAGCTAGTGACTTCACAACATTTATTCAGATCATGTTATGACGTTATTTTAATTAAGCCGCTCGGAAATTTCCCGCACATACACACACACACAAATTTATTGAGATTATAGTTTAAGATAGTAATTTGTTATAATACATAAATAATGCAAGGTAATTTTTCAGGAATATTGGGTATTAAGAAAGTTGAGATGTTACCTGAGCCTCTTTTAAACGTCTGGGAAACTCCTTCTTGTGATAAATCTCTCAACCTTATGGAACTGGCCAAAAAGTGGGACATAGAGAGTAATGCAAACATATTCCAGAAGCCTGCCAGGGAAGCTCCCGTTACAGGTATGCATATTTAAATGTATATTCAGATACTAACGTTAAATGAAATGTTGATGAAATATTGGTCAATTTGGTATTCTTCAGCTCATCATATTATAGATGAGTATTCTCATTAAGTGGGATCAGAAAATTCCATATTTACCACCATTTAAAAATTATTACTGGCTGCTTGTGTTTCTGGGATTTGTTAATTTTTGATTGTTTCAGGTTCGAATAAGTCCACCATCAGTCCAATTCAGCCTCAGATCGAAAATATTCTAGTCGGAGTAAAAACCGTGACTCACGTTAAAAACACAAACTTCCACTGTGGGTTATGTAACATCAAGTTTGATGTGAAGAACAAAAGGAACGAAAAACATCATGTCAATGGCAGACTCCATAAGAAGAAGGCCCTGGTAGCAGCCTATGGTCAAGATGTTGACCTTTATCTTCAACATCGTTCAAAGAAAGATGGCTATGATGCCTTGAATAGGATTATTAATCAGGCTTGTGTGCCATTGGAAAAAGAGGAAGTAGAAACAGAGCTTCCCTCTTCAAGGGAAATCAGAGCTCGACTTTTAGGTAAGTTCCATTGTTCTAATTCCAAAAGAACTGAAAATGAATAAGTGAAACAAGTTTTAATGCAGTGCACAATAATGGTATCCACTCGGAGGACGATTGGTCCTTGTCTGCATGAAAAACTGATCTTATTAAAAACTAAAAGAAATATAACTCATAATTTGGGGTAGATTTTGTCAGACGAAGTTTGACCTTGTGCTGTCAAAATTTTGTACTGAATACTAAGAAGTATTTTGTTGTTGTGAATTTTAAATGTAAGAACACGACTTAATTAATCTATCCTTATATTTAATTATGATTAATGACATTTAATTTATAATGCACTTGCCCCTGTCAATTCAATATCCCGAACAATATGAAATAGAATTAGATTCCATGAATTCTGAATCCTATCACAAATGGTTAAGTTTTGTCAGTGACATAATATATTTTCAGGTGTTAAAGTTGAACAACTCCCTCTGCCAATGATAATTATGTTCAGTAACACAGAGGCTTTTGACATAAAGATGGCAATAAGTGAATGGAAGGGTGGTAAGAAAAATTCCGGAATTTCTTCTAAAGCTGAAGGTCCAACAGTATCTTCCATGGTCAAACAATCTAATAAAGACAATAAGCCAAAAGCTACTGTATCAGTAACAAAGTCAGAACCTGCTGTACCTGTTGTAGCATCTGATCAAGGTATCTTGAAAAGTCACATAGACCCTCAGGCATTTGTTCAAAAAGAAGTCCCTTCGCAACTTCCAACGGAGACTGGCAAAAGTCCTGGTGCAAGGAATATCTTCGACCTCTGCAAACCAATGGCGGACATTTCGCCTGATACGCCAGTTTTCAAAACTCCCAACTCGTCCACGCTGATAAAGAATATCGACATCGATGGACTCAGAAAATCACTAGTTGACGCAGAGTTGGGTGAGTTTGTTCCTGTTGCTAAATCTATTCCAGAGAAAGATGCTGCCCCTAAAAACAAACGTAAACCATCTTCAGAAGAACAAACCCCTAAATCGAGTATGTCTGCAGAAGAGAGAAAAAGACGCAAATCAGGTGACAATGTGTCAATTGAAAAGAGGCCAGCTGAAAATATTAAAGGTGACATAAATGAAAGCACCCAGAAACAATCCAACACACTTATTAATAAAGTTAGTTCGATTGCACCGATTGCAAAACAGGCCAGTAATGGTGCAAGAAGGACTTACGATCAAGTTAGCAAGGTTAAGAGCAGTTATCAAAGTCCAAAGCCGACTATTATTAGAGCAAAGCCTCAGACACAGCAGACCAATGCCACCTCTTCTGATCGTCAAAATCATATTCCTCAAGCTCAGAGCAGTCAGAGTAACCCTGGCAGTAGTCGGCCACATCAACAAGGTAGCACTTGGAATGGGCCACCTAGTAAAGGTGATCACAGAAACCAGGCAAGAGGCAATTCCAGCAACAACCAGTTCAGTCGTAATGAGAGGAACAATAATGCAGTCAGAGACAATAGTGCAGACAGAGGTAGCAATAACTTGGGCAGAAATAATAATTTCTCTAATAACCGTGGCCGCAGTAACAATTCTCGTCCTCAATCCCAAGCAGGTGGAATCCCAAATACTGATTACTCCAACAGAGGGAATAGTGGAAACAGGGGTAATAGCAGAGAGAATTACTCACCACAGAAAAACCAGAGTGATCCTGGATCAAGATTAGCAAAAACATTTGATATTGACGTTGGATCCATGAGAAATACGAATTTGTCCTCTGCACTTGCCAAAGTCACCAACATCACTCCAATTAGCCAGGCATGTTCTGCTAAAATAAACGAAGCTGCTCAGAACATTCGTTCAAACAGCCAGAGTATAAATTATGCCATTACAAATGGTTTTCAAAACAACCCAACTCAGGGTGGGCCCAATATGACCCAGCAGAATTTCCATGGAAATCAGTTTCAAGGTACTAACACCAGGCAGAGTAGTAACCAAGGTTTTGGTAACCAAGGTTTTGGTCAGGGGTCCAATCAGTCAAATGATTTTGTGAATCAAGGACACTCTCACAATCAAGCTGGTGGCTTGGGGAGCCAACAAACCAACTGGAACAACAACAACAACAACCAGTACGGTGGTTTTGGAGGTAACCGAGGCGGTGGAAACAATAGCTTTAGAGGTAATCGAGGTGGTGGAAATAACGATTTTGGAAGAGGCAATGGAAGTGGGAGGGGTCACTTCAATCAATCCAACGTAGTGACCGGCTCTGACAGAAGAAACGATGTCCAGAACAATAATCCTGGTGGGGGATTTAACTTTGCCAACAACCGCGGCGGTTTTAACAACAGTGGGAAAAGAAGCAACAACACTGTACAAGACTCCTTCGGCTATGATGACAGGCAGAAGCGACAGCGAAATGATCACTTTAACAGGTGATAGCACTTTAGGACCATGTCATATCTCATGTAGACATTTCATTTTGTGAATCAGATTAATGAACAAAATGTTTCATTATTTTAGATTGTTTTAATTGATTCGGGTACGGTGGATGCTGAACACATAGATTTTATTGTAAAGATTTTTAACTCTTATTGAACAGATTCAACCTGAAATTCAATTTACAGTTTGCTGAGACCATATGGATTATATTTTTGTGTGCAATTATGACCGATATCGTCAACATCTTAATGATCGTGTCTGTATTCGTTAGTGATTAGTGATTAGTGATTAGTGATTAGCGATTGCTGTATTATGGAAGCGACAAGACTTGTATTTAAACTAACTATTTAAACCATTTAATAATCTTTGCTGTTTGGCACCCGCTAGTGACCTAGTGTACGACTTATCTACTTTATTTTTTAGACTTTGTTATAAAATTATTTATCTTTTGGTTTCACTGAGCTTCTAAATTATAACTTTGTAGGTGATCCGTGATTCTTATTACATATTATCTTAACCGTTTGTTAAACGGATTAAGAGTGGCCAAAGCTCATTATCATCTGCTGCACCTCATTTGGATTTATTCCAGAATGCAGCCATTGGGAGGACCAAATCACTGAAAACAGTCAAATGGCACAATATCATATAACAACTTACAAGTAAACATAATTTCAAATAGGATAATGGATGAGAGCAGTAATTGTGCAGTGTGGATGTCTAGGTTGGAGACCCTCCCTCTCTCCCGCAGTGACATGAACACTCTCGTTATGGACTATCTTGTGACAGAAGGCTACAAGGACGCAGCTCAGGTCTTCATGTGAGTCACAATAATAATGCTCTTCTTCCAGAATAACTGTTATCTTATTCCAGAGGGGAGCTGATTGCTGTAATTAGTTCAATCTTAATGTTTTAATGTTTTAAAATTTCCGATCATAAAATGGGTGTGTTGCTAATGATTCCATGTAAATGATATTTGATACTGACACTACATGTGGAATACTTATTGTTTCCGGGTTTCAATATTTTCAACTCAGGGACGAAGCAGGAGTACAAAGTCCTATAAACCTGGAGAGCATGTCTGATCGTATCAAGATACGGGAAGCTATGGACCTGGGCAACATCGACCTAGTTACTCAGATGATCAATGATTTTGATCCAGAGCTCCTTGACATGAAGCCCACTTTGTATTTCCACCTTCAACAACAGAAGCTGATCGAACTTATCAGATCCAGTTAGTTCCTGTCTCTCAGAGTCTGCTTCGGATAGTGTCACTGCGTCAATATTAAGAACAAGTTATAAATTGTTCTTGTATAAATACAGAAACCACATAATTTGTAAACTCATGACAGTCATATTCTCCAGAAAACATTGAAGAAGCACTGTTGTTCGCCCAGACCGAGTTAGCGCCACATGGAGAGGACCATCCTGAAGTTTTAGCTGAGCTGGAGAAGACCATGTCCCTCTTTGCTTTCTCAGAACCTGAAAACTGCCCTTTCGGTGACCTCTTGAAACCTTCCCAAAAACACAAAGTTAGTATAATACTTACTTTGACTCTTATTTACAGTTTATTGATATTTTAAACATTTTTTTGATTCCCATCTCCCGACTGTCTGTAATGTTATTTCCATGGTTTTAACTAAATAACTTAATACCGTTTGAGTGTAATAAAAAGATAAGTTAAATTAGAGTGATATAAATGTCTAAATTCTCAGGTAGCAGGTGAATTGAACTCTGCAGTATTGGAATCACAAAATCAGCAAACCACCACCAACCTTCACACCTTGTTAAAGATACTCCATTGGTCCCAAGACATGCTTACTCAGCAAAAGGTGATATTTCATATGTAACTGCCCATTTTCATGTTGAAATTAAATGCAGACCGCAGGGTTCCAAGTATTCGATAATGTTATAGATCCAATATGAATACTCTTGTCTCAATCAAATGTAATAAATGAACTTACCGATATATTTTCAGGTGTCTTATCCCAAAATGGAAGACATTTCATCAGGAATAATCAGCAATTCAACTTGACAGTGCCTAACCATTGACTATTTGTTTGATAGGCCGTTTATATCCAACGCAACCAATTCTAGTCGAACACAGAAAATATTGTATCAGTTGTTGAATTGTGAAATGTAGCATCAAGTATAGTAAGGGAATCTAGAAGTACTTACTTTGATAATTTGATAATCTGATGAGGTGTGTAGCCGGATGATGAGCTACTGCACTTGATAGAGCTGGAATGGAACAGAATATATTATGAGATGAGTTTGTATCGAGAAGTTTTAACTGGTAAAGATATCTTGCCAGCTATGAAATTATGAAAGACATGGGTGTTTGTATAGTTGCTCAATTTGTTGTCATTGCTATTGTACGCTGTTATTGTTAAATTTTTGACTATTTTTTGAGAGTTACGATTTTGAATGATTATTGACTAAAAATACCTACTAATGGTACATCATATCTGAAGTCTGGACGATTAAACTGATTTATCGGAAGTTACGGGCCGATTTAATAGAATCTAGCTCATATTGGTGGTTTCGCGATATCAGACTGATTAATTTTTAGTCGAACCTTATCCCATACATAACTTTAAGTAGAAGGGAATGTATGAAGGCCCGCCATCAAGTGACTCCCAGCCACTCACAGCACGCCCCCAGGTCACGTGACAGCACGTCACGTGACGGATCACATGTCATGTAACCACGTGACAAGCTCGTCAATCAAATGTCAAGGTCACGTGACATTTGATTGACCAATGAGGAGCCAGAACGTCATGACGAATCAATCAATAATCCCGACTAAAGGATCTAAAGTCTGATTAAACGGTTGCCAAGCAGGTTCCTGTTATTTGATTACCGGGCACGTGTTTAGCTTAAGCATCATGTGACATGAATGTTATTGAACCTCGAGATCACGTGACAGGAGTCACTTGATTACCCGTCAGAACGTCATGATGAATAATTCAATAATCCTGTCTAAAGGATCTAAAGTCAGATTAAACGGTTGCCAAGCAGGTTCCTGTTATTTGATTACTGGTCAAATGATTCTTCACGATTTACCCCGGTCCAGTCACCACTCCAAATAAGCAGAGGGTGACATAACGAAATGTGGTGTAGGGTTACCATCGCTCGACCTCCTGGAAATTACAAGTCTTATCATCAATTTTCTGACATTTAAGCAATAGCTACAGTATCTGAACCACATTTTCACCCTTTAAGATATAACAACTGTTAGGTAGCCTAGTGGTTAGAACATCCGTCTTCTGCACAAAAGGTTCAGGGTTCAAAGTCGAGTCTAGGGAGTAGCTAAGGCTCCATACCATTCACTATTATTAACTATTAAATTTGCTTGTTATAAATTTGATAAATTTCGAGAGACAAATAAAACTACCGTTTAATTGATAATTTGTTGTTGTCAACATTATAATCATAAATTGAAATCATCAAGAGTAAGATTGGGTACATGAATCATTGTATAACAGTTGCACGTTAATGGTGTTCTAGTACAGGTAGTTAGTTCCACCAACTACTTATTCAGATAAAGTTTGAGAATCTTATCGACAATAGTTGTGTTTTCGTTCATCAGTTTGTTTACATCAGATAGACTTGTAGTGGTGATAACTGCATCCAATAGAGATCGTTCTTCCAAACTTAAAATATCTGTTAGGTCTTCTCCGCTGTCAATTAAACGCTGCTTCAAGACAACAAACAATTCGGTTTTCATCATGTATGAGAATAAAATGTCAAAACATTTATTTTGCTCTTTACACAATTTACTTTGTAACAGGACGTCTAGAGATTTAAGTAAACTCGATATCTTTTTACTGTTTGGTTGTTTGATTGGTACTCCTTTCCGCTTGCCTACGTGTTGCCAGTCAGTATCAGATTCTAACTCTTTAGCATTATATTCTTTGTTGGACTCATCATCGCTACTTGTTACACCACTAAATTCATCATCACCACTACCTGGTACATCAGAGTTAGAACCACCTTGCTGAGATTCTTCAGAAACTATTGTATCAGCATCTGAACATACAGAATCAGGACCCTCCATTTTGACATCAGTCACATCTGAGTTAGCTTTTGACAGCGGCAGTAAAATTGCAGAACTTTCATCTGACTCTCGCGAGAGTCAGATGAAAGTTCTCTCGGTTCTCTCGATGATACCTACTAATGTGTGAGGACAGACTATATTTATTGGCAAAAGACTTGTCACAGAATGAGCAGGTTACAGAATTCATAACTGCAGTACAAACGTTTTATAATGCTATGCAACAACCATTATATAGCAATAATCGCATAAAATCGCAAATAATCGCAAATAATCGCATATAATCGCATATAATAGCATATAATAGCATATAATGGCATAAAATTGCAAATAATCGCATATAATTGCAAAATAATTCCACAAAATAGCATATAATAGCATATAATCGCATATAATCGCATATAATAGCATATAATAGCATATAATCACATTTAATCACATATATAATCACGTATATTATCTCTTAAAATCACATTTTATTATTTATACTCGCAAATAATTGCATATAATTGCAAATAATCGCATATAGTAGCAGGGTGAATATGATCCAACTTACGCATTCAACCTATTAAAGATCTTTTCAAAGATTTATTTTCATGCTGATTGCCAAGCATCATCCTGGAGATGGAACTGTAACTCTTGAGTCTACCAAAGACTGCACCCAACATGTAGGAATACTTCCTAGTGGGGACATTAAAGGACCACACCAGACAGGACAAGGAGATCATGGTAAATTCTACGTCAACTAGTCAGACGGAGATCATCTTCGAGATCTATCACTTTCTGGATTATCATTCATAACCAGTAGTCAGCGCACCATTGATTTCTGCTTTCAAATGATAACTGCTAATACTCTTGTCGATTTTATTGCACAGAAACCAGCATTTGACCGGGACCGGGACCGGGAATAGCTCAAAATTGTCAATCCCGGTACCGGGAATCCCGGTCGATTACTGGTGCATGCAGCTGGCCAGGTTTAGGTATCAGGTGATTTTTCCTGCAATTTGGTAGTTGTGAAACATCACCTTGGATTTCTGTTGTCACAAAACGTACCTTTTTAGACCTTTTCTCAAAGCATATAATAGCATATAATAGCATATAATCGCATATAATAGCATATAATAGCATATAATAGCATATAATAGCATATAATAGCATATAATCGCATATAATCGCATGTAATATCATTCGAGATCACATATATAATCCATTGGGTGGGCGAAAATTGTCCCCCGACAATTGACCCCCCGATAATTGACCCCTCGACAATTGACCCCTCGACAATTGACCCCCCCGACAATGTAACTCAATACAACATCACCTCATACCATACTCCTCACGGTTCTCTTGATATAGGAAGAATGCACCTTTGTTGTGGTGTGCCACACTCCACATGAATAGATTCTTGGAAAATTCAGATGCTCTCCCCATAGCTAGTGGCACAGACGGGAATCGAACCCGGGACCCTGTGAATGCGAGACATTTCACAAGCAGGCAGACTAAAGAACTGTGCCACATAGCCATTTATAACTATAATGTATTATTTTAAACTGACAAGCTCGTAAATGAAATGTCAAGGTTACGTGACAAGTTAATTGACCAATAAGAAGCAAGTACGTTATAATAGCAACCGTCACGTGATATTCGTAACGATCTTGTTAAACATGTTCATATTTTCATTTTAACAGCGGTCCATCTGGAGCCTCAGGTTAGTGAGTTAACGGCAACTTTCCTATGCAGGACAATGCGGGTTCAAATCCCGCCTAGCCTACTTCTCCAGATGGATCGCTCTTTTAAAACATTTAATTTTATCTATTTAAACGTAACGACCATTGGTATTCATTTAAATGCGATTATAAAATATTATATGCTATTATATGCGATTATATGAATATACTAGTGTAACCCGGCCTTCGGCCGGGATTTCACTGCCGCAGTTAAAAAGGGTAGGATAATTCACCCGTTGAGTCAAAACCTGCATTAGGTGAGCAATTCTATTCGGAGTGCCCTCACGTATCCAATGGTATCTTAAACAATAGTAATAGTATCTTAAACAATAATCAATAGAAATCAACCCTTAACACCACACCCGCCTATCATATTTGTGAACACGCATAACATTGTCGTATGAAAGTATGAACTCTCTCTCTGCAGTCCAAACAGTGCCCCCTCCCCTAATAAGATTATAAGATTATAGTATAGACAGCGAATCTTACACGGGTAACTCAATTACACTAATTATGCAGCTACATATGCGAGCCCCGTAACTCTTACCGTTGTGCTCAAGCCATTTTATGTAACATTTATGGTACAAAATCATCAATTAAACCACTTACCAACGACCGATTTAAAAAACCTTTATCATTTAACTTCGTCAGAGTTTTGTCGGCACTTTACCGAAAAAATCAGTCCCGCAACTCTTACCGTTTTCTTGATTAAGCCGCTCGGAAATTACAAACAGACAGACAGACAGACAGAAAACACACATTCTGGGATTATTAGTTAGATGTTGGAGATGGAACTATAACTCTTGAGTCTACCGAATGCGATTATATATGCTATTATATGCTATTATAAGCTATCATATGCGATTATATGATATTATATAATGCTATTATATGCGATTATATGATATTATATGCTATTATATGCAATTATATGCTGGCGATTGAACTGTAATTCTTGAGTCTCTCTATATGATATTATATAATGCTATTATATGCGATTATATGATATTATATGCTATTATATGTGCAATTATATGCTGGCGATTGAACTGTAATTCTTGAGTCTCCGAATGCGATTGTATGTTATTATTATATGCTATTATATGCAATTATATGCTATTATATGCTATTATATGCTATTATATGCTATTATATGATATTATATGATATTATATGCTATTATTTGCGATTATTTTCAGTATTCATTCAGTATTCATTCAGTATTCATTCAGTATTCATTCAGTATTCATTCAGTATTCATTCAGTATTCATTCAGTATTCATTCAGTATTCATTCAGTATTCATTCAGTATCCATTCAGTATTCATTTAGTATTCATTCAGTATTCATTCAGTATTCGGCATTTATTCAGTATTTAGCGGATTTGTTCATGTGGAGTGTGGCACATCACAACAAAAGTACCTCCTTTCTAGATAAAGAGTATCGTGAGATTTGTCCATGTGGAGTGCGGCACACCACAACAAAGGTGCATTCTTCCTAGATCAAGAGAACCGTGAGGAGTATGGTATGAGGTGATGTTGTATTGAGTTACATTGTCGGGGGGGGGGGGGGGGTCAATTGTCGAGGGGTCAATTATCGAGGGGTCAATTATCGGGGGACAATTTTCGCCCACCCAATGGATTATATATGTGATCGAATGATATTACATGCGATTATATGCGATTATATGCTATTATATGCTATTATATGCTATTATATGCTATTATATGCTATTATATGCGATTATATGCTATTATATGCTATTATATGCTTTGAGAAAAGGTCTAAAAAGGTACGTTTTGTGACAACAGAAATCCAAGGTGATGTTTCACAACTACCAAATTGCAGGAAAAATCACCTGATACCTAAACCTGGCCAGCTGCATGCACCAGTAATCGACCGGGATTCCCGGTACCGGGGATCCCGGTACCGGGATTGACAATTTTGAGCTATTCCCGGTCCCGGTCCCGGTCAAATGCTGGTTTCTGTGCAATAAAATCGACAAGAGTATTAGCAGTTATCATTTGAAAGCAGAAATCAATGGTGCGCTGACTACTGGTTATGAATGATAATCCAGAAAGTGATAGATCTCGAAGATGATCTCCGTCTGACTAGTTGACGTAGAATTTACCATGATCTCCTTGTCCTGTCTGGTGTGGTCCTTTAATGTCCCCACTAGGAAGTATTCCTACATGTTGGGTGCAGTCTTTGGTAGACTCAAGAGTTACAGTTCCATCTCCAGGATGATGCTTGGCAATCAGCATGAAAATAAATCTTTGAAAAGATCTTTAATAGGTTGAATGCGTAAGTTGGATCATATTCACCCTGCTACTATATGCGATTATTTGCAATTATATGCAATTATTTGCGAGTATAAATAATAAAATGTGATTTTAAGAGATAATATACGTGATTATATATGTGATTAAATATATATAATTATATTATTATCGATTATATGCGATTATATGCTATTATATGCTATTTTGTGGAATTATTTTGCAATTATATGCGATTATTTGCAATTTTATGCCATTATATGCTATTATATGCGATTATATGCGATTATTTGCGATTTTATGCGATTATTGCTATATAATGGTTGTTGCATAGCATTATAAAACGTTTGTACTGCAGTTATGAATTCTGTAACCTGCTCATTCTGTGACAAGTCTTTTGCCAATAAATATAGTCTGTCCTCACACATTAGTAGGTATCATCGAGAGAACCGAGAGTCAGATGAAAGTTCTGCAATTTTACTGCCGCTGTCAAAAGCTAACTCAGATGTGACTGATGTCAAAATGGAGGGTCCTGATTCTGTATGTTCAGATGCTGATACAATAGTTTCTGAAGAATCTCAGCAAGGTGGTTCTAACTCTGATGTACCAGGTAGTGGTGATGATGAATTTAGTGGTGTAACAAGTAGCGATGATGAGTCCAACAAAGAATATAATGCTAAAGAGTTAGAATCTGATACTGACTGGCAACACGTAGGCAAGCGGAAAGGAGTACCAATCAAACAACCAAACAGTAAAAAGATATCGAGTTTACTTAAATCTCTAGACGTCCTGTTACAAAGTAAATTGTGTAAAGAGCAAAATAAATGTTTTGACATTTTATTCTCATACATGATGAAAACCGAATTGTTTGTTGTCTTGAAGCAGCGTTTAATTGACAGCGGAGAAGACCTAACAGATATTTTAAGTTTGGAAGAACGATCTCTATTGGATGCAGTTATCACCACTACAAGTCTATCTGATGTAAACAAACTGATGAACGAAAACACAACTATTGTCGATAAGATTCTCAAACTTTATCTGAATAAGTAGTTGGTGGAACTAACTACCTGTACTAGAACACCATTAACGTGCAACTGTTATACAATGATTCATGTACCCAATCTTACTCTTGATGATTTCAATTTATGATTATAATGTTGACAACAACAAATTATCAATTAAACGGTAGTTTTATTTGTCTCTCGAAATTTATCAAATTTATAACAAGCAAATTTAATAGTTAATAATAGTGAATGGTATGGAGCCTTAGCTACTCCCTAGACTCGACTTTGAACCCTGAACCTTTTGTGCAGAAGACGGATGTTCTAACCACTAGGCTACCTAACAGTTGTTATATCTTAAAGGGTGAAAATGTGGTTCAGATACTGTAGCTATTGCTTAAATGTCAGAAAATTGATGATAAGACTTGTAATTTCCAGGAGGTCGAGCGATGGTAACCCTACACCACATTTCGTTATGTCACCCTCTGCTTATTTGGAGTGGTGACTGGACCGGGGTAAATCGTGAAGAATCATTTGACCAGTAATCAAATAACAGGAACCTGCTTGGCAACCGTTTAATCTGACTTTAGATCCTTTAGACAGGATTATTGAATTATTCATCATGACGTTCTGACGGGTAATCAAGTGACTCCTGTCACGTGATCTCGAGGTTCAATAACATTCATGTCACATGATGCTTAAGCTAAACACGTGCCCGGTAATCAAATAACAGGAACCTGCTTGGCAACCGTTTAATCAGACTTTAGATCCTTTAGTCGGGATTATTGATTGATTCGTCATGACGTTCTGGCTCCTCATTGGTCAATCAAATGTCACGTGACCTTGACATTTGATTGACGAGCTTGTCACGTGGTTACATGACATGTGATCTGTCACGTGACGTGCTGTCACGTGACCTGGGGGCGTGCTGTGAGTGGCTGGGAGTCACTTGATGGCGGGCCTTCATACATTCCCTTCTACTACTTTATTTGACAGAATATTCCGTAGCAGGATGTGACTAGCCTAACAAATATCAAATCTCGAGTATAATATCTACAAGCGATGCTAAGAGTGTGAAGTGCAGATATGTGGTCAATGCTGAGTAACGCGGCGTACAGTACGCTAAACAACACAGTACTGTACACCACCCTTACTTACAATGTGGGTGCTTGGGCGCTCACTAGTCGGAATTGGTACGTTACCTTGGTTATCTTAGTTACCTTAGTTACCTTGGTAATCTTGGTTACCTTGGTTACCTTGGTAATCTTGGTTACCTTGGTAATCTTGGTTACCTTGGTAATCTTGGTTACCTTGGTTACATTGGTTACCTTGGTAATCTTAGTTACCTTAGTTACCTTAGTTACCTTGGTTACCTTGGTTACCTTGGTTACCTTTACACAACACTGTGTATTGATCATCATTACTGATCTTATTACGGTGATATTTTGTCGATCAAATAGTTCCTCGAATATTTTCCTGGCAATTATTTGTTATTAAATAACTGTAGTCAATAAATTAATCAATCAATCCTAAAGTTATCTCTCAGGTACAATTACATAGACAGTCACGTGATTTTGGGTGCTCTTCCTTTCTCATTTCTAAAAGAGAAGCTTGTACAGGAGGAAAATGTCGGGGCGATTATTTCTCTCAATATGCCGTGAGTTTTTATTGAAATTAAATGGTACGACACAATTGACATCATTACCAGTATAAAAAAACTTGATCAAACGGTCTGACGATTTTAAGAGTCCGTATCTTTTGTGTCAAGAAGAGAACAGTTCATAGATATTGAAGATTTAACTATTTTTATATTTTTTTGACAGATGTGAATTTTCCATTTGAGCCTCTTTGCTATTTGCTCACCAATTCTTTAGAAATTTGCTGACACCTGTACTTCCCTTCCAATAGTCATGAATTCTGACTTTGATCTGTCAGGGTTCGCATCATGTTAGGTACCCTCTCTGGAGGTACCCTCTCTGGAGGTACCCTCTCTGGAGGTACCCTCTCTGGAGGTACCCTCTCTGGAGGAACCCTCTCTGGAGGTACCCTCTCTGGAGGTACCCTCTCTGGAGGTACCCTCTCTGGAGGTACCCTCTCTGGAGGAACCCTCTCTGGAGGTACCCTCTCTGGAGGTACCCTCTCTGGAGGTACCCTCTCTGGAGGTACCCTCTCTGGAGGTACCCTCTCTGGAGGTACCCTCTCTGGAGGTACCCTCTCTGGAGGTACCCTCTCTGGAGGTACCCTCTCTGGAGGTACCCTCTCTGGAGGTACCCTCTCTGGAGGTACCCTCTCTGGAGGTACCCTCTCTGGAGGTACCCTCTCTGGAGGTACCCTCTCTGGAGGTACCCTCTCTGGAGGTACCCTCTCTGGAGGTACCCTCTCTGGAGGTACCCTCTCTGGAGGTACCCTCTCTGGAGGTACCCTCTCTGGAGGTACTGTTATATGTTTTATTCAACCAGATCATTAAGTTAATTAACAATAAACTAAATGTAGGTACGAGCGTCAGTACGTGACTACACCGACAGAAGAATGGCAGGAACTGGGCGTGGAGCACTTTAAAATAGATATCCCCGATTTCATATCAACTCCCACTGTCAGTCAAATGTGGGAGGTAAATGGCTGAATGGTACTACTTCTTTAATTATTTTACTCCCGCACAGTGTGCCTGTCCGTCAATTGGCAGAGATTTTTATTATTTCTCACTGATATGTGTTTCTGCAAATCGAAATCGGAATGCAAATGTATACGAAATCAATCAGCTGACTGTTTGTTAGCGGCTAACATTCTATCAAGAGAATTATTGCAGGGAATTGAGCTGATAAAAGCTAAGGCGGAGCTAGGACAGAGAACATATGTTCATTGTAAAGCAGGGAGGAGCAGAAGTGCTACAATGGTTACAGCCTACGTCATGCAGAAGTAAGTCGCCGGTGAATATCTCCGGATATGGGGGCCCACTGTCTGTGGTTCTGCAGTCTCATTACAAACACTCAGTGTAACAGGAAATGTAATTGATATCCCTCTTTGTGATATGACACTATCTCCTAACATTGTATCCCAGGTATGGTAAGACAGTGGAGGAGGGAGTTAAGTTTGTCACTGAGAAACGACCTCACGTTAAGTACACTGAGCTACAGTTGCAAACATTACACGACTTTGCGAACACTTTATCACCGCCACCAAACGGTGACCCTCAGTGACAATTTGAGGGATTTGTAACTAAATTATTTGTATGATCCGAGATTTTTTTCTTTTTCTCATAGCCGTGTTTGTGAAAGCGAATTTTATAAGAGATATTGCTCACACTAATAGGACTGTGTTGATCTTTAAGTCGTGTCTCTGCACTGCGCATAATCTTTTTTCCTTAGTCTCTTGCTGGACAAAAATAAAACTCTGCTCTAGTTGGTAAACATTAAAACCTACAATTTGCTTAAAATTAACGGGAGCTAATATTCTTCATTTTTAGTTTCATATCTGCTTTTTTAAATCACTAGTTTAATAGATGCGGATTCTCGTGGGGAGGTGATTTGTTTACTTTTACATGGAGGCTCTGCTCAGCAGGATACAGAGGTGATACATATTTTGTATTATGGAACGCTTATGTAATTCCTTCTTGTTACCCCCTTTGAAGGTCCCGAATTATTTTCTGAACGAAAGCTTACAAATAACCGAGAAATCGACCTTCTTATTAACTCATTTTTATGACTGTTCTTGACCTAAAATTGCACGAGAAATCGATTTAACTAGGTTTCATATAAACACCTAGTCCTGAAACCCAGCTAAATCGATTTCTCGTGCAACAAGAAGGAGTTATAAGCGTTCCATAATACAAAATGTGAATCACCTCTTTCTCCTGCTGAGCAGAGCCTCCATGTAAAAGTAAACAAATCACCTCCCCACAAGAATCCACATCTATAGATGGACAATATTTGTAATTCGAAATATTTTGATTGTTAGGTCATTTTTTTCTGTATTTTGCTAATAAATTCACGATATCAATTGAATTGTATTCTGGAGAATTCCTGCCATGCTATTATGCACTATTCAGTTTTCTAACACTGTTTTCCATAACTTAAATATTTTGTTGTAGCTAAGGCACTATGTAAGGAGAAACGCACCAGGAATCTATGTTAATCAGATAAACTGCCCAAGGATGTGATTTAGACGTTTTGCAACACGGTTAGTCGTATTTCGAAAGTTTTTCATTTCGTCCAGTAAAAAACTTGAATAACAATTTCAGAATGTGCCATAGGGAAATCGGTCGCACGACTTTGTTTGGTTTTTGTAAGGCGCCGCGACATTTACCTAGCAGAAGGAGAATAAGTCCACTATTATCTAAATTCTTACCATAGAATATATGCGCGCAAAGTCCGTAACGTAGTTTTCTTCTCGATTTCGTACACTTAAATCAAAATATTCGATATTATTAAAGTACTGAAGACAGCTTTCAGGGTGACCATGGGACGTCGGAAGAAGACATCGTCGCGCAGTTTATCCGAAACGGAACCGAGAAGTGTCAAGATTTTGCCAGAAGGTTCGATCGATGTGATAGAAGATCTTTCAGTCCTAACTGCGGAACAAGCAAGATACTTGCTCAGTCACTCCCATGTTCTGTCGGAAATATTCCAAGACAACACTCCAGGTTACATACAGGATTGTATTAATTTACTCAGTGGCGTGCTATCACTTGATTATACATTTTTAAAAATATATACGTGGCTTCTCCAAAAACTAAGTCGATGGGGACGCTTTTAATATGGTTTGGTTAACTTTCATCGTCTAAGAAGTCACCAGTTTCCATAAGCTTAAATTAATTTTGTAAATTACATAGACAATAACTGGGCGGTTGAGTAAACGTTTGCGCAGGTTTCAACATAGTACATCAAATCTGCAAAGAGGGGCACGCCGCCCTGCTGTGCGACATTCTGAAACTGATGAACCTGAATCTAGATACCCTTTACACGCTGGAGGCACAAGATCTAGAGTCTAAGTACACTGCGTTACACGATGCTATTTCTTATGGGAACATAAATTGTGCTGTGAAGTTGCTACAGTATGGTGCCTCTTTGTCAACTCCCGCTATAGATGGTTTTACTCCTCTTGATATCGCTGTTTGGAATCAATTTAAAAACGGATTTGTCCCCGAGAGCAAGAGCCTAAACGTTCTTACGTGGGGTACGAATTGTAATTACAATTTGGGACACAACCATGACGGTAATTTGAAGGTACCTGAAAAAGTTAAACGTTTCAACCGTGATAAATTCTCATCGTCGATCTGCAATGTGAACTTTGGGAAGTATCACACGCTTTTTTTAGATAAGGCAGGGAATGTTTATTCCTGTGGGTATGGTCAAGGAGGTAGACTCGGTTTGGGTTCTGAGCAAACATTCCTCGAGCCAACGTTAATTCCCGGCCTTAAAAATATTGTGAAGATATCATGCTCCAACGACCACTCTCTGGCCTTGTCTTCGGATGGTAAGGTTTATAGCTGGGGCATAAACACCCACCGGGTTCTTGGAATTCCCGAAGTTAAAAACCTTCTTAGACCTCAAATCGTCAGAGCTTCCTTCACTTTCGATAAAATTATCACAGTTAAAGCTGCCAAATATCACAGCATTCTAGTAGCAGCAGATCAGATTTACACTTTTGGTTTTAACGGAGGTCAGATCGGGCACATGTTTTCAGAGGAAGAGTACCAGATAGTCCCTAGAACAGTGACGAGATTACGTCACAAGCCAGGTGACAATCTCGGGAAGATAGCGCATGTTCATGCTAGTGCTGCAACCACTGTGGTAGGATTCGAAAACGGTGCCATCTTTGTTTGTAATCAATTTGACATTAAGAAAGTAGCAACCTTGAATAGGTTTGATCACTCGAAAGTGTTAAACTTTGATGCTAGTCAAGGCCAATCTTATCTGTCTGTTAAAACGAAGAAAATTCGAGTAACTGGCGGAAGCCTGGCCAGGCAACCAACATTGGAGACAACAAACAAAAAATCGAAACCGCTTCTCATCAGTATTCTAGATACAAACGGGCTGGTATTCTGCTGCATTCCGGAGATGTTTAAAAACGTGCTGCTCTATCACTGGGATGTGTATATGGAGAAGTTTCTGGTCTCTGATATCGCTGTGGGGAGTGGTTCTCTCCTCCTTCTCACTACGAACGGAGAGGTGTTCACATGTGACCCATATCCCACTTTAAAATCAGACAAGGAAATAAGGAGGGACCATTCTCACAAAACATGGTCATCAGCCAACACCAAGAAAAAAGAATCACTCCAAATGTTACGACCCATCAAGCTAGTTAAAAAAACCGGTCTTCATAACGGCACAAAAATTGTGTGCAACGGTTCTGGTCAGGTGAACGCATGCATTGTCCAGGACAGAATCTCCACCCTTGATTTTGTCCCTAGTGTAGAATCCTCGAGCTTTACCTCAGATGTTTCTGCTTTGTACGACAACGACGAAATCTACGAAACTGACATCACCATCTATTGTAAGTCTGGCAAACAGATATCTGCTCATAAAGCTCTTCTTGCTAATGCGTCTGAGAAACTGGCAATGCTGGTGGAAAGTGCTGAGACATCTGGTAATTCCTACATAGAGCTCGCTCTTACTGATGAGATTGTGACATCTATGCTGGAGATAATTTACATGATCACTATGCCAGTTAAAGGCGAAACCAAACATCCTCTACTTCTAGGCGGATTAGTTAATGTGAGCCGATGCGATAAAATAGAAAGGAACTCCATCAGAGATTTGTGCGACGTGGTGTTAGTGTCCGAGGAGGGGATTAAGTTTCAGTGTCATCGGTTTATTTTAGCTGCTAGGGTAGATTATTTCATGACACACTTCATGGTTAACTCCAGATGGGGGGCTGTGAGCTTGAACCAAGAAATCCCTGTTAATTCTAACAAGAGAACACTCAGCGATTTCATCTATTACATTTACACGGACACGTTTCCTCAAAAGAGCTCCTTCGAAAGTTTGATGCTACTTCTGCGATTGTCAGATCAATATTTGGTGAGTAGATTGAAGTCTTTTTGCGAAGTCTCTATAGTCGCATTTATAACGGAAGAAAATATAATTCATATCCTACGAACAGCTAACGATTACAACGCCCACAATTTGCGTGCTGTCTGCCTCCACATAATAGCCATGAACTTGCCTTTCTACTTGGAACATCGTTTGTTGGACAGCTTAGAAGAGGAAATCCTTGAGCAACTTGACAACGTTTATAAAGAAGTCGTCTTGTTTCATCTCACGAGATCTCCTAATAAAGATTACAGTGTGAAGGAGTATTTGAAATGTATGGTGGAGGTTATCAGACCGGTGGAGGTGGTTGAGCCTGTCGTGAAGACTCCAATCAAAGGGTTACCTGATCGACTTGATGAGTATGTGAGCGATGGTGAAGAAGGAGAATTGTTAAACTTCGTTTTAGATCAGCCTCCGAATGTTATTCCAACTTCTGAAGTGGTAATATCGAGTTCATCCCCCCAATTTCCTTCAACCTCAACAAGTCCTCAGGAATTCGTTGTTCCGCACATAACTCCTTTAGAAGTCAACATCAACAGGAAACTAAATGATAAAATGCTTAAAACTGTTGCAGTTGTTTCTGAAGCTCCGAAACAACAGGCTGGAAATCCTTCACTGACTCCAGCCGGAACACCTCCGTCTGTCCAAAATAACCAGACATCTCGATCATGGGGTGAATCTAACAGTAACCAAACATCTCGATCATGGGGTGTATCTAACAGTGGTCCTCCAAAACTTAACCGTTCTCTCAGTGAGATCATTGAGGAAGAAAAACGTGAGAAACAGTTGCAAAAGAAGAACAAGGAAGCGCAAAGAGATAAAGCCAAGTTAGAAGCCCAGAAACCGTTTGCAAAAGCTGGAAAACTTGACAAAAACAGAGAAATTTCAAGACCGTCCAGTGCGCCGTGGGGTACTGTTCCGGGTACTCCAGCCGTCTCACTGAAGGACATTATGACCACCGAGAACGGTTCTCCTGGTTTCAAACTGAGAAACCCCTCTCCCGGGAAAACTGCGAAGAGCCTGTCTCCAGCTCACCATACTTCAAACCCTAAATCGCCTCTGAAGCAGAGCACACCCGAACCCAGAGTCAAGTCAGAAACTTTCGATTTCACGACAGACCGCCAGGTTCATAGTTTGCGATCTATCATGGAAGCTGAACAAGAATCTTCAAAAAATATTCTTTCCAAGTCCTTCTCTAGGCCACTAGAAGTTATACAGATTGAGGAACGAGCGATTCAGGAGTTAAGAGAGTTATATAAGGTGGATGATTGTGTCAATGAGTTCATTACTATTAGAGCTGTTTCTGAGGAAAGCGTGGCCCGTCCTGCTTGGGGCAAGAACCAACTTTTGAATTTTTAATTATTGTAATTGTTCTTAAGAATTCCGTTTTATTCTTCACATTGTTGAGTCTTGGTTAAATTACTTGTTTTATCTGGCATGTTATTTTTAGGGCGAATGATTATATACTTAAGGGGGCATACACCAAAACAGTGGTTTGTGCCGTCCAGACCAAATGACCTCATAGGCAGTTCAGTGACCTTCTAGCGCACCGTTTCCACACCAAAAAAAATTATTTTGAGAATACCCATTTTTGTAATCGACCATTTCCTGGTTAAGAGTGCATTTTCGGAAAAAATTATTTTGTGGTTGAGACGCTATAAGTTAATCATTTCTTGCGGTATCGGGTTTAAATTTTGCTCGCCGTTTATTCACATCTATTTCAAGGTGTGTGTAAAATCTTGATATCGTATCTAAAAAGGCTGGTGTGTTATGAATTTTTAAAGTCAAAAAGCTAAAATTGTCCTTTTCAGGCTTATTTTAACAAAAAGTCAGTCAGGGAAGATCGGATTATTTGATGCTTGACATCAAATTGTTCTCTGAATTCTGGCGCAGTTTTTGATGCCCTCAAAAATGTTTTTACTCATTCACCTTCTGATCTATTGGACCTCAAAGCCAAACAACAAATTAAGACACATTTTTTGTTTTTAATATTTACCGATTTTTCCAAAATTTTGATAGGAATGTGCTAGTGACTTTTTGAAGGGTGCAAAATAACCGCAACTAGCACATTTATATATGAGTTATGAACAAAAAAACACCATAAAATGCTTCCCTTTGAAGTTATGGGAGAAAATGTGATTTTTTGGCTTTGCAGATAAAAAATCACATTTTCTCCCATAACTTCAAAGGGAAGCATTTTAGGGTGTTTTTTTGTTCATAACTCATATATAAATGTGCTAGTTGCGGTTATTTTTCACCCTTCAAAAAGTCACTAGCACATTCCTATCGAAATTTTGGAAAAATCGGTAAATATTAAAAACGAAAAATGTGCCTAAATTTGTTGTTTGGCTTTGAGGTCCAATAGATCAGAAGGTGAATGAGTAAAAACATTTTTGAGGGCATCAAAAACTGCGCCAGAATTCAGAGAACAATTTGATGTCAAGCATCAAATAATCCGATCTTCCCTGACTGACTTTTTGTTAAAATAAGCCTGAAAAGGACAATTTTAGCTTTTTGACTTTAAAAATTCATAACACACCAGCCTTTTTAGATACGATATCAAGATTTTACACACACCTTGAAATAGATGTGAATAAACGGCGAGCAAAATTTAAACCCGATACCGCAAGAAATGATTAACTTATAGCGTCTCAACCACAAAATAATTTTTTCCGAAAATGCACTCTTAACCAGGAAATGGTCGATTACAAAAATGGGTATTCTCAAAATAATTTTTTTTGGTGTGGAAACGGTGCGCTAGAAGGTCACTGAACTGCCTATGAGGTCATTTGGTCTGGACAGATTTGGTGTATGCCCCCTTAAAGACGTGATTGATAACTTGGGTTTAGATATTTCAGAAATTGTTGAATATTGTTTCATCAGAAAGTTTTTTAATTAACAGTCAAACTAGCTTGAAACCGTTTCAAATACATGGCTTGTCACTTCAAAGGGGTGCATTGACAATTTGACATTCGACAATTTATATGTATTTAAAATTTCCGTCGTTTTCGCAACAACATTTTCGTGACAAATTCGAAATTCGACCTTTACAACATACAACAGAGAATCATAAAATCATAAAAATGGACGTTGATGATCCCCTAATTGTTATTGTAGAGGTGTAGATCCTGAATCTGGTCTATACTCTAAACTGTGCCTAACCTGACAAATCTCAGATAAGGTATGTCGTCCGCGGTAGCAGAATCTGCAAAGATTCCGCGTCCTGTTATGAAAGGTCGTCATGAAAAGCACTTGGCAAAAGGTCTGTTGATTTACTGTATTACACTTGCTGTATTACTCTGTGCGTTCTCAATTCTTTAAAGGGAAAATAACATAATAAGGAAAAATTATTGTTTAAAGTGTAAATTAATGCCACTTGTAACGGATGGATTTAACGAATGTATTTAGTAATGATATCTATCGTCAGGTATCGCACTTTCTCTAGGAGCTGCCAGCATCAGTGGCGCTCTTTTTGCTTACTACGGTATCTACAAACATCATATTTGGTGGATGAAGTACTGGGGAAACTTTGACCACGAAGCTAGGAAAGAAAGAATCTCTGTTAGTATAAAGTTCATCAGTTTTTACTAGTTATAGAACAAGCTTTCATCTTTGATTTTTGACTCTCCAAAACTTTGAACTTTCATATCATCCTTCTTAGGTCAAATTTAACACGTGTTTCATTTTCGTTTCCCCAATCTCACATATCATTTAAAGCTCACCCCCCTCTTTCAGGTAAACGAGGATGTGTATTTCCAGAAGTGGGAGTACTGGTGGAGAACTGGAGAGTGGGTTGGTAACGGTCACGTGGTCCCTCCAGCACTCCCCCTCGGCACCGCCCTCGGAGCTCATCCTCGGCTCATCCGCAAGGAATAATGACCACAGCTACTTTTTGGTACAGGATTGAGCCTGACAAGAGACTCTTAATTGTAAAGTGACAGTACGGGATCGGAACATAATTTAGGTTTTAAAATTCGTGGTGTCATCGGAGATTGTACATACGGTTATCTTAGTTTCCCCACCTTTCGTTTCTAACTTATTCATCAAACTTCGTATCTAGTTTAGAGATAATTTGATTGTGATCACATCTAAATTTGTTACCTCAGATGTTTTATTGATTCAGAGAATTATATAACTCGATGTACTTCTCAATCTGCCAAGATACAAACATCCACCCCCGCAGTACAATTTCCTACATAAATGTGAACCCTCACTTATCCTCTTAGCATTGGTGTCCTATATACAAACTTATGATTTTCTTGTGCTGTGGCGATATTTAATTCGTGCTGATTCCGTCTATCCTTACTCCCTTATCTCATCAGTAGATATGTCAGGAGTAGCGATTGTGTCAGGATGCCGTACCCCCATAGGAGACTTCAACAAGTCCTTGAGCAGTATTAGTCCGGCAGAGTTGGGAGGAATTGCCATATCTGGTGCTCTGAGCAGAGCTCGAGTGGAGCCCACCGAGGTGGGCCTCTGTGTAATGGGACAGGTCCTCTATGCTGGTGAAGGTTGGTTTTATCATGTTTCTTCTTTAGAGGAGACCACGAGATACTGAAATGATATTATTTTCCACCTCATCTGTTTACATAACGTTTCCACGGTGACTGAGTGATATAAAGTGGGCCCTAAAGTTGACACCCCTCTGCAGGACAGTGTCCGGCTCGTCAGGCAGCGGTGAGGGCTGGCATTCCTCACAGTGTTCCCTCTTTTAACGTTAACATGGTGTGTGGTAGCGGCATGGTAGCTATTGTCAACGCTCACAATCATATTCTGCTCAATCCTAACGGTTTGTTTTGTTTGTTGTATTTAATGAATTTTTTTTCGACGTTTTGCGCACAACGTCCATTAATTAATTTACTCCAGAACTTTGTACTCCTACTTTAAGACGTGCACTTTTGAACCGCCAAATAACGGTTAATTAACTCACGTGATCGTTTCAGATATCGTCGTGGCAGGAGGACAGGAAAGTATGAGTAGAGCTCCTCATTTAATGCAAATCAGATCTCCTAAACCTATGGGGAATACTGAATGTAAGGTGATTTCCATTACAATTTGTTTATCTTGCTATGTTTCCGTTAAAAACATGAACAATTGTTGAATACTAGAATATACAATGATATAGCAAACTGGAAATAGATAAATTTACCAAGAAAAGAACTTGTGGTTACAATCTAGTCTTCTTCAGGATTCGATGGTGCACGATGCGTTGACCTGTCCTTTCAATCAATACCACATGGGTATTACTGCTGAGAATGTTGCTGAAAAGTATGAGATTTCCAGACATGATCAGGTGACTTTACTCAAACACAAGGAAATATTTTCTCGTGAACTTTGAATAATTTTTTACATGCCGTCCAATGCGACGCGGCCTTTCGAAGCTGTTGCAAAGATCTACACTTTGTGGCAGTCAAAAAAGAGCCTAAAGAAAACACCCAGCAAACCTAACAGGTCACAATCTGTCAAGTAGCAGATTGTATCACCCAAGGCGTGCACAAATCCAACGTACATAAACCCAACTCATGTATGCATCCTCACTTACCTACACCTACATATTTCTAATGAACGATTAAGATACAAACAGGTCAGAACAATTTTCACCGGTTCGTTATGATGTCCCCGTATTCCAGGACACGTTTGCTGCCTTATCCCAAACCAGAGCAAACGAGGCAATGAATAACGGCATCTTTTCTGATGAGATAGTTCCTGTCAAAATCACGACTCGCAAGGTATTTTAATTAAAGAGAACAACCCACAAATAGCATTGTACACTTCGATTTGTCATAAGAACCAAGCGAGGATTAATTGTGTCTTCGTAAGAGTAACAAGTTTTTTGGTTGCAGGCAACTACCATGATGGAAAAAGACGAGCACCCCAGAGAGACTACACTTGATGGACTTAAAAAACTGAGACCCTGCTTTAAAACGGATGGCACTGTTACCCCTGGGAACTGCTCCAGTATTAATGACGGTTAGTAGTTCGCAAATGTTTACGAATTACTGAACATTTGAATTACCCTTCAGAAGTGTGCTCGTTAAACAAATGGGCAAACATCTAATAAGTTTATAAAACGTATTATAAAATAATGTCGACTGTGAAATTGTGAATTAGACCCATTTAACAGGCCCTCTCCCTTTACCTGAACTTGTCCTGTAATAACTGTATTTCATCAGGAGGATCGGCATGTGTTCTTATGTCACGTGATCTGACGTCATCACGTGGTGCGGAGACTCTGGGATACATCGTCTCCTCCGCCATGGTGGGTTGTGATCCCGCCTTCATGGGAATGGGACCTGTTCCTGCTGTGCGAGCTGCTATTGAAAAGGTAACTGGAGTAATTATAGCGGTGTCCGAGGAACAGAGATAAGGATGGGGGGGGGGGGGGGGCGAAATAAGAGATTAATAATAGTTTTCCCAGTTTTGTGTACTCGATTAAAAAATCAAACTGTTAATGATAATAAAAACAACGCTCACTTTAGGCAGGTTGGCGACTGGAAGATGTTGATCTGTTTGAGATAAACGAGGCGTTTGCTGCTCAATCTGTAGCTGTTGTTAAAGAACTTGGAATCCCTGTTACCAAAGTTAACATCAACGGAGGTGCTATTGCTTTAGGTGGGTGATGGTTGGGAGGGGGAGCGGAGGGGGGGGGGGGGATAGTTTATAACATTTTCGTTGAAATAATTTCTCCTAAATCAAACCTTCCTTCTTAAACTTCAGGTGATTATAATTGAATATTCTCTCAGGGCACCCCGTCGGAGTATCTGGAAACAGGATCGTGATAACACTTCTGTACAGTCTAGCTAGATTGGGACTAAAACGGGGCGTTGCTTCTCTGTGTATCGGTGGGGGTATGGGCATTGCTCTATGTTTGGAAAGAGAAGTGAACTAATGCTTTTTGGACTGAAATTATACAACAGTTGATATTCATATATAAATATATTTGAGAATTCAGATTTTTGTTAGATTTACAGAATTAGATAGTTTGGTTTTCTTTTACATAAATCTCTAGTATAAAGGAGACCCTGGTCATTATGTTAATATTATTATAAAGATTGAAGTTGTGGCAGATGTTTTGGGGAGACCATATGTTCGTTCAGTAATGAGTGCATTTTTAACAAGGATTCTGCAATATTCGTTCAATAAGCAGTGCTTTTATTTATTTATCGTTTTGTAGGGGTATAATTGATTCAATGTTTTCTGTTGGTAGATTCTGTTCGAATTTCATCTACTTTAATGGAATTGTTTTATTTCTTTAACAAGAAATACAATGCTCTCTTTCATTAATACAAAGAGAAAGCCACCTGGACCGGTTAATAGCTAGTTAGTATTAAGTATGACGGTTTAAAAGATATGGCTTTGTTGTGGGAATTCCTAAGATGAAATTGGTGCTATAAAAACTCATGTTTTCAACTGTTGGTCTTTATCTTAAGGACTAAATGAAAATAGTATGAAGTATACAACTCCAGTCGAATCGTCCAATAATGCTAGAGAGGCGAAAAGCCGCGCGCGCATCAGTCAACACTGGCTGCAGAAAAAGGTCGTCTTTCTAGTAAGATTCTACAGCGCGCTCCGCTTATGTGAATTTCATTGCAAGAGTGATACCGATTAGTGGCTACTTCGCCTATTTACCAAATTAGTTTGGTTTTAGCGACTCTTACATTAGCAATTGTGTAAAGAAGCTATCTCGAAACTGATGGGTTAAACAATGCTCAATTTCACAGCTAATCTGCATAAAAGATTATTCCGTTTCTCGGCAGACTTGATATTGTTGCACCATGACTGGAGATTCCTAATAATTATTTTCACGTGGTCAAATAAATGGCCCACGTGACGGCCTGCTACGCCCTGTTGAGCACGTGGTTTACTAACAAGCAGTTTGCAATAATGCACGTTATAACTTCTTTAAGATCGTCAGCTATTAATTCAGAACAAATTTTAAAATGTCGAAGGGAAAGTTCTGTTTGACGAAAAATCGACGTAAATTGCGGTAACGAAATGGTCAAATATAGAAGTCGTCTAATTCATAACCACTTAGAACTCAAATGCATGATTTTTTAGTGAGATATTAAGAAATCATGATGAGCGATGAGCGAATTGGGCGTTGAAAAAGATCATTTCATTATCTGAAATACAACTTGAATCTACAACGTCATTACACTTCTAATCTGGTCTTGAAGTTATCTTACCGGACTTGCCATCAAGCCGTATCAGGGTATCTGATTCTCATAGCATCACTTCATGAATAAGCAACTCATAGACTTGTGAACGGTCTAAGAGGCGGAACTCTGCTGTTTTGACACGTGATGCCCATATAAGGAGTGTAGTGTTAGCCGTTTTAACCAGTCGGCTTGTTATAGAACAGCAGATTGACAACCAATCAAATGAATCGGCTGATATTGTGGCATGTAATACTCAACTTGCTATCCTCTTCGCCCAGTCCATTCATTCAGAAAAGTATTCCATTTTTTGATTTCTTATTCCAAGAGAGAATTTTGGACGGGGAAAATGTATGTGTATGGTGCTGTGTATAAATCAAGAGGCTTGCATATAATGAACATATAGACACGGGTGCAGAGTTGAGTCTGTTTGGAACCTAGTAGTTTCAGATCCTTGTTTAACTTGCCGTACAGCAAGGTCATCCACTACTTTAGCCCGGCGAGGCACATAACTCCCTCTACAACTCCATATCAAATGCTTCATATATACTAGCCAAGTTCACAAGATATATCCTTGTGTTTGAGAAGAGCTCGTTAGAACTGCTTCCTTTCCCTTCAGTATCCCACAGTCTCTCGAGTTTCGTAACTGCCATGGAAGGACAAGATCAGCAATATTACTTTGTATGGTAGCCTACCAAGGCTGTCAAGTTACGAAGCAGGAGATTCGAAATGGCGGGACAATGCATCAGACATCCTGAGCTACTGGCCAGTGATTTAGTCTTATGGGAATTTGGAACCTTTGCTTGATAGAGTACAGCCAGGCCGTCCAAGACAAAGCTGCTTGTCTATGTTACTAAAGGAAGTTGGGACAAACTCTAAAGAGGAACTGCGAACCCTGATGGAGGGGGTTATCTGGTGTAGATCGGACTTAATTCAGACCTCGTAGTAGTAGTAGCAATAGTATTTCCTAACCACAAATTTGAATCTGGCTTCTATTTGAAATAATGGTTACAACCAGACTGATTTCTAAACTCTGTGTTTGAATTACTGTCTCTCTGTTGGCTGTACCCACATGTTAAACACCTTTCTACAACGTAATGACACTATCTTCTAACTGGTTACTAACTGGTTACTATGGCAACGAGCACCTGTTTGTATACCCGGCTAAGTACATGCTGTAATATCCTAACCTCCTCTGTGTAGTAAGCTAAAATGCGTTATTATTAAAAGATCTCCATTACATAAAGGTAGCATTTGGGTAAAAGGTTCGTGTAGATAAATTAGTTGCTAAGCAACTCACGATAATCGAATCAAGTAACTTAATAAGCGCTCAAAATCGTTCTCGCACGTATATATTTAGTAACCTTGATAAAATTAAGAGGTGGCTCTTTAGCAACCATAGCAAGATGAGGATCTTACATTCGCTGTTTTAGTACCATTGTGATGATGAGTGGGGGTCGAATGATTAGAAAGGTATTTGTTAGCTGGTATGTTTTTCATAGAATCAGCCTCTTATCAGTGATAAGAGGCTGATTCTATGAAAAATAAGTTATCACTCTGTGTCATTTCAGTACATTGTTCACATATTACGTCAGCAGCCTGGAGAGAAGGTTTGAAAATGCTGATGAATGGGAAGGGATATTAAAGCCCTGTCCATGATGAGTGATGATGTCATCTAAAGCTCAGGGGCAGGGTTATTAGAACACACTTCAGGAGTGTGTTCCTCAAGATCAAGGGGGTTTTATCAGTACCACGGGCAAAATTGTGATTTTCATAATTTCTAAACCATCTAATTTGTCATTGCTTTTTAATTTCATGCAGCTCAGGGGATCGAATTGAAAATAAGCCCAAAATTTAAATATCAAGAAAGCTTGCTGTTATATACAGGATTCTAGGCGCCCTATCTGCATCATTAACAATTAACAAATCAATCCTTATTTCTGTGTTTTAAAGTATATCCTGATGAACAATTATTAGTATTAATTGGTCTGTTGAAACTTGATAAAAATTAGTATGTTGAAATTTAATATTCTGAGTTCTGTTAGTATTTACAACATACTGACATTCTGATAACCGAGCATTATAAAGACGGCAATTACTTGTAACCATTTAGTCTCGTACAGTTTACTTTAGGCAATTATCATTATCTATCAATTAAGACATTTTCGGAGTACGGCTCAACGACCTGGGTGTACTGCTTGCAATGGGCTTTCTCAGGAAATGCTCAGATTGTAAGGTATTTTTAATAGTTGTCACATACCAAAGATGATGGATATGATGTCAGACTTGTCTCTTAGTAAAAGCTTTGATCACAAGTTATGAGAAAGCAACTAGGCTTAAAATCCTGTAAAATGATCTCATGTTTGCTCATTCATCACTGTTCGTTATGTTTAGTTCGGGACCAAAAACTGAGTCCGTGTTGGGGGACAAATTTAGAGCAATTAATGTTCGTCACTTAATTGCTGAAAACAAATGTTGGCGGTAGTAATTCTACGTGAGAAATTAAAGTGAGATAAGAAGCAGCGCGGTGTATATGTTGGTTAATGAACAGTTTCCTGGATAGCAGACTCATCCAGCGGCTAGCAATTACAAGAGCGATGTACCAGGGCAGATATTCTTCAGCAACCATTCAGGGGCAGGGCGTATCAATGTAGCGCTGCTTAATGACGCCTGTAAATCAACAACTTTCCTACCTTAATTATTTATTTTTTATATCAAACTGGTGTGCGTTTTAACAACAACTGATACAATTTTAGAACTAGTTTTTAATGGCATGTAATTGACAAAATACGAGAAGCGAAGCAGGAATCCCGACGGCAACGGGCGATGGCGAATCAATTCAGTTGATTGTTTGCTATAAATATTTTCAGATAAATTGGTTTGAGTCATGTTGATCGTGAAATACGCAAGTTCACGATCGATTTGTGGACATAGTAGGTTTATTTTATCATGCTTTATTTATTGTTTGGGATACTTTCATGATCAGGTAGAACAGATGTTAAAATCAATAAAACACAACAATTACATGTAAAGAAATGAAACAAATTAAAACTGATATTTAAAAATTACCAGTGTGCCGTTAAATAATTTTCTAATAAAATCTATGTATTTACTCCCCCAACCCCTAACGAAAAGTTGCCTTTCGCTAAGTTTGTAATGCAAGGTGGTATAAATTCTAACAATAGAGTGCTAGCACGATCTACCTATTGATGTGGAGAGAATGAAAAGATATCCAGCATTTTCTCACATCACGAAAATCAAATACTATACAATTTTAAGGAATCTAAGCAATTCGTTAGGAAAATAAATCTACGCTCTATTACTTTGTTCCTCGATCGAAATGAACGCTTCTAAAATCAAATGAAATTGAAAACGGCTTGTTAACAGAACTTAAAAGAACTAAATGACACTCAACTCAATATTTGATAACAGCCTTCAAAAGAACAAAAGCCATCAAGATAGATCCTTTCGGTCGTTATTCGAGCACTAAAAATTTGTATCTTAAACTCGGTTACCATCTTCTATGTACAAAATATGTTAGAAAGAATTGGACTGGTTGCGGATCATTAAAACATGATCGTACCTTCTGTCTGTACCTAAAAATTGGGAATACAAAGAAGAGGCAGGTGTTATAATTCACTACAATCAATAGATTTATTAGATTTTAACGTCCTAATTCAGTTCATAGCGTCCCTCATCTTGTATTCCCAATCTTTAAAACAACATGGATGATTTGAGTTTTTTACTTCTTTCAACTAGATCTAATTAATTCTCATCTAGACAATTCTTATCATATAAATTAATTTTATAGTTCTAGCGACCACTGCATCAAATACAAACGTGTACACCTTAAATACTTTAAGTTTATACCAACTATTTACTATGTACACTTTTTACACACAAAACCACATTATGGAAAACAGATTAAATCAAATCGTGTATACCGCATACACATCCACAAGTTCAAATGTGTCCAGTCTCTTTCTTACGAGTATAAAGCAGTGAAATCGAAGCATACAAATCAATGTTCAAATATTTGTACGGTATAAAGCATACTGATTGAGGCGATTTTGTGCCCAAAATCTGACGAACTTGTATCTGTATTCAATAAGACACTCAATATCGTGGTTCAGTGGGACGCTATCCCACGATTTTAGGCAAGACTGTCCTGGGTTTCTGGCTGATACCACCAGTGTTAGTTGACTGCTGAGGTGGTGATTCCACCAAGGACGATTTGACTTTGTGACTCTTTCCAGAAGACGGGTGTTTTGGGGCTGGAGGTAGCTTCTCTGCTGTTTTTTCAGCTGATGTGCCCTGGGCTTCTGTCTGGGGTGGTGCACGTGGGAGCCTGCGGCGCAACCAGCTATGACGCAGTGCGGCAGATGGAGTGAGGCGCTGTGAGGGATCCCATTCTAGACATCTGTTTATAAAGTCCAGAAACAGAGGATCGTTACATTTCAAGGCTGCAGTAAGATCTCTCGTGCCAGGGAGGCCTCTAGGTTTGCCTCTACGAGACCGTCCAGTGGTCAGAGTTCCATCACCACTTGTACAGTACCGTGGCTGACCTTTAGAGTTAAAGAAATTCTTAGAACGCTTGGAAAGATCGAGAAGCCGCTGAGGAGGCATGCCAATAAGCTCTATGATACACGCCAATTGATCACCCTCATCTTCACCAGGCAAAAGAGGATAACCCGTTAATAACTCACAGAGTATACAGCCAAAGCTCCACATATCTATTGGCATGCCATACTTAGCTCCCAATATCACCTCTGGTGCTCTGTAGAAACGAGATTGGATGTACGTGTATATCCGCTGGTGTTCATAACAAGATGATCCAAAGTCTATAACTTTAATCCCACTTCGACCCTGCTGTTTCAGCAGAATGTTCTCTGGTTTTAAATCACAGTGAATTATTCTGTTTCGATGGAGAACTTCCAAACACTGTAAGATCGAGTGAGCAAACTTCCTGACCAAAGCCAGACTGAATCCTTGGAACTTGTTTTTCTTGATAAGTTCGTACAAGTTCATGGATAGAAGTTCGAAGGTAATACATATGTGGTTCCTGAAAGTGAATGTTTCCACCATATGCACAATATTATGCACATTGTCCTTGTCCTGCTTACACAGATGCTCTAAGATTCTGATCTCTTCCTGGGCCTGACGATGGAAGCGTTTCTCGTTACGAACCATTTTGAGAGCAATGTGAGCATGCGTCTTGTGATCGTATGCCTTGACGACCTGGCCGAAACTGCCTTTGCCGATAACTTTTAACACTTCGTATCGGTACGCGATATGATCGTGAGGCACGTAATTGTATTGTCCAGCATCGTCGTCATATCCGCAGTTCTGGGGACCTCCAATGACACCCTGTCTCTTTTTAGAACTGGGCCCAAGGAAGTAAATCTGAGGGTAGTTGAAGATCTCGTGGTGCTCGTAGGCGGACAGTTTGTGCATGTAGTGCTTCATGGCTTGTTCTGGACTCATGTAGGTTAACTTGGTGCTCTTGTGGCTGGACGCAGCTGACCCAAGTCTCTTGTGAGGGGAGGGAGAGGAGTTACGGGAGTGCGACTTCTTGTCCTGAAATAAATTAACAGTTAGATAAACATAACCTTAACGTACGTATAACGCTAACAAATTTCAGCCTGAAAGTAATATCAAGATTTAAAAATACATTTTAAAGATTTCTTTTGATGCTAAGATACAAAGCACCATCCATTCCATACGGCTCAATAAGCGATCCAGTTAGAATTTATTAGTTTCTTGCACTCATTATAATGGGGTTTAACGTCATTTGACGGCAATATTTGTATTTCAAGAGGAATAAGTTACAGTTTACCTGACAGTGCAAGTGGCAGTTTGAATTGTAACTTTGCAAATGCCATTACAGTTGCAGAGAACAAAATATAATGGTATATTTTTCTTGCGATACGTGAAGAAAACTGAACGATGCTTTCTTGACTGCACTGACTTTTTTTTGCATAGCAGCTGATACTTAAGTTTAATCAAGTCATGTTGCTCTTGTCCAGTACACATAATTAATTAGCTCAACATTGTTAGTCAAATGGAACAGATGATGAATCAGTGACGTTTTAGAGGAGACGCATAACGAAAGCCTGCGCATATCACTATCTATATATCATTATATAATGCTAGATGGATGGTATAAATCTATTACGTGTCATGAGGAAATATATAAAGATATCAATAAGTCCGTTAACCATGATGAAAGGAGGATGATATGACGCAGAATGTAGTTAAGAGTGTACAAGGTGTACGGAGGTGTACAAGGTGTACGGACTACGGAGGAACGTGTGCAGGGGGCCGAGTGATGGATTGCTTGTTGACATCTCCCCTGCACTGCATACACACCTGATCTCACAAACATGGACAAGTTAGCGCCGCTGACATTCATCAATAGACCGTATACCAACTCAATTTTTTGTGTTATATCATGAAGATCATACTCCTCGAATATATACGGTGGAATAGCCGCAAGGTGTCTCCCTAAAATTAGCAATTATTATTCGATCCAATACTACGAAGCCATTGACTTTCATTGGAGAGCATTTTACCTCGTTTAAATCAAACCGAGACGAGACCTCGTTTATATTAACAATCAGCGGCGCGAAGGCGTCAAGCATTTTAGTACAAAGTATGCAAGGAAAACTTAAAATGCAAACCACCCAGGGTACTCAAAAGTGATTTATGGAAATTCCGTGAGACTCCCGTCAAATCTAATTAATTGTAGTTATTAACATTGCATCGTTAAAACGATCTCTAGTCAAAATATGGCTAGATTGTCTGAGTGAATCGATAATAAAAGGAATGATTAGAAATGTAATAACCGATCAAGGAAAATAACCTACCGGACTAGACATTGGTCAGATTGCCATAAACCAGAGAGAAAAATTAAAATTGTGCAAAAAACGTAGTACGGAACAAAGTTAACGCCATATTAGGTGGATTAAAATATTCATTTTGCCACGCTCTATATCCATAAATCAGTTTGCGTGTGTGTGCTGGGTTGGGTATCACGTGACTGGGTCACCATACCACGCTCCAGCCAATCAGTGACCAGGAAACGGGTGACGTACCCAGTCAGGCAATAATTACATTAGGCTGTTACCAGCATTTCTCTGCTTTTGACAGAATTAAACTGAGCAGCCAATGACTGTACAAAAGCAACCACTACCTAAATACATAATTAACACAGGAAAAGATGGCAAAATTTGTCTAGATTTATCACATTGTATACGTTGTGGGTACGGATGAATGACCGCAAACACATAATAGGGAATGTTTCTAAAACGGCACTTGATTCAATAATAATTCCTAGTTCCTAATGACTTCTTGAAGACTTCAAGCTGAAATTATAAGATTATCAGAATAAGATCGATTCAATTAACCAAGCAGTGAGATTTACAGTATCTGAGTGAGTAACCTTTTATGAAATTTCTTATTAAGGCGTTCCGGAATCCGGATATTGCATCTTGAATATCATTCTGCTCAATCTTGGAATTTTAAAATACAAGTAATTAGAACCGCAGAAACTCCTCAGTAATCCATCAATACGATGAGATCACATGAAACACGAATACGGTTTAACGCTATCTATGTTTTTGAACAAACCTAAAACACGAAGACGCTCTCATCGATTGATCGTATGTAAATTGTGATCGTATTGACTGCAGTATACGGCAGGTCTAGAAATTAATGCAAAATTTCTAAAACGGCAAAACACAAACTTTCCTCTAGCGTAAGTTTGCAATTAGTACTTTATTGATTTACCCCGATTTACCCGGCCTATATCCTTTAATTCGGGGAAACTTCACTGGAATTAATCGCATATTTTCTGCTTTCAGGTGTAATAAAATACTGTGACAGAATTTGCTACGCTTATGTTGTTGTCATACTTGTAGCAACCGCTAAAGATCTCCAAATATCAAATTATCATGACATTGCAATATGTTCAGTTGTAACCATGGTAACGATGCTTCAATGTCCAACTTTACAAGTATCGGATTACGGTTAACCCTTTATCTGTTAAAGGTTCCTAGGTATGGGACTGTCTTTTGTCATCAAATGACAAAAATTTGCCAAATGTGAACTGATATCAGCTGATTTGATCTAGGCTATCTAGACTATTCTAGTAAAAACTTCTAATGTCAGCGGTAATCATTTCAAAAAATTAATTATTTTTTCATGAAATAATCACGCACACGTTTTTGAGAAACGTATCGGTATACACCGTGCTCAAACTCTCGTTTTAACGATGTGTCTATTTTTGGAAATTCATGCTGTAGATGAACTTAAATTGTAAATCAAGCTGTAAGTGCATGTTAATTTTAGTTACTTTACGGATATAAATTTGTCCTGATGGCTTAACTTACCTTACAACTTTATCGCTTCATTAGTCGATAGACCACTATTGACTTCAGAAAAACTAAAAGTGTAAGTCAGAATTTTTTGACAAGCATAAAATAAAAATCCATCTCTTAGTTTAGGGATGCATGCAAGAAGTTAAAATTTCTTGCTTGGTAATTCACAAAAAATGCATTAAAGATACTAATTTTGAAGACAATTTCGTAAATTTTCGCTTGATTGGTCTCTACACTGTTACTCTACTAGCTAAGAGTAACCAATGGTTTTAACAACTTATAACGTACAACTTTTAAACAATTTCTTTCCGTTCTTCACGCTCATCAAGGGAAAACAACTGTCTTTGATGATGAGAAAATATCTAAAGATGTATCGCCGTTATTACAAACAAGCAGAAAAACGCAGATATTAAGTCACGTGGCTAGCTACTGAGGTCGAGATTAATCTAGAGATAAGAGTCAGGTGCAGGGAAACACATTTATACAGCTAATAGTAATCCAGTTGGTCTCGAAAAGGCGAGACTATATAATGATTATTTACCTCCAACTGAATAAGAACGTAAGCTGCGGTTGAGCTGATGGGAACCCGCAAACTTTGCTTCTTTTCAATTTCATAATTATCCAAATTAATAGGCATGATACCGTGTTCTGTGTTATTAACTTATTATAATACTCAACTCAACAAACGTGCAACTTAGCCAAATCAACATTATGGACAATATTTGTTTATGTTTACTGAGCAGGAAAATAGTGCGACCACCTTTGGTGCATTGTTAATAGCTAATTGACGATTTATTTTAGGTTAAAAACAAATCATTTTGCACATCATACCTGGTTATTCCACACATCATGTGAACTAGAGAAATTGTTCTTTGTACATCATATAATTATCTAATTATAGATTTTCAGCTAATCAGGTGCTTTGGAAATTTCCGCTGACAAAGGATGGGCCTATCCTGATCCAAAACAAAAGTTTATCGAACAGTTCGTAATAGCCATATTAAATGGCTATTGACTGTATATGGCTAGATATCAGACTTAGCAACTTACTATAGACAAGGACGAATAATCGCTGCTTGCCGGAGCTCCATGACTATAGGAACAGTCCGATTTGCTGTATCCAGAACCGTGCTTGTGGCGGGTGGTGAGGACCACGGTGCCCTGGCCGCCGCCACCACCGCCACGCTGCTCTGGGCCCAAAATGTAAGACTGATTGACGGGAAACATTTCAGTGTAAACAATGATGACAGATAGAGAGGTAGGCGTGTACAAACAATCTAGTCACGTGATCCGTACAGTGTGAGTACAGGACGTGTACAGTGGTCTCCTAGTGGCGTCACAACGCTACAGGGTAACTATAAATAAACATGCAACTCTGCATGATATCCTAGGATGAACTAAGAGATTCTGGAGCATTTTAATAGATCTTTCGATGATCATTGCCGCATTAGTGCTTACTTCATATTGAGATAAT
The DNA here is from genome assembly GCF_026151205.1 of Bolinopsis microptera. Lineage (NCBI taxonomy): Eukaryota > Metazoa > Ctenophora > Tentaculata > Lobata > Bolinopsidae > Bolinopsis > Bolinopsis microptera. The sequence continues at coordinate 17,438,252 of NC_087079.1, forward strand.
ACGGAATAAAGAAAAAAGGAATGTTTAATTCAGTTTTGTAACGTTGCCATGGATACGGATCACTCTGAAAGAACATTAGCAGCACTTTCTACATCTTCTTCATCGGCTGAAATTGAACTCTATCTAAAATCTTCTTACTTTCTATTCCTGATTAGTATCACATCCGTAAAGTCTATAATTACATATATTATGTATATAAATGTAAAATTTAAGAATTACATTAAGCAACATTAATACTGTTGTTAGAATTTTTGATATATTTCATTAAATAGTGTTTTTGAAGTGAGCTATTGAGCACCCTTTCCATTCATAAATTCTTGTCGACTAATTAACGGATAATTTGCCTTACTAATAGTCCGATGATCTGAAAATTTCGAGTTACATCACAAGAGAAAAAGTTAAAGATCATATAATATAGTATATTCGTCTAGCGTAAATTTAGCAAACCTTACTTATAGTAGTAGTAAAATTTTATCCACCTAATACAATAATCAGGCACTTTATTTCCTAGAAAACTTTCAAATTACTTAAAGTAAGTACACATTTCGAAGGTTTCAATCTACCTTGGGGAAGTGTGCATGCTTCGTCAAAGAAGCTATGCCATTGGGTAAAAGATGGGCCGGTCGTGGGAAAAGTTAACTTAGTTAGTACAACATTTTAGTATGTGCCTATTTAGCTCGAGAAAATTCATATTCCAATGATAGCGAACTTTGCAAAAAAACAGAAATGAGTACTAATATTACGAATATTAAAGGCAGGAGAGGGGGGAGGAGGGGGGTAAAAATCATTTTTTTAGTTTTCAAATATTTGATAGAGCTGGTGGAGACGAACAAGTAGGAAAAAACTGCACTACATCAAAATATGATCTTGCGTACCAGGCTAGCCACACCCAGGACCTGATTTGGCACAGGTGTTCCTTGGGGAAATACCCAAAAACCTATGTTAACTTAACCCCAAATTCATTAAAAATCGAATTTTCTCAGAAAGTTAACCTCATATTTCGTCAACAAAAGTAAAATTCAAAATTCTGTTACTAAGTTATTTGGGTATTCGCCCAAGGAACACTGCACCTGTGCATGTGCCAAGTTTCCGGTCCTGGGCGTGGCCAGTCTTTTCCAAAAAGTTTGCCTTTTTTAAGTTTAAGTTTCACTACTAATTAGTAATTACAGGGAAACCTCAAACTTTGGCACGCGATATCTCAGGAACGGTGAGATTTTGATGTGGTTTTTTTCCTGGCCTTAAAGTATGCAAGGTAAGTATTTAATAGCTTATAGCATTATAAACAGATACAATTTTTGAGACAATTGAATCAAAGAACCTTGCCGAATGCGCCAAGTTTAGTTTATCAACCGAATAACAACATTATCGTGCATAATTTAGTTCGAACGAAGTATCAAAGATTGGTTCTAGCTCAGAATTTAGATTAAATCCTTGGTTAAAATACTTAAAAACTCCTTATGAAATATGTTTTGATACTGAAATCAGCAAGATTAAACATTCCAAAATAAAACATGCCGATGGATAAGTTTGAGCAAGACACTCACTGCCTGACCATCTAAAAATAATGCATGTATCGAATTAAGGCATCATTTAGTCAGCAATCGTTTGGTTCATCGATAGATTACTGAACAGCTTGTAGAAAATAATTGACACATGGGAATCGGTGAAAAAAACACTGGACTATATATAATAATAACTTATGGGGTAAGTTTGCCAGATCCGTACCTTTGGAATACTCTCGTTGAGACAATGAATCTTGCCCGTGGCCACGTCCGGAAACTGCATTAGAACCTTAAAACAAATCTGAGTAATTTCCAAGAATAAATAGCCGGTACGGTTAACTGCAATAGTTTCGAAGGTGTTGGTACTTTTAACAAGAAGGATCTCTTTCTCAGCAGATTTCTAAAATTCATAATCATGATAAGCTGCATACAAACAAAGGGAAAAGAGGGGCTCAACTTAACCGTATTTTATGCACATGCTGATTTCTTGCAATGATGTGGGAAATGCGACTTAACCCGACCTTGCAGATGGAGCTGAATTGGGTTGGAAAAACGATAACATAAGTCTGACACAGCTTTGAATGTAGCTTCTTCTAGGCTACTCTAGTAATTGCACGGGCTTTGTCAGCTTTGAGCTCCAAGGTTATGTGACGATCACGGTAAATCATTCCGACTAACATCATTATTACAGGAGGATATCAACTGGATACATCAATCAAAACTGTTTAAAGTTAAATGGCGGATTTCTGCATCAAGATAGAAATATGAACGTTTGGTGATCTGTGAAAGTGTCGGCACATCTCAAAATAAAAAAGTTTTTGTTCCAATTTGAACAAATTTACTAACAAGTGACAGTGCTGCAATGAATCGTAATAGGTATACAAAATCTTCTAAAGCTTATTAAATAAAATTATTAACATGCAGTAAAAATAACTATTTACCTTTCCTGGATCTCCTTGAGTTTGAACCTTTGGCAAGATATCCTCTTTAAGCTTAGCGTGGTGTCGTTGGTCATCATCATAGAGTTGTTGAACTTGGGGTCCGTGGCCTAGGTGAGGTAGCGTGTTGCTCTTCTGTCTGGAACTGGGCATCTTTCCTCTCAATGGTGGCAGGCCATTACTTTCAGAGAGATCTACTTGCTTGTTTCTTGTTAGAGAAGCCGTTACCTCACTCAACCTTGCATACAAACTAGACGATTCATTACTACTGCCAAATATACGACTCTTCGTGTCAGGCAACTTGTTCGAAAACATGCCTAACCATGAATCGTTTTTAACTAGACTTTTTCCAAAGTAAACTTCGCGTGCTTACAAAGATTTGCATATCAACACACAAACACTATTGTGTCTCAGCAAATTACATGTTGTCGGACGGGGGTTGCTACGGTAAAACGAGACCATGTGCTTTCGATAATGGTCATATGACAATATCCGCAAAGTTATTTTTGGTAGCGTTACAATCGAGAATCTGTATGCGCGGCGTCATATAAATCAAAGCAAGGAACACAAAACAACTGCGTACCGTTACATGTTGAGGATCGTTAAATTTCATGGTAATCACCTAAAGAAATAAAAAGTAGAAATGGAAGATGTCCTAAAGATCGAGAAGAAAATAAAAATACGTATTTTAGTGAATGGTGCAATTTTTAAAGCGTAAACAACAATGAACAAGCATAAGTACATTTTAAATTACTCATCACTTGCACTGCACGTGCACCCTGCCATTACATGTTTGCTTTAAGTTTCCGTTTCATCATCATATGAATATTGGATATAATTTTAACTGAAGGTGCCAATGCTTCCACATTAACGGGTGATACTCGTAAAATATCTGTTCCATATATTGGACCGTCGACGAGTCCAACTCGGCGCGCGTCCTGGTAGGTTGTAAACCTACAACTTCCACATTGCAGTTTTATTAACCACGTGCTTTGATTGAAAATGTCAACCCATCAAGGTCGTTGCTCTGCGAAGCATCTTCTCCTAAATCGGCGAGATGCACCACTGGGCCTCGCCGAGCTAGGAAGGATTGACATCGTGAATCAAGATGACCCCCACTGTCGCTTCACTATAGTTCACTTCACTATAGAGTTTCAACGATACAGGGGGAAGCTAATAGTATTTTTGTTAGTAAGTTTCAATCGCGTCGAAAAATGTACTAGTACACAACTGAAGATAAAGCCAATTTTTTAGGTTTACAACCTACCAGGACGCGCGCCGAGTTGGACTCGTCGACGGTACTGTATATGGTTCCAATATATAGAACAGATATTTTACGAGTATCACCCGTTAATGATCTAGCGAGAAGCTTGTATCACGTTGCGACCCGCACGGTCGTTTCACTATCGTCGCGTCCTGACGATACAGGGGCCCGGGAGCCGCGCACTTCGTGCGCGGCGGGTCATACAACGTATGACAACGAGAAGCATAATTGAGTGCGCGGCGCGGCACAGTAACGCATCGCGCTACAAGCATATGAACTGTAACTGTGAATTGTAGCGTGTAGCGCAATGCTGAATGCACCGCGGGCCTTACCTAGCTTGCTAGTCTAATTGCTCGCTACTCTCACGTATAGGAAACAGAAAGCTGTTCAGGAAGCTTCAGGGAAAGTAAAGTAAAACATAAAATGTATGACATCACATCATCACACATTTCTACAAAATATCATCGCACTATGCGAAAAAATATATGGATACGTTCATTTGAGTTTGAGGATTTTGTTTTTTAAAAGTTAATTGAGGATATTAATTTTTAAAAACTATCTAAATTTGAAAGGAGAACATTCTGATCATGATGGTTGTTAGATTGTAGATTTTTGAGGATATTGGTAAACAAAAATAATAGCGTTTTCGACGATACCCCTGCAACAAAACGTGAGGGGCCAGAGAAACTTCCAACAATCGATATCCAACCTGTATTGTTTGAAGAAATCGATGGCGAAGCTATAAAAGCTGCGGCCAAGAATACCCATGGTTCAGGAGGCCCCACCCTCATAGATGCTGATGGTTGGAAACATATCTTATGCTCAAAGAGCTATGGAAAATCCAACGATATCCTAGCTCAAGCCATAGCCGATGTCACCAAAAGACTATGCACAGAAACTATTGATCCTTCCATGCTCAGTGACCTTCTTGCAAGTAGATTGATCCCTTTAGATAAGCGACCAGGAGTCAGACCTATCGGTGAAGTTTTGCGACGTATCATGACAAAAACTGTAACAAGAACCATCAAAGAACACATTAAGGAAGCAAGTGGGTCTCTTCAAACTTGTAGTGGCATTGAGTCAGGCATAGAGGCTGCAGTTCACTCAATGGCTGAGAACTTTGCCAACGAGAATAGCCAAGGCCTTCTCCTAGTTGATGCATCAAATGCTTTCAACAGTTTACACCGAGAGCAGGCCCTAGATACTGTTGCAACAACCTGCCCTGTGTTTCACCAATTTCTCAAAAACACCTATCAAGCAAGGACAAAGCTCTTTATTTCAGGGTCAAAGTCAGGGGAGTTCATCTGGGGTGAAGAAGGAAACACTCAAGGAGATGTTGCAGCAATGCAATTTTACTCCATAGCCACTAGACCTATAATAGATGATCTCAGAGCTTATGCAGAAGCAACCATGGTGTGGTACGCTGATGACAGCTCCGCATGTGGAAGCTTCATCCAACTTCTTCAGTGGTGGAATAGACTCTGTGACATCGGCCCGGGATATGGGTACTACCCCAACGCTAAAAAGACCATTCTAATTGTCAAGAATCCCGAAGACCAAACTGAAGCAGAGACTCTATTTGGGCATCTTGGAGTTAAGATCACGACATCTGGAGAACGTCACCTTGGTGCTGTGGTAGGCTCAAAGAAATACAGGGAAGATTACATTAAAGAAAAAGTTGAGAAATGGATAACAGATATTGAGCAACTTGCTGATATTGCATCTGAAGAACCACAGCTGGCTTATTCAGCTTTCACCAAAGGAGTATGCCACCGATGGAGGTTCTTCATGAGGACAATACCTGATATTGCTGAGTACTTTGCCCCACTGGAGAGCAAGATCATGCATGTGCTCATTCCAGCCTTCCTTGGTCGCCCAGTCAGCCAGCACGAGAGAGATATCCTTGAACTTCCTGTTCGATGTGGAGGGCTAGGCATTATCAATCCTGTCCGGATAACATCCCGTGAATATGTTTACTCAGTAGCAGTAACTAAAGACCTTGTGAGTTTGATCAACCAACAAGACCAGGATATCACCAAGCTGGATCTGGGCAAGATAAAAGAAAAGAAAGAAGAACTGAGGAAACAGAAAGAGGAGTTTCTCTCCCAAAGGTTCAAGGTGCTCTATAATGAGTCAGATCATCAACTTAAGAACCACCTAGACCAAGCAAGAGAGAAGGGAGCCTCAACATGGCTCTCAACACTACCACTGAAGGACCTCAACTATGTTCTGAACAGGCAGGAGTTCCAAGACAGCATACGCCTACGTTATGGTTGGAAGATCCAAGGAGTGCCCTCTAAATGTGCCTGCGGAAATGTAAACAGTATCTACCACGCCCTTGACTGTAAACTAGGTGGATATGTTTCCATGCGCCACAATGCCATAAGAGACACTGCTGCTTTCTTCCTCCGAGAAGCAAAGTGTAAAGATGTAAGGATAGAACCAGCACTCCTGACAGTCCAACCAAGCTCATTCTCAAGGAAGACCAACACCCAGGATGAAGCCCGTCTTGATGTAGCAGCTGTCGGATTGTATGCACCTTTTGAAAGAACATTCTATGACATCAGGGTCACACATCCTAACTGTGACACAAATACATTTAAGCCACTAGATAAGATCTATAGAGATCATGAGAAAGAAAAGAAAGATTTGTATGAAGAGAGAGTACTTCAGTCGGAGAAGGGATCCTTTGTCCCTCTAGTCTTCACAACCTCCGGAGGTATGGGACCGCTCTGCACAGTGTTTGTAGATCGTGTCTCTGAGATGATAGCTGACCACAAAAAAGAAGCCAAGAGCCAAGTCAAAAATCATATCAGAACACGATTCAGATTCGATCTGTTAAGAAGTACACTCATTGCACTGAGGGGAATCAGAGGAAGGTCAACAGCCCAGCATCTTGAACTGCAAGACGTATCCTTCAACCTCATTCCCCAGAAGACGAGCTTTGAGGTCTCCTAGATTTGTTTATGTAAATTTTGTAGATATTTTACTGTACTATTTTATATTGTATACAATTTTACGGACGAAATGATCCCAGGGGGGACTCCCAACCCACCGCTTCGGCGGGTAGTTGATGCACCGATCACAAGCAAGAGCCACTTTGGTCTACTTGCTGTGAGGTGTCTCAGCTACATGGGTTGGGGGTCCCCCCTTTTTTTTTTTTTTTCGACGATAGTGGCTTAATTTTACTTTGACAAAATTAACCTATTTTTTGCCATGTTGCAATGTTTCAATTGTGATACTATAAACATATTACTACCACAAAACAATGTTTGTGATTGGTGTGTGGTTCACAGGGGGGGGGGGGACTGAAACCAGGTTTTCTATCTGTAATACACTAAATATTAGGTTAAATACATAGGTTGTGGTGTCAGCACACATTTACCAAAATCAAATTTTTTAATAGGAGGAACCTGTGGGCCGAGAACACTGGATTAAATTTGTTGAAGGGGATTGTTTTCAAATGACAGCTGCATTATGTCATAATTGCTTGAGGTCCATGCTGGATCATTATAAGCATGTTGCAGCTTTAGAAGTGCCTTTTTCAGGCGACTTTTAGCAAGGCTAATCTTGTAGTTGATTGATTTAGTACGGAATATAGGGTGTCTAAACTGGTATATCAATATTTGCTCAATTTCACACATGTTCAGATATCATCAAGAGTATGTGACAAAGTAAACTTGTTTGTGCCTTCTCAGTGTTATTTGCTTGCGACTATATGATATTCCTAGTGTTCCCCGGCCTTTGGAATTGATTTCATTAATTTTGAAATAACTCAAGATCAGTTATCAAAATTTTTGCATGAAATTTTGGGAATCGAAACATTCGGCGACCAAATTCTGAATTTTGCCCGCCAAATTTTTTTCGAGGCCTAAATCATAAATCGGCTTTCTATCGGAAATGCGATTTAGAGTCGTTTCCGAAAATTTCATGCAAAAATTTTGAAAACTTTTTCGTAGGTTTTACCTAGCTCAAAGTTCGATGACAGTAATAAATTGGTTAAATGGGGAAAAATTACGGTTATAATATGGTTGATTGAAATGATTTAATAATGAGGCGGAAAACAGTTGGGTTTTTTGACATTTTGAAATTGAAATAAGAAATTAAAGTTTTCTCACAAATTTGTAGTTCTTCATTCAGAAATCAGTGTTTAACAGCAATCATTTAAATCTATTTATTTACTTAACAGTACATTTAGACTAAATGGGTAATATGCAGGGAGCAAGACGCAAGAGGGACATAATGAATGAGTCAACGAGCGATTCGACATATGAAAAAGTTAGTATTCTTGAGATAAAACCATATTTGCCCCGAGAAATATGGCAAATTGTATTTGATGTAATGCCCATTAGAGATAAACTTTTCAGCAGTAAACATGTCATAGAATTTGAAGAATTTTATTCTCAACTATTAAAGAATTATGAAATGTATGCAGCAAATTTTAGAGACCAAGAGGTTGAAAGGTGTGCTCTTCTTGGGTTAAAGAAACAATCTGACGATTCTGTAAATCTTATAAATGTTCCCAATATTGCACTGTCAATATATTTGTCCAACAACTCTGTGACATGGCTCGATGTAGATAAAACCTCACATCGATATGTGACATTTGAAACTGATGATGAGAAAATTGGAATAAGTGAGCATTCAACATACTTAAAGGTGAACAACGTCTGTTGGTTAAATTTTGTAGTGAGCAAAATACTTCTCCCAACTGGGCAATACAACATCTTCTATAAGATCAAAGGACCTTGCAATGTTGCAAATGAATATAAGATAAGAGTAAAGCACATTTCACCACATCAAGATGATGTTGGATACATTGATGTGAAGCAACTTAAAAGTTTGGATTCTACATGGGAATGGGTTCCGGTTTATATCGATCATAATTTCAAAGAATTGCTGAAGGTGTGTTATATTTATGAGAATAATGATGCACTCCATGTTGAATTATTTAATCAGAATGGATATTGGACAAGAGGGCTTTCCTTCCATGTGATCCGATTTGCATTGGCTGAATAGTGGATAAGTGAACAAGTTATATTTGAAGACTGTGACCATGAAAAATCTGGTCTTGTTGATATATATCAGAAATAGCTTTATAAGTCGATTATAAATAGCTTTATAAGTCAATTATAAATAGCTTTATAAGTCAATTATAAATAGCTTTATAATTCAATTTTAAATAGCTTTATAAATAGAGCTTTATAAGTCAATTTTGGAATTAGAATTACATGATAATTGGACAGCATATTATGTAATATACAATGAAAATATCCCAATGTTTAATCTTTATAAACCTTTTAAAGAGGCTAGCACTCCTCTGTCAGTAATTGTTAGCATCAATAAACTCCCTTACAGCTTTACAGTACTTTATCATGTGCCAACCCCTCCCTCCACGTTCTTAATCATGTTTTAACTTTGGATGATGACAAAATTAAAAAAAACTTTTTACCACTGGCATAAATTTAAAAAGTGACTAGGTATCCAGTCTGGAAAGAAAACAAACTATATTATATATTTTTAAAACGACTATACATTTTCCGGCCGCTCCGCGGCCGGGTGAATATTTCATTATGTATCACCCTAAATTCCATACCATACTGCATTGTGCTTTGGTAATTATATTACTGAGGTATTATTAGTTATTCATTAGTTATTCATAATTGCCAAAAAAGTGGGAATAAAATTATCGTCTGTGAGTCCAGAACTCGTAACCTGCCGATTTGAGGATAACGCATTAATCCATTGCGCCAGGCCACGCGGCCATATTCAAGAGTGTAATATTTGTGTCTATATTCGCATGGGAATTTTAAGCGCGTTCTGAAAAATACTCCACTAGAAACAAGTCGCGACTGAAAAAAAGTCGTAGATTTCTGTAGATTCCTGAGAATGAAGAGTTACTTGGAATTTCCAAAAATATTTGAAGCGTTTTTTGTCCCAAGAATCAACAAGAATCTAGCTAGATCTTACATATGTAATGCGCTCAATTCGAACGTCTTAAGAACCCCTGAGAGCGACTAATTTTAATTTAATTTAAATATTTTTTTGACAAAAATCAGTCGGTGGCTATGGAAATATTATGACTAGGAATTAGATTCTTAAATTCCTCACTAAAGCATCCGTAAATATTACTATGTTTGTGTTTTTTGCTTGAAGATTTTGTTGTGACCATTTTGTTGTTCTTCAAAAATGTAAAAGTTTATCATATGTATCAATGTTTGATCACTAACATTTTTGAATATAAATTTTTTTGAAATACCATTAACATTGATTCTGTTTTCGTTGAAGCATGAAAAATGGCGAAGAGAAGTCGTATGTAATAGCAGACCGTGAGGATGCTAGTGATATAAGTGAACCCGAAATAATCAATTCTGCATCTTACAGTAATGGAGGTGGGTATGACAACGATGCAGATAATATTATGTTATTTGGGTATTTATTTTTAACAGACCTCCCGTGTTAATGTTATGTATTAACATAATTAAGTTTATTTCTCTTTCCATTGCAATTTTAATAATTTGAAAATGGAATTTAATGCAAAAACATCATGCATAATGGATACTTGGAATAATTTAGTGTGTTATTATAGGCAGATGTTGGTATGTGAGATTTTAGCTCAGCCCCACATTCGTAACCGTGAAGTACAGTAGAACACACATAACTATATTCAGCAGTAATACACCAACTTGGCAAGTAGTAAAATATTTAATATTATCAATGATTACTTATCATCACGAAGCTAACGTAGTCTTTAAACAATAATGTGAAATATTTCTCACCAGAGAGCAGCGACTCTGCAGACAGAAGCGGGGTCCTGGTAGCTCATGTACCTGATTTACCATCTACTGTTACATTCCTTGAGGGTCCTTCCGGTAGCCAGGTACAGACATTAACTAGAATTACACTTTACATTGTGTAAGAAATTATCAGATTTTTGGCGATTTCTCAGAAGCTAAGTCTCTTAGGCCTTAAGTTTGTTCATAGCACTAATTGAGGTCTGTATCTCAATTAGAAGATGAGATAATTTATAGTGGGGGTCGCGATATGGGTGTGGTCAAAAAGGGTGTGATTCCGAGAAATTCCCCACTGGTGAAAAAGTGTACCCGAGTAAATAGTGTTATTTAGGACCATATAAGTCGGATTACATCGAGAAACTTAGCGGACGTCCCAATGTGAGCGGGAATTTTGCCAGGTACAGGCTGGGATTATTATATACACTCTCCATTTGATGAGGTATATGAGAAGTGAGAATATATCTCAATTTGAGTGTTGAGACTCAGTTTTAAAGCTGAGGACTGATAAGGATAGTGCTATTCAGCATTACAGCGTTCTCTTTGACCAAAATCAGAAACAAAACACTCCCTTCCACCAATTATTGTTGAATTATACTTATTGTTCAGGAATAGAATTTGTTATTCGGTTTTCATTGAGTGCGTAAATGTTATTAATTCACATCTGCTCTGTTATAAATTAAGTCGAATTACACTAACTAGAATATTTAGTACATCATTTGATAGCTCTAATTTTGTAAATATAAACGTCTACCCTAATTCAACGTTCTTCACGGCAGGTTTACATAATCGGAACAGCACATTTCTCTGAAGAAAGTAATCAAGATGTTGTTAGCACTATTGAGAAAGTTCAGCCTCACATCGTCTGTTTGGAGCTGTGTAAAAACAGGGTACGTGTCACGTGTCACGTGTCAACTTTTAAAGTGTCATTTAATAATCAGCTCTGAGTGAAGCTTTTTTAAGCTACTACTCGTATGTAATGGAATTGAAAGCGTATTTCAATAGAATGATTTCTTCATTATCCCGAACAAGGGATTACCATTGGCATGTAGATACGGTTCTAATATTATCTTGATTTATTAGAGAAAAGTTAACTTTGGTTATTTCTGGTGTTCGTACTTGGCGACTGGGCTCATCGTTATATTAAAGTCATTATTGTAACGGTATATTAGAACCAGACAGAAACAAAGTGTGAAGGGCCTGAACGGAACCCCTCGGTTTCAATTCCTTGCTTAACACTGCCGTACAGCAAGGAAATTCACCATTAATGATATAATTCATCTTGATATAATTTCAGTTGCACGTGATCAAGTGCTCGGAGGAGGAGATCCTGGAAGAAGTGCAGAATATCGGGCTGAACAAGGTCAAGGAACTCATCTCAAGATCGGGGGTGTTTTATGGACTATTCCAGCTGGCCTTCCTTCATCTCAGTGCTGGGCTAACTAAACAGCTCGGCATGGCCCCTGGCGGAGAGTTCAGGTAGAATAGCTGTATAACATATCGGCATGGCCCCTGGCGGAGAGTTCAGGTAGAATAGCTGTATAACATATCGGCATGGCCCCTGGCGGAGAGTTCAGGTAGAATAGCTGTATAACATATCGGCATGGCTCCTGGCGGAGAGTTCAGGTAGAATAGCTGTATAACATATTGGCATGGCCCCTGGCGGAGAGTTCAGGTAGAATAGCTGTATAACATATCGGCATGGCCCCTGGCGGAGAGTTCAGGTAGAATAGCTGTATAACATATCGGCATGGCCCCTGGCGGAGAGTTCAGGTAGAATAGCTGTATAACATATCGGCATGGCCCCTGGCGGAGAGTTCAGGTAGAATAGCTGTATAACATATCGGCATGGCCCCTGGCGGAGAGTTCAGGTAGAATAGCTGTATAACATATCAGCATGGCCCCTGGCGGAGAGTTCAGGTAGAATAGCTGTATAACATATTGGCATGGCCCCTGGCGGAGAGTTCAGGTAGAATAGCTGTATAACATATCGGCATGGCCCCTGGCGGAGAGTTCAGGTAGAATAGCTGTATAACATATCGGTATGGCCCCTGGCGGAGAGTTCAGGTAGAATAGCTGTATAACATATCGGCATGGCCCCTGGCGGAGAGTTCAGGTAGAATAGCTGTATAACATATCGGCATGGCCCCTGGCGGAGAGTTCAGGTAGAATAGCTGTATAACATATCAGCATGGCCCCTGGCGGAGAGTTCAGGTAGAATAGCTGTATAACATATTGGCATGGCCCCTGGCGGAGAGTTCAGGTAGAATAGCTGTATAACATATCGGCATGGCCCCTGGCGGAGAGTTCAGGTAGAATAGCTGTATAACATATCGGTATGGCCCCTGGCGGAGAGTTCAGGTAGAATAGCTGTATAACATATCGGCATGGCCCCTGGCGGAGAGTTCAGGTAGAATAGCTGTATAACATATCGGCATGGCCCCTGGCGGAGAGTTCAGGTAGAATAGCTGTATAACATATTGGCATGGCCCCTGGCGGAGAGTTCAGGTAGAATAGCTGTATAACATATCGGCATGGCCCCTGGCGGAGAGTTCAGGTAGAATAGCTGTATAACATATCGGTATGGCCCCTGGCGGAGAGTTCAGGTAGAATAGCTGTATAACATATCGGCATGGCCCCTGGCGGAGAGTTCAGGTAGAATAGCTGTATAACATATCGGCATGGCCCCTGGCGGAGAGTTCAGGTAGAATAGCTGTATAACATATCAGCATGGCCCCTGGCGGAGAGTTCAGGTAGAATAGCTGTATAACATATTGGCATGGCCCCTGGCGGAGAGTTCAGGTAGAATAGCTGTATAACATATCGGCATGGCCCCTGGCGGAGAGTTCAGGTAGAATAGCTGTATAACATATCGGTATGGCCCCTGGCGGAGAGTTCAGGTAGAATAGCTGTATAACATATCGGCATGGCCCCTGGCGGAGAGTTCAGGTAGAATAGCTGTATAACATATCGGCATGGCCCCTGGCGGAGAGTTCAGGTAGAATAGCTGTATAACATATCGGCATGGCCCCTGGCGGAGAGTTCAGGTAGAATAGCTGTATAACATATTGGCATGGCCCCTGGCGGAGAGTTCAGGTAGAATAGCTGTATAACATATCGGCATGGCCCCTGGCGGAGAGTTCAGGTAGAATAGCTGTATAACATATCGGCATGGCCCCTGGCGGAGAGTTCAGGTAGAATAGCTGTATAACATATCGGTATGGCCCCTGGCGGAGAGTTCAGGTAGAATAGCTGTATAACATATCGGCATGGCCCCTGGCGGAGAGTTCAGGTAGAATAGCTGTATAACATATCGGCATGGCCCCTGGCGGAGAGTTCAGGTAGAATAGCTGTATAACATATCGGCATGGCCCCTGGCGGAGAGTTCAGGTAGAATAGCTGTATAACATATCGGCATGGCCCCTGGCGGAGAGTTCAGGTAGAATAGCTGTATAACATATCGGCATGGCCCCTGGCGGAGAGTTCAGGTAGAATAGCTGTATAACATATCGGCATGGCCCCTGGCGGAGAGTTCAGGTAGAATAGCTGTATAACATATCGGCATGGCCCCTGGCGGAGAGTTCAGGTAGAATAGCTGTATAACATATCGGCATGGCCCCTGGCGGAGAGTTCAGGTAGAATAGCTGTATAACATATCGGCATGGCCCCTGGCGGAGAGTTCAGGTAGAATAGCTGTATAACATATCGGCATGGCCCCTGGCGGAGAGTTCAGGTAGAATAGCTGTATAACATATCGGCATGGCCCCTGGCGGAGAGTTCAGGTAGAATAGCTGTATAACATATCGGCATGGCCCCTGGCGGAGAGTTCAGGTAGAATAGCTGTATAACATATCGGCATGGCCCCTGGCGGAGAGTTCAGGTAGAATAGCTGTATAACATATCGGCATGGCCCCTGGCGGAGAGTTCAGGTAGAATAGCTGTATAACATATCGGCATGGCCCCTGGCGGAGAGTTCAGGTAGAATAGCTGTATAACATATCGGCATGGCCCCTGGCGGAGAGTTCAGGTAGAATAGCTGTATAACATATCGGCATGGCCCCTGGCGGAGAGTTCAGGTAGAATAGCTGTATAACATATCGGCATGGCCCCTGGCGGAGAGTTCAGGTAGAATAGCTGTATAACATATCGGCATGGCCCCTGGCGGAGAGTTCAGGTAGAATAGCTGTATAACATATCGGCATGGCCCCTGGCGGAGAGTTCAGGTAGAATAGCTGTATAACATATCGGCATGGCCCTGGCGGAGAGTTCAGGTAGAATAGCTGTATAACATATCGGCATGGCCCCTGGCGGAGAGTTCAGGTAGAATAGCTGTATAACATATCGGCATGGCCCCTGGCGGAGAGTTCAGGTAGAATAGCTGTATAACATATCGGCATGGCCCCTGGCGGAGAGTTCAGGTAGAATAGCTGTATAACATATCGGCATGGCCCCTGGCGGAGAGTTCAGGTAGAATAGCTGTATAACATATTGGCATGGCCCCTGGCGGAGAGTTCAGGTAGAATAGCTGTATAACATATCGGCATGGCCCCTGGCGGAGAGTTCAGGTAGAATAGCTGTATAACATATCGGCATGGCCCCTGGCGGAGAGTTCAGGTAGAATAGCTGTATAACATATTGGCATGGCCCCTGGCGGAGAGTTCAGGTAGAATAGCTGTATAACATATCGGCACGGCCCCTGGCGGAGAGTTCAGGTAGAATAGCTGTATAACATATCGGCATGGCCCCTGGCGGAGAGTTCAGGTAGAATAGCTGTATAACATATCGGCATGGCCCCTGCGGAGAGTTCAGGTAGAATAGCTGTATAACATATCGGCATGGCCCCTGGCGGAGAGTTCAGGTAGAATAGCTGTATAACATATCGGTATGGCCCCTGGCGGAGAGTTCAGGTAGAATAGCTGTATAACATATCGGCATGGCCCCTGGCGGAGAGTTCAGGTAGAATAGCTGTATAACATATCGGCATGGCCCCTGGCGGAGAGTTCAGGTAGAATAGCTGTATAACATACCGGCATGGCCCCTGGCGGAGAGTTCAGGTAGAATAGCTGTATAACATATCGGCATGGCCCCTGGCGGAGAGTTCAGGTAGAATAGCTGTATAACATATCGGCATGGCCCCTGGCGGAGAGTTCAGGTAGAATAGCTGTATAACATATTGGCATGGCCCCTGGCGGAGAGTTCAGGTAGAATAGCTGTATAACATATCGGCATGGCCCCTGGCGGAGAGTTCAGGTAGAATAGCTGTATAACATATCGGCATGGCCCCTGGCGGAGAGTTCAGGTAGAATAGCTGTATAACATATCGGCATGGCCCCTGGCGGAGAGTTCAGGTAGAATAGCTGTATAACATATCGGCATGGCCCCTGGCGGAGAGTTCAGGTAGAATAGCTGTATAACATATCAGCATGGCCCCTGGCGGAGAGTTCAGGTAGAATAGCTGTATAACATATCGGCATGGCCCCTGGCGGAGAGTTCAGGTAGAATAGCTGTATAACATATCGGCATGGCCCCTGGCGGAGAGTTCAGGTAGAATAGCTGTATAACATATTGGCATGGCCCCTGGCGGAGAGTTCAGGTAGAATAGCTGTATAACATATCGGCATGGCCCCTGGCGGAGAGTTCAGGTAGAATAGCTGTATAACATATTGGCATGGCCCCTGGCGGAGAGTTCAGGTAGAATAGCTGTATAACATATCGGCATGGCCCCTGGCGGAGAGTTCAGGTAGAATCTGTATAACATATCGGCATGGCCCCTGGCGGAGAGTTCAGGTAGAATAGCTGTATAACATATCGGCATGGCCCCTGGCGGAGAGTTCAGGTAGAATAGCTGTATAACATATCGGCATGGCCCCTGGCGGAGAGTTCAGGTAGAATAGCTGTATAACATATCGGCATGGCCCCTGGCGGAGAGTTCAGGTAGAATAGCTGTATAACATATCGGCATGGCCCCTGGCGGAGAGTTCAGGTAGAATAGCTGTATAACATATCGGCATGGCCCCTGGCGGAGAGTTCAGGTAGAATAGCTGTATAACATATCGGCATGGCCCCTGGCGGAGAGTTCAGGTAGAATAGCTGTATAACATATCGGCATGGCCCCTGGCGGAGAGTTCAGGTAGAATAGCTGTATAACATATCGGCATGGCCCCTGGCGGAGAGTTCAGGTAGAATAGCTGTATAACATATCGGCATGGCCCCTGGCGGAGAGTTCAGGTAGAATAGCTGTATAACATATCGGCATGGCCCCTGGCGGAGAGTTCAGGTAGAATAGCTGTATAACATATCGGCATGGCCCCTGGCGGAGAGTTCAGGTAGAATAGCTGTATAACATATCGGCATGGCCCCTGGCGGAGAGTTCAGGTAGAATAGCTGTATAACATATCGGTATGGCCCCTGGCGGAGAGTTCAGGTAGAATAGCTGTATAACATATCGGCATGGCCCCTGGCGGAGAGTTCAGGTAGAATAGCTGTATAACATATCGGCATGGCCCCTGGCGGAGAGTTCAGGTAGAATAGCTGTATAACATATCGGCATGGCCCCTGGCGGAGAGTTCAGGTAGAATAGCTGTATAACATATTGGCATGGCCCCTGGCGGAGAGTTCAGGTAGAATAGCTGTATAACATATCGGCATGGCCCCTGGCGGAGAGTTCAGGTAGAATAGCTGTATAACATATCGGTATGGCCCCTGGCGGAGAGTTCAGGTAGAATAGCTGTATAACATATCGGCATGGCCCCTGGCGGAGAGTTCAGGTAGAATAGCTGTATAACATATCGGCATGGCCCCTGGCGGAGAGTTCAGGTAGAATAGCTGTATAACATATCAGCATGGCCCCTGGCGGAGAGTTCAGGTAGAATAGCTGTATAACATATTGGCATGGCCCCTGGCGGAGAGTTCAGGTAGAATAGCTGTATAACATATCGGCATGGCCCCTGGCGGAGAGTTCAGGTAGAATAGCTGTATAACATATCGGCATGGCGGATGGCCCCTGGCGGAGAGTTCAGGTAGAATCTGTATAAAATTGTTTGAGAGGCAAACCCTCAACCCTGAACTCTATTACCACAACGCCCGTACAAATTTGGCCCCCTCTCCTAAATTGCGTTCAGTTATTGCGATAGCCCTAGCCGATACAATTCAAGTAAATTGTTGCTCACATTAATTTTATTGAGTTGTTAGCTTCGCAAATAAGTTGAGAGAATCCTCAATTCGGTCTGACGTGAGAAACAAGTCGTAAGAGGTTGTGTTTTAAATTGTTTAGCCTTTTTATACATTGGAAATATTTAAAACACTACTTTCCATAAAACCAACTTTAATGAAACTGTAAAACAGACTTTAAATTTACAGCTGAAGGAGCAACCCATGTTTTTGATTTAAAGGGAGACCGAAACCGATTCCCTTCCGAGAACTCAGAATCTAAAACTAATAAATCTGCCGATGTAGATAGTTATAACGCACAAATATTTAAACAATTTAGCCAAAATTGTATCTTATTCTAGGGATTCTATTATTCAATAAATATCAATCAAACTGTTCTTTATTAAAAAAGCAAAGATATTTAAAATAAATAAATGGATGCTTTAAAAGATGAAAGGAGTTGTAAAAATTACGACTCTCCGATTTAAGAACTACTTATTAAAAGAAATAATTCTACGAGATGGCTATTTAGGAGAACTAGTGGAAGAAGTTATCATTTATTACTTACAAACTATTACGATAATTCAAACCAGCATACAGAGAACAAATGACCCAGGTTAGTGTAGAGAAAATACATTTCTCACGTTTCAGGGCAGCGTATAGAAAAGGAAGAGAACTAGGCTGCACATTCCGACTGAGTGACAGATCGATACAGACCACACTGCAGCGAGCCATCTACTCGCTGACCGTGTGGAAACAGCTTGGACTTGCTGTGAAAACTTATCTTTAACAACGAGAAGATAACCAAGGAGGATGTGGAGAGTTTCAAGGGTGACGTTCTTCAGGTTACTATGGTTACGATGGTTAAATTGGTTACTATGGTTACATAGGATACTAAAGTTAAATTTGAGAATAAATGTCTTGGGGCGGACAACAATAATCACATGATGGATTTTGAAAGCTTTGTTACAAACAAATTAAGATCGTATTATGCAATATGCATATTACGTGGCTGAGAAGGGCAAATGAAATATGGTTTATTTGTAATTAGTTTTAATTAGTTTTATTTAGTTTTAATTAGTTGTAATTAGTTGTAATTAGTTGTAATTAGTTGTAATTAGTTGTAATTAGTTGTAATTAGTTGTAATTAGTTGTAATTAGTTGTAATTATTTGTAATTAGTTGTAACTAGTTGTAATTAATTGTAACTAGTTTATCTCACTCACAGAAGCTGATAGAGGAGATCACGGGAGAGTATCCCAACCTGTCCAGAATATTCGTGGATGAGAGAGACCAGTTCCTGTCGAGGAGGATATTTGACGCTTCTGGGGAGGCAGTGTGCAAACACACGTCAAGCAACGTAGATTATATTTAGCACGTGTAGTTGCGTTATTACTTAATTATAGTTTTGTCCACTTTACTGCAAGTTCATCGCACCCTCAGAGAAAACTTGGAGCTTTTATATTCCGATCACATAAGTTAATGGGGCGTGTTTGTATTTTGTAGTGTAATATTGTATACTATACTGTAGTGTATACTTGTAGTGTAATATTGTATACTAAACTTAAAGTGTGCTCTCAGAATGAGTCTGATGACTCAGAAGATTGTGTCGCTGTCGAAGAAAAGACGAGAATTGTGGCGGTCGTCGGAATTGGACATATAGCTGGTCAGTATAGTTACTTCTACGGTTTACACTTCAACCCCCTATAGGGTATTTGTTTCCAAACTGAGGGGATTTTGCTTGCAAAATTTATCCACAATTTACAAAAATTCTTTCAATATTTTTCAAATAACAAACGTGATCCTGAGGGCTGAGATACGTGATTTGAAAGGTGCTCCTCAATTTGAATGAGGAATGTGAGGTGTCTCCTCTGTTTTGAAACTGTATCTGAAAACTGATATCTATCACCAATGTGCTTCTATACCTTTTATGTTGCCGATGGTCCTTGTTGGTGCTGTTATTCGAATTTAAAGGGGGTTGCTTTAAAAATTGATACATTAGCTGGCACCGATATTTCCATGGTAGGATATTTTCCAAGGTGCAATCTATGGAACAAGATCACATGACTCTTTGTAACTGTTATTTAGAATATATATTCGCATGTATCCACACTATATTTACATTACACGTTCAACGTAATATCATTATCAGTGCAGTGTGTACAACACCAACTACACCGATCAATTGCCAATCTGCGAAACATTTAATTATTATTATCACTTCGAGATGGCAGGGCCTACTCTCATGCTGTCTATAGGTGATGATTAATTCTGAAAAACTAGGGACAACTGGGGAATGATCCCAGAACCTCGACATTTCGCGTGCCTTGCTCTACCAATTGAGCTACTGACCCTGATTTTCAGAGCGAAATCACCACTCATATACAGCACAATTTCATGCTTTGTGTGGAATATCATTTATCAGTTATTTAGAATATATATTCGCATGTATCCACACTATATTTACATTACACGTTCAACTCTTTGTAACTCTTTATAACATGACCGATCAAATTCCTCTGTGCATTCATTTGGTGAATGCACAGACTGTGCACAGACAAATGCGGAGAAAACGAAGTTTAATGTTTCTCTCCACTTATTAATATTTTACCGGGGAAATCACAGGGCTCCAATACTCTAAATTACAGTGGTCATGATCTATCCTATAGTGATAATGACCACAGTCTCCTGCGAAGAAGGAGAACCTGAAAATCCGATCGTTGGGTTCAGTTGTCGTATTTCCGATTTCGGTGCAGTTGTGATATGACCTGGGTTCAGTTGTCGTTTTGGGATTTAAGCTGATCGGTCACCCAATTAAGCTGATTGGGTGCCTGTTAACTAGGTTCAATTGGGTTCAGTTGTCGGTCACCCGTTAAGGCTGGCAGTCAAACGAGCTATATTTGAACTGTAAATAAGTAGTAGTGACGTCACTATTACGTCACTATTACGTCACTATTACGTCACTATTACGTCACTATTAATGAACTGCAGATAAGCTTTCCTCATATTCAGCTATGAGGAGATATTGTACTAATTTATAAATCACTTAAGACGATCTTCTGAAATTAATTGTTACCTCTTTTTACAGGGATAAAGAAGTACTGGGGCTCTACTGTAGATTGTGAAGCACTGTGTATCATCCCAGAGTCTTCCGTCACATCCAGAGTACTCGCCAAAACAATCAAGGTTTGTCACATTTTCTACTATTTTCCTGTGTATGTTTTACATCCCTAATTAAACTAAGGATATGATTATGATAAAGTGATTGACCTGCAAGCAACTTCTGAAATTCAAATGTCTCAGAACTGAGTGATCATGTTCCCACATACTATTTGAACCATGTATAATAATATCTCTTCTTCACTTAGTATTCATGTTATTTTCTGGGATGACTAGTTTAAACACTGCTGAGTATAAGTTTTATATTAATAGCGGTGTTATTAAATTCCAATTTATTATTATTATTATATCTACTATTCGCTACACGAATTAACAAATTAATTAAAAAATTATCAAGTCAAGGCATGCGGCAACTTGGTCGTTTAGCTCCGGACAGTCTATGCAACGTCTATGCAACGTCCATGCAACAACAAAAGAACCGTCTATGCAACGTCTATGCAACGTCCCTGTACAATGAACACTCTATGCACACTCCCTGCACGGTCAGTCTATGCAACGTCTATGCAACGTCTATGCAACGTCTATGCAACGTCCCTGCACAGTACCATATGAACACCGGCTACTAGCCGGCTACTAGCCGGCTAGTAGCCACTTTTGTAATAACAGCTCCTCAACTTCACATTACCAACCGGCTACTAACCGGCACTTGAAAAGTGGTCACTAGCCGGCTACTAACCGGCTACTAGCCGGCTAGTGACCACAAAGTGGCTACTAACCGGCTACTAAGCGGTCACTAGCCGGCTATTAGCCGAGCTCTAAAGCAGACCTACTAGTAGCCGGTTCCAAACCGGCTACTAGCCGGCACTTAGAAAGCGGTCACTAGCCGGCTACTAACCGGCTACTAACCGGCTAGTAACCACCAAGTGGCTACTAACCGGCTACTAACCGGTCACTAGCCGGCTCTTAAGCGGACCTACTAGTTTGGAACCGGCTACTAGTAGGTCCGCTTAAGAGCTCGGCTAATAGCCGGCTAGTGACCGCTTAGTAGCCGGTTAGTAGCCACTTTGTGGTCACTAGCCGGCTAGTAGCCGGTTAGTAGCCGGCTAGTGACCACTTTTCAAGTGCCGGTTAGTAGCCGGTTGGTAATGTGAAGTTGAGGAGCTGTTATTACAAAAGTGGCTACTAGCCGGCTAGTAGCCGGCTAGTAGCCGGTGTTCATATGGTACTGTGCAGGGACGTTGCATAGACGTTGCATAGACGTTGCATAGACGTTGCATAGACTGACCGTGCAGGGAGTGTGCATAGAGTGTTCATTGTGCAGGGACGTTGCATAGACGTTGCATAGACGGTTCTTTTGTTGTTGCACGGACGTTGCATAGACGTTGCATAGACTGTCCGGAGCTAAACGACCAACTTCCCAGGCATGCTTATGTTAACAGATAAGAAAAATTTTCAACGTCAAATATGTTGCATATTTCACTCCCGTGAAAATTGCCTGCTTTACAAATATTTTCACTGGATGCTATCTGATGATACCGCACCCTTTTTCACAGCTGCAAAATGGGTTTCATGTTACTAATTTTCTAACTTAATTTTACATATTTAGACCATCTCTCTATCTTATTGAGAGATGTCATCTTTCTCAATTTGACAAGTCCCCATAGGGTAGAATGTAAATGCAACTGAAGCTAATTATGCACTGGTATACATACATCAAGTACCAGTACCGATTGAATATCTATCATAATTTTGGAAACATAATTAACAAAGAATATAATTTCAGTACTCAGTTCTGTCGTTGCTGCTGTACGGTACCTACAAGGTTATGTCGCTGGGCTACAACGGAGTCTACCCTTACCTACCCTCAGTCTCTCCTTATCTGTATTCTCTATTTGACTTACTCAAATCCTTCACCAACTTTTAGTTTCAGTCGGTCAAATAATTTTTATTCTGATAAACTGGCGATGATTTCCTCAAATAAAAAAAACTGTATAAAATACATTGTGTATATAATACAATGTATTGTTCGATTTGATATTTTTGGCATGGATATGTACACCATTTTTTGGTTAAAAAACTTATGATGGAATAGGACCAGAAGCAGCTCCTTGTTTTCATTTGATAATGTGCAGTTAAATAAATGTTTAGCTTTAGTAATTTTGAATTTAATTGTATATCTTTTATTTAAGAAAGTAAATGCTTTTTTCGGACAATGTAATTCTAATCGGTATCCGCTCATAATTTTGCTGGTTTACCAAGTTTACCAAGTAGTAGTCTAAACAATGTTAATAATCGTTTCATTATAATATAAATTTATTTGAGTGTCTTAATGAACTTTCTTTAATTTTCACACTCTTTCATGGACGTGTAACGATGTGGGCTGAAATAATGGCAGTCAAGTGTTCTATAATTGGCCACACAAGTAGGAAGTAAAATAAGGACCCGAGCACAGACTAAAATAGATCATAATAAGAGCACAGCTCAAAATAGAACAAAATCTGATTGGCAGTCACGCTGCACGTGACTGCCCGCACGTGACTGGCGCGCGTCCAATGGACGTTATGAAGGAGATTTGTTTTGGTTATAGCAGCAGAGATCACGTTTAGAGTGCGTCTGTCTGATTAGCCCACGTCACTGCACACGTGACTGTGCAGAGCCAATAGGGTGCTATGTAATTTGTGTAAGGTGTGTACGCTAGGTGCGTGTAAGGGACATCTAATTTATTATTAAACACAGCTGGCCGGCAGAGAATCGGAAATATAAGGACTTTTTATGGATGAAAATCGAAGCGAAAACCTTGTAACCCTATGTTTTCGAGTACGCTGAACAAGATTAAACTGGTTATAATTATCATACTCAAGGGCAAATTGATTTAAAATGTACTTGAATGTCATAGATGCTATTATACCGGCTTATCGAGTGGCACCAGTCTCTCTCGCCACTAGTTCTCAGCTTATTATCGGGCTCGTAAAGGGAAGATCTCTAGATCTCTAGCTCAGAAGACGAAAACCATTTTCTCAAACATTTGCTAACATTAACGAATACGTATATTAACCAGTATCAAGGATTGTATCGGGACTTCTATAAGAAGTAAAGAAGACCGAGGCCCTCTTTGTCGGAGCTATAAAGGGGGCTGTCTGCTTATAAAGAACAATAGAAAAACATTCGCCTGAGTATCGACACAGGAAGAAAATCGAGAGGCAAAAACTGGCATTCTGAAAAACTCAGGTCTGCATTCAGCAAACAGCTTTACTTCTTAATTAGATAGCTTTTGTAAGATAATTTTCGATATCTGATTTGCAACTGTTAACAAGTAATCGATACGTTAGTTTTCATTATCAGTTACCAGGGTTACCCGGGTAACCAGTTGCCAGAGTTTCTGTAGCAGCTACTGAGTTACTGGACAATCAAAAGGAGTAACCCAAATAGCTCGAGAGTCGAGATCACAGTCTGATCATGGACATTGAATAGAATAACACGTAAAATTTCGGCCTAAAATTTTAAGGTTTATCAACTGAAATAGTGAACTGAAAATATTTAACACAACTGAAATGGTAAACACAAAATACTAATCGAGATCAGCGAATTTACGTCGCCACGAATTTGGTAACCGTAGTAACAGTGTGTCACGTGTTAATTATGAGCCAATCATGGCAACCTGCGTGATAACTGATATAGAGATATATAAGGGACCGATAGATAAGGTGAGCTCAGATACATTCTTTATATCCACATATATCCGTGGGAACTATTAACTAGTGTGTAAGTGTGGATCAATAACACTGTTCAGATTTTCGGGCACCAAAAATAAAGTGCAACTCCTATTCGGTTTGTGGGATATATCGCTTCTGGACAAATATTATGCGGGCTATATCAGCACGTGCTGTATTAGCGGGATAACAAATATCATCTATAACCGGCGCTGGCCCGCTGTACTACAAACAGTCCGCTACTGGATATATTGACACAAATTTACTAGCTGTACACTCAAAATTTGAGTCTCAAACCGTATTTGAGTCTATAAAATACGGTTACTGAATTTGTGTCGAGCAGGCCTAGTTTTTAGCTATAATATCCATCTTAGAAAACCGAATTGAGGATTCCCAGCACTCAAATACAGTTAATAAATACTTTGATGTCCCTATGTTCCAAATTTATGGATTCATCTACTGTACACGGCACTGCATTGGGTAATCGTACTGTAGTGCGACACGTACTCTAGTGCGACAAGTACAGCTCTAGTGCGAAGTCCGACAAAAACACCCTCTTTCGCACTACAGTACGTGTCGCACTACGATCCAATTCCAGGTAGCGTACTCTAGTGCGACACAATATCCTGTCTTATTTCCATGTTCAGGTCAGATCCTCTTTCGCACTAGAGTGCATGAGTGCCCTTCTTGTGGACCTGATTCGTCGGGTCTTTTCACTTTACTTATTTCGAAGTGATCTTGTGGACCCGATTCGTCGGTTCACGTTATGTATTTCGAAGTGATCCACTGATCATAATTCCTTCGGCTTCGGGTCAATGATTTTAAATTGAATATTATACAGTCCAGGTATAGCGTACTGTAGTGCGACAGTGTCGGCCTTGAAAATTCTCTGTCGCACTTCAGGCTCTGCACAGTCACGTTTGCAGTGATGTGCGCTAACAGGAGTGTCAACCAATCTGTAAGTAGCCCTAACACAGTCATATGATAATAATTAGTTCATCATAAAACCGCTATGAATAAAACTGCGGACTAGAAATACCGCTTATACTCTTATAGAAGTCCCGATACAATCCTTGATACTGGTTAATATACGTATTCGTTAATGTTAGCAAATGTTTGAGAAAATGGTTTTCGTCTTCTGAGCTAGAGATCTAGAGATCTTCCCTTTACGAGCCCGATAATAAGCTGAGAACTAGTGGCGAGAGAGACTGGTGCCACTCGATAAGCCGGTATAATAGCATCTATGACATTCAAGTACATTTTAAATCAATTTGCCCTTGAGTATGATAATTATAACCAGTTTAATCTTGTTCAGCGTACTCGAAAACATAGGGTTACAAGGTTTTCGCTTCGATTTTCATCCATAAAAAGTCCTTATATTTCCGATTCTCTGCCGGCCAGCTGTGTTTAATAATATTAATAAATTAGATGTCCCTTACACGCACCTAGCGTACACACCTTACACAAATTACATAGCACCCTATTGGCTCTGCACAGTCACGTGTGCAGTGACGTGGGCTAATCAGACAGACGCACTCTAAACGTGATCTCTGCTGCTATAACCAAAACAAATCTCTTTCATAACGTCCATTGGACGCGCGCCAGTCACGTGCGGGCAGTCACGTGCAGCGTGACTGCCAATCAGATTTTGTTCTATTTTGAGCTGTGCTCTTATTATGATCTATTTTAGTCTGTGCTCGGGTCCTTATTTTACTTCCTACTTGTGTGGCCAATTATTAGTTGACACGAAAAATTGTAACTGTGCTACATGGAAATAAACTATTGTGGCACGGGTTGAAGAATGTAGATCATTTCTCATAAGAGAAATTTTATTGTCAATACTGACATTCGTTATCTTACAGAAAACAGTTAGTAGTGACAATATCACCAAACCTCAAACTTAGCCACCTATGTTGGTCTATTTACGATTTTAAAATGTATACGGATAATGTCACAATTTCATTGCCGCATCGCTGATAACTATAATCCTTTTGCAAAACTTCTTGACAAAAGCGCGCTGTGACGTGGCGCGCGCAACGCAAGATTGAAGATCGATTAGCAAGATTTTAAACCTGATCCCGTCGAAAAAAGTTCATAATATAACTAGCGTCGTCATTCGTGAGATTGTTTTCAAAGATTAAACACTTATTCTTCCTATATAAACTGCTAAAATTCTTTTCCTCTGGAACCTCATAACACTTGGGGAGCAGAAACGTTTCTCTAATTACTAATAACCGTAGACGGTAGACTTGCTCATTCGTCTGAAGACTGGCTCTTAACCTACGTTTAGTTAGGCATTAGGGGTCGTTCACATATTACGTAATCAATTTTTTGGCAATTTTTACTCCCCCCTCCGTAATCAGTTTTACACATAGCTATTGTGTCAAAATTACACTAGCGTAATCATTTGGAAACCCACCTCGGCTGATTACGTTATTTACGTAATATGTGAATGACCCCTTATACAATATACATGTTATATATTGGGATCGTTTACAGATAACGTACTGCGTGAGCTAGATTTTGGACATTTTAGTCCCCCTTGAAAAGTCATTTTACAGTAATTTTCCCAATCTCCCTCCCTTAATTAAGCTTGGCTTATGTAATATGCGATGAATCCCTATTGACTATTCCCTATAGATGTGGATACTGGCGGGGAGGTGATCATTGTTTGTTTACATTAATAGTGAGCACATGTTCGGCAGGCTGAGGAGGTGATCATTGTTTGTTTACATTTTAGGTCGAGCACATGTTCGGCAGGCTGAGGAGGTGATACATATTTTGTATTATAGAAATATTGTAACACTTCTTGTTACCCCCCTTTGAGGGCCCCGAATTATTTTCTGAACGAAAGCTCTAAAATAACCGAGAAATCGACCTTCTTATTAACTTATTTTGAGGACCGTTTCTAACCTAAAATTGCACGAAAAATCGATTTAGCTAGGTTTCAGAACCTATAAACACTTCCTTATCCCTCAAAATCGATCTTTTATAGTTTAGAATGCGAGCAATAGAATTAGGAGCCACTGCAGATAAGATAATACTAAACTTAGAATTAGGAGCCACTTCAGATAAGATAGTACGCTCACTAAACTTTGAATTAGGAGCTACTTCATATAAGATAGTGCTAAACTTAGAATTAGGAGCCACTTCAGATAAGATAGTACGCTCACTAAACTTAGAATTAGGAGCCACTTCAGATAAGATAGTACTCTCAGATAAGATAGTACGCTCACTAGAATTAGAATTAGGAGCCACTTCAGATAAGATAGTACGCTCACTAAACTTAGAATCTGGAGACACTTCAGATAAGATAGTACGCTCACTAGACTTAATTAGGAGCCACTTCAGATAAGATAGTACTCTCACTAAACTTAGAATTAGGAACCACTTCAGATAACTAGATAAGATAGTACGCTCACTAAACTTAGAATTAGGAACCACTTCAGATAACTAGATAAGATAGTACGCTCACTAAACTTAGAATCTGGAGACACTTCAGATAAGATAGTACGCTCACTAGACTTAATTAGGAGCCACTTCAGATAAGATAGTACTCTCACTAAACTTAGAATTAGGAACCACTTCAGATAAGATAGTACTCTCACTAAACTTAGAATTAGGAACCACTTCAGATAACTAGATAAGATAGTACGCTCACTAAACTTAGAATTAGGAACCACTTCAGATAACTAGATAAGATAGTACGCTCACTAGACTTATGTTTCAATGAGTGACCATATGATGTGTGTATCTGAACATGTCATGCAGATAAGTTAGAGCCAATCCTAGCAAGGACCTATCGGATAGTAGTAAGATTTTTAATGCAATAATTTTCTTTATATCCAGCCAGTGAACATTGATCAGGTCATCTTCAAGATGGTCGTGTTAATTTAGTTGAACAATACATTTACGGTCCTGGAGTTAAAAAGCATTACTTGAATTGAAATTTCATCCAGCAGGATTAACTCCATTGAACTGAAGAGTAAACCGCAGTCAGATGGCTGATAAAGAAACACGTGAACTTTAACGTGAACTGCACTGTTGGTTATTGTTTGGAATAAATCTTAACTTTCCCTTGAAGAGGTAGTCAGACTAAATATATGGTAGAAACATTTAAGGATTTATTAGTTCATGAGCCTGTGTTTGTACCTGGACCTTATAACACCAACTGGTGAGTAAATAAGTGAAGCAGGCACGTGCAGCTCCACTGTACCTTTTGTTAAACTAACTTTCTCGGAACCTAATCCTGCCATTCCCTAGAAAAAAAATTGATAGCGTTTTTATTAGTGAACATGCGCTCTAAGAATTTGCACGTGTTGGAGCATTATTCTAGAAACAAAGAGCCTTTATCAATAAACGCACTGGTGGTTTGAAAGAGCATGATAATTTGACATGGTGTGGGGAGGCCCTGTGAAGGAAGCTGCAACGGTAAGACTGCAGTAGTCAGAGAGCCCTGTGGAGGCGGGATTGAGGAGAGTTACGAATATTATATAAGCAGTGGTCTGAGGTCCAGATATCAGAAGGTAGTGTTAGTTTTCTTGGACTGTATCGTTATGACGTGTCAACTGTCAACCGGCAAGTTCCCATGCAACAACAATCAGTATGGTGATTGAAGGCAGGGTCATTTTGTAATTGCTTGGTTTGTTACCTTACAGTTGTTATAACCCCAATGTAACGTTATATTATAACTTAGGTCTGGTGGCATTTAGATTTTTCTGTAACGTTCGGCATTTTGTTAAATTTTAATTAGGGTTTAACTGTATTCGGTTAAACCCTAACCCTAAAGAAAATTAGCTAATAGCTACCATCTTACCATTTAACTAACAATGATTAATCCTCTTCTTGTTAATTTAAACAGAAAAGTAATAATTAAACAATTAGGGTTTGAGTTAAAATAACAAACGTATTTATAAATGATCAGTATTCAATATTCAGTAATCTTAAACCAGGATCATGTTTTTGCAACTCCTAACAGCCCTGCTAGCCCTCCATTGCACCATCCCCACTATAATGGCATCAGAGAGATCCTTAACAAAGGCACTACAGTTCGGTACCACTCTTGGTGACTACGTAGAGTTTTCACCTGATATGAGCCAGGTCAAAGACTCCCTAACGGTGTGTTCATGGGTAAAGAAGCAGCTGACTGGTGGCATCAGATCCTGGTTTTACTACAAAACGTCCACATACAGATACGAGATCCTCATATCAGATGGTGGAGGCTACAACTGGATTCACAACAGCAACAACAACCTGGTAAGCGCTGTTACAGTACCCCTCAACACGTGGACTCATCAATGTCAAAGTTGGTCAACAGGCACTGGGACAATGAAGACCTATTATAATGGTACTCTGATAGGGTCTCAAAGGGTTTCCTCAGCTCCATTAGAAGAGGGGGGTGTTATCACTCTGGGACACGATGCTGGCAGCCAAAATGAAAGAGAAGTATTCGGTGGGCAGCTGATGAAACTGGATATCTTAGGAAAAGTGCTCAGTTCAGAAGAAATTGCAGATATATACAACGCTGGGAGATGTTCCGATGTAGAAAAGAAACACCAGGTAGTCAGGTTCGTCACCTGGGAGAGCATCCTGAGTCAGGACAGAACTGGTAATGTCACAGAAGTGGATTCTGGGTGTCCTGCTGAAGAAGAAGAAGAGGAGGACGAAAAGGATGATTGTGAGTGTACTCACAGCATTTGGGACATACTCTATGATCAGACCTACTTTAACCAAACACTGACAACAGAGAAACTGACCGAGCTAAAATCCACTTGGAACATGTTGGGTAAGTAAGCAAGTTGGGTTTGCTATTATCTTAATATGTACAGTGATTTTTAATAATCTTTAGAAGGAAACTATTTCATTAACAAACGATTAAATTCTGAAAGGGGTAGGGGTGATGGACACTTGTTTTGACACGTGACAGCGGTAACCAGTTTTGTCTGGATATGCTGGAACCTGATTGATTTATTTATCTGTCACGTGTCAAAACAAATATTATTCGCCTCTTCACCTGTATAAAAATCCATAACACGTTAAACAATTCTCATTTTTAAATAAACATTAAATTTGTTTGCAGAACATTTCGTCGGGACATTGATCACGGAGAACATCGTATCTCATTACAAAGTCTTCCATCCTATGCCTGCAGAGAACGAAGTAAAAGAATATGGAGATTGTGAGTGTACTCACAGTATTTGGGACATGCTAAATGATCAGACCTACTTCAACCAAACACTCACCGAAGAAAAACTGACCGAGCTAAATGCTAACTGGAACATGTTGGGTAAGTAAATAATTACCATGAGTAGGTTTAGTTCATGTTTTATTATTTTTAGAGATTTTCCTTCGTTCTGGTTAGACTACGACTGGATACTGGTGCAGGGGAGGTTAACTGTATTTATTGTGACACGTGAAAGAGAGTCTTGTTTGATTGGCCAATTATACTGGAAGCTGACTGGTTAATTACTGGCACGTGTCATAGTAAATAGAGTCCAAATCCGGTCTTCCTAACCGTGTCTAGATATATTGAACGCGAACAATTTTTCTTGTACCCTAGAAATAAACTAATAATAAGTTTACTTGCAGATTATTTCGTCGGCACACCGATCACGGAGAATATCATAGCTTATTTTAAGGCGTACCATCCTATGCCGGCAGAGGAAGATGACAGCAGCTAGAGGAAAGAAATCAAGGGGGAAGATTAACTCATCGGTACGTTGATTTTAATAACAATATAATAACTTCTTATTAACTAGGTTTGCTGAATGAACATTTAAGATGATTAATTACTATTAATATTATTGGTTATCCCTCTCGTCTCCGGCCGGTAAAATGTATGATATTATATTACTAATCAACTTCTCTTCAGGTCCTACTACAAAGTACACTGTTCTCCCTGCAGCTGCCTGGTTACTAATTTGGAGACGAGGATCTACTTTCTCTGATACGTATCATGGGATTAGTCTGATGTCAGAGCTTTTTGAACTCGTTTCCATAAAAGTAACCCGTTTTAGAAAATATTAAAAATTTATTCTAGATAATAAACTGTTTAATTTGTTCAAAAGTTCAAATACAAGCTTTCATTGCTTTTAATTCCGATCTGAATTGTGTTATATCTATATTATAGAATACCGATTCTAAAACAATATTGTTGTTACCGGTTGCGTGGAAAATAGATACTCGAAGTGAAAGTCAGTATGATAGTAAAATCGGAATAATGAAATCGGAATAATGAACAAAGTATGATCGCAGAACCTTGACCCTTACGCTAAACCTACATGTTTCGGAGAGGTCTAAGTTTATATTCAAAACAAGGTAGTTAACCGTTGTTATCCTCTCTACGGACTAGTGGTTTTAACCGTCCTCTTTACGGACTAGTTGTTTAACCCGTAAATATCAAGAGATATTTGGTCCTCGTGGAAGGTTCTAGAAGAATCAGGTGAGAGCTAGGAACTAGCTCGATTCAATCTATAACAATATTAATGGGAGGCATATCTCTGGTAAATTATGTGGTTTTCAACATAAAACTGGTCCTCTTATAGTAGTCCATCGGGACAACTGTGTACAACTACAAGACATTAGAGAGAGTTCTGATATTATTGTGAAATAAGGATTACAAAATTAATTGAGTGGTATGACCCTGCCTTAATGGTAGAGCTATCTAGAATGCTAGCGCCGTATTAAACTGAGATATTGTGAAGTGCTTAGAGCAGCTCTCTGTATATAATAATACTAGCCGGGTTACATTAGTATAATATTACTATGTTCTCGACTTTACTGAGTATTTTTACAGCATTACTGTTCTGTTATCTATATTCGGTTTTTAACAAATATTCCGGGCGGGGTTTCAGTACAAGTAATTGATGGTTAAAGTTGTAATTTGAATATTTATCACGGCTCGATGTTCCGGTTTGTACAGCCTGTTTAAATTCGATTCCATAAAGAAAGAGTGGACCTAAAGATAAACATAATAATAAATTGAAGTTTAATAACACTGCTGTTAAGATAAAACATATATACTCAGCAGTGCTTAATCTTAACGTCCCAGAAATTTACTTGTATATTAGTTTAAAATGTATTCTTGTGTAAATTTTTATTGATCCCGTTTGATGCGACAAGGAAAAAATGCTCTCATCAGGAAAGGAATTACTCAACGTTTTAATGTTAGAACATCGTTATCATGATCTCAAATTTTTTGTTATAATATAATTACAGTAGTTTTGAAAGTATTAAAACACTGCTGCTCACTAAACTTAGAATTAGGAGCCACTTCAGATAAGATAGTGCGCTCACTAGACTTAGAATTAGTAGCCACTTCAGATAAGATAGTACTCTCACTAAACTTAGGGTTAGGAGCCACTTCGGATAAGATAGTACGCTCACTAAACTTAGAATTAGGAGCCACTTCAGATAAGATAGTACGCTCACTAAACTTAGAATTAGGAGCCACTTCAGATAAGATAGTACTCTCACTAAACTTAGAATAAGTAGTAAGATTTTGAATGCAATAATTTTCTTTATATCCAGCCAGTGAAGATTGATCAAGTCATCCTCAAGATGGTCGTGTTAATCTAGTTGAACAACACATTTACGGTCCTGGAGTTGAAAAGCATTACTGGAATTGAAATTTCATCCAGCAGGATTAACTCCATTGAACTGGAGAGTAAACCGCGGTCAGATGGCTGATAAAGAAACACGTGAACTTTAACCACCTGCACTGTCGGTTATTGATTGGAATAAATCTTAAATTTCCCTTGAAGAGGTAGTCAGACTAAATATATAGTGAAAACATTTAAAGATTTATTAGTTTATGAGCCTGTGTTTATTCCTGGACCTCATAACACCAACTGGTGAGTAAAGAAGTGAAGCATGCACGTGCAGCTCCACTGTACCTTTTGTTAAACTAACTTTCTCGGAACCGAATCCTGCCCTTTCCTTAGAAGTCGAACAAAAATTGAGAGCGTTTTTATTAGTGAACATGCGCTCTAAGAATTTGCACGTGTTGGAGCATTATTCTAGAAACAAAGAGCCTTTATTAATAAATGCACTGGAGGTTTGGAAGAGCCTGATAAGTTGACATGGTGTGGGGAGGCCCTGTGAAGGAAGCTGCAACGGTAAGACTGCTGTAGGCAGAAAGCCCTGTGGAGGCGGGATTGAGGAGAGTTACGAATATTATATAAGCAGTGGTCTGAGGTCCAGATATCAGAATGTAGCCTTAGTTTTATTGGACTGTATCGTTATGACGTGTCAACTGTCAACCGGCAAGTTCCCATGCAACAACAATCATTATGGTGATTGAAGGCAGGGTCATTTTGTAATTGCTTGGTTTGTTACCTTACAGTTGTTATAACCCCAATTTAACGTTATATTATAACTTAGGTCTGGTGGCAGTTATACTTTTCTGTAACGTTCGGCATTTTGTTCAATTTTAATTACGGTTTAACTGTA
The DNA here is from genome assembly GCF_026151205.1 of Bolinopsis microptera. NCBI lineage: Eukaryota > Metazoa > Ctenophora > Tentaculata > Lobata > Bolinopsidae > Bolinopsis > Bolinopsis microptera. The sequence goes on from NC_087079.1 coordinate 17,472,175, forward strand.
TTCGGTTAAGAAAATTAGCTAATAGCTACCATTAAACTAACAATGATTAGTCCTCTTCTTGTTAATTTAAACAGACAAGTAATAATTAAACAATTAGGGTTTAAGTTAAAATAACAAACGTATTTATAAATGATCAGTATTCACTATTCAGTAATCTTAAACCAGGATCATGTTTTTGCAACTCCTAACAGCCCTGCTAGCCCTCCATTGCACCATCCCCACTATATTGGCATCAGAGGGATCCTTAACAAAGGCACTACAGTTCGGTACCACTCTTGGTGACTACGTAGAGTTTTCACCTGATATGAGCCAGGTCAAAGACTCCCTAACGGTGTGTTCATGGGTAAAGAAGCAGCTGACTGACCTCTATAGATCCTGGTTTCACTACGAAACGTCCTCACACAGGGCAGAGATCCTAATATCAGATGCTGGTAACTACAACTACATTCAAAGCATCAACAACGACCTGAGAAATGCTGTTACAGTACCCCTCAACACGTGGACTCATCAATGTCAAAGTTGGTCAACAAGCACTGGGACAATGAAGACCTACTATAATGGTACTCTGATAGGGTCTAAAAGTGTTTCCTCAGCTCCATTAGAAGAGGGGGGTGTTATCACTCTGGGACGCATTGGTAGCAACAACTGGACACCTCCAATATTCGGTGGGCAGCTGATGAAACTAGATATATTTGGAAAAGTGCTCAGTTCAGAAGAAATTGCAGATATATACAACGCTGGGAGATGTTCCGATGTAGAAAAGAAGCACCAGGAAGTCAGGTTCGTCACCTGGGAGAGCATCCTGAGTCAGGACAGAACTGGTAATGTCACTGAAGTGGATTCTGGGTGTCCTGCTGAAGAAGAAGAAGAGGAGGACGAAAAGGATGATTGTGAGTGTACTCACAGCATTTGGGACATACTCTATGATCAGACCTACTTTAACCAAACACTGACAACAGAGAAACTGACCGAGCTAAAATCCACTTGGAACATGTTGGGTAAGTAAGCAAGTTGGGTTTGCTATCTTACTATATATAAAGCGAGACGATATATATATATATATATATCTGTGCCATTTTACTGACACCACGGCATCAACTTTAACGCGACTTTCCGCAAAAACCGTAAAAGATATACAACTGGAACTTTTTTGGCTGGGTCAAATGCTTTAATGGCCTTCAAATCGGCATGAAAAAATAAAAAATTGGCCAAGGAATAATAATTTTAGAGCCGAAAATTTGGGCCCCCAAGTGGTGTCAAAAACGCCGATTAAATAGGTAATAATTATTTTAGTATTTTGAGTCTTGACACCGTTTAGGGTTATATTATACGGGTTCCTGCTAGTTATCTTAATATATACAGTGATTTTTAATAATCTTTAGAAGGAAACTATTTCATTAACAAACGTTTAAATTCTGAAAGGGGTAAGGGTGATTGACACTTGTTTTGACACGTGACAGTGGTAACCAGTTTTGTCTGGATATGCTGGAACCTGATTGATTTATTTATCTGTAACGTGTCAAAACAAATGTTATTTGCCTCTTCACCTGTATAAAAATCCATAACACGTTAAACAATTCTCTTTTTTTAATAAACTATAATATTAAATTTGTTTGCAGAACATTTCGTCGGGACACTGATCACGGAGAACATCGTATCTCATTACAAAGTCTTCCATCCTATGCCTGCAGAGAACGAAGTAAAAGAATATGGAGATTGTGAGTGTACTCACAGTATTTGGGACATGCTAAATGATCATACCTACTTCAACCAAACACTCACCGAAGAAAAACTGACCGAGCTAAATGCTAACTGGAACATGTTGGGTAAGTAAATAATTACCATGAGTAAGTTTAGTTCATGTCTTATTATTTTTAGAGATTTTCCTTCGTTCTGGTTAGACTACGACTGGATACTGGTGCAGGGGAGGTTAACTGTATTTATTGTGACACGTGACAGAGAGTCTTGTTTGATTGGCCAATTATACTGGAAGCTGATTGGTTAATTACTGGCACGTGTTATAGTAAATAGAGTTCAAATCCGGTCTTCCTAACCGTGTCTAGATATATTGAACGCGAACAATTTTTCTTGTACCCTAGAAATAAACTAATAATAAGTTTACTTGCAGATTATTTCGTCGGCACACCGATCACGGAGAATATCATAGCTTATTTTAAGGCGTACCATCCTATGCCGGCAGAGGAAGATGACAGCAGCTAGAGGAAAAAAATCAAGGGGGAGGATTAACTCATCGGTACGTTGATTTTAATAACAATATAATAACTTCTTATTAACTAGGTTTGCTGAATGAACATTTTAAGATTATTATTACTATTAATATTATTGGTTATCCCTCCGTCTCCGGCCGGTAAAATGTATGATATTATATTACTAATCAACTTCTCTTCAGGTCCTACTAAAAAGTACACTGTTCTCCCTGCTGCTGCCTGGTTACTAATTTGCAGACGAGGATCTAATTTCTCTGATACGTATCATGGGATTAGTCTGATGTCAGAGCTTTTTGAACTCGTTTCCATAAAAGTAACCCGTTTTAGAAAATATTAAAAATTTATTCTAGATAATAAACTGTTTAATTTGTTCAAAAGTTCAAATACAAGCTTTCATTGCTTTTAATTCCGATCTGAATTGTGTTATATCTATATTATAGAATACCGATTCTAAAACAATGTTAATGGGAGGCATACCTCTGGTAAATTATGTGGTTTTCAACATAAAACTGGTTATAGTAGTCCATCTGTACAACTGTGTACAAAACATTAGAGAGAGAGTTCTGATATTATTGTGAAATAAGGATTACAAAATTAATTGAGTGGTATGACCCTGCCTTAATGGTAGAGCTATCTAGAATGCTAGCGCCGTATTAAACTGAGATATTGTGAAGTGCTTAGAGCAGCTCTCTGTATATAATATTACTATGTTCTCGACTTTACTGAGTATTTCTATAGCATTACTGTTCTGTTATCTATATTCGGTTTTTAACAAAGATTCCGGGCGGGGTTTCAGTACAAGTAATTGATGGTTAAAGTTTTAATTTGAATATTTATCACGGCTCGATGTTCCGGTTTGTACAGCCTGTTCAAATTCGATTCCATAAAGAAAGATTGTATATTAGTTTAAAATGTATTCTTGTGTAAATTTGTATTGATCCCGTTTGATGCGACAAGGAAAAAATGCTCTCATCAGGAAAGGAATTACTCAACGTTTTAATGTTAGAACATCGTTATCATGATCTCAAATTATTTGTTATAATATAATTATAGTAGTTTTGAAAGTATTAAAACACTGCTATATAACAAATAATTATTTAAAAGGACTAGACACTTATGCTTGAAAAGATTTTGGAAATACTAATGCATAGTATGAGACCAAATAATTAAAGATTGGACAAAAAATAATGATTACAATAGGTTATCGATAAATTTTCTGAAGTTCGTGAATGGACAGTTTTTAAACTGTCCTTTTTATTTAAAAGAACTTTTGATAATAAAAAGTGAAGAGACTTAAAAGATTCCTGAGATTGAGTTCCAGAGATTAGAAGCCACTACAGATAAGATAGTACTAAACTTAGAATTAGGAGCCATTTCGGATAAGATAGTACGCTCACTAAATTTAGAATAAGGAGCCACTAAAGATAAGATAGTATAGTACGCTCACTAAACTTAGAATTAGGAGCCACTTCAGATAAAATGGTACGCTCACTAAACTTAGAATTAGGAGCCACTTCAGATAAGATAGTACTAAACTTAGAATTAGGAGCCACTTCAGATAAGATAGTACGCTCACTAAACTTAGAATTAGGAGCCACTTCAGATAAGATAGTACGCTCACTAAACTTAGAATTAGGAGCCACTTCAGATAAAATAGTACGCTCACTAAACTTAGAATTAGGAGCCACTTCAGATAAGATAGTACGCTCACTAAAATTAGAAGTAGGAGCCACTTCAGATAAGATAGTACTCTCACTAAACTTAGAATTAGGAGCCACTTCAGATAAGATAGTACGCTCACTAAACTTAGAATTAGGAGCCACTTCAGATAAGATAGTACGCTCACTAAACTTAGAATTAGGAGCCACTTCAGATAAGATAGTACGCTCACTAGACTTAGAATAAGTAGTAAGATTTTGAATGCAATAATTTTCTTTATATCCAGCCAGTGAAGATTGATCAAGTCATCCTCAAGATGGTCGTGTTAATTTAGTTGAACAACACATTTACGGTCCTGGAGTTGAAAAGCATTACTGGAATTGAAATTTCATCCAGCAGGATTAACTCCATTGAACTGGAGAGTAAACCGCGGTCAGATGGCTGATAAAGAAACACGTGAACTTTAACCACCTGCACTGTCGGTTATTGTTTGGAATAAATCTTAAATTTCCTTGAAGAGGTAGTCAGACTAAATATATGGTAGAAACATTTAAGGATTTATTAGTTCATGAGCCTGTGTTTGTTCCTGGACCTCATAACACCAACTGGTGAGTAATTAAGTGAAGCAGGCACGTGCAGCTCCACTGTACCTTTTGTTAAACTAACTTTCTCGGAACCGAATCCTGCCCTTCCCTAGAAGTCGAACAAAAATTGAGAGCGTTTTTATTAGTGAACATGCGCTCTAAGAATTTGCACGTGTTGGAGCATTATTCTAGAAACAAAGAGCCTTATCAATGAATGCACTGGAGGTTTGAAAGAGCCTGATAAGTTGACATGGTGTGGGGAGGCCCTGTGAAGGAAGCTGCAACGGTAAGACTGCTGTAGGCAGAAAGCCCTGTGGAGGCGGAATTGAGGAGAGTTACGAATATTATATAAGCAGTGGTCTGAGGTCCAGATATCAGAATGTAGCCTTAGTTTTATTGGGCACTATCCGTCGCGGAGTAGAGTCCGCGGCGGAGCCGCCGGACTCCGAGCGGACTCCGGCGGTGCTCCGCCAAAATGTATTTACACTGGACTCGAGTACATTTTGGCGGACTCCGAGCGGACTCCGAGCGGACTCCGAGCGGACTTTAAAGTCCGCCGCGGACTCCGAGCGGCTCCGCGGCGGCTCGGCGGAGTGTCCGCCGCGGACTAAGCCACCAGGCGGACTCCGGTCCGCCGCGGACTCCGGCGGAGTGCTTGGCGGACTCCGCCGGACCTCTCCGCCAGACTTGAATCCGGCGGAGTCCGGCGGAGCTTGGACTCCGCTCGGAGTCCGCCGGACTCCAACAGAGTCCACTGACTTCCGACTTCCGACTTCCGACCCTCGGCTAAATTTGTCACGTGACATTCAACATAGCCAATAGCATTTTGCGATATTGTGGTCAGATGAAAAGGTCGCTAGTGATAAACCTTAACCATTACCCTCACAATGTCAATAGTGTACAACTCTAGTCCTAACTTTGACCCTATAATGTATAAACGTTGACCCTAACCCTCCACCAAACCGCCAGCAGCGAAATATCAATGTCATTGACTGGTCACGTGACCAAAACAATTTTTGTCATATTATCTCATATAGGGAAGCGTTTTTAGTTTTACCCTACACGTTGCATGTGGCGTCATTCGGCCGGATCCCAGCAAGCAAAAATACGTCGACCATCACAGGACGACGCCAGCACTCTCTACGCTCGTCGAGCTCCGATCGTCCTGTGACGAAGTAAGGACGAAGCCTGAGGTCCTCAGGTAACATCGACCACCGATTGAAATTTCAGAGATTTTTTGACATAAAGGTCAAATGTAAAACTAAAATCTTAATGTTAATTGATTGACGACGCGACGTCAATTTTTGAGCACAGCGCGAGCGCATGCGGAAAAGGACCGCGTAGCTAGTCAAGATGTTGATAAATATTTGGCTTGTGGCGCGATGTTTTGCTCTAAGTCTAACTATAGCCCTCTCGCTTGCAGTTACTGGGCCGCGCTCAGCCTGTCATTCCGCCTAATCTCTATTAACAACATTGAAGCCTGGGGTCCTCAGGTAAGCTTGCAGTAGCGCGCGACCGCCGGAGGCGGAAATGACCTGGTTAGCTAGGTAAACGTTACTGGGCCGCGCTCAGCCTGTCATTCCGCCTAATCTCTATTCGGTTGTTTACCAACATTGTTTACCAACATTAAAGCCTGGGGTCCTCAGGTAAGGTAAACGCGATGTGCCTTGTAGGATGAAATCCTACTAGCTGACGCCACTCGCAGCTGTGCTGCTCGCTGTACGTCAGCGATCGAAATTTATACGCGTATCACCCGTTAAGATGTGCCACCCGACGTGCCACACAATTTTTCTCGTTGCTCGTCGCACGTCGACGAACAACGAAGCTCGTTGCGACGCGCAATGAGCTGCCAGGCTAGGACATCGTCCTGGTCCAACAAATTTTGGCGAGCGATTTTCTCCAAAAATTTAATGAGGGCGCCGACTTCCACTTTGGCTAGGTTTCTTTTTACCCAGCGCGCGTTCCTTAATGGGATGAGGTAAAATTAGGTAAAAAGAATCCACTGACTTGGCCAGAGTGCTTTCATAAAACTCTATTACTAGCTTGGCGTTGTAGGATTATATACTTTAATTTCGGATCGAGTGAAGCGAGTGATACACATTACTTTGATTAAACTCATGCTGATCACAATACAGTACAGGGAAATGGGTAACACGGCTTGCAGTCGCAGCTGCGGCTCCTCGCTGGCGGTAATATTTCAATGAACAAGAATTAAGAAAAAGATAATTTAAGAAAAAGAGAATTTTATTTGCCACAGAATCACAATGCTGGCAAGCATTACCGTCGCCCTTATATTCACAACACTATTTACCCCCTATACGATTATATCCCCTTTATTGTTTTCCAGGCATTAAGACTCATCGAAAGTAGTTCAGCAGGTACATTTAAGTTCAAAACATTCTAATTCAATGTTGAAGATGACAGGAATAAAAAATAGTTATATGGAGGTTTTTAAGAAATTTGCGCAAAATACGCGCCAGCATGTTATACGAAATTAGGTAAAAAACCCAAAATCGCCATATTCAGGTGCCTTAAAAACCATGTTAAAATTGAGTTAGAGATCTGAAACTTTGCAGGGCGTCTAGACCTTGTCCAAATCGACTGTAAAAAAAATTTCATGTTTCAGGAGTATCGGGAAGTGGGTTTTCTGGAACCCCTGTTTTACAACAGATTGTCGTGAAGATATATCACAATGCTGGCAAGCATAACCGTTGCCCTTATATTCACAACACTATGTACCCCCTATACTATTATATCCCCTTTATTGTTTTCCAGGCATTAAGACTCATCGAAAGTAGTTCAGCAGGTATATTTAAGTTCAAAACATTCTAATTCAATGTTAAAGATGACAGGAATAAGAAATAGTTATGTGGAGGTTTTTAAGAAATTTGCGCAAAATACGCGCCAGCATGTTATACGAAATTAGGTAAAAAACCCAAAATCGCCATATTCAGGTGCCTTAAAAACCATGTTAAAATCGAGTTAGAGATCTGAAACTTTGCAGAGCGTCTAGACCTTGTCCAAATCGACTGTAAAAAAAATTTCATGTTGCAGGAGTATCGGGAAGTGGGTTTTCTGGAACCCCTGTTTTACAACAGATTGTCGTGAAGCTATATATATATATATATATATGTATTTTACCAAAACCCATAATCATGGGTAGAGTGGACCGCTGTCAGTGTCTCTCTTTCCCAAACAAAAGGAAATGATATTAATTTGATTGACCGTTCTCAAATGCAAAATGATACCGAGAATGAAATCGGTCGCTCGCTTTTCCCATTCATTCACGGCTTACGAATTGTATAATTAAGTTTCGATTGCAGATTACATCAATCAGATGCTGTAAAAATCTCTTTGGGTTGCGTTCGGGTCGATACCTAGTATTTCGGGGTAAGGGACAAGGGTGGTAGTTATTACTTATTGAAAAAGCTGAAGTTTATTGAATCTTCATTGCCGAGTACAGCTGCCTTTGGATAGTTCTTCTTAATCTATTACAATTGTAAATGAATGGGAAAAGCGAGCGACCGATTTCATTCTCGGTATCATTTTGCATTTGAGAACGGTCAATCAAATTAATATCATTTCCTTTTGTTTGGGAAAGAGAGACACTGACAGCGGTCCACTCTACCCATGATTATGGGTTTTGGTAAAATATCATCTCTTTTTGATTATAATGTCAGGGTACTTTATAAAGTCGAAATATAAACTGATATCTTCATTAATAAGGAGGAAGTTTCAACGATTTCGAAATTTTTCCTTTAAAAACATTTCCTTGTGTTTAGGTAAGCATATCGGTCGATCACTGACTGAATATGCCACTTAATACTCATTCAAGTTGGCATTAAATTCATAAATAATGACATTAAACTGTCGTGGCAAAGCAGAATTTGTTGGAAATCACGAATGAGCAAAATTCTCACCTTTCGCACGTGCAAACTTTGAGCGGACGTTGCGTGCGCATCCAATATTGAATCGCCGTAAATTTTTGTATTTCAAGAAGAACTGTAATCATAACGGCACTCTAAAGTTGACAGAAAATGACGAAAACAGCAATTTTCAGTGATTTTAGCGATTTTCTATCAATTTGGGCGTGTCCCCACGTGTGCAACTTTTCGATTTTCAACTTTAAAACTAGCCTAATGCACAATTTATACCTATAGGAAGCAGAACTGAGCTCCACAACCCAAGGCATGGCCCAACACCAGAGAATACTAAATCGCAAAATTGACGTTTTTATAAAATAATTTTTCAAAAAAGCACAAACTTCAATGACGAATATCTTTATGAAGGAGCAAGCTAGAAAAACTTTCCGGTAGATTTTCAGAATGCTTGAACAATTATCTAAGATGAAAATTTCCTCAGATTTTGAATAAAATTACTCCTTAATGGTTTAAAATTAATTTTAAAAGTTAATACTTTGTCAAAAATCAAGTTTTAAAAACGGTTAACTTGATGACGTCATCAAGGGGTGTTTATGACGTCAAATAATTTTTTTATACAATGTAAACTAAAGTATAAACAATTATTTGCAAGACCTGTGGTCGGAAATGGCTGTATCTGTTATACTTTTGAATCTATGGACACTTAAATACAGGCTACAATTGACTGGCAAAGCGTCTATCCCTGAATATATATGTATGTATATATATATTTTACCAAAACCCATATTCATGGGTAGAGTGGACCGCTGCCAGTGTCTCTCTTTCCCAAACAAAAGGAAATGATATTAATTTGATTGACCGTTCTCAAATGCAAAATGATACCGAGAATGAAATCGGTCGCTCGCTTTTCCCATTCATTCACGGCTTACGAATTGTAATAATTTTCGATTGATTACATGTCAATCAGATGCTGTAAAAATCTCTTTGGGTTGCGTTCGGGTCAATACCTAGTATTTCGGGGTAAGGGTGGTAGTTATCACTTATTGCATTAGCTGAAGTTTATTGAATCTTTATTGCCGAGTACAGCTGCCTTTGGGTAGATCTTCTTAATCTATTACAATTGTAAATGAATGGGAAAAGCGAGCGACCGATTTCATTCTCGGTATCATTTTGCATTTGAGAACGGTCAATCAAATTAATATCATTTCCTTTTGTTTGGGAAAGAGAGACACTGGCAGCGGTCCACTCTACCCATGAATATGGGTTTTGGTAAAATATCATCTCTTTTTGATTATAATGTCAGGGTACTTTATAAAGTCGAAATATAAACTGATATCTTCATTAATTAATAAGGAGGAAGTTTCAACGATTTCGAAATTTTCCTTTAAAAACATTTCCTTGTGTTTAGGTAAGCTTATCGGTCGATCACTGACTGAATATGCCACCTAATACTCATTCAAGTTGGCATTAAATTCATATATAATGACATTAAACTGTCGTGGCAAAGCAGAATTTGTTGGAAATCACGAATGAGCAAAATTCTCACCTTTCGCACGTGCAAACTTTGAGCGGACGTTGCGTGCGCATCCAATATTGAATCGCCGTAAATTTTTTCATGTAATTGTTTTATATATAGCTTGATAAGCATGCAAAGTTTCAAAGTATTTCAAGAAGAACTGTAATCACAACGGCACTCTAAAGTTGACAGAAAATGACGAAAACAGCAATTTTCAGTGATTTTAGCGATTTTCTATCAATTTGGGCGTGTCCCCACGTGTGCAACTTTTCGATTTTCAACTTTAAAACTAGCCTATAACACAATTTAGACCTTTAGAAAGCAAAATTGAGCTCCACAACCCAAGGGATGGCCCAACACCAGAGAATACTAATTCACAACTTTTGTGTTTTTATAAAATTATTCTTCAAAAAAGCACAAACTTCAATAGCGAATATCTTTATGAAGGAGCAAGGTAGGAAAACTTTCCGGTAGATTTTCAGAATGCTTGAACAATTATCTAAGATGAAAATTTCCTCAGATTTTGAATAAAATTACTCCTTAATGGTTTAAAATTAATTTTAAAAGTTATTACTTTGTCAAAAATCAAGTTTTAAAAACGGTTAACTTGATGACGTCATCAAGGGGTGTTTATGACGTCAAATAATTCTTTTATACAATGTAAACTAAAGTGTAAACAATTATTTGCAAGACCTGTGGTCGGAAATGGCTTTATCTTTTATACTTTTGAATCTATGGACAATTAAATACAGGCTACAATTGACTGGCAAAGCGTCTATCCCTGAATATGTATATATATATATATCACGACAATCTGTCGTAAAACAGGGGTTCTAGAAAACCCATTTCCCGATACTCCTGAAACCTGAAACTTTTTTTGCAGTCGATTTGATCAACGTCTAGACGCCCTGAAAAATTTCAGATCTCTAACTCAATTTTAACATGGTTTTTAAGGCACCTGAATATGGCGATTTTGGGTTTTTTACCGAATTTCGTATAACAGTGCTGGCGAGTATTTTATGCAAATTTCTTAAAAATCTCAACATAACTATTTTTTATTCCTGTCATCTTTGACATCAAATTAGAATGTTTTGAACTAAAAATAATTCTGCTTAACGACTTCCGATGAGTCTTAATGCCTGGAAAACTCCTGCCGGAGGCGGCGGCCTTCGGCCGCCGCCTCCGGCCGGAGTGCACGCTTCGCGTGCACAAAAGAGGCTTGTAACGTGTACCAAAGGGGGTATAATAGTAAAGGGGGTATAATAGTTAAGGGGGTATAATAGTAAATGGGGAACATAGTATACCCACAATAAATGCAACGGTCGTGCTTGCCAGCACTGTGATCACGACAATCTATCGTAAAACAGGGGTTCTAGAAAACCCATTTCCCGATGCTCCTGAAACCTGAAACTTTTTTTGCAGTCGATTTGGTCAACGTCTAGACGCCCTGAAAAATTTCAGATCTCTAACTCAATTTTAACATGGTTTTTAAGGCACCTGAATATGGCGATTTTGGGTTTTTTACCGAATTTCGTATAACAGTGCTGGCGAGTATTTTATGCAAATTTCTTAAAAATCTCAACATAACTATTTTTTATTCCTGTCATCTTTGACATAAAATTAGAATGTTTTGAACTAAAAATAAATCTGCTGAACGACTTCCGATGAGTCTTAATGCCTGAAAAACTCCTGCCGGAAGCGGCGGCCTTCGGCCGCCGCCTCCGGCCGGAGTGCACGCTTCGCGTGCACGAAAGAGGCTTCCGACGAGTACCAAAGGGGTTATAATAGTAAAGGGGGTATAATAGTAAAGGGGGTACAATAGTTAAGGGGGTACATAGTATACCCCCAATAAAGACACCGCTCGTGCTTGCCAGCACTGTGATAGACGCTTTTGCAGTAAATTGTAGCCTACATTTAAGTGTCCGTAGATTCAAAAGTATAAAAGATACAGTCATTTCGAACCACAGGTTTTAAAGATAATTGTTTATACTTTAGTTTACATTATATCGAAAAATAATTTATCGTCATCATCATCACTTGATGACGTCATCAATTTAAGTGTTTTTAAAACTTGATTTTTGACAAAATAACAACTTTTCAAATCGATTTTAAAGCATTAAGGAGTAATTTTATTCAAAATCTGAGGACATTTTCATCTTAGATAATTGTTCAAGCATTCTGAAAATCTACCGGAAAGTTTTCCTACCTTGCTCCTTCATAAAGATATTCGCTATTGAAGTTTGTGCTTTTTTGAAGAATAATTTTATAAAAACACAAAAGTTGTGAATTAGTATTCTCTGGTGTTGGGCCATCCCTTGGGTTGTGGAGCTCAATTTTGCTTTCTAAAGGTCTAAATTGTGTTATAGGCTAGTTTTAAAGTTGAAAATCGAAAAGTTGCACACGTGGGGACACGCCCAAATTCATTTAAAATAGCTAAAATCACTAAAAATTGTTATTTTCACGATTTTTACCAACTTTGGAGTCCCGTTGTGATCCAAGTTCTTTTTGAAATCTTCTGAAACTTTTCATGCTTATCAAACTATATATTAAATAACACTATGCAAAAATTTATGGTGATTCAATATTTTATGCGCACGCAACGTCCGCTCAAAGTTTGCACGTGCGAAAGGTGAGAATTTTGCTCATTCGTGATTTCGAATATATTCTGCTTTCCCACGATATTAAAATGGCATTATATATGAATTTAATGCCAACTTGAATGAGTAAAAAGTGCTATATTCAGTCTGTTATTGACAGATATGCCTACCTAAACACAAGGAAACGTTTTCAAAGGTAAAATTTCGAAATCGTTGAAATTACCTCCTTATTAAGTTTCGACTGTGTAAATTATCCTGACATTATAATCAAAAAGAGATGATATTTGACCAAAACCCATAATCATGGGTAGAGTGAACCGCTGCCAGTGTCTCTCTTTTCCAAACAAAAGAAAATGATATTAATTTGAGGAACCGTCCGCAAATGCAAATTGATACCGAGAATGAAATCGGTCGCTCGCTTTTCCCATTCATTCACGGCTTACGTATTGTAATAAAGCTTATTGAATGGGAAAAGCGAGCGACCGATTTCATTCTCGGTATCAATTTGCATTTGCGGACGGTTCCTCAAATTAATATCATTTTCTTTTGTTTGGAAAAGAGAGACACTGGCAGCGGTTCACTCTACCCATGATTATGGGTTTTGGTCAAATATATATATACTATATATATGTATAGACGCTTTTTGCAGTCAATTGTAGCCTACATTTAAGTGTCCGTAGATTCAAAAGTATAAACGATACAGTCATCTCGAACCACAGGTTTTAAAGATAATTGTTTAAGCTTTAGTTTACATTGTATTGAAAAATAATTTAACGTCATCATCATCACTTGATGACGTCATCAAGTTAAGTGTTTTTAAAACTTGACTTTTGACAAAGTAACAACTTTTTAAATCGATTTTACACTATTAAGGAGTAATTTTATTCAAAATCTGAGGACATTTTCATCTTAGATAATTGTTCAAGCATTCCGAAAATCTACCGGAATAGTTTCCTACCTTGCTCCTTCATAAAGATATTTGCTGTTGAAGTTAGTGCTTTTTTGAAGAATAATTTTATAAAAACACAAAAGTTGTGAATTAGTATTCTCTGGTGTTGGGCCATCCCTTGGGTTGTGGAGCTCAATTTTGCTTCTTAAAGGTGTAAATTGTGTTATAGGCTAGTTTTAAAGTTAAAAATCGAAAAGTTGCACACGTGGGGACACGCCCAAATTCATTTAAAATAGCTAAAATCGCTAAAAATTTTGATTTTCACGATTTTTATCAACTTTGGAGTCCCGTTGTGATCCAAGTTCTTTTTGAAATCTTCTGAAACTTTGCATGCTTATCAAACTATATATTAAATACCACTATGCAAAAATGTACGGTGATTCAATATTGTATGCGCACGCGACGTCCGCTCAAAGTTTGCACGTTCGAAAGGTGAGAAATTTGCTCATTCGTGATTTCGAATATATTCTGCTTTCCACGATATTTAAATGGCATTATATATGAATTTAATGCCAACTTGAATGAGTAAAAAGTGCCATATTCAGTCGGTTATCGACAGAAATACCTAACTAAACACAAGGAAACGTTTTCAAAGGCAGAATTTCGAAATCGTCGAAATTACCTCCTTGTTAATGAAGTTTCGACTAGCTGTGTAAATTATCCTGACATTATATTTTTATAATCAAAAAGAGATGATATTTGACCAAAACCCATAATCATGGGTAGAGTGTACCGCTGCCAGTGTCTCTCTTTTCCAAACAAAAGGAAATGATATTAATTTGAGGAACAGTCCGCTAATGCAAATTGATACCGAGAATGAAATCGGTCGCTCGCTTTTTCCATTCGATCACGGCTTACGAATTGTAATAATGCTTATTGATTTGAAAAAGCGAGCGACCGATTTCATTCTCGGTATCAATTTGCATTAGCGGACTGTTCCTCAAATTAATATCATTTCCTTTTGTTTGGAAAAGAGAGACACTGGCAGCGGTACACTCTACCCATGATTATGGGTTTTGGTCAAATAATCAATACATATAATATACTTCAAAAAAAAACTTCAAAATATATTGTTAGTTCATCTATCGTTCATAAGATGGGGTACTCTCAATAATCAAGTACATGAGTACCCGACCCGCCGCGCCACGCAAGCACCACACTGCAATTGAAATTGGAGATTAATTAGAAAATTTTTTTGATTAGAAAATTTTTTTAAATCCAAGCAACTTTATTTTTATCGTGCACCCCCTATAAGAAGAAACCTAGCCAGAGTGGAAGTCGGCGCCCTCATTCAATTTTTGGAGAAAATCGCTCGCGCTCGCCAAAATTTGTTGGACCAGGACGATGTCCTAGCCTGGCAGCTCATTGCGCGTCGCAACGAGCTTCGTTGTTCGTCGACGTGCGACGAGCAACGAGACAAATTGCGTGGCGCGTCGGGTGGCACATCTTAACGGGCGATACGCGTATAAATTTCGATCGCTGACGTACAGCGAACATCACAGCTAAGAGTGGCGTCAGCTAGTAGGATTTCATCCTACAATGCAAGGCACATCGCGTTCATTTAGCTAACCAGGTGCTTTCGCGCCGCTGCGGGCGCGCTTGTTCCACAAGTCATTTCCGGCGGTCGCACGCTACTGCAAGCGAGAGGGCTATACTTAGAGCAACACATCGCGCCACAAGCCAAATATTTATCAACATCTTGACTAGCTACGCGGTCCTTTTCCGCATGCGCTCGCGCTGTGCTCAAAAATTGACGTCGTCAATCAATCAACATCAAGATTTTAGTTTTACATTTGACCTTTATGTCTCTAGTTACACCCTTGCACAAAAAGGGGAGTGTATACGATCCGAACAACTACCGGGCGATAGCCGTGGCGAGCAATGTTGGGAAGCTGTTTTCAACTATCTTATTACAGCGCCTACTCACATTCCGGTCACTGAACTGTCCAGACACCATAAACCAGCTAGGGTTCTGTAAAAAAGCACAGACGAGTGACCACATACTAACACTCTCAACTTGCATCCAAAAGTATGTAACGCAACGGAAAAAGAGGCTATATGGATGCTTCGTCGACTACGCGAAGGCGTTCGACTCTGTGTGCCGAGATGCCATGCTCTATAAACTCTGGGAGCTAGGAGTAAGAGGTCGATACTTTCAATGTATCGAGCAGATGTATTCACATTCCTCAGCAAAAATCAAACTGTTGAACAGATTGTCAGAGACAATCGACATTCACTGTGGGACTGAGCAAGGTCACCCGATGTCTCCTGAGCTGTTCAAGTGTTTCATCCACCAACTCTCCCTAGATCTGGATAACGCTGAGGAAGTCAACGTCCCTGAACTGAATAATGTTAATATCACTCATCTCCTCTGGGCTGATGATCTTATACTTCTTGCCCTTGATCATACTGGACTACAGAAACTTCTAAACGTTTTACACAGTTACTGTATCGAATGGGGACTAACCGTTAACATCGAAAAAACGGCAGTGATGGTGTTCAACCGTTCCGGGAGGCTCCTTAAAGAGAGTCTGACATTCCAACTCGGCGAAACCAACATCACATCAGTTCGAGAATATTGCTACCTCGGGATAACCTTTACCCTCAACGGTTCTTCAGCAGTAGCACAGAACAAACTGAAGCAAAAAGGTCTCAGAAGCTACTTCGCGCTAAAAAGCAGTATTGACTTAAGACACTTCAGGCGAACAATCGTATTCAAGCTATTCGACGCGCTTGTGGTACCGATTGTGACATACGGATGTCAGGTGTGGCTCCCAGAGACTCTCTTTGTCAGAAACTATCAAGATAATATCAACACCAAATCTCTCCTGAAGGAGACTGCAAGAGATCCTCTCGAAAAGCTTCATCTCTCATTCCTCAAGTGGACCTTAGGAGTGGGCAGAAAAACCTCAAATGCGAGTGTATGGGGTGATACAGGCCGCTGCCCCCTAGTGATAAAGGCATCAAAGCAAGTATTTGGGTATTTCAACCGACTTGAGCAAATGGACAGAGCTGGTTGCACAAGTCTAGCCAGACAGGCGTTCATAGAACAACGCACACTCAATCTGCCATGGTACAAAGGTATAGAAGATCTCCGACAAAGCCTTCAGTCAGTATCATCTCGCAGGTTGACCTACCCCAACCAATTCAAAACAGCACTACGTAGTACTTTTATTAACTGTTGGAACGAGGAGCGGCAAAACAACCGGAAGCTCAGTTTCTACAACACTATCAAAAGTGAATTTACAGCTGAAGCGTACCTGAACCTGCAGCTCAGTGGAGAAGAGGTGAAGCGGCTGGCGCAGTTCAGAATGAGTGCTCATAAGTTCAACATCGAGACCGGTAGATACGCCATCAACCGTGAAAATCCGCTCAGTCGCATTTGTAAGCACTGTTCTTCATCAGACCTTGAAGCTGTCGGTATACTGGCCGAACTACCAATGTTTGAGCCGATCATTGAAGATGAGAAACACGTTCTCGCGGATTGTTCGCTTTACGACGACCTGAGGCGAAACATAGGTCAGCAGGCGAGAACCATGATCACCTCTGGAGCGGAGACCTTTGCCGACCTCTTCAAGGATATCCTATTGATCAGAGAAACTGCCAGATTCTTGAGTAAAGTGAACAAGCGGAGGTTCCCCCCGAGTGACAGAAAAGAAAAGGAAGGACCTACAACATGACTCACGGACTCAACATGCGAAACGTGGATCCGACAGTGTGTTATTTTCGTGTGCGTTTCACACTTTTGATTTAGTGTGGAAGTTATGTGTGGATTTAGGCATGGACACAAAGGACTGGTTGTTCGCGTCATGAACATTCCTTTTTAGAATAGCTCGGTTTTTAAACTCTTTAGACTATAACCGTCAACCGTGCATTTTTCAGGACAGGTTTCGGTTTTTTCGTTTTTGACTTTCATTTTATCTTTATTTTTTTTTAATTTAGATCCGACACAATGTTTATTGTAATGATCATTTTATTTTGAAATCCTTTGAAATCCTTTGAAATCCCTGTCAAAAAATCTTTGAATTTTCAATCGGTGGTCGATGTTACCTGAGGACCTCAGGCTTCGTCCTTACTTCGTCACAGGACGATCGGAGCTCGAAGAGCGTAGAGAGTGCTGGCTGGCGTCGTCCTGTGATGGTCGACGTATTTTTGCTTGCTGGGATCCGGCCGAATGACGCCACATGCAACGTGTAGGGTAAAACTAAAAACGCTTCCCTATATGAGATAATATGACAAAAATTGTTTTGGTCACGTGACCAGTCAATGACATTGATATTTCGCTGCGGACGGTTTGGTGGAGGGTTAGGGTCAACGTTTATACATTATAGGGTCAAAGTTAGGACTAGAGTTGTACACTATTGACATTGTGAGGGTAATGGTTAAGGTTTATCACTAGCGACCTTTTCATCTGACCACAATATTGCAATTGCAAAATGCTATGTTGAATGTCACGTGACAAATTTAGCCGAGGGTCGGAAGTCGGAGGTCGGAAGTCAGTGGACTCTGTTGGAGTCCGGCGGACTCCGAGCGGAGTCCGCCGAGCTGGCGGAGTCCGCCAAGCTCCGCCGGACTCCGCCGGATTCAAGTCTGGCGGAGAGGTCCGGCGGAGTCCGCCAAGCACTCCGCCGGAGTCCGCGGCGGACCGGAGTCCGCCTAGTGGCTTAGTCCGCGGCGGACACTCCGCCGAGCCGCCGCGGAGCCGCTCGGAGTCCGCGGCGGACTTTAAAGTCCGCTCGGAGTCCGCTCGGCTCCGCTCGGAGTCCGCCAAAATGTACTCGAGTCCAGTGTAAATACATTTTGGCGGAGCACCGCCGGAGTCCGCTCGGAGTCCGGCGGCTCCGCCGCGGACTCTACTCCGCGACGGATAGTGCCTTTTATTGGACTGTATCGTTATGACGTGTCAACTGTCAACCGGCAAGTTCCCATGCAACAACAATCAGCATCGTGATTGAAGGCAGGGTCATTTTGTAATTGCTTGGTTTGTTACCTTACAGTTGTTATAACCCCAATTTAACGTTATATTATAACTTAGGTCTGGTGGCAGTTATACTTTTCTGTAACGGTCGGCATTTTGTTCAATTTTAATTAGGGTTTAACTGTATTCGGTTAAGAAAATTAGCTAATAGCTACCATTAAACTAACAATGATTAGTCCTCTTCTTGTTAATTTAAACAGACAAGTAATAATTAAACAATAGGGTTTAAGTTAAAATAACAAACGTATTTATAAATGATCAGTATTCACTATTCAGTAATCTTAAACCAGGATCATGTTTTTGCAACTCCTAACAGCCCTGCTAGCCCTACATTGCACCATCCCCACTATATTGGCATCAGAGAGATCCTTAACAAAGGCACTACAGTTCGGTACCACTCTTGGTGACTACGTAGAGTTTTCACCTGATATGAGCCAGGTCAAAGACTCCCTAACGGTGTGTTCATGGGTAAAGAAGCAGCTGACTGGCCCCTACAGATCCTGGTTTCACTACAAAACGTCCTCACACAGGGTAGAGATCCTAATATCAGATGCTGGTTACTACAACTACATTCAAAACATCAACAACGACCTGAGAAATGCTGTTACAGTACCCCTCAACACGTGGACTCATCAAACTATTAAAGATCGATTTTGAGGGATAAGGAAGTGTTTATAGGTTCTGAAACGTAGCTAAATCGATTTTTCGTGCAATTTTAGGTTAGAAACGGTCCTCAAAATAAGTTAATAAGAAGGTCGATTTCTCGGTTATTTTTGAGCTTTCGTTCAGAAAATATTTCGGGGCCCTCAAAGGGGGGTAACAAGAAGTGTATCACCTCATCAGCCTGCTTAACATGTGCTCGACCTAAAATGTAAACAAACAATGATCACCTCCTCAGCCTGCTTAACATGTGCTCACTATTAATGTAAACAAACAATGATCACCTCCCCGCCAGTATCCACATCTATACAACACGAGGTCTTGTTAATTAAATTATCGGTATTTCTATGGCTATTGTTGTTGTCTTAATGATGATGTATGCAAAAAGGGGAAAATTGTACGATTCAACTGATAAATATAGAATTTGATTTGCTTTGCCTAGTCATTCAAAGGAAATAATAATACAAATGTATCAGAAAATTTTTATAAAATCAATATATTTACATAAGTATTTACAAATAAACATCATTTTTGAGAGTTCAATAAGTTACTTGAACATTCTGCACAGCTGCAATTTTGACCATCATGAAAACAATATCATCTTCACGCAAAAAAGGTGAAAACGTTTCTTTTCTTCGTTAGTATGTTAAAACAACCCAAGATAATCGATATCCAAACGACAGGTTTTAACACGTCCATCATATGACGACTGACGTACCCAAAGCATGAAGATTGATGTGTGAATGATACCAACTAGTATATATATGTGTACATGTAAACTAGACCTGCAACTAGTGGGAAAGAGCTGAAACTCCTCACTTCAAAGATGTAGAGAGCGATATATAACCATACATCTGTGAAACGTCTGTCAACAAACTCTACAATGATTACAAAAGGTAGTCCGTATAGTAGAAGAAGTGATGACCGTGAAAATGCCAGTTTCTGAATTCTTCAATATGTTCAATAGGAAAGTTTATTCCTATACCCGCTCTTGAATTCAAACATAAGAAATCTAAATAAATATTGATATCAGAGTTCATCTCGAAGCCTCAATTATGAACCATAATATTTATTTAGGGCATGTTTAGACATTCTTGATTAAAGAATCTCTTAAATCTCTTAAATCTGTTAAACAGATTAGATTATAATCTCTTAAACAGATAAGATTAGTGCCATTAGCCAATAAATATTGCTTGTGTCCCTTACCCAAATTAAAAGCTTTTTACCGGTTTAAAGAGAAGTCAAAAAAGCAGACTCTTAATAACGTTGAAAAATAATTCTGCACCACTCTATCACATAATCAGTCAATAAATGGGACTTCTTTCATCATAATCAATCATCAACCTGCAACTGTCGCTCAGTTCACAAAGTTTCCGTAGAATTTGGCGGCCATGTTTCGTTTAGGCAGGAATGTGAGGGAGGTTGAGGAGGAGGTTGAGGAGGAAAGGGAGTGTTCACTTCCACCACCACCACCACCACCTTTAGCGAACTTCTGTACTCTGGGAGTGGGATATTAGAGTTGGAGATAACCAAACCAACAATTAAGGAGGGGGGTGGGTTGTTTGGTTGTTGATTACTTAATCAAAATTGTCTTTTTTACCCTTCAGAATAATAACAATTTGACAATATTTTAATTCAAATTTCACTCAATTTCACCCTGATAGTGATAAAATTTAGAAAAAATCACTTAGGCTGATACTATGAATATATTAATTAGAAAGAGGGTAAATACTGAAACTGTCTCCAAATTTTGAAACTCAATGATCATTCTGACGAAGTGAAATCTATCATACTTGGGTTCAGAAGGGGCGTGAAACAGAAGATCCTTGCTGGACTCTATCGCAACCATGATATCTGCAGGACTGTTTTTGGTCTCCCACTCCTGATCTAATCCCTTCTGTTTGCACTTCGGACATTTCTTCTGTCCTGAAACTGAGTCTAGCACATCAGATTTAAGCAATTATTTAACATGAACTGTGTAGTCACTAAGCGATTAGTGATAAAGAATGATGAGAGTTGTTTATGTTTTATAATTTCGTGCTTAAATTCCTCTGATGCGCGGCTTACGCGCGAACATACTAACTGCAGAAATGAAACTTTATCTTTAATAAAAAGCTTCGCGTCAGAAAATTTCAGTAGACCGTTTAGACTTTCATAACATAGTGAATTGCCCCATTTGATGACACTTCCAAGTTCCATTCTCCGATTTAGGGGCTAAGACTCTTTATTACACGACTGCTAATAGCTATAGTGTCTTAGCAACAGTATAAGGCTACCATAGGTTTCTATCACAGCACCATGCGAGGTGAGCACTTTCAGTACATGCCAAATCGACCATCTTAGAGGGGCAAAACCACGTGCTGAAGTTTTTCAGATCGGTAAGGGTACTTCATGACGGTATATCAAGTTGGCGTTTAATGTTTTCCATCTTAACTAAAGTAATTTTATTATCTTAAAGTAAGATAATTTCCAAAAAACCGCCAATTCTAAATCTATAACCTAGTGATGTATGATCATCACTGTTTGATCATACATTCCATGATGGAAAATTGCGCGAATAATGTGCTGCAAAGCTGCAGCTTGAAGATAGATATTTGATATTTAGCACGAGTTTTGTTAAATTATATGTGTCGCGTAAGACAGGTTTTACGTGACGGAGGGCCCGTTGGGTCCGAGTGCTATACGAAATTCCGCCCGCGAGGCGAGTATGATATGTATTATATCCTGTAAAGCGGGCGCTTTACAGTTTCCAACAATCATAGCAAATAGAAGTAAAAGATTTCGAACTCAAGTTGCAAATTTACGAGAAAATCATGCTTTTGCCTTTGGTTTAAGATGCAGAACAGGGCAAAATTACTGATTGTCGAACACAATAGAAGAATAGAGAACCCACGAAAAACCGGCCGTTATCAAAAATTTTGTCAGCTTATTGCTTCATGTAAACGATCATAATGCAGGCACTCGCCATGAGTGTGAGTTCGTCAACTGTAAGCATCTATGACTAAAGTTACCAGGAGAGTTTGAGACGGAGAAAAGGAGAAGACGTACTATAATGGTATTACACATCAACCGAATCGATGAACAGTCAACGGGATGTTAATCACTTAATCGTTAACATAGATTAAAAACTGTGTATCTCCATTCTCCATCAATCCATACTACGAGTAACAAAGAATTCCTGTTACCATGACAACACGTCATGTCAGATGTACTTAATCAGTTTTTTTAATTTAAAAAAAAACTAAAAAAAACTTTAAAAAAACTTAATCAGTGCACAGTGTGTAGGGCCGATCAAACAATTGGGTGCTCGCCATGAATTTATCAACTGTATAACTATAAACTGACTGTAATACCATCAGTTACCAAGAGAGCTCGAGATCACGAAGTACTTACTTACGTAGTTTCAAAACAAAAAACATAACAGGGCAAAATTTCTTTCGGGAACACAATAGAATTACTAGTAAAATTGCGGCCGAAAATTTCAAGATTTATTAACTGAAATAGTGAGCAATTGCAAAAATGAAAAGAAACAGTGGAGCGTGTATAAACAATAACATCAACTTAGACTTAAAGTCGCCACGAATTTGTGAGCCAATCATATTGCGCTGCGTGGAATAGGTGCTGAGGATAAGTGATCTATAGTGCATTCCTTGAATATCGTTGACCGAGAAGCAGCTGAAGCACTTCTCTTAAGACTGATTGTGATCGATCCCAGACAAGATGTCTGGGATCAGGAGGCTGCTGAACTGACAGTGAGATGTCACGTGATCCAGTCCACTTCTTCATCCGGAGTTGTTGAAGCCAAAGTTAAGTCAAAGTATCTCACAAATTACCGTTTACAGGAGAAATGCATTTAAAATCAGAGGTTTAAAAGTATTTTTTAAAGAATTTATTTAAAACTGTCATTACTTTGATGCTTTGCGTCTCCGTTAGTGCGATTATAATTGAGATTGAATCAGCTGTCTGATTTGAAATTGAATTGCATCAGTCTGTCAACTCTGTCTGAAGGTTCTAAATAAAATCTCATTATAGAACTTGATTCTTTTTCGCGTTAGTTTATGACATCTTACCAAACTTTTCAGAATGTCCTGCCTCATTTCTTCGTGGCCTAAATTGTCTGCCCTGACACAACCAATCCACATTTTTATTGAGCCAAAACTCGCGGTAATGCAACAAGCAAAATTATCAAAATTAGCGGCGGAAAACTCGAAGATCGCGGAACATTCGCGGCAGAAAATATAAAATTGGTGGTAAAAGAATGAAATAATTGCTATGATAGATGCCAAAATGTATTATTCATTAACGTTAGCATTTGGTCGGCACATGGTGATCTAACGACCAACATAAGCTGTAACATTACCCTGCCTTCAGATAGAGGGGAGCGCCTTTTCCCCAATTTTAGTTATGCCAATACTACTCATTCTCGAGAAAGTCAAGTTATGATAACGTGGTAAAAATACTGCTGAATATAGCTGAACAGCCAACCAAATAATTGGGATTAGAAACTGAGAATGGCAAAGTAATCAGATTTGTATCGTCGCAGATAGGGGTCGTTCACATATTATTACGTAATCAGCTGAGGGGGGGGGGGGGGGGGGGCCGGGGGTTCCGAATGATTACGCTAGTGTAATTTTGACACAATAGCTATGTGTAAAACCGATTACGGAGGGGGGGGGGGGGGGGGGGGTAAAACTGTTCCAAAAAATTATTACATAATATGTGAACGACCCCATAACGTGAAAAAAAGTGATTCCGCACATGAAGAGATTTATCCCCCCCCCCCTATTTGAGATACATTGTTCAAGATAAAGGGTAGCATAATTTTATGATTCCCACTTCCCTGTTATTGATTGGTTAATGCTCACCAGCTTTTCCCATAGCGAATGGCGATCCAACTTTTCGTGCTACGTCCATAGGCGTTTCTCCCTGAAAATATTCTCTAAGTAAGTTGTTACAAACTTCCCGCCTAATATTATACAATATTCAGACTTTGCAGCGATTTTAACTAAAGTTTAACCCGTACAATGCAGGAAACGTCGGCTAAAAGACGTGATCACGATATTGTAATTACGAAAACGAGAAAAGTTTTAAGATCAACCACATCATTTAATTTTTGCAAAATATTGTATAAAAAATTCATAGCTTTACATAAATTTAGAATAGTGACACAGGGTCTGAAGAATACGCACAGATATTTTATCAGGTAAATGGCAGTAAAATTGCGCGGTGGTGTTTAGCATTGTAAAAAATCTCTAAGGTAGTCATATTCGGTTCTGCGATAAACGTTTTGTTGCTCTTCGCTATCAACTTGTGATGTAACAAATTATTTATTTTTCTAATAGAACAAAATTCGTTCCAGTTCTGGTCATTCGGCTCAAGTGTTTGGCAAGTTATGGCAAATATCCTCTATAAACCACTTAACTTTATTGGCTCGATAATGTGGTTTTTAGTTCAACAATAGTCTTATATCATACTCCGCGAATCTAATTTCCCGTCAGTCTAGACGACTGAAATATTAATGAGAACTCTTTGACTTAAGGGAGGGTTCAGCATGTGAAACTCATTTTAATATAAAAGTTGACGGCAAATCAACTTCTTAAGAAGTTCCTGACGACCAGTCAAATATTCCCAAAAGCTAGCGTCGGTGCTCTTCTAGTTGCAACAGCTGGTCTCTTGAGTTCTTACACAATTTTCTATTCAAATTGGATAAAAATAGCTCATGAGCAGAACGATATGCCCATATATGGTCTTATGTATAGAATTCGGTGATTGATAATAATTATTGACAAATGTAAATTTGTCAGTTATCAAAATAAATGTGTTACAAGGAACTTGGACCTTTATTTATTTCCACGTGCTGTACAAGGGTTGAAACGGTCTGAATCGACTATTCATGACTGCAGTCACTATTATACGACAAGTTCTATCCAGTCAAAACAATATTAAATCAGAATTTGCTCGCACTGAAGTCAACTCTGTAGTCAATTGCCTTACTCTGTAGTCAATGTACTGCTCTGTAGTCAATGTACTGCTCTGTAGTCAATGTACTGCTCTGTAGTCAATTGCCTTGCTCTGTAGTCAATGTACTGCTCTGTAGTCAATGTACTGCTCTGTAGTCAATGTACTGCTCTGTAGTCAATGTACTGCTCTGTAGTCAATGCACTGCTCTGTAGTCAATGTACTGCTCTGTAGTCAATGTACTGCTCTGTAGTCAATGTACTGCTCTGTAGTCAATGTACTGCTCTGTAGTCAATGTACTGCTCTGTAGTCAATGATTTGTTAACGAACCTTGTTGTTGGTAGCTTCCTGAGAGGCTCCGTGATAAAGAAGACAGCTGAACGCAAGGATCTGTGATTTGGAGGCTGCTGCGTGTAACGGTGTGTTCTGACAACCTGTCACGTGAGCTAAATTAGTTATCTCACTCCGCAAACAATACTCCGTGTTATCTCACACTTTAGTTTATATTCTTAACTAAATAACGTTTTATAACAATTTTTTTTAGAGTACATTTAAAATTAACCAATGGACAATCTAAAAAGCTAAAAGTAGCTGAAATTGTACCAAGAAATTTAAACATACTGTCAGTGGAGTTGGGATCGAGACCTTGTTCTAACATCCAGTGCAAACAGTTGATACTTCCGTTCTGTGCTGCCTGCAGGAAATTGAGCTGTGTTAGAAACGTTGATACTTCCGTTCTGTGCTGCCTGCAGGAAATTGAGCTGTGTTAGAAACGTTGATACTTCCGTTCTGTGCTGCCTGCAGGAAATTGAGCTGTGTTAGAAACGTTGATACTTCCGTTCTGTGCTGCCTGCAGGAAATTGAGCAGTGTTAGAAACGTTGATACTTCCATTCTGTGCTGCCTGCAGGAAATTGAGCTGTGTTAGAAACGTTGATACTTCCGTTCTGTGCTGCCTGCAGGAAATTGAGCTGTGTTAGAAACGTTGATACTTCCGTTCTGTGCTGCCTGCAGGAAATTGAGCTGTGTTAGAAACGTTGATACTTCCGTTCTGTGCTGCCTGCAGGAAATTGAGCTGTGTTAGAAACGTTGATACTTCCGTTCTGTGCTGCCTGCAGGAAATTGAGCTGTGTTAGAAACGTTGATACTTCCGTTCTGTGCTGCCTGCAGGAAATTGAGCTGTGTTAGAAACGTTGATACTTCCGTTCTGTGCTGCCTGCAGGAAATTGAGCTGTGTTAGAAACGTTGATACTTCCGTTCTGTGCTGCCTGCAGGAAATTGAGCTGTGTTAGAAACAGTTGATACTTCCATTCTGTGCTGCCTGCAGGAAATTGAGCTGTGTTAGAAACGTTGATACTTCCGTTCTGTGCTGCCTGCAGGAAATTGAGCTGTGTTAGAAACGTTGATACTTCCGTTCTGTGCTGCCTGCAGGAAATTGAGCTGTGTTAGAAACGTTGATACTTCCGTTCTGTGCTGCCTGCAGGAAATTGAGCAGTGTTAGAAACGTTGATACTTCCATTCTGTGCTGCCTGCAGGAAATTGAGCTGTGTTAGAAACGTTGATACTTCCATTCTGTGCTGCCTGCAGGAAATTGAGCTGTGTTAGAAACGTTGATACTTCCGTTCTGTGCTGCTTGTGGAATGTGGCTGTGCTCGCTTTAACCTCGTACAGCTCAAACCACAGTGCATAATACACTATAATTATAATCATATCGAGATACTGTTGTATTTGAAAGTCGTGCAGGAGTTCAACCGCTTAAGTGGTGTGTTGGCGATAGTTCCATAGCTGTCCTCACTGTTCTGAATATTTAGATAAAAAGTACATTCAAGTTGGGACTGGTTAGTGTTTACAATTCAGGATCTGTTCTTTCCTACGTTTTGCTCAACCCCCTACCCCAGCCTATCAATTATTTCATTACAGAGTGAAATTTGCGATACCTTGTCGGCCGGCTGTTAACCACCTGTTGACTACTGACTTGCTGACTAGGTGCTATAATTCGTCACAGGTTTAAAATCGTTTTCCTCCATGACTTCTGAGTCAGAGAATTTTCTGTTACCTGTCAGAACTCGGACTAAATTTTGTGATCGGCCTTTCTGCCAAGTATTCTGAGGAAAACACACGTTATGATAGAGAAATGCGAACTTCCTTGCTGCCAGAATCCAGATGTTGAAAGATTTTAGTCTCTGGTGTATTTAAGGAACAATTTGATTTGAAAAGTCTCTCCTGACAAGTCAGAAGTATAATTATATGTAGAAGGGCCGCAGACTCCGAGCGTCTAGGTCTGCGTAATTTTACTAGTTGAGTAGGTAAATATGTTCTTTGAGTTTGAGTTATTTAATATTAAGGCACAATAATTGTGACAAGGATTCCTACAAATTTATTTCCGTATTTTCATTGATCCACTATTCAGTCTTCACAAGTGTTAATGATTGATGATGCTGGAGGCATGAGCACTTTTAATCTCCTCTTATGAAAGTCAAATATAGAGTTTGTTTTTTTCTCCATGTTGTCCGGAAAATAAAACCTACTTCCGTTGATCACTTCAATATTAGGCCGTTAATTAGCTTATACACGCTAATCTAACTGCATATAATGCGATTACTGGTGTAATCGTGTAATACATTCAGTTAGATTCGCGTACAACTCCACGGTTCAGGGTTCTGGTGTTATAATAAGTGCGATTAGTTTAAAATCGCACCAAATATAGAAAGAGCCAAATCGAAAGCAAATAACTATAGCTTAGGTAAGTTACAACTTAATTTCGACAGTAAATTGTCTGTCCTCATAACACTCGGGAAATTATCGGTTACCAGTGTCCACGATTTTTCGGGGAAATAATTCCCCACTTTCACCCAAAACCGGCAGATTTATATTGCTTCTCCTTTGCTTATCATGAATACCATGTTCTGCCTGCATTACAGATCATGCTCAACATGAGTTACTAAGATACTAATTAGTTATTATATATCTGTCGTTAATGGCGATTCATTAAGCCGTCAGCTAAGTAATTAAACTTAGGCTAGACAGAAGTTATGCGACATAACGGAGGACTGTAAAATACCCACCATTAGGCAGCTAAGTATCACCTGGACAATAACACACCTGTCACTGTAACGGTAATAAATGTCAGCTGATCAGACGCCTAGCACTTAATACTCAAATACTCCGCAAGCAATCCTCCGTGTGATATTTTATCAGGGAATCACATGGCACTACCCTCGTGTAGATTATTGGACGGGAATATTGTATTTATGGCGTTTGCAGTTAGTTTACTTTAGTTTCCTATGGTTTCCCGCATTTGTTCTTGTATAAGTTATGCAGACATTTAAAAAATTCTCCATTGGTCTAGTATACTATACCACCTACCGGTCCTCACCATCTCCAAGTATTTTGAATACACTAATATATGAGAGTAAAAGGAGGGCTAAATACCGCTACTAGTGAATTAATATACTTACTCGTAAGTCTATTCTATGCGAAACAACATATACTCGCTCAATTCGTATGTTGTTTCAGCTGCACTTTTGTATACAACTTTAACAGAGTTGAGGGCAATTCATAAACTCAAACTGTAAACGACTATCCTTTGTACCAGAGGTAACATATAAGTGCGGTGGGTGCGGAGTCACACTATTGATCTAATACCGCACTTTTCCGCACCATCGCTATTCGATTTATCAGATTTGTGCACTTGGTACTAATGTGTACAATAAGAACAGATCGGAATGCCCATAACTATGATTAGGGTAACGATATATTTCAAGCAATATATTTTGCCATGAATCTTGGCAAATGAATAACTTCTCAAGCTGGATTGCAATCTCTGGGGGACCACGAACCCCCTCCAACCAGTTTCATAGCTGTTCATTGTCATGTTTCCTTCGTGGAGAAGTGAAGATATTTGGTGGAGGACCTCATGGCTCGTAAGCCAAATATTAATTGTCCACTGATTTGACTAAAGCGGCCATGTCTAGGAGTTCTTTAGGACACACCATGGACATTATTCTGTTCAAAAGTAACGTTTTATGTAGTATATTAATTTGTTATACTATGTATAATAATTTTTGACATCTTTCCATTACGAATGGTATTATTTGTGGCTCCAAAGGTTATCGCCGTTTGGCATGCACTGTTCCAGGAAAAATTATACTTCTGACACAAACAATTAGTTCAGGAACAGTTAAACATTAAAAACACATAAAACATTACTTTTGAACACAAGAATGAACAATGGTCTGTCCTAATTTCATTTAGTTATTTTAAATATTTAAAATCTCTCGATTTTTGAATCCGAGAATTTGACCATTTTCGCCGGGAATACTCAAAAATATCTCAAAAATTATTTTTGAATCTGAGAAATTCAGCATGGATTTCTAATTTTCTCAAAAATTGTCCACTCAAAAATAGTGATATACCAAATCATTCAATTGAGATGAGAATGAATTTTTGAGAATGAGTTTTTCGCCTCTCCTGAAAACTCTTCTCAAAAATAATTTTTGAGAATGAGAATTTGGCCATTTTCGTCGGGACTCTCAAAATTCTCATGATCCCCCCCCCTATTTAGCTCGCTTTAAGCTTGACAAATGACAAGATCATCTGTCATGCTTAGAGCAAGCTAAATATTTAAAATAACTAAATGAACCGAAGACGATACAATTTCAGAATTACTTTCAATTTTAAACGTTTTAAAACGGGATAAACTACCAATAGTAGATTGTAAGTAGAAATTTCTTGGATCGCATCCTGGACACTCATAGTCTCATACTCTCAGAGTCATATTTTAGTGTTTTTATTCTTCGAGTTTTGAACTGATTTAACATCCAATAATGTCAATGTAGGCCAGATATTAACCTTGTCCCAGTGTATAATATTTTACATGCCGGAAATGCCTGATTGTTAACTCAAGCAAATGTACTTTCAACAGATCACATTTTACAGAAATTAACAGTATTAACCGGTGGAATAATTTAATATTTAACACAATGCGCGGCGGTTGAACGAACTTAACGTCATTCTTTTTGTATTTCTGCTGACAAGGATAGCACCTAATATTTTTTCCTTTTGTTCTGTATAAATTTATGATGATTTATACTAATAATCTCAATAAATAGGTGTGTCTGTCTGTAATTTACGAATGGTTAAATCAATCATTATTCATAATTGGGCAGTTTACAAGAAGCCCGACTGGTCCATGGACCACTGGTCTATGGACCACTCTAGGTGGTCCATGGACCACTGGTCCATGGACCACCTTATCACTGAATAAGTGGTCCATGGACCACTTTAACAAGGTCCATGGTATCAGCAAGCACTTTAGCTTCCATTATCATATGATCCAATCATACGGTAGACTTCTTCGCTAAGATTGCAAGATGTCAGTATTAACTACGAAAAACGTCGCAGAGATATATAAGATGAATTGTGGTACACAGCCATCGTCGTTTTCGATATACAAGACAGATACTTGTACACCACTACTGTGTTTTCAATATGAGCCACTCACTACACAACGAAATCCATCGGATTACAAATACTGATGAGCATGCAAGGGATTTCCTCTTTCAACGTGGTATTCTGAAGTCCTCTCTTTCCTGTCCTGGGTGCTCTTCTGCTATGAACCTTGTACCCTGCTCCTCTAAGAAGTCCTCAGACCTTCTCATCTGGCGGTGTTCACCCTGCTCAAGGTTTAGGAACATACGAACGGATAGTGTACTCTCTGGACAGAAGCTCACCTTCTCACTATTCCTACAGCTGGTTTTCTACCTCAGCATCAAATCCCTTGCAAATGTAGCTATCTCTCAGCTCATAGGAGTATCAGAGAACACCATCAGTGACTGGAAGACCATGATACATACAAGAGTAGCTGACTTTCTGGTATCCAATCCCTCTCCTCTCGGTGGACCTGGTGTTGTCGTGGAGATGGATGAGGCCAAGTTAGGAAAACGCAAGTACAATAAAGGAGCTTACAGAGAAGGGCAGTGGGTGCTTGGAGCTGTAGATCGGAGCAACGGTAACTGTTTCCTACTACCCTGTCCGAACAACAGCAGAGGTGCATCCACACTACTCCCTCTGATTAGACGCTGGATCCTCCCTGGTTCTGTTGTCTATACTGACGAGTGGGGAGCCTATAACAGCCTAACTACCGCTGGCTACACTCATCACACCGTCAACCACTCGATCCAGTTCGTGGACCCGGCAACTGGCGTTCATACTAACACTCAGGAAGGACTTTGGGCTCATGTGAAAAAATCTGTTGTTGGAAAAACTGACTTGGAACTAGCTCTTGTTGATTTCATGTTTCGTAGAAGATTCCATGCCACAGGAGGGTCCCAGCAGATTTCTAATTGTTTTAATGGGTATCTTTCAGTTTTAAAAGCATAAATTTTTGATTATTTCTCCGTTACAGTTTCTAAAATCGCAGTTATTATATTGTTCTATTGATTACCTATTCATTCCTTATCTTGATGTGATAACTTCGTGTTACGGGATCCGATCCATTGGGCATTTGTGTCAAGCGATCTCTTCAGGTTATTACTCAAATATCCGATCATGTTGCGAAATCAAGCTTGTTAGGTATCAGGTAGTTTCCCGCTCCTTGTTAATCGGTGTCAAGTCTTCGATATATAATATGCGAACAGACAGTGAGAAGTATTGATTTTTTGCCATCGACCACAGTCTACTACATCCTTCAACTACATATTTGTACCCTCCACTACCCTACTATGGTTTACACATCTGACAAGGACAAGAGATTGAACAGCATCAATTCCTGTGACCCAATCTGCAAACCCTACGTTCCGGATTCTCCTCCACTCCCACCAACCTTTATAGCTCCAGAGTCCTCTGCTCCTCCTTCTCAAGTCGCAGATACAGACCTGGATTTGTCTGTGCACACTGAGCAGATTCTCGAAAGATTAGAGAGTGGTGACGATCCACTGAACCTGCTACCTAGAGACCCCTCTCCTCTACCTACCTCCCCAACTGTCGACTCTCCCCTCAACCTCATCGAGATACCGCCTCCTCAACCACTACCAGAGAGCTCGGCAGGACCTATCAGACGGAGGAATACCACACGGAGGAACATGGAAGCAGCAATCCATCAACAATATCCTCTTGTTTTGGAGATGGTGAAGAGTGGGACGAGCGCAAGGCAGGCTATTCAGCAGATTCAGATGCCCAGATCAACGTTCTACAAGTGGCGTTTTGTTGCAGAAATGAAGCTTGTCGACTCCTCACACTATCATCACCTAGCTGATCAGTTCAAGGGAACCAAGCTGTGTGATCAATGTAAATACTGTTTATTTGAGGACTCTGCCTCTCTCAGAAAGACAGAGGAGATGAGGAAGAGCTCCGACCTTCTCCCTCTATCTATGTAAATTGTATGTTATTTACTTTTGTAATACTTATTATGGTCCGTTTCATGGCAAAAACATTTATTGATTTTGTATTAACCCTTCGGGGCTTGCGTGACCCTTATCATAGAACTGGTTTTCAGGACTGGCAGTCTGACCTATTGCCTTGCCAGCATAGGTGTACTTATATAGTTTTGCATGGTTCAGTTGCATAGTAGTGTCCGAATTGCACTGATTCTAGCCCGAGTAGTGTTCGAAAGGGCGCCCTGTTTTGACATACCTCCTGAGCCGGTACTCATTTCCTCTCTGAGCTAGCTAGTGTATATCAGTTTCTTGTTGGTGTTTTGTCTGTGTTTGTTTGTCCGTAGTAGGAATTTACTGTAACTTTGGAGACTGGGCGCAGTAATGTCCCAGAGGGTTTGTAACATCATGGATGCTGACTAAGCTTACCTGATCCTCTCCAACTTGTATTAGTACACTACTTCATTCACACCAGTCATTTCACTACATTAAACTGATTGAGGTTATGCCCTTTGTACATGCTGAAGCGATATGCTATGATGAGTGGAATATGAGTTAGGATCAGTTTGGTCCGTTTCATGGCAAAAACATTTATTGATACTTATTATACATATTGCAATCATAAAGATGCCAATTTCAATTGATAATAAACAATTAGATATAATCTTCATGAGTTGACTTATGGTGGTCCATGGACCACTGTACCTTGGTGAAGTGGTCCATGGACCACCTATAGTGGTCCATGGACCACTGGTCCATGGACCAGTCGAGCTTCTTGGAGACTGCCGAAGAGAGTTTATTTGGTCAAGCATGAGACACTATGGACTTCCTGAGAAATATGTTAAAATCTTTCAGGCATTTTTCAACGGAACCATGAGTGCTGTCAGGGTTAATGGTGAAATGTCTGATTGGTTCTCTGTTAATTCGGGCACTGGACAGGGTGATATCCAGGGCCCTCCTATATTTAATTTTTGTCTGAACTTTGGAATCTTTTTGGCCGAGGTTCACAAGGCAATTAGTCATGGTGCTGTACTGCAAAAGGAACTAAAGGGTGCAGATGAAAAAGTTATCATGGATAGTGACTACGCTGATGATCTGGCAGTGATGGACAATACTGAAGGGCTGCAAGAGTCCACTGATCTTATCGCTTATTACACCTCTTATGCTGGGTTAAAGATCAACGCTTAAAAGACACAATGCATGGCGATCAACAAGTGTGCGTCCCAGCGACCTTACACCGAAAGAGACAGTATAAAGCTAACAGTGGAGGGAGAACCTATTGAACCGGGCAGTAACTTTGTTTATCTTGGTGCCAACATCAGTGGTGATGGTACCATTGACCGAGATCTTGACATCAGGATCCAGCGTGCTAAGCTACTATCGTCGAAAACACTATTATTTTTGTTTACCAATATCCTCAAACTCAAATGAACGTGTCCATATAGCAGTAATTGTTTCATTAAACATAAGGTAAATTCTATTGTCTGAGTCACAGGTCATTAGTTGTTCACCTAAATCATGAATACAATGATCATGATACGTAATAAATGGTAAACCACAACCAAGCAGACTATAAGTTAAAATAGTATTATTGAACAAAGGTTACAGGCAGAAACATCATCCGTCGTCAATCTTCAGTGAATTATATAGCGATAAACTGTTCATTTTACTTTATATGATTCTACTGGTCGAATTTTGAACTATAAATTTGGCGAAATCATACAAGCTTTACAGAGCAATGATAATTGGAGAGAGAGAGAGAGAGAGAGAGATAATTGGATGTGTAAAACTACGCAAGTCCACAATTTTGTTCTCACAATTTGTTGGTGTAATGTAGGTAATGTAGGTGTAATGTAGGTAATGTAGGTAATGTAGGTCTCTCATTTCCAGTTATAATGGGTACTTGAGAACAAGACGCACTGTTTTATACGGTATCCTTTGTGTATCTACTTAAATTGTGCAGTGCATTTAACTCTGTATATCGTTTGTGCCTCGTTGTCATTGACAAAACACGGAGAGTCATATAATTTGATTGATAATTTCCGTGTTTTTAAAACTGGAAAGCATCCCAAACCTCACATTAACTAGACTAAATTTCAGATAAACATGTCCAACGGAACAGATCATCATGAACATCTAGGAGATCCCCCGATCAGAGGACTAGACTTAACCCTAGCTATCCTGCTCCTATTCAGTCTTCTCCTGGGTACCACTGGCAACCTAGTCTCACAGTACTTCTTCTGGAAACAAACTCCACGCAGCACTAACAGCACCTTCTTCAAGAGGATATATCAAACTATAAGCGGTGTCGACCTACTCATCTGCATCACCCTCTTCCCGGTGATAGAGGCGTTCTTCAAAGACCCTGAATCTCAGGCACCTGTTCTATTTGGTGCTCCATGGTTCTGTTATAGTTGGGGACTGTTGTGGGAGGTCCTGCCTGCTATCTCTGTGTTCCTAGTGGCAGTTCTGAGCATATCAAGACTGGTTCTCTTGCTCAATCCTACCATACAACTGAGACCAGTCTTGTTTGGAGTACTGGTGGGAGGGTATTTTACCCTAACTGTGGGTGTCAAGTGCGGACTGATATTCTCGCAGAACAAGATGGCGTATTGGGTGATTGCCAGACATTGCATCATGGTGTACGATGGCCCTGGTAAGGAGGCAGGTGAGCTAGATTTTGACTCTAACCAGCTAAAAACGACTGCAGTAATGATGGTTCAGCTGGCTCTCCCAATCTTTCCAGTTGCAATGAGTTTTGTAACCACCATGACAACGTTATACAAGACAGAGCGTGCTTCAAAGCGTGTCAAATCGTCCTCAAAAGCGCAGCACCAAGCTGGAATTACGGTAGTCATAGTGACCTTCGTCTACATCTTATTCAACCTGCCGGTGGTGGTGCACTTTGGGCTCATCCTCCGCTGTGTTGTGGAGCACTCCCGACCAGACACACTCGAGAAAGTGTGCCACTACGAGACCATCTACTCCTCGGCTAGTTCCTACTACTACATGTGGCCCTTTATGTATGTGGTGTGCGTAGCTCTAAACAGCACCGTCAATCCTGTAGTGTACTTTCTGAGAATGAAGCAGTTTAGAAAGTTTATAACGAGTAGGATTTATGAGAATTTTAGATCTGTAGTCACAGTTAGATTGAGCAACATGTCATCTTCTGCTTGAATGTCGGACTTGGATACTGGTGACTGGTCTCACATTTCACAAGGATATATTGTACTGGTGACTGGTCTCACATTTCACAAAGTCATATTGTTTAACCATGACAGTGTCACTGGTGACTGGTCTCACATTTCACAAGGATATATTGTTTAACCATGACAGGGTCACTGGTGACTGGTCTCACATTTCACAAGGATATATTGTTTAACCATGACAGGGTTTTAAAGATAGAACTAGCTTGCAATGAAATCAAAATGGCCACTACCAAGCTAACGGACTAAGAATTAAAATTTTGATGAGAAAGTGATAAAAATAAATAACTGTTAAGAAAGTTTAATGATACTCAATTAGTTAATTTGAAAACCAGACAGTTTACATTTTTCCCTACCTTGGTCAATTTTCTCGAGTGAAATATTTTGCATCATTGTTTTTGGTGACAAATATTGCTCTTGATACTTCAAGATAGTGGGTGCTGACGTTTTTAACCAATTATCAATAGTAACTACATACAAATAAGAAGTAGCAATGTACATCATTATTTTTACCAAGGTGATACAGTTTGTTACTTGCTAAATGACATGGTTATTATTCAAAATAAGATTATCAGTGTGGTTGAATTGTGTTCTTTATTTAATAAGTTGTTTCTTACAGTCGCCTTGGCATGGTTAGTAACCTCCTTGTATTGGTGTTTTTAATCATATGAGCTGGAGACAATTAATGTGCAATGAATTATTAATCTGCTGAAAATATGTTGACACCGGACCATGTCACCGGACCATGTTAGATTCTCTACTATCGTCAGATGAATCGGACATTTAAAGACTTTCCACTATTTTTGTTCATATATCTTTATCGACCAGGGACAAAAAAGCAGAGCTATCTCTGATTAACAACAACTCTGATGAGAAGCTTTTTATTTCAACTTGATGTGATAATTTAGTACTATTTACTAATAGTTGAGGGTAGGGAGTGTTGCCGCCGCTAGACGATTAATGTAGGAGGTAGTTCCACAAATTGGCGGATTAGTCTACTACTATACTCCTAATTAGTCTACTTCTAATTAAAGTTTCAACACTTCGTGAAATTAAGAAACGCACTGACAGGACGTTCAATATTAGGTAGTCCTGTTAGAGAGCTATTTATTATTTAATATTCTTATTGGGTACCGACCATGATCAGTCGACTGTGGTACCACACAATTTCCGAACGTTAGCCGTCAACTCTGTTATTTCACTCCGATATTTTACCATCGGTTAGAGCCGGTTGTTGATTGCATAGTCGCGGATCTGGCACGAACCTTGTAAG
Organism: Bolinopsis microptera; assembly: GCF_026151205.1. Taxonomy (NCBI): domain Eukaryota; kingdom Metazoa; phylum Ctenophora; class Tentaculata; order Lobata; family Bolinopsidae; genus Bolinopsis; species Bolinopsis microptera. Next base: position 17,509,035 of record NC_087079.1, read on the forward strand.
CTCCTGATTAGTATAGCTCTGATCCTTGGTCAGCTGCGTTCTGGCTTGTAAACAGGGACTAAGTGAGGGTCTAGCAGTTTTATTTCGCTAATTAAGAATGTCGATCATATCAACTGTTTTGTGATAACAGATCAGTTTAGTTTGAGCTGATTGTACTTCACAGGGTTCAGACGGACCATTGAAATATTTGAAAGTTTGATAAAACTACAAACCTTGCAGCTATAAATCACGTGAGCAAATTTGAATCATATTTTTACGCGGATGTAATTGATAATCACTCGTGTGACCTGAAAACATCACCGCATGGCTGCACGTTACTGCATGTTACTGCACGTTACTGCATGTCACGCTCAAATCTATCACTTTATTGATATTAAGACCTCCCGCAGAGATAAGTGGCCAACATCTGTCTTCTCTGTTGTACAGTCAGCCACTCCTTCAAGCTGCTCAACAAAAAACACAATTCATTAACCAGTCCTTCAATATTTTAACCCAGCTGCCCCACCTTGACGTCAGCTAGACCCAGACCCCTGCCAGCAATTGCCAGCATTACAATAACCTACTTGGCTACTGACGCAGTTTGTGAACTGTGAACGCTTCCCAACTATCCCGAACTATATAACAACGTGTTCTATGCTGTTATCTCATAAATCTGAGAGCTGCTTTGATTAGTTCCACTTCCATAGTGCCGTTCATCAGACATTTTAAACAATGTTTTATTCACAGCACCACACCTCACAACGAAAATGTGGCACAAGGTTACCTCTTGCCAAACCACATATTATAAAGTTAACACCACATATAGTTTCATACGATCACTTGTTATTGAATTAGACACATAAAAAGATTTGTTAAAATTCCTTTCCCACGGTGAAAGAACACTACTACACGTGCACGTGACTAGATAACTAATAAATCTGATAACGTAGGTCTCATGTTCATTAATATATTTTGTCGTGCTCTTTTAATCGAGAAACACTTATCTCGGTAAGCACAGAATTAAGTAGAAGCTTATCAAAATAACTCTTCCTCTCTATTATTTCATTGTGAGAGGGAGTCCAAAGAGAAAAAGTGGACTCAGGATTGGTTTTAAGAATGTTTTAATACCTTTCTGTGTTGTTCAATAAAATAAAATTAGTTGGCGGTTGCACTCTTTCTATGTTTCATATAAACAAGACTGGTTCTGGCAGAGCATTAAGAAGCCACCAGAGAATTTACAATTAGCCATGATCGTCAACAAATAAATGGGGCCTTTTTAACACCGGCATTATTCGCTGAAGAATGGCTCGAGACCGACGCAATATAATGGTTTATAATACAATAATACCTTCCCTTCTTCGGGCCACGCGTGATAATTCCCGACAGCTTGCTGGAGGGAATTTGCGGCCCGAAGAGCCGAAGGCATTATTATATTATATCTATTGACGATGGCTCGTGTAAGATACGTGCGCATGATACAATATAGTGTGTAATAATATATAGTGCGCCAATGTTATTTGTTTTGAAACTTCCCACCGAGGTGACTCGCAGTATGTGCTGATAATACCTTGAGGGAAAAATCTGCAAATTATCAGCTCTCAGTGTCGACGAGTTTTAGTGCATATAATTCCCGGAAATAGTTATATTTTGGAATACTTTGTCCAATAAGATGCTGTGATTTGTCGCAGTGTGTTTACAGAAATATTACAGCTGATATCCCAATATTATCACCCATTTGTCGCAGTGTGTTTACAGAAATATTACAGCTGATATCCCAATATTATCACCCATTTGTCGCAGTGTGTTTACAGAAATATTACAGCTGATATCCCAACATTATCACCCATTTGTCGCAGTGTGTTTACAGAAATATTACAGCTGATATCCCAATATTATCACCCATTTGTCGCAGTGTGTTTACAGAAATATTACAGCTGATATCCCAATATTATCACCCATTTGTCGCAAAAGCAACTGATTAAATGTCGAGTTTCAAATTTGTAGCTCTTGTGCAAAGTGCTGGCAAATTTGCTACTAATTTGCTAAGTCAACTCCAGCACTGACTCCTACTAAATGTCCGCGGATCACCATCTTGCGCTTTATGCGCAAATAAAATGATACTGTTTTGGTCCGTATCGTAGTCATAATTCGTCTCTAGACGACTGACGAGACGACTGACGAGAGGATATCTTCAAATTATGACTGTAGGCTATTTTATCGAATTTTTTTTCTGGAGTCGACTGAGTGAGGAGCAGAATATTGGGGAATCGGATATGAAATTAGTGTCTACCTAGAATATGTGCTAAAAAGTCAAGCTGGTGCTCTGAAGTGACTAAATCACTTAAAAAATCACTCAGATACACAAAGTACACTAGTTAATAGGCACATGTAGCAAGCAATCTGTTAATAACTTGCTTCACATGTTAATCAATGGAATCACTAAATTAATAAGCAATCGTGTAATAAATTAGTTACTTTGTGAAGAAGATATTAATGCAACAAGTTGAAATTGTTTAATTATCTCAATATTTAACTTGAATTGGATTGTAACAGGAGATATTGAGAAAGACAGTACATATTAACAATATTATTATCAAACATTGTACAGTAAATATAGGGTCTATAGGGTTATGTCTTCTCACGTATTCAAGTATTTATCCTATTATAAGTAAGTTTATAAAGTAGTTCAGCTTGCTACTATACATTTTTCTGTCATGCTCATAGTTTAGTAGTATTTTTATTACTGTTTCAAAATTGGATATGTACGGTTTTTTCCGGCCGAAATAGCACCAAATTGAAGGTGCTAGGTTGTTCGGGAAGGGAAAAATGCTTTCTATAAACTGAAGCATCACAGGAAACAGAGTAACCAGTTCACCCATAACAGTTCAGACTTTCAGACTATAAAAAGAGCTATCAAACCTAAATAATGACAATGAGAAATACATCCTGCTTAACTTGTTTCCGAGGACTGAGTTTCCTTCTTCATATTACTACTTGTAATAAATAAACATCAATTTGTGTGAAGGCACTACTTTTCAATTGAATATGGTAAAAAAGCTGATAATATGATAAAGAATCGTATACTCACAATGTGGCCCAGACATTTTCCCATGTTATCATTAGTAAGCATCAGATTTAGCTTTGCCTGAAATACAGTTAACGCGTTAGTCACTTCAAAGTGCAATTCCAAGGCTAGCCCTTGTAATATCTGAAGACTAACGTCTCATGTCAGCGATAGGACCAATTAGTATTATAGTGTTAATTGGCGCCTTGTTTGTTTTGGGCCTGTAACTTGGTGAAGTAAGTGCATTCGCACAGTTTACTGGACAAGGAGTTCAATCTGGTTTGTTGAGACCCACCAAATTATAGTATAATGAAACTCCCCACGCTGTCATGTGACATTTATTAAATAAACTATCTAACCCGACCATAACCATAAGACATTTTTGAAGATGTTAATTTTCTCTGATCGACTACCAAGTGAAACAGTTATCTCAGGTTAAAATTGTACAGTAGAAATTTTCAAACTGACTCGTCCGTATTCATTCTCAAATTATTTGTTATTTAGTAATGTTGAAAGTATTAAAACTTAATAAATCCTATCTAACTATAGAGCGATAGCTACGAAGCTGGGACAATATATTGTGGATACCGAGTGAGAAAAGCATTTCCTCGCCTGCCTCTCTGACGGGATTATCCATTTAACTTTACATGAGCCGACAACTTTACTATAATTTATTAACTGCTAGTAAGGGAGAGGTTAAAGTTTGGTTTATTCAGGCGAATGCTAGCGTTAAGTTGCAAATGTTCAGTTGCAATTGCTAAATACTGTAAATTATGTTTTTTTAAAAGTATCTACCGACCAGTTCGAGTTCAGACGAGATATTTAATTAAAGATTTAATCAAATTTTCACTTTCAGTCGACCCTCTAACTGCACAATCCATTTAATGTTGACCACTTAACTATAATTTGTTTATAAGTTGCTATCAAAGGGAGGCAGTGCAGTGGAAATTTGCAGTTTATTCGGAGGAACTTCCTCCGATGCAATGAATTCTGGAACCGTTTTAACTCCAGTTTTCCGTGGTGCTTCAAGCTTGCATGTTAATTATATCATATTAATTATTTTTAGATGGTCTCTAAACTGCATAAAATTTGCCTGTGGCGCCTCTAGGAGTAGGAGGGTACCTCCCCCCCCCCCCCCGATTTTGCCCCTCTGCCCTTGCGATCTCCGGGTGATCGCCATTTGTTTCGGACACATGACAGGGCCCTAATCATCTTGTCGCACGGAGAAATCCCCAGAGCTAGAATTAATAATAACTTAAACTGATGTGGCAAAAACCTTTCAAAATCCAGCAAAAGCCCTAGCTGCAAAGGTAAAAATCTCTCGAAAAAAAGTCAGGTTAAAAAAATTTCAGCTTACGTTAAGGTGCCACTTTTTGGACTTATTTTCACCTATGACCACGGTTTTGTCCTGCTATATTGATATAATGGTTTCAAACGGTGACATGATATTTGACAGGCACTGGTCACATAGTGAGCGCAGTTTCAATCCTACATATTACGATTTAATCATTTCCCGGTAAATTTTGTAGATCCCGTCATTCCGCGACTAATTTGGATAAAGCAGACTTGTAGCTTAGTAACTACTAACTAGCTAGTACTCTAGTAACATGGTAAAGCAGACTTGTAACCTAGTAACTAGCTAGTAATATAACCTGGTATGGCAGTTTGGAATATTCTTCATTACCTCATTTCGCAACTTACTTGTGCAATACACGTAAGTTGCGAAATGAGGTAATTTTTAAATTGAAGCAATTTAAAAATGGCGCAGTTGTTTGAGTCCATTAGGATCATTACCACTACCACCACAACCACCAATCCTGGTTCAGTCTTTAATATTTCAATGGACGTTATTTAAACAACTTTGAGAATTGATCTTATATACAAAGCTAAACCACTCAAACCGGGGCTACTTAACTATTTGGTGTCGGGACTGTTTCTATCTTAATATAACCGCGATATTTAGCCTCTCCAACAGAAAGCATTTGGTTAACTGCAGTTGATCCATCATGATTCATTCGACCTTTCCAATCAGAGGGTGAAATAATTACAAATATTTTTATTAATAAGCTGCAAAGGGAATTATATTCAGATAAGACGTTAACTCAGCGGTGTTTGATCTTAACATTCCAATTTTATTCTATTAAGCGTTTTGAATTATATTTCTTTGTCGGAACATCAAAGCAGGCTCGAACTCTAAATTGATTACCTGGGTTAAACGGTCCATATTGTAGAATATCTGACAAGCATATTCATCATATCTTTTAAGGTTTAAAATATCCCAGTTTTAGTCGAATGATGGTTGTTTTAATCAAATTAGGAAAGTTTTTTAGAGACACGTTTTTACTTCTTTGCAGTATATTCTGTTGGGGTCGCTCTAATCCCAAATACTGCGGCACAAGGATAGGATGGGTCTAATAACAGCGGTGTACATCCATTTGCATGTTTTGACCTTTGGGGCTAAGTATCTAAGGATTTGGACAGTAGTGTTGCCCGATTTTACAGGTCTAAGTGTCCATTTTTATTCCAGGGGAACATGACCATTTTGAGTTTTAAGGGCACTGATGGTCGATGGGTAGATCTTTGATTTGGCACCATTTCTGAATTTCTCTGTCGTGTTGATGGTTTGTTGGGTTCTGTCCCAAATGACATCCAAATTATTTCTTTCCGCTAGAGAGACAAGATCATCTGCAAAAGCTTGCAGGTAGCCTGGCTGCCTATGGTAGTATATATTTTACAGTGTTCAGGAATACACCTAGAACATATCCCTTCTTAGCTATTCGATAGTGTGAGTGACTTCATGCTTCTGTTGAGTAGCTCTTCCTAAAGCCAAATTGTCGTTTGTCGTATTCATGATCTCAAAATATTTGTGTTCACCCGTGCAACCCGACTGGGAACTATTTAGCCCCAGCCTAAAATATTTAAAGCCGTTTATTTCGTGACGCAGTTTAGAGAAATAAAAGGGGAACATAAATGTTTAACCACACCATTTCAATCCGTGCCGATTTAGAAGTTTTCGGTAATTATGGTTTTAGTAAGTGTTGGTACGGTTAGGATTATTGGTCACGAATATCACGATCTATAATATGTAGATATTTAGCACTATAACAAGGCAGAGTCCTTGTGCGTTGTGCAACTGCATACTTGTCACTGTTTATCGGATAGAACCAGGATCAAAATGAAAATGGATCACTCTGTTCGGGATGTCTACGAGTTTTAATAAAAGCGTTTTGAAATCTGCTGAAGAACTCTAATGATCCCAACAGAAAATAGACATTTTTATTAAGTTATTACAAACTAATCGATTTGGCTATCACAGGACTATACGTTTAAAGCATAAGGTGTTTCGTTGTGAAGATTGCTGACATCTTCATCTCTAATATTTACCTACCTGAGTAATTCATATCAACGAGATAATTAAATTGATCAGTTCAATATGTTAAGAGAAACGCCCTTTTCCAGGGAACGAATTTTATTTTAGAATTTCTGAAACAAAATATGAAACTTATAGAATTAAATCTGCATCGTCTTATAAGGAGAAGTTCGAGTTTAGGACAACGTGTTAAAAACATATCCCCTTGTTCTTCTGATATGAAAAGCTTTGGCAATATCTCAATATCCGCATTATACCGCATTATACATTATACCGACTTATAACGTAGCTCCTCTGGTGGTGGCACAAGATTCAGAGTCTTTCATTGTTTATTGAATACCTTTGAAACTGAATTCCAATAAATAGGGCCTGTTGGACAGCACCATCCCGGAGAATGATAAACACAGCTTCTGCTTCCTGGAGAAGTTATTGTATATCCGTGGACATCATCCCAGTACGTTGCTTACAATAAAAAAGGTTAAACCCCCTTCTTGAATTAATCATATGAGCTTCTCCTTCCACGAAAGAAGCTAAGCTCGTAAGAATAAGATAAGCTCTCAATACCAAGAATAACCGGTGGCATGACCGAGACCAATCATAGAATCATGTCGTTCCCTCCCAGACTTTGACAGATCATAATAATTAATTGCACTTGTGAGGACTCCAATGGAAGTTCGTCTGAGATGATTTGCACGTGTACGCCCACCATGTCTAGCCTCTAATTTATCTGTCAACAAAATTATTAATAATTTTGTCTGGTAAGTTTCATGCTAACTTCCATTATCTTTCTAGAGCTAGGTGCTTTTTTATAGATTGCTTCCTGTTTGAGAAATATGCTGTCTAATTTCTGAAGCATGATGGTCCAGAATTCAGAGTGCAGCATTAAGAGAGACGATCTCGACAGGTAGAAAATTTAATTACAAAAACTCATTTTCCCCCCTTATTCACCTCTGCTTCTAAGTGTTCGAAATGAAAAGCGATTGCAAATTAAACACAATACTCAATGCTCATTAAAAAGAAAATAGGTCTCCAAAAGCAATCTTTAAAATGACTGATTCTTGCATCCCGGATCTAATTAAAACTAATATTAGATGAACCATTATTAATGATAATATGATTGGTTACGGGCAGGCCGGTTGAGTGGCTGTCAAGATAAATCGCGGGATTGTTCTTGAGTACATGCTATTGTAATAGTCACGTGCTTGAGAAACTCATATTAGAATTGGCACGTGCTGCCCACGTGCTGCATAGCACCCCTGCCCTGTCAGTTTGATTGCAGTCTATAGGGTGACCCAGAGAAAACTAATTATTTCTCCTTTGCTTTCGATTGATGACAGAGCAAAGAAAAGCATTGTGTAAAAACTGAGCTGTAGTATGATCGAATAGTTTTGCGACGCAAGCCTAAATTCTGAACTGAGATTGAATTTTTAGCCGAACCAGAGTGATTCACATAATTCACATAATTCACATTTGCAATTTTCTGCATGGTTTTTACCTTTTGAAAACTCCAAAAATTAATTTTTACGGTCAAAACTTTTCTAAAATGTCTTCCAAAATGAGCTCAACTTTGTACATTCTTTTTGAATAAGAGGAAATATTAACGCTTTGATACTTTTTACCTTGACAGCCCTGTTGGGTAGGTTGGGTGGGCTACAGGGGTTGGGTGGGCTACAAGGGTTTGGTGATGCGGGCTATAACACACACTAAAACGACAAGTGGTTATAATCTGAGTATTGGATCGACCGGAATTCCAGCATTGTTCGGCCTATTTTTGAATCCTGGTTTTAAGTTAAGATCCCTGGGATCAAACTGGGATTGTTTAAATTCAGCTGAATACTGACGGTAATGTTATTTTCACAGAACAATTTAATGTTCGTACAATTATAGGCACACCATTGTGTGCCTTTGTAAATTGCATTGTTTCAATTCTGTAGGTCCATTTCCAGTACGTCGTTGTATTGTATAAAGTATTAGGCAATATCATGTTTTTCTGTAGGTAACCGTTTCAGAGCAAAATTTTCGTCTTTTATCTCAAATTCTTTATGCCTGTTTCATCTCTTCAACCTCTTACAGCAATGTTACAACAGCCCAACATCAATTGCTTATGGGGGAAGGAATGCATCAATAACTAGTTTTCTGCCGTATATCATAAATTACCAGCTTTAATCTTTTAAGCAGCTTAGTTAGTTAGTTTGTACGTAGAACTAGCCACTAAGCCACTACCCGTTTTTCTAAGTTGACAACCTGTTTAGCATCTTTATCGAGAGAGAATTTTGCATGAGATAGGTAGTGAGACTTTTGCCAGACAGACACTGAGTACTGACATTGATTGGATTTCTCAATCTGGTTAGATTAGTTGCAGTGAGGTACCGTACCAAATGACGTCGGTAAAGCCGAGTAATGAATACTATCGTGCTTCCAATCGACTATCATTTCATTAATCATTTTTCTATTTGACATTTTGTGGCTCAACCATATAACTTTGCCCATTTGAAAGTTTTTAAAATGATTGGATAGCAAAAAATGGAGCTTATGTTGCTGGCAGAAAACTAACAATGTCTTACTGCTTGAAGGTTTACATACTAGTGCTATTGCAATATTTGTGATATTTTAAAGCTCAGTTAGACAGCTAGTATCGCAGCCGTCTCATCAAGCCCGGGAGTTGCTGCTTATTTCTTATCACATTTATAAGTCTCCCTCGTTCAGAATTAAATGCGTATTTCGTTTGAAAATGTTTTACCCAAATATACTGGATGTAGGAGATACTGATAGTGTCCAGTGCAGTATCGTACAAAACTTTTCCATTAAAATATCCATTACCGTACCCGGTTCGACTTGGTACCCCCAATTGGTTGCTGTTCAGTAAAATGGAAACGATAAAAACCAAAAGTATCAGTATCAAGACCCGTGCCATTAATCCCTGGCGGTATCTCGTCTGATAATATAATAGTATCTTATCGTAATTTCGTAATTTAGGTGGCTACTAATGGATGGAAGGTTTTCATAAGTTTGGAGTTGAAATAATAATACTAGTAATTAATACTAGTAATGGAGATATTTACCGGTGATATTTCCTTGGCAAATTTTGTATTTCTTTATACTGACCAAAATGCCACTAAGGCATTTGACCCAGCCAAAAAAGTTTCAAAAGTATATCTCTCACAGTTTTCGCCTTGTAACCGTGTAACCTTGTAACCTTGTAACCTTGTGACCTTGTAGTCTTGTAGCCTTGTAACCTTGTAACCATGTAACCTTGTAACCTTGTTACCGTGTAACCTGGTTACCCCGTAACCTTGAAGTCTTGTAACCTTGTAACCCCAAAGTTACAAGGTTACAAAGCGAGGCCTTGTAGCCTCGCTTTATATCAGATTAGCCGAGACAACTTTATAAAAAACAATAACAAGATGAGCTAATGAGATTGCCCACGAGCCTTATGTTATCTAATCAATGACAATAGTATCGTAGCAAACTGAACAGTTTTTGTCATAGTTTGTTGTTGTTGTTGTTTTCTAGTCACTACCTGCACATGAAATCAACTTGAAATAACTGAATCTTCAATACTTGATGAGTCGAAGATGAAAACTAATCTAAAACCAATCACGTCCACATTCTGATAAGAAACCTTATTTCAAACCTTATTTATGGAGTCGCCAGGGGCGCACCATTTTCGAACGTGTCTTGTTTGTGATAGTCGCAAGGGGCGCACCATTTTCGAACGTGTCTTGTTTGTGATTTTCACACGATTCTACATTTTCCTCTGATCATTGCAGATCAAATTTTTAAGGCGTCAGTGCCGAGTTTATTTCTGGTGAACTCCCAATCAATAACTTTTTCCTATCGATGCAGTAACTTTTGTTACTACATTTTCTTCAGAATTCAGATGGGGCGTTCGCTTAGAAAATATGTGAATATGTTAACATACCCCACACCTGTGGCCTGTGAGCTCAGCTAAGTACCCCCTGATTAATGCCCCACCCACGCGCGTTGCTGGTCATGTGATACAACGTAACCACGTGTCTTGAGCACCTGCGTCGCTCAGTGAGCCCGTATTAGTAAATTGAGCTCACTAATACAAGATCTCTTTTTCTGACGCGACACTGGACACAGTGCTCGTGGTAGTCACAGCGGTAACCTCACCTCAACCATGCGGATCAGGGCGACTCACACCACTATTGAGGAGGAGAGAGCGCAGCACTAAACCCATTAGAATGAGTAAATCATTATCACGTGATCAGTGCCGCGAGCGGGCGGAAACTGCAGTTTGTTTGTAACTTTCTATACAAGTAATTAGTTTTAGTTAATATTATGAGCAGCTCGGTGACAGGAATCAATGGTTCATTGTTGCTTGTGTGGGAGTGATTTTATTTTACGTGTTTGTTTTGGGTGGGTACCTAGTGTTTGTTGCTCGTTTTCACAGCTAATCAGCAATTGATGCGCAATTGTGTATTATATTGTAATCAAGGTCCGAAAATCTAAGGCGGGAGATTTGTCGGCACAAGAAATTAGGAGAAGGGTTAAGGAAATGGTTTGGATTTTGGTTTGGGTTAAGGTACTGGTTAGAGTATGAGAATTGTCTCTCCACCTAAACATAACCCTAATTTTCTAACAAATCTCCCGCTGTATAGTCTCACGACATCCTGGACCCCGGTTATAATTTGTCGTGTATACCAACTCTTAGTGTCTCAGTATTTTGTGTGCAGACTTGGTGTTTGTTCTGCACTATTTCTGTGCCACTCATATCTTTAGACGCGTGTCATATTCATGATAACGTTTTTATATAATAATATTTCATAGATAATATTTCGTTCATGTGTTCTGTTGTGATATAAAGGCCACTTGGTAATCTAACTAGTTGGGGCACACTTGGTAATCTAGCACACTTGGGGCACACTTGGTAATCTAGCTAGTTGGGGCACACTTGGGGCACACTTGGTAATCTAGCTAGTTGGGGCACACTTGGTAATCTAGCACACTTGGGGCACACTTAATAATCTAGCTAGGCACACTTGGGGCACAAAATTGAAATTCCCGGGGCAAAGTTGGGGCACAAGGAGCGTCCTTCTCATTCCTACAAGGGATATTACAATTTAAACTGATTTCTATATGAGTGAGTTTTATTATAAGGACCATTGCGATAATTTTACATTGAAATGTATAGATTTATTTTTCTCTCAGTCAAATTTTATACTTCAGTTACAAATTTGCAAGCCAAACCAAATCTATCTTAGTATTGATTAGTAAATACTCCGAGGAATTTTTTCTCCGTTTGAACAATCATAATTTGTTGCATATACTGAGATCAAACTATCAATTTACAGGCTGTCGTCAAAAATGTTGCAAATACTCTCTAGTGAATACTCTCCGTATTGTTGCAAATACTCTCTAGTGAATACTCTCCGTATTGTTGCAAATACTCTCTAGTGAATACTCTCCGTATTGTTACAAATACTCTCTAGTGAATACTCTCCGTATTGTTGCAAATACTCTCTAGTGAATACTCTCCGTATTGTTGCAAATACTCTCTAGTGAATACTCTCCGTATTGTTACAAATACTCTCTAGTGAATACTCTCCGTATTGTTGCAAATACTCTCTAGTGAATACTCTCCGTATTGTTACAAATACTCTCTAGTGAATACTCTCCGTATTGTTGCAAATACTCTCTAGTGAATACTCTCCGTATTGTTACAAATACTCTCTAGTGAATACTCTCCGTATTGTTGCAAATACTCTCTAGTGAATACTCTCCGTATTGTTACAAATACTCTCTAGTGAATACTCTCCGTATTGTTGCAAATACTCTCTAGTGAATTCTCTCCGTATTGTTGCAAATACTCTCTAGTGAATACTCTCCGTATTGTTGCAAATACTCTCTAGTGAATACTCTCCGTATTGTTACAAATACTCTCTAGTGAATACTCTCCGTATTGTTACAAATACTCTCTAGTGAATACTCTCCGTATTGTTGCAAATACTCTCTAGTGAATACTGTCCGTATTGTTGCATTACTAAGGTTGTGTTATTGAACCTGAATGGGGAACTTCCCCGCAGTTCACCACAAGTTCACCCCACAGTTTAATTGTGCGATTCATTTATACCACAGAGTTCCTGCTTCTAGTTCTAGTACACAATCTTCTGCAATTAAAGCAGTGAGGTGGAATAATTGCACGTTTTAATAATGATAATGACACGGTTTCCTGGTAATTATTCACTAATTACCTGTAAAACCATTATTCTACAATAATTATTATTGATTTCTCTCCAGGAGATGGAATCCTTCTTGTTACCTGTCACGTGGTAACCTGTCATGTGGTAATGAGGCAGCTGGAAGTTCAATTATTTCACGTCACCCAACAACAATTGTCATGAAGTGATGGAGCGGTGTTTGCCGTTATTTGCTATTTGTACAGAGGTCACTCGCTACGGCTCCAATTCTGCAGTTCAACCGTTTTGTGACATTACAAATATCCTGACCGCATTAAGGTATTTTTAAGAATCATTTTTGTCGGTAAGATCCTGTTTTATAATAATAATAATAATCTTCAACTTGTTAAGTAGGATTTATTGGCTATCTGCTACTCTGTTAGTTGGTTACAGCTTTATTTTTCAGTAGTCACATTGGTGTTAAAATACTTAGAAGTTGGTGCACGGAGACAAATATAGATAATAGAATGGCTTCTCTACAACAGAGAGGCAAATATTGGTATTTGAATCTATTCTCTATATCGCAAAATGTCATGCCGCTCCCAAACCAGTATTAGCATTTTTCATTTGCCCTTGTATTAGTGAACTTGCTCCCAATAATATTTACTGATTAAAAAATTTCTATAATTATAATATGTTATATAATATAATATTTCATATCAAGATATGCTTTCTTAGATCACCACAACTCCACAACCATTTGTGATTGTTGAGGATGTCTAAAAATGAGGAAGACAGATTTGATCCAATTTACGGACGGTCGGTGAGCAGCATACATACATGTTACATGGTAAGGTCTCCTCCTAGTCGTTGGAGTGGCCTGCATCACACACATCGCGTTGGCGGCGTAACATATGTCTCCACTGTACTCGATTGGTAGCCAAAGCTTCTGTTGTGTCGTTGTCGATGTTTTCAACACCTGTAAACTTAGCAGCATCTTCGAGTACGCAGGACTTCCAGTTCTTACGGGGTCTGCCCCTTGACCTCTTTCCATAATTTGGCTTCCAGTTTAACAGAAACCTCGGTAGTCTAGAGTCTGGCATTCTAACTACATGTCCATACCAACGTAGCCTGGCAGCACTGATGAAAGTCTCAACTGACTTGATGCCAGCCCTCCTAAGAACTTCGTCGTTGGTCACATGAAAGAACCATTTAATCCTAAGGATCCTTCTCAAGGAGGTTTGATGGAAAACCTCGAAGCGTTTCATCTGCTTTTTGGTGGTGTTCCAGACTTCAGCTCCATACAACAAGATGGTGAGGACAGCAGCCCTATAGATCCTGATCTTGGTTGGAGTCTTTATAGTTCTGCTATTCCAAATGTTCCAGAGCTGACGAAAGGCGCCATTAGCCTTCTGGATACGGACATCCAGGTCTCTGTTGATTGTCCCATCCCCACTGATAGTTGCACCCAGGTAGACAAAGTTGCTAACCTGCTCGACGGGTTCACCCTCAACCGACAGCTCAATACAATCATCCTTGATGAAAGGTCGCTGGGAGGCGCACTTGCTTACAGCCATGCATTGGGTCTTCTTTGCATTTATTCTGAGCCCAGCGTAGGAGCTGTAATGAACTAATAGATCAGTTGATTCCTGTAGGCCTTCCCCTGAGTTGTCCATAATAGCCATGTCATCAGCATAATCGGTGTCCAGAATGACCTTTTCCTCGACCGTCTTTATCTCTTTCTGCAGCACTGCGCCTTGACTGATGATCTTGTTGGTCTCAGCCAGAAATGCAGAAAAGTTTAGGCAGAAATTAAAGACAGGAGGTGCTTGAATGTCACCCTGACCTGTGCCTGAGTTAACATCAAACCAGTCTGTCAGCTCCCCATTAACCCTCACGGCACTCATGGTACCCCCAAAAAATGACTGAAATATTCTGACATATTTTTCAGGCAGCCCATAGTGTCTCATACTGCACCAAATAAAGTCCCTTCTGATAGAATCGAACGCTGCCTTGAAATCCACAAAATTAATGTAAAGAGGAATGTTAAACTCAAGACAGTTATGAATAATAGTTCGGAGAGAATAAATCTGATCAATACATGAGCGGTTCTGTCTAAATCCGCACTGATTTTCCCTGAGGAGACACTCCATACCAGCATGTAACCGCTTAAGAAGAATCATCTGAAAAAGCTTGGATGCTGTAGACCTTAAGGTGATCCCTCTGTTGTTCCCGCAGACTGAAGTGTCTCCTTTCTTCCCAATAACAATGATCACACCCTTTAACCAATCTTCAGGAACAGTCTCTTCTTCCCACACTTTCTTGAATAGACACTCTAGTTGATCAACTAGAGCACTCGCACCATACTTCAGTTGCTCGTTAGTTATCCCGTCCACTCCTGGGCTTTTGTTGTTCTTAAGCTTTGTCAGGGAATAACTAATCTCGTCTCTGGTGGGTGGTCCATCCGAACAAGAGAGAGAGTTAAAGTGGGGTTGGGGTGGTACTGTGTCAAGGTCGGCAAGGTCGACACTTGATAATGGTGAGCAGCACGGTGAGCAGCACGCCAATTGAAATAGCAATCAAACTAATAATAGTCTCATGTCTCAGCGATATTCAAAGATCAAAGATAAGATGCCTTATAAACCCATGCTTGTGATTCAAAGCTAGAGCTTCCGTTAAGACTTAAGAACACCGGAAGTCTGCATGTTTTGCGTTTATAAAGGAGCATGATACTTGAGCATAGAATATCCACGCTTTTATGGTATGTGTTTTTGACAGATTTGCTAATAATTTGATAGACACTGACAAGATGGCATCCAACAGTTACTGACAGACTTATTGTCACTGACCTGTTTAAGAGAGGTAGCATTAGTTCTGTCTGAGCCTTTAGTGTGTTGCGCCAGCAACAGGTTGAGGTTGCAGAGTCGGTCTGTGGTAACGCTGTAGTGGAGTGGCAGTCGTCCTTGTAAACATCGTACCTGTAAATTAGTTGTAGTTGTTGTGAACTTATAAACTAGTTATTTGTGTGTAAACCAGTTGAATTTGTAAGTTGTTTGTGTGTCGGATGATCATAATTTTATGAGAATAGATTGACAAACTAATATTAATAATTATAGTTCGAAAATCACTGTAGTTCAGAGGAAACATATACCAATATAATAGTAGGTGCGGTAAAACATTTTAAATAGTATGACCCCAGTCCTGCCTACAATCGCCAAATTTGCAGTCTTTATTTAGGTAGTGGTACTCTCAGGTTGGATTATCCAACAGTTTAGTATAAAAGTATAACGTTGCTTTACACGATTGTTTAGTTTAAAACGTCGAATAACTTACAAGGTTTAATGTATTACACCGAGTTTCCTGACTAGTTTCCTGACTAATCAAGATGTAAAATTCTAGAATCGCCCTCGAAGATTTTACAATTACATGTGCAGGATGGTTGAGCTGACGATGAGCATAATTAGTTTTTGAATGAGCATAAATGAGGTAGGGTATTCACTATTCGGCATTGTAATTTACAACATTGGATTGCAACATTATGTGTGTATTAAGTATTTCTAAACACATAATCTAGCTAGCTACAATTAGTTATTCATTTGGCAAGATTCATCCTCTTTTGTTTTTTTCCTTCAATCATCGATAGTATTTATGTATTGTATTTTTTTCCAAAAAGAATTATTGATAGTACTATTACATGCCATCTGATAAAATGAATTAACAATGAACCTTCTGTGAATACGGAAGAAAATTTGACTATATTATATGTATTATATAATATTATGTGTTTTTCCTGATTCGACACGTACCAAAGTTCGACAGAGGTGATTTATGTCGAACTTTAGTGCTGCCCGTCAGGTCTCTTCAGCCTTATGTGGACATGCTGAATTAGCAAATGAAGCGCTTGTGTGGTATGAATGAATAGCTATTAGTAGCAACTAGTAGCGATTCATTATTCAATCAGTAATAGCGTAGGATTCGGGTGTGTTAAACATGAAATTAATTCGAATAGCTGTTGACCAATAAAATAGGCTTCTGAGGGTGTTGTAAACCAGGAGCACCTACTTTTGAATAGCACAACCAGGCCATAAACCAAGCTTGTGGGTATCTAGGTTTATATTAATAGCACAACCAGGCCATAAACCAAGCTTGTGGGTATCTAGGTTTATATTGATAGCACAACCAGGCCATAAACCAAGCTTGTGGGTATCTAGGTTTATATTAATAGCACAACCAGGCCATAAACCAAGCTTGTGGGTATCTAGGTTTATGTTAATAGCACAACCAGGCCATAAACCAAGCTTGTGGGTATCTAGGTTTATATTAATAGCACAACCAGGCCATAAACCAAGCTTGTGGGTATCTAGGTTTATATTAATAGCACAACCAGGCCATAAACCAAGCTTGTGGGTTTATGTTGATATTAGAATGAACGAGTGGCTTTAGGGCTCTGAAAGTTTGTCACTCTAATGTAAATTGTGGGAAATGGTTAACTTTAGTTAAGGTCTTATGACGTAGAGACATAAGACCTTAACTAAAGTTAACCATTTCCCACAATTTACATTAGAGTGATACCCACAAGCTTGATAATGTTTCCCAGTGGTGTTGGAACTTGAACATTTTTTGTTTGTTATTCAGCCTTAGGTGCAACATATTGATATATAAGCGTTGCCGATTAATTATTTTAATATTTTGTGGATTTATGAACCAGTCTACAAGTAGTTTCTTGAAGTATAATTCCTAATTCCTAATGCAAATTGGACAAACAATTGCTGAGTCATAGGAGTTAAAGCGGTGTGCCCATATCCAGTATACACCGACTGAAAATATAATAATTAATGTAAATCTCGAGCTACACTTGCGGGAAGATAGTTTTTTCTATAGAAATTAGAAGTGCATGGCTGTATAGTGTATACAGTGTATACAGTGTATACAGTGTATACAGTGTATACAGTGTATACAGTGTATACTGTGTATACACTGTATACACTGTATACACTGTATACAGTGTATACAGTGTATACAGTGTATACAGTGTATACAGTGTATACTGTGTACACTATACACTACATAGTGTACACTACATAGTATTTGTGATAAAAACAAAAACAAAACCATAATAATGGCCCCATATCCGTGTGATATGCCGCATAAAAAGAAAAGTTCAGTAATGTGCCATTCAAATGATGTGGGGGACACCACCATTAGGGGTGCCAGAGAGCATGTGCTAACTGGGGGACACCACCATTAGGGGTGCCAGAGAGCATGTGCTAACTGGGGGACACCACCATTAGGGGTGCCAGAGAGCATGTGCTAACTGGGGGACACCACCATTAGGGGTGCCAGAGAGCATGTGCTAACTGGGGGACACCACCATTAGAGGTGCCAGAGAGCATGTGCTAACTGGGGGACACCACCATTAGGGGTGCCAGAGAGCATGTGCTAACTGGGGGACACCACCATTAGGGGTGCCAGAGAGCATGTGCTAACTGGGGGACACCACCATTAGGGGTGCCAGAGAGCATGTGCTAACTGGGGGACACCACCATTAGGGGTGCCAGAGAGCATGTGCTAACTGGGGGACACCACCATTAGGGGTGCCAGAGAGCATGTGCTAACTGGGGGACACCACCATTAGGGGTGCCAGAGAGCATGTGCTAACTGGGGGACACCACCATTAGGGGTGCCAGAGAGCATGTGCTAACTGGGGGGACACCACCATTAGGGGTGCCAGAGAGCATGTGCTAACTGGGGGACACCACCATTAGGGGTGCTAGAGAGCATGTGCTAACTGGGGGACACCACCATTAGGGGTGCCAGAGAGCATGTGCTAACTGGGGGACACCACCATTAGGGGTGCCAGAGAGCATGTGCTAACTGGGGGACACCACCATTAGAGGTGCCAGAGAGCATGTGCTAACTGGGGGACACCACCATTAGGGGTGCCAGAGAGCATGTGCTAACTGGGGGACACCACCATTAGGGGTGCCAGAGAGCATGTGCTAACTGGGGGACACCACCATTAGGGGTGCCAGAGAGCATGTGCTAACTGGGGGACACCACCATTAGGGGTGCCAGAGAGCATGTGCTAACTGGGGGACACCACCATTAGAGGTGCCAGAGAGCATGTGCTAACTGGGGGACACCACCATTAGGGGTGCCAGAGAGCATGTGCTAACTGGGGGACACCACCATTAGGGGTGCCAGAGAGCATGTGCTAACTGGGGGACACCACCATTAGGGGTGCCAGAGAGCATGTGCTAACTGGGGGACACCACCATTAGGGGTGCCAGAGAGCATGTGCTAACTGGGGGACACCACCATTAGAGGTGCCAGAGAGCATGTGCTAACTGGGGGACACCACCATTAGAGGTGCCAGAGAGCATGTGCTAACTGGGGGACACCACCATTAGGGGTGCCAGAGAGCATGTGCTAACTGGGGGACACCACCATTAGAGGTGCCAGAGAGCATGTGCTAACTGGGGGACACCACCATTAGGGGTGCCAGAGAGCATGTGCTAACTGGGGGACACCACCATTAGGGGTGCCAGAGAGCATGTGCTAACTGGGGGACACCACCATTAGGGGTGCCAGAGAGCATGTGCTAACTGGGGGACACCACCATTAGGGGTGCCAGAGAGCATGTGCTAACTGGGGGACACCACCATTAGGGGTGCCAGAGAGCATGTGCTAACTGGGGGACACCACCATTAGAGGTGCCAGAGAGCATGTGCTAACTGGGGGACACCACCATTAGAGGTGCCAGAGAGCATGTGCTAACTGGGGGACACCACCATTAGGGGTGCCAGAGAGCATGTGCTAACTGGGGGACACCACCATTAGAGGTGCCAGAGAGCATGTGCTAACTGGGGGACACCACCATTAGGGGTGCCAGAGAGCATGTGCTAACTGGGGGACACCACCATTAGAGGTGCCAGAGAGCATGTGCTAACTGGGGGACACCACCATTAGGGGTGCCAGAGAGCATGTGCTAACTGGGGGACACCACCATTAGGGGTGCCAGAGAGCATGTGCTAACTGGGGGACACCACCATTAGGGGTGCCAGAGAGCATGTGCTAACTGGGGGACACCACCATTAGGGGTGCCAGAGAGCATGTGCTAACTGGGGGACACCACCATTAGGGGTGCCAGAGAGCATGTGCTAACTGGGGGACACCACCATTAGGGGTGCCAGAGAGCATGTGCTAACTGGGGGACACCACCATTAGGGGTGCCAGAGAGCATGTGCTAAGTGATCATTAAAGGGAGCACTGAGGTCAGTATTGTGTACAAACAAAACGTGCTAATATAAGTAATTTATGCATATCAATATACTCCAACACAATCAGATGCCGCCTCGAAATATCTGTGTTTGTATGTATCTAGAAGTCTAACCTTTGTAGTAATAGAATATAAATTAGCCTATATGATATATCGCAGGCTAACTAATACTTTAAATTTCATCAGTTTTGGTAACATCGTTTTTTATTCGGCTCCTTGGTTTAGATCCATGATCAAGTCTCTGTACGGGGTACCTACCTATTGAGGGGTACCTACCTATTGAGGGGTACCTACCTATTGAGGGGTACCTACCTATTGAGGGGTACCTACCTATTGAGGGGTACCTACCTATTGAGGGGTACCTACCTATTGAGGGGTACCTACCTATTGAGGGGTATCTACCTATTGAGGGGTACCTACCTATTGAGGGGTACCTACCTATTGAGGGGTACCTACCTATTGCGGGGTACCTACCTATTGAGGGGTACCTACCTATTGAGGGGTAGCGAAAACAGCTTTGTAGTTATCCAGTAACTACTTGCGTCGGTGTTCCCAGTTTTGAGGAGACTGTGAGCTTTTTAATATTGTTAATGACCGAAATTAAACTTGATTGAGTCGCCGACTAATATGTTGAACGCGCCTCACGCCTGAAAGCTTTTCTAAAATTTGATGCAGGTCTTCTGCTGCGACTCAAACATTTGTGATGCATTTCTCGATACCGTTATTATTAGATCAGTAAATTAGGCTGAACTTCCTTCTGAAGAATCCAGGGATCCTCCGGTTAAGAGTACCGATAAAAATTGATCAAATCGTACTAAATATTGAAATATACAGTTAAAGATGAGCGAAGCAGTGATGTAATACTCTCAGACGCGTGTTTATATTAACAGACGTGTGAACTAGGTTAGCAGGATCAGGTGTGCTCATAGGCAGTAAATTCACAATTATGACTTATTCATTCTTTAAATCATCATCATGATAACGACCAATTATATTTTCGATTTTTTTAAAATCATCAAATATTCGGTATTTGGCAGTATTCGGTATTATTTTACCGAATATATACGGTAATCAAATATCCCATGATTCGGTCGACCAAATATATTCTAAAATTTGCTTCACCGAATTTATTCGGTTCGACTGATTATTAAGTAATTCGGTCGGCCGAATATAATAATATATATATATCTATTTGTGTTGAACAGGGCCAACACAAATAGAAGAATAAACAGGAAGAGCAAGCATGCTCAGCTACACGGACAAGTCCCATCTATTGAGACAATAGATCCTAACAAACTGAGCCACGCAGTCATCAACCTATCAACCAAGATCCAAGAGGTAACACCACACCAACTCTTCCTCTTCTATCTAGGGAAATCTTTTGCACCAACACCTGCATTACCAGATTATTCCAAGTTCAGACTGAACATTCTTCAGTTCGCCTACAAGCTTAGATGGGCATGGTTTTGGCACACACAACCCCAGCCAAAAGCAACACCTCCGACCATTGCAGCGATAAAAAGTATGGAAAGAACCCTCATTAAGTCGGATGAAACTAAGCCTTTAAAAGTATGCAATAACCACTGTTTAGAGCTTTACATAGAGAGAGTAACAAAAGACCTGTTACAAACAAACAGCTCTACCAGATCTAAGCTTCCTGACAATATCCCAGTAGAATCCAGAAAAGCCTTATCAGATATGGCAAAGTGGAAAGATGTTGTCATCAGACCAGCTGACAAAGGTTCACAATACTTCTTTTTAGACCGAGAAGACTACATCAAGAGGGTTAAAGAACACCTAGATGCAGAAACCTTTGACACTGTTCAGAAAGAAGAAGCCGAGCATGCTACAAAGCTAGCAATTTCAGATTGGATAGCAAAGTATCAAGAAGAACCTGGTTTAACGGAAAAGGTCTACCATGCCAATGGGTTACACCTGATGACTTTTGTAAGCCCGGGAACAACTATGTCAACCCCAAAGCACACAAGCCAGAGAAGAATTACCCTGGTCGTATGATTAGCACAGGATGCGCATCAGCAATCAAGAATCTCTCTGCACTTACAGCGTATGAGCTTACTAAGGTTGATCTAAAATATGCCATCCAGGACAATAATCATATACTAAGAAAACTCGATGACTTGAATAACTCTAAATCCCTTGAGGGCAAGACAGTTATTCACGCATCCTTTGACATAGAGGCTATGTTCCCGAGTATCCAAAAGGAGGTAGGATTGGAACAATGTAGGCTCCATTTGGACAAGAGAGAGGACCCAATACTCTCTACAGATTGTATAATAGATGCCTTAGAGACAACTCTAGACAACAACATAACAGAGTTTGAAGGTGTCATATACAAGCAGAAAAAAGGAACTGCAATGGGACCAAAGAACGCTTGTGCTTATGCAGATACAGCCATCGACAAGATAGACAGAGATGTCATGGAAGGGACTTGGAGCCACCCTCCTCTCCTATGGGCCAGATACCGCGATGATGTGTATGTCCCTTGGACCCATGGACAGGAAATGCTCGAGGAATTCCACTTATGGCTCAATTCTAGAATGCCAGGCATAAAATTCACGTTGAAAGCTTCATTAGAGGGCACTGAATTCTTAGACACTTTTATATACATGAAAGCAGGCCAACTACATACCAAACCTTACAGTAAGCCATGTGATGACCATGCCTTCCTAGTTCCCACCTCTTGCCATCCTACACATACCATAAAAAACATACCTTATAGCACTGCACTTAGAATCTTTAAACTTACTTCTGAGCATGATGAGTACATACAAGCACGAGCACAATACACAAGCTATCTTGTGGCAAGAGGTTATAGCAATAGCTTAATTAACCAGGCCTTTAATAAAGTGGAAACCAAGAGCAGGCTCTCCTACTATCAACAACAGAGACATAAGGAGGATGACAGTAGCAAAGGGAGACTCATTCCCCTTGTAACAGATTTCAACCCAGGTCTCCCCAACATAGGACGGATACTTAACTCCCACAAGCACATCCTCCGTCTAGATCTCGAGCTTTGCAAGGTGATTGACCCTGATGGTATTTTCACCTCTTTTAGAGGGACAAAAACACTTCATGAGATTCTTATTCATAGCAAACTCCCTCCTGTTGAAGAGCCAGCTGTAGAAGATCCAGGCCACGCCTCTCCAGACACAGCTGAGGATTCTGATTCTGGAGGTTGCTTCCCTTGTGCTAAGAAATGTGATCTCTGCAAAAACTTCCTGAAACCATCAACCACAATCGGCAGTTTCCACACCAACCAAGTATTCAGTATCAAAGGACGATTGGACTGTGATACCAAAAATGTTGTGTACATAGTTAATGATGATATTTGTAAGTTAAGTTATATAGGATGTACTTCAGACTCTTTAAAGGTTAGATTTAGGAACCATAAATCCCACATTAAAACTCAAAGAAGGACTTGTGAACTTTCCTGCCATTTTATAGATAATGAGATTTTGCACAATCTTGACCGTACAACCACTAAGTTGTTTACCAGTACTTTAAGTAAGGACATTAATGTTTCTATTATAGAGCAAGTTGACGTTGGGAATTTTGAGCAATGTGCCCAGGATAGACTAAGTATTTGTAAACAAAGGGAGAACTTTTGGCAAAACCAGCTTAAAACTTTAAAGCACTTTGGAGGGATGAACGTTAGAGAAGAAAGATGATTTTCTTCTTGCATATTTTATTTTCTCACCTCTACCACTCATTTGGGATTTCAACCCACCATAACTTGAATTGCTGAGTTACATAAATTTCTAAATTTTAAATTTCTTCTATTTGATTGATTGATGGATTGATATTTTGAATAAATTTACTAACATGTCTTTATATCAGGATGACTGTAAAGGTACATTTTACCGACATTTGAAGTCAAGGCGTTGTTTTACTGATAGTTGTGGCTAACTAATAATATATATATATATAATCGCAGGTTAAGCAGTACTTCAAATGTCATCAGTTTTGATAAAATCGTATTTTATTCGGCTCCTGGGTTAACAGATCCTCCTGGGTTAACAGACACGATTCTCAAGTTTCTATACGGGGTAGCGATATACTTTCCTTATAAGTATAACTATATGGCTGTTCAGAGTTCAACAACCTAACTAAGGCGAACAGGGAATATTCATGGTATTTAATATATATGGTCGTTCTAAATAGATATAGCAGCTTGGAGGGGGTTATTTGAAACATATAAGTAATACGAAAAGTTTGTCTTCAGCAGCTTTAGTGCGTTAAACAGGGAAGCTTTAGATTGGTTATCAGGTGTTATACAGCAGCCTTTATTATATAACATCCTCAAACATTACTCTAAGTTTTAAACACCTTGACCCACGAAATACTGCAGAATAAAATGTTCAGTAACTTTATGTATGTTAGTCTGAAAACCTGTACTAATAATGAGCTGTTTTATGGTTTTCTTTTGTTTTCTTGTACATCTCATTCGTTTAATGTTTGTGGTATATCTATATTAATAATCTCACAAATCTTTGCGTCAGTGCGTGTGTAATTTACGAACAGCTTAATAAAGAAAACGGTAAGAGTTATGGGACTTAATTTTTCGCTTTTTCGGTATAATGCCGACTAAACTCTGACGAAGCCAAATGATTAAGGTTTTTAAAAATTGACCGACGATAAATGATTGGTGGTTTTGTACCCAAAGTGATACTAACATTTCCCACTTTCTGTCCTCCTCTCTCTCCCTCACAGCTTTACCTGTATTCGGAAATCACGCTAATTAAGTTTTACTGTAAACTATGTTTCCCACTTTCTGCCCCTCTCTCTCCCTTATATAATGTAATGAACCTACCGCAACATTTCATAATTAATGTTAATTATGTTTGAGTGTGTAATCCTCATCAGCAGTGGCAATGTTTCATGATTTTGTTCTACTTCTAGGTGTGTTCTTGATTGCTAGGTGATTTTGTGATGATCAGTGCGGGTTTCGACTGAACGGGTTCATATTATTGTACCTTTTTAGCTGCGACAGTGGAATCCAGCCTCCTTACACTCTTACCCTATATAAAATTACAATGATATTTACTATATCAGTTATTTAGAATATATATTTGCAAGTATCCACACTATATTTACATTACACGTTCAACGTGATATCATTATCAGTGCAGTGTGTACAACAGTGTGTACAACACCAACTACACCGATCAATTGCCAATCTACGAAACATTTTAATTATTATTATCACTTCGCATTATCACACGCAGTTGTGTGTAATCAGTGTAGCTTGTGTTGCAAATATCGAGCTCTCTTATCTTTTGTAAATTTGCAATAAGTTCAGTTTGCTGCTACCGCGTAGCTTACCTTTGCGTGTGTACTTGTACATTACTATACAAGTACACTATGGCGGATGACCCTACTCTGACCCGATCCCAGGAGTTGATTAAGGAGTTCAACTATGATCAACAGGAAGATGTGGAAGGCTGTGTTGCACGCTGGTCCAGTCAGTTAGGAAAAGACCTGCATATGGACTACAGTGAAATTGACTACGACAGTCGTGAAAAGATCAAGACTAAGGATAAACAGACTCTGTCTGGCTGGATTGTGAAGGCAGTGGACCTTGTTCGTCGGCAGAATAGTCAGATGTATCTCTTGAAGGAGATCATCGAGTGCTTCAAGACGGAAGCACTAGCAGACAAAGAAAAGGTGATCAGACTGCAGGGCCAGCTGCTGATGCAGAAGGACGAACAACTACAGTTGCTTAAGACGTCTGTTGAGGAGACAGTGCAAACAACGGTGGAGTCAGGGATTCAGAACTATAGTGCAGCTGTTCAACGGAACAGTGCAAGTGGTACGGTCTGCAACAGTAAAATCCTGAAGAAGGTGATGAAGAGTGTGGCTGCAGAGGAGGACAGGAGCAAGAACCTGATCGTGTTTGGGCTGAAAGAAGAGGAGGAAGAACAGCTTCCAGCGCTAGTTACCGCAGTTTTGGAGGAGATCGGGGAGAAACCTCGCTTCGAAGCGACTAGAGTCGGTTGGAAGAGGCCAGGTAGTACGGCTATCCGACCAGTCAAGATCACCGTCCCAAGCTCAACAGCGGTTCATCAGATTCTGATGAAAACAGGGAGACTGAGGGAGACGCACAAAGATGTATGGATATGTCCAGACAGATCCAGCGAAGAACGAGCAACAAGGAAGCATCTGGTCACTGACCTGAAGAAGAAAAGGGCTGAACAGACTCATCTCGACCACTACATCCGGTACGGGAAGGTATGTAGCCGTGATAAGAAGTCATCATGAGTTATTCATGTCTCTCGGACACTGATCAGTATATGAAGGAGTGATGAGTATTTTAAGAATTTTCAGACGTTATCTGTATTTGAGAGACAACTATATAATTTGAATATTTTATTATTTGATTGTTTCACACTTTTCATATTTCATAATTTTATTACTAGGTGGAGGTGATGTTATTGAGACTTTGGGCGGCCATAAAACTCCTGTTTTGAAAGTTGTCCTCTGTACTTGTTTCACTGACCCACGCTTTATAGCATTTATACATTTCGGCCCATTTTATATGTTTGTTCGATTTGCTGTACATTTGTATATTTGCTATTTTGTAAAAGTTTCAAATCAAATCAAATCAGATGGTAGGCCCTATAATTATACGTATTACGTGATGTGCGCTCAGAATTAAATTTACTCTAATGCGGTTGGTTTCGACTGAGCGAGTTTGTACTTTTGCACAATTTTAAATTTTGCACTGTTTATACTTTTGCAAGTCAACTGAGATAGTGAAGACGAAGTCCCGGCCGTAGCCACGTATTACACTAGTATTATATAAAATATAAAAGTCAACAATATCATATTCATCTACTTACACTTTTTGGAACCGATTCTTGAAAGAGGATGGTTTTATGGAGTTGTCTAATGCAGTAATTCAGGATGTCTCTTTCTCTTCAAGTGTTTAGAAAAGATCATTCTGTACCAATTATAACGGTTTACTGGTTTAATGATATTAACAATTTTGGCGATCCAGGGAGCATCTAATTATAATCTACGATCACGGTTCCAGAATTGCGTACAAACTGACTTAACTGGGTGAATTTTGTTTCGCAGCTCATATTAATGGGTCGAGTTATCTCCTTTTTGATTACTTTATTAATTGAAAATTTCATTTTAAATTGGTCGTTATGACGATTTAAAGAATGAATAAGTCATAATTTAGAATTTACTGCTTATGAGCACACCTCCTGCTAACCTAGTTCGTGCGTATGTTAATATAAATTCACGTTTGAGAGAATTACATCACTGCTTCAAGTTGAGACGTTCGCTCAACTACCCAGGATTAACTGTCAGCTTTTGATTAAATATATTCCAATACTTGGCAAGATTTGATTAATTTAGTTGATTAAAATTTGACCAGTAAACCGTTCAGGCACCAGCCTCACCTGAGACAAACTATTGAAAACATGCAAGAGTCGACGACAAGTCTAGTATTTTAATAAATCGTTTTAAAGATGGTGCCGTTACCATTTAGTCTATAAATCACCTCCCACTATAATTGAAAGTTTCTCTATATATTTTATAGGTGCGGTTAAATCCCATTTTAACCAATAGTTGAGCTGAACATGCGAGTAAGCAGTTAAATTGTGAAAGCTGCCCAGGAGAAAGACAAGTTTTATCGAACCGTTATTTCGATGGTGTAACCGCTAAAGTGTGTGTATATATATATATATATATGAAACTGATTTAATCACCATTTCTAAAAGCTTCTCATCAGATGATGCGCATGCTGTTGTTTTCAAATGCACGTGCAGTTTTACACAGTCTTTGAGTCTTCGTTTTTAAGGATAACGTAGTGTGAAGAACAAAGACCGGTAAATCTTTATTTATCATCAATCACATGAACTAGTGATTCAATCAATAATCATCAATTATCTAATAGGCAATAATGACGAAAAGTAACAACAGTTTCCACTATGCAACAGAAGCACTTACACAGAGTTACTCAGACTACACATTTGGAACCATTGCTTTGTTTGGCTTCGCAGTGGGTGAGTACACATTTGGAACCATTGCTTTGTTCGGCTTCGCAGTGGGTGAGTACACATTTGGAACCATTGCTTTGTTTGGCTTCGCAGTGGGTGAGTCTATACTGATACATCAAAGTTTGGGATTTCTTATCAATTTATACCTTCATAGATTGCGTTCAACATCGAACTATTGATATAGACCAATGTCTTTGCCACACCACCCTTGTGGAAGACTTCAAGCAGCATGCTGCTTTGAATCAATCAATTTTACGCAAATTGCATTATTTTAAATGTGAATTACATTCAAAACAGTTTATGAGATTTCTTTTATTATTAAATAGCTAAATAGATAAAGTTAAATTTTATTCAGCACTATAATTACATCGGTAAATATTTGATTAATTCTATTCTCACGACTACGAGTCACGCTTTCACGCCGCCGATCACATTAGGCCTTTACTTGCCAGATTATTGTTGTTTCTAAAGCTCGTTTGTTTTAGGGATGCCAGGAAGTATGATGACGTTTGGGTACTTCCTCAGCAAGGAGAAGAACATTAGCTCCATTCAGTATATGATGATTAGCGTGGTCGACAGCATCATTACTTTCCTCTTCCTCTTCAATGGTTAGTTGTTTAATAAAGAAAATTCCTTTCATTTTTTCAAGAAAATTTCTGATTTTTTCTGATTAGACTCAGAGATAAAAATGAACATAAATCACGTACAAACAATAAAATAAATCAAATTAATTGTTATATAGTAGTGTTGAAAGTATTAAAAAAGTATTTTAATTGAAAGTATTAACAAATTATTTTAATGCTTTCAAGTTCACTATTTACTGTTTAACAAATAATTTGAGAATATGAGTATGACGTAAAAATGTCGATGTACGTGATGTACCTTCATTAGAAAATTGTCATCATTGAGTGTATTCAGAAAAAATAAGACATTTTTTGACAGAATCATCAACTGAGACTCAATAGTCAATATCATTCAACGACTTAATCAGATTATTCCTCAAATTTGTATCAATGATCATAAGATTAGTACCTTAGTGGTGGGTTTTGGAAAATTCCGCCATATTTTTCCCGGTCATTAATTTTCCCAGTCATAAATTAACCCGCTATAATGTTCCCGAGTAAGGTAAACTAATAGTAATACATTTTGATGCTTGGTGGGTTTTGGAACATTCCGCCATATTTTTCCCGGTCATTAATTTTCCCAGTCATAAATTAACCCGCTATAATATTCCCGAGTAAGGTAAGTAACCAATCCGTAAACTCACATTCCTTACAGGGTTATCAGAGTTCCACAACAGTGCCCTGATGTTCCAGTACGAATGGTTCTGTGTGTCCTGGGCGTTTGCCTGGCAAGCGTGTACCCGTTTCTCCATTTTCCTGGTGGCAGTTCTGAGCATCAGCAGAACTGTTTCTTTAGTGTACCCCTTCTACAAGATAAAGAGGAAAAGTATTCTCATCCCAATAGGGATCTACCTGATGGTAGTGCTGGGACAACAGATGCTGCCCATCATTGCTGGCAAGTCCTTCTGGTACGCGCGCAGGCTCTCCATGTGTACCTGGCTCCTCACAGATGTAGTTAACCTCAACTCAACGGAGTTCAAAGTGCTTCACTTCTCATTCGTCACCTTGGAGTATGTCATCCCTGCATTTC
The DNA here is from genome assembly GCF_026151205.1 of Bolinopsis microptera. Taxonomy (NCBI): domain Eukaryota; kingdom Metazoa; phylum Ctenophora; class Tentaculata; order Lobata; family Bolinopsidae; genus Bolinopsis; species Bolinopsis microptera. Next base: position 17,538,553 of record NC_087079.1, read on the forward strand.
CTATACTGATCAGCTGCGTCATCACTATCTGTCTCCTGAACCAGAGAAGAAAGTTCAGCACCGGCCACAGGGTCCCAACTGAAGAGTGAAGCCACAAAAACAATAATTTATCTATCACTAGCTTACATTTTTTTCAATGCACCCCTGATTATAGTCTGCATTCTAGAATCAATCACAGTTCTATCAGATTTCAGATTCCAGATCCAGCAATTTGGCCTGCCAGTTCCGGTGGTCAACTTCATCTACACTCTTATAGGAAACCATGCTGTGGCTCTCAACTCCACCACCAACGTGGTTATATACTTCTGCAGGAAGGAGGGTCTCAGGAAGTTCTGTTGGAAAGTCCTCACTTGTTCCTGGGAAGAACTGCATACGGATGGAGCTAACATTGCTTCCAGCAGGAAAATAGGACTGTACAAATCACAACTCAGCAGTAGAAACAACACTATCAGCACCATCTTCTCCCCTAAAGGCAATAGTCCACTTTCCACTGGCAAAGAAAACAGTGTGGATGCTTTGAGAAGGCAAGAGTCCATACTTGTTTGACAGAATTCGATAATTTATCTTTTGTTTAAATGAATGTTTTGAGTTATCGCGAGATAGACAAAGAAATGACATCAAACTTGTGACTCAAGATTCTGTTACGGTACATGTTTAATTTAACATTTACTGCTAAACTATTTCATATTAATAATCATATTAGCATATTGAACAAGAAATTTTTCCCCTGCTTATTAAATGAAGAGCAAACAAACTCAATTTATCAAAAATTTCTCTTTGAAAGTATTATAACATTTTATGTCAGTTGAATGTACAAAACTCCGATTTACTGCAAACCCCGATTTACTGTGGCCATCTACATAGGGCTTACACGTTTATTTTCTCTCAAAACCCCACGGTACTCTAGTAGAAGGGAGGAGTTGCTACTTGAGCACGGTAAATTAGGGTTTAACTGTATTGTGTGAGAATTTTATGCTCATTAATTTTATGTTTGGGTTGTTTGTATTACGTTTTAACGAATCGAATATGATTGATTAAATTCACAGCTGATATACGTGGAGATTCTGGAAATCTCTCAAAAACAAAATAGAAAAAAAAATGCTGAGCTGGATTTGAATGGAATTTAAGCGAAGATGTTTTTTAATTATTTATTCGCTGTAAAATCTTGGTTTTTAATTTAACATTTAATTACCTGTAGATCGACCCCTCTCTCTAGCAAAGTTTTCAAACTGCTGTTATCTGCTACTGTTGATGCATAGTGACTGCAAGTCCGACCTGTAGAAATACAAACGTTAATCTGGATGTAGTTTATCCTATGTTAGATGACAAGTTGCAATTAGATCTTGTCCAACACTCAATCTAGTGTTAAAACCTAAACTGCATCACAGTTAGTAGCCACAATTCACATCTATAATCATTACTGTACAAGTCAAATCTAAATGTTGAAGGTGAAGTACCATGAATATCAGGGAGGTCGACATCAGCTCCATATTCCAGCAGCCAGTGAATAGTTTCACTCTGGTTCATTATAGCAGCCAAGTGTACAGGTGTTCGATGATTTTCATCCCTAAATATAAACATGCTATTATACACTGAGTGGCTGAAGCTAAGAGGAGGAAGACTTGATCGTTAAAGCTCAACAAGGTCCACATATTTTTAATTATCTTACCGCTAAATTTCTTATCAAACGTTGTTATACCTATAAAGATTTTGATATCTAAGTGAAAATGATCATTGCCTACCTAGCAGCAATTTGAGCAGAATTCGCACACAATAACTGGACACATTGAGACTCTCCGTGGTAAGCAGCCACATGCAGAGGAGACTGTCCCCTGCAATCTGCAATCTCAACACCTCCATATTTTAGCAGCTCCTCTACTACGCTGGTGTGCCCTCCTGTTTAGTGAGCAGTTACCATTGATATTCAATGTGTTTAGTAAGCAGTTACCATTGATATTCAATGTGATTCACCAGTTATAGTGAACTATATCAACTAAATACACTTTTTTGATCAATAAGACAGACTGGAAAAAATGAAGAAATAATACAGAAAGGTGAGTTATATTTCAAAAAGCTGATTAGTCATTCATTAGGCATGAAAGACAACCTATTCAACATCTATTAAATTATTTCACAAAATAAAATGCAATGAAATGAATCAACATAATTCACTTTTACTGTGTGAGACATAATTTCTCCGTTCGACCTAGTTACATCTTGGTGACAGTTAATGACACACAATCTTTAATTATCTTTCCTAAAGTTATAGAGAAGCTATATGAAGTGTAAATACCTTGACATGCTTCATGCAGAGGTATTCGTCCAGTGTGAGATGCAGTCAGTGGGTTAAATCCAGCTTTAGTCAGTTCACACACAATTCCAAGATGTCCATAACCAGCTGCTCGATGCAAAGCATTACGCTCTCCAGATAATCTTTTCAATCCTGGTATTCTTAACAATCACAATCAACAATGGTCTAAATTTGAATAAGTGAGGATATTTAGGATTGATTAAATAAAATATGCGCATAATATAACAGTGGTTAATTATTAGCTGCTTTCAGTCAGGTAGAGATATAAGAATAATCAATTCAGTTGGAAAATAATGCGGTTCATGAGTGCTGTATTTGTTTAGCTGCCAAATTGCACTTTTATTTACAGGTTTTATGATTATTTAGTTCACTTTTACACAAGAATGAAGAGAGAATGTAAGGGGCCGGTCGATCACTGGCATAGAATTCATTCAAGGGATCGATTAATTATAGGGATCGATTAATTACAAAAAACAGATATAAATATAATTTTTGTTTCGATTTTGGTTTTATTTAAAAATACCAGCATCTGAAGACAGCAAGTTCTTCACAGCATCTGTATCCCCTTGGTCAACTGCAGTTAGAAATGCAGATTCAGTCATCCTGGATTATACTGAATGGTAATGTAAGAAACAAATTGAATGCAGAACTATGCTAATCGGTCACTCCTCTGGATGAATATCTGTCTTACTCCTGACTAGGAGAGTAAGAGCCTGCTGTAAATTATTTCTGGTATTCAACCACTCTAAGCTAAAAAAGGTAGCTATAGGATATCCGACTGGCCTTAACTTCAGCATACACTACATCTTGTTTAAGATATGCTTGCATACATCATACATTTAATAATAATAATACTAATTCTATACAGTTACATAATTGAAACAATTATGGCCCCTTATTGTGGGCAGAGTATGTGTCTTTGTTGAAGTGTCCTGTTATAAAACTTATTTATTTTATGTCCTGTTTTAAAACTTATTTGAGTGACAGCAAGGCCGACCATGACAAAGCTACTTGTCTATGTTACCGAAGGAAGTTGGGACAAACTCTAAAGAGGAACTGCGAACCCTGATGCGGGACAGGGATATATGGAGGGGTTATCAGGCGTAGATCTGACTTAGTTCCGACATAGTAGTAGTAGTAGTAGTAGTAGTTGAGTGACTGCATTAAAATAATTTAAGGTGAGTGCTCTAAAAACTTTAAGACAATAGGGATAAATACTAGGACCTACTAAAATCAAAACAAAATGCAGCCACCTAATTCTCTTCTCCTACGATTGACTAGAGAGGAACCATCTTTGGCGAGTATTAGGGACCATTACAAATACCGTGCTTTAAGTTTGCAAGACATGTGGACTGAGAATAAAACAAATATTATATTCAAATCTATTCATTCAACAATATTAAATCATTATAGGGACCTAATTTGTGGCTTGATCGTTATGTTTGGCTATTTTGTTAGCTGATGCTGACAGGCACCGCATGAGGCAGAGACTTAGGACCATTACGCTGGAGGCTTACAATGACCCTTTTTGAACCCCATGGCAGTGCTAGTTTTATTATGGTACAAATTGTAAATCGAAGTTATGCAAACGATCAGGTCACTCCTGTTTTACACTATCAACAGCTACTTAAAACAACCTAGATTGTACAACTCACTTTGAAGAGTAAACTGTTAAGTGATGAGTGATTGGGCTAATTAAACATTTTAGTAGCAGAGACATGTGGATCAGCTTCTTGTGGTTCAAATAGTTCATTCAGACAAGAAGTTTTACTTTTCAAATTTAGTCGTTCAAGCTGCCTGAATTCAGGAAGTTTGCCAAAGGGGCCCAGGTATTCTGGTCACCTTTACCCTGGGACGAGAGAATAAGTTTTTTAACCTTTGATTTGAATACATCATGAGTGATTTCAAGGTCGTTGAGTGCCAACATCTGACGGAATGTATTCCAAAGGCAACTAGATTGGTAAACGAAACTGTTTGAGGGTATGGTTGTTATAAGAAGAGTTTCTTAAGTGGGCCTAGAGTACTCGACTGGGTGTCTAACTAAACTAAAGATAATGACGTCCAGAAGATGAGGCATTAGAGTGAGTAGAAGAGGCTGAAGGAGGAGTATTATTACAAGGAGATGTAGGACATGAAGGGCAGGGATGAAGGGCAGGGAGAGCACTATAATAATCATTTTTACGATAGTTCACCGATGGCAATTGGTCTGTCAAACTCTGTAGGAACAGCTGTACAGTGAACAGGAGAAGATTCTGTGGTAGTTGTTGTCTAACACTTGACAATTTGGACACTGAGGGTCACAGTTGCTGGCCACCCCTGCCTGGAAGGCTGTAAAGGTGATGACTCAGGGGTGTAGGAAGTGGGGGGGGGGGGGGTTGACCATTGTTAATGATCTGGCCCGGCGCGCGCTACTTCGTAGCACTTGCCATCGCCCCCATGAAATCTGGGCAAGGGGCCAAATAGGGTAAACCTTTTAATTAAGGTTCCTTTGGTTTTTTTAACCGAACATTTTTTAAGTCAAAAATTTTCTAATTTTTCTTGGAAAGTAGTGTTGAATATTTGATATTCATATTTACATGATTATTGAATTAATTTAAGAATTGTATATAAATATCTTTTACCAAGTTTAATTGTCAATGAGAATGCACCACAGCAATTGGCGCGCGAGGCGGCTTTGATATTAGCGCGGCGGCTACAAGTTAGGCAGCTGCCGATAAGACGCCGCGCGCGTTCAGCGTACGGCTTTTCGTTTTTGATTTTACAAAACAACTCTTAATGATTATTAATGAAATTATTGGATATTTATAATTCAATATGTATTGATTCTTTTGTGGAAAATAAAAATTGTATTTTACTTAAATTGAATTTTACTTAAACCAATCTTCCCAGCAGACCTTACCGGCTAAAGATATTAATACAGGGTGATCGCCTTTTCACAGCTTGTTGAACTCCGCGCGCGCTCGCTAGTTCATTGCATTTGCACGCTTCAAATATTCCAAGAATGCAATTGTACCGCGTACCACGTGATACGATTCAGCCAATCAGAGAACAACAATCTGCAAAGTTAAAGCTGCGCAGTTTTATAAGGCCTAAAATAAGACTTTTCGCATTAATTCAAAATCTACAGCGTTTTGAATTTTCCTCCTGGGGAGGAAACGAACACGAGTGTGCGGCTCCCCCTGTATCGTACAAACTCTACTATAGTGAAACGACAATGGGGGTCACGACGTTATACAACGAATTAGTAATAAGAGCCCTTTACAGTCGATCTTCGGTCTTTCATTGCGCTTTATTGACCCAGGCAGGCACTGGGGGCAGACATCCCAAGACCAGTGCGTTGGGATATAGTGTTGGTCTGCTTCAGGATGTCTTAGATCCCAGAGAAGCCATCATCTCCTCTACTGCTTTAGCTTAGCGGCAGCATGAGCCCTAGTTTCCTTCACATTGGTACCTCTGAAAGTACAGAAAAGTGGTGGATTTCGGGGCCCAGGATCCTCCCTCTTTAAGGTGGTATTATTTCCCTAAGATGTGTGCAGAGTCTTGATTTTGTTATATATATATTAGCTTTTCGGCAGCATGAGCCCTGTTTACTGACTTTACTGACGATGAATTATTCACTACAATGTGCAGTAATCAAACTGGACGAAAATTTTGATTAACTTGGTGGCTGGTGCCGTTCCTTATTTTCAGTTTTATATAATGTTTACTGACCTGCCCAGTTTCTTTCTGTACAGTTCCTTTCTGTACAGTTTCTTTCTTCTGGACTAGCAGATTTTCTATTTAATATTTAGTTAACCTGATTCCAGCAAATTGGTACATTAAAGTTTGCTGATGGTGGGACAGTTTGGCAGAGACTTGAAAGAGTAGTCGGATCCCAACCGTTCTAAAAGGCTATCTCGTTAGCTTTTCGTGTTAAAAGCGATTTCTCAACGGTTATCACCTCTCTAGATGATTCTCAAAACATTTGGACTTTATTGCATTTTTGAAATAAATGCAATAAGGGCGTTTTCGGCCACACCCTTTTTCAGGGTTTTGAGGTCACTCGATGTTTTGTATTTCAGTCCAGGAAGGTCTTAAAGACTATTCCGATACACCAAAATGTGCCTAATAGCCACATTTATATACAACTTATGAAGCAACATATACCTTAAAATGCTTCGTTTCGGAAATATGGCCGAAAAACGGTTTTTGCCTTGACGCAGTTCAAATTTCCGTGATTTTTGGCATTTCCGCCTAGGAAGGTCGTAGAGACTATTCTGATACACTAAAATGTACATAATGGCCACATTTATATACAACTTATGAAGCAACATATACCCTAAAAGGCTTATTTTCGGAAATGTGGCTGAAAAACGGATTTTTGCCAAGCGAACAATAACAATATTCACAAATGGGCTATTGGACTGTTCAAGAAAACAACAATTTCAAGAAAACAACAATTTTATTTAGTATCAATTGAAGCAGACAAAAATATATTTCATATATATATAACTAGCACGAACTTTAGATCAGATATTTTAGGGGACTTGGAGTAGCAAGAGATTGACTAAAAGGTATATATAACTTTTACAAAGATACGTCGAGAAGAATCCAGGGTGATACAGGATCGGAGAGTGCAGACCAAAAGTTTACGCACCCACCTTTGCCTCCTGAGTTCTTGGTTGGGTAGAAATTTATGCAAACTTGGTCGTTTATACTCCAAGTCCCTTTCTTAAAAGAAGTAGTATTAACTATGTCTAGAGTTAGCTTCGTTCAATAATAACAATATCAATATAATCAATATCAATACCAGATAAACCTACCGAATAAATTATTAAATATCAATTAATTCATTCCGATAAAAAATTTTATAAATTTAGATATTTAACTTATCTAAAAACATTACAACAAATGTTTAAAAAGCGCCCAAAATCGATTTGAAAGATTTTCTGTCTATAGTACAATCATGATAGTAATAGTAAGTGTGTGCCGCTGCAATTAGACTTGCTTACTGCAATTTAAAATTGTTTGGAGTCCAAGTATTTTTTAAGTCAGCTGCCTGTGCTTGTATTAATAGTGCTTTGGTTCTCAGTTTTATCAAGCTAATGGACGTTTCTAAGCAATTGCTTGAAGTTAAAATTTTTTTATGAACAGCGTTCCAAAGCTTGGCTGCATTAAACAAAAAGGTATTTGATTTATTTAAGAGAATAACCATTAGACTCGTTGCACGGTTTGAAATGTTGATAGCCTCATAAAGAGAGTATGGGCAGTGGTACTTGATAATCTTAGAGAATTCTAAAATACAGTGATATTTGTACAAGTTTTGAGCTGTAAGAATTTTTAATCTATTAAAAATGGGTTTTGTATGCTCCTTTTCGAAGTGTTTATGGTCTAGTTTTTGCATACCGTATGGTCTAGTACGTGCACATGTTGATTGTTTATCTAAATATGAGTCAAGGTCGCCAAAAAGGATCCTTATACAGTGCTTCTGTGTGATGAAAAGACTATCATTGGACCGTTCTTTGAGGACAACACCCCAAACACTTATACCATAACTGAGATGTGATTCAAAAAGAGCATTATATATTTTCAAATATAGTTCAGAAGGTATCGAGTGCCGAATTCTGCAGATTGCACCAGTCATAGATCGCAGTTTTTTACGGATGTAGTGCATGTGGGCAATCCAGTTTAGCTTACTATCTATAACAACACCTAAGAATTTGGTATCCTTGACTTTAGTAATAACCTTACCATTGATGAATATTGATCTAGATTCATCTAGCAGGATAGCAAATGGTCTGGTCCGTGCACAGGTGTCATCATATTCAGAGGCAGGTTTAAAATGTATGTAGCAGCATTTGGACATGTTGATATGAAGTAGATTACATTTCATGTAAATCGAGACATGTTTAAGTACTAAGTTGGCTTTTTTGTATGTTGCTTCCCTAGATGGTCCTGATATGAAGATATTAGTGTCATCAGCATAAAGTACAAATTTCACCTCACTGTCTGAAAAGCAGTTTACTATATCGTTCATATACAATAAGAAGAGTAACGGCCCTAGAATTGACCCTTGTGGTACTCCAAATTTCACGTCCATTGTATCTGATGGTACATCGTTATACATAACATACTGCTTTCTGTTAGTCAAATAGCTTTTTAGTAAGGTAAGTGCTGTGCCCCTAATACCGTAGGAATTTAATTTGCATAAAAGAATATCGTGATCAAGGGTGTCAAATAACGGAGTAGTTCGCTGTTTATTAGTCTCATGATTGAAATACTGATATCTGGATATTATCCGGTTAGAAGAGACAAGGACAAGTGAAACAAGGAAGTTAGGAGTAAGGGCAAATTTTCGGCGTCAACGCCATCTTCAGGCTAAAATTGTTATAAATGTTAGTATATAATAAATGCTTCTATACTAGTTAAAATGCTAAATTAAAATTACACACACTGAATACAGGTTACATCAAATGGTATTGTACATTACATTGAAAATAGTGATGTACACACGTTTTACACTCTGTTCAAGTACATAATATCTACTGAACAACAGGGTCGTGTGCTATTTATTTAAATTTGTCTTTGAATATGTTGTAAAAGAAATCCCTTAAGCTTCTCGCACTCTTCTTTGTTATTGATACTAGGTTTAAATAAATTAATGTAGTAAGCTTCTGTCACTTTACGTTTAATGGTGCTATATAAGTTAATTTCTAAAATATCGAAGGAAATATCTGGTTCTATGTTATCGTGAAACTCTGAATAATGAGCAGCCAACGCATTATCAGGATAGGTTAAAGGCCTGTTGACTGCTCTTCGATGCTCTGAAAATCTATCGTGTGCTGTTCTACTCGTTTCCCCTATATATAGCTCTTGACATAATTTACACGTAACTTTGTATATGACACATTTTGGTTTGCAGTCGTGATTTGTTGTGATGAGTGGACATATGATACAGTTTGGTATGGTGCAGTGTGGTTTGTCGTGTGGTCGTGATGAACATAAGATCTCTGAGAGTTTCTTACCTGGTGTGAATATGAATTTGACCGGTAAGTTGTGTGAGAGGGCAAATTGAGTGACTTCTTTGGAAAATGGCTCGTTGATGAATGGTAGAGTGCATGTTACGTGGTCGGTATCTTGTATGTTTGATGATGAAGGGTTATGACGTGTTGTAGGTGAGAGAGGGTGAAATCGTCCTGTTTTGTTTATACGTCGTGGGTCTTGGTAACCGTTGTTGACCAACAAGTTGTCTACTATCTTCATGGACTCTTCTTTATACTCTGGTGTTGATGAGCAAAAAGCAGCCGTTTTGTAGAAGTTCTTGATGGTTGCTACTTTAGTTCCCTCATTGTGGTGGCTGTTGGCGTGCAGTGTGATATTCTTTTTCTGCTTCTTTCTGTAGAATTTGTGGTGTAGTGTTCCCTGTTCGTCGATCTTTATCTGGGTGTCGAGGAATGGGGTGAAATCCTGACGGCTTTCCGGATAGTCAATTTCCCATTTGAGCAACTGGTCTGGGTCCTCGTTTGAGATGGACTCCACTATCCTCAGAGCTTCTTCTTTGGAGCTGGCTAGACTCCCGGCATCATCCACGTATCTCCGGTAGAATGAGACGTGTAAATCAGTGTAAATCGATCTTCTCTCGAACATATATACTCGTACTATCGCTCCTATTGGTGATGGTTGGCACCCCATGAAGAGACCAATTTTCTGGAGGTAGAGTCTTGAGTGATATGTAAAGTATGAGTTGGTGAAGACGAATTCAAGGATCTTGTGGATGTGCGTGAGTGTTAGACCCCAGGTGTCGAGGTCTTCCCAATGTTCTTCGGTGAGTGTAATGAGGTCTTGAATGCAGCCACTGATGTTGATGTTTGTGTACAGTGCTGTGACGTCAGCTGTGAAGAATGAGAGACCTGAGAGTTGTTGATGTGACATGTTTTGAAGCTCTTCTAGGTGAGTGTGTATATTGCTCAGGTGAGATGGAACATGATTAAGCAGAGGAGATAGAATAGATTTAACAATCCAAGCAAGCTTCTCAGAAGGGGAATTTATACAAGACACAATTGGACGTATTTTACAATTAGAAATAATATCTACATCTGAAACTAAGACATTACAATCAAATTTATGAGTTTTCTGTATTAAATAAATAGTCGGTAGTTGGGTATTATGTGATTTAAATAAGTCTACTGTTTTGCTGTCATAATTACACATCCTACTTATCTCTGTCCATAACACATTACTCTCAGTCTCTAGTCTCTCAGTAACCCTGTTGATGAGGCGGCTGTAGGAGACTTCTGAGGGGTTTGCTATTGGTTGGATCCGATTTTGTCGCGTGGTGGTAGGTGCAACGTAGGTGTACGCTTCTTGCGAGGTCATGTCTGACAGATGTTTCTGCGTAATCTGCTGTTGTACTCCACTGCTCATAATCACAAACTCACCCCCCTTGTCGCTTCTCGAGAAGTGGAGTTCTTCTTTTCTTGCAATCAAGGATTTGAGTCCCTCCCGTTGTTTTGCTGTTAGGTTAGAGGGTACTTTACTGTGTTCTAATCTGGTGTTAATGATGTAACACAGTTGGCGGAGGTGATGTTCCATGGCGAGGTTGGTGGTGGGTGGAGCACCAGCAAACGGTCGTTGAAATGGCACGTTTTTCGACTTAATAAATGCGAAGCTGGTCGGGCATGTATCATCTGGGATCTCATCTGAAAAACAGGTTTTCCAGCGGAGCCGGTAGGCGGTCTGAGCAAGGCTGATCTGCACATCTTTCTTGAGGCGTTCATCTACTCGGGGTGCTAGGGCGAACTTGGGGCCTAAGCTGAGGACGTTAGTCTCATTCTCGTTGAGGACAACGCCTACCGCAGATACTTTGCTGCTAGGTGGCTCGATGGTAGAGGTGGAGTCGTGTGACACATTAGACTGATAGGTGTGGGTGGGAGTACTGAGAGCATTAAACTTATGAATCAATCTCTGTTTAGATGACTCCTTAACATCGTGGTTGTTATCACTAAACATTTGACATATTTCATAAAACTCTGGTCTCCCAGACAGTCTACATTTTAACAAATAAATGTTTTGTTTACAATTATCGATCTTATAATATAAGTCATCAATGCACTGATTCAGTGAGTGGGTATATAATTTATTTACATAATAATTTAAAAAGTTAGGTAGTTTCACAGGAAAAAGAATATTAATGTTAAGATGAACTGAGTTCGAAATAAATTTAGGAATTAAATGGCAATGTTTACAATGTTTTAGAAAATTCAGTTTTTGTTCGTAGGATTTTAGGTGTTCACCGAAGGATATAAGATCTTTTGCGGAACTGAAGGTTTCCCGGTCGAGGTTAAGAAATATCAAATAACGGAGTAGTTCGCTGTTTATTAGTCTCATGATTGAAATACTGATATCTGGATATTATCCGGTTAGAAGAGACAAGGACAAGTGAAACAAGGAAGTTAGGAGTAAGGGCAAATTTTCGGCGTCAACGCCATCTTCAGGCTAAAATTGTTATAAATGTTAGTATATAATAAATGCTTCTATACTAGTTAAAATGCTAAATTAAAATTACACACACTGAATACAGGTTACATCAAATGGTATTGTACATTACATTGAAAATAGTGATGTACACACGTTTTACACTCTGTTCAAGTACATAATATCTACTGAACAACAGGGTCGTGTGCTATTTATTTAAATTTGTCTTTGAATATGTTGTAAAAGAAATCCCTTAAGCTTCTCGCACTCTTCTTTGTTATTGATACTAGGTTTAAATAAATTAATGTAGTAAGCTTCTGTCACTTTACGTTTAATGGTGCTATATAAGTTAATTTCTAAAATATCGAAGGAAATATCTGGTTCTATGTTATCGTGAAACTCTGAATAATGAGCAGCCAACGCATTATCAGGATAGGTTAAAGGCCTGTTGACTGCTCTTCGATGCTCTGAAAATCTATCGTGTGCTGTTCTACTCGTTTCCCCTATATATAGCTCTTGACATAATTTACACGTAACTTTGTATATGACACATTTTGGTTTGCAGTCGTGATTTGTTGTGATGAGTGGACATATGATACAGTTTGGTATGGTGCAGTGTGGTTTGTCGTGTGGTCGTGATGAACATAAGATCTCTGAGAGTTTCTTACCTGGTGTGAATATGAATTTGACCGGTAAGTTGTGTGAGAGGGCAAATTGAGTGACTTCTTTGGAAAATGGCTCGTTGATGAATGGTAGAGTGCATGTTACGTGGTCGGTATCTTGTATGTTTGATGATGAAGGGTTATGACGTGTTGTAGGTGAGAGAGGGTGAAATCGTCCTGTTTTGTTTATACGTCGTGGGTCTTGGTAACCGTTGTTGACCAACAAGTTGTCTACTATCTTCATGGACTCTTCTTTATACTCTGGTGTTGATGAGCAAAAAGCAGCCGTTTTGTAGAAGTTCTTGATGGTTGCTACTTTAGTTCCCTCATTGTGGTGGCTGTTGGCGTGCAGTGTGATATTCTTTTTCTGCTTCTTTCTGTAGAATTTGTGGTGTAGTGTTCCCTGTTCGTCGATCTTTATCTGGGTGTCGAGGAATGGGGTGAAATCCTGACGGCTTTCCGGATAGTCAATTTCCCATTTGAGCAACTGGTCTGGGTCCTCGTTTGAGATGGACTCCACTATCCTCAGAGCTTCTTCTTTGGAGCTGGCTAGACTCCCGGCATCATCCACGTATCTCCGGTAGAATGAGACGTGTAAATCAGTGTAAATCGATCTTCTCTCGAACATATATACTCGTACTATCGCTCCTATTGGTGATGGTTGGCACCCCATGAAGAGACCAATTTTCTGGAGGTAGAGTCTTGAGTGATATGTAAAGTATGAGTTGGTGAAGACGAATTCAAGGATCTTGTGGATGTGCGTGAGTGTTAGACCCCAGGTGTCGAGGTCTTCCCAATGTTCTTCGGTGAGTGTAATGAGGTCTTGAATGCAGCCACTGATGTTGATGTTTGTGTACAGTGCTGTGACGTCAGCTGTGAAGAATGAGAGACCTGAGAGTTGTTGATGTGACATGTTTTGAAGCTCTTCTAGGTGAGTGTGTATATTGCTCAGGTGAGATGGAACATGATTAAGCAGAGGAGATAGAATAGATTTAACAATCCAAGCAAGCTTCTCAGAAGGGGAATTTATACAAGACACAATTGGACGTATTTTACAATTAGAAATAATATCTACATCTGAAACTAAGACATTACAATCAAATTTATGAGTTTTCTGTATTAAATAAATAGTCGGTAGTTGGGTATTATGTGATTTAAATAAGTCTACTGTTTTGCTGTCATAATTACACATCCTACTTATCTCTGTCCATAACACATTACTCTCAGTCTCTAGTCTCTCAGTAACCCTGTTGATGAGGCGGCTGTAGGAGACTTCTGAGGGGTTTGCTATTGGTTGGATCCGATTTTGTCGCGTGGTGGTAGGTGCAACGTAGGTGTACGCTTCTTGCGAGGTCATGTCTGACAGATGTTTCTGCGTAATCTGCTGTTGTACTCCACTGCTCATAATCACAAACTCACCCCCCTTGTCGCTTCTCGAGAAGTGGAGTTCTTCTTTTCTTGCAATCAAGGATTTGAGTCCCTCCCGTTGTTTTGCTGTTAGGTTAGAGGGTACTTTACTGTGTTCTAATCTGGTGTTAATGATGTAACACAGTTGGCGGAGGTGATGTTCCATGGCGAGGTTGGTGGTGGGTGGAGCACCAGCAAACGGTCGTTGAAATGGCACGTTTTTCGACTTAATAAATGCGAAGCTGGTCGGGCATGTATCATCTGGGATCTCATCTGAAAAACAGGTTTTCCAGCGGAGCCGGTAGGCGGTCTGAGCAAGGCTGATCTGCACATCTTTCTTGAGGCGTTCATCTACTCGGGGTGCTAGGGCGAACTTGGGGCCTAAGCTGAGGACGTTAGTCTCATTCTCGTTGAGGACAACGCCTACCGCAGATACTTTGCTGCTAGGTGGCTCGATGGTAGAGGTGGAGTCGTGTGACACATTAGACTGATAGGTGTGGGTGGGAGTACTGAGAGCATTAAACTTATGAATCAATCTCTGTTTAGATGACTCCTTAACATCGTGGTTGTTATCACTAAACATTTGACATATTTCATAAAACTCTGGTCTCCCAGACAGTCTACATTTTAACAAATAAATGTTTTGTTTACAATTATCGATCTTATAATATAAGTCATCAATGCACTGATTCAGTGAGTGGGTATATAATTTATTTACATAATAATTTAAAAAGTTAGGTAGTTTCACAGGAAAAAGAATATTAATGTTAAGATGAACTGAGTTCGAAATAAATTTAGGAATTAAATGGCAATGTTTACAATGTTTTAGAAAATTCAGTTTTTGTTCGTAGGATTTTAGGTGTTCACCGAAGGATATAAGATCTTTTGCGGAACTGAAGGTTTCCCGGTCGAGGTTAAGAAATATCAAATAACGGAGTAGTTCGCTGTTTATTAGTCTCATGATTGAAATACTGATATCTGGATATTATCCGGTTAGAAGAGACAAGGACAAGTGAAACAAGGAAGTTAGGAGTAAGGGCAAATTTTCGGCGTCAACGCCATCTTCAGGCTAAAATTGTTATAAATGTTAGTATATAATAAATGCTTCTATACTAGTTAAAATGCTAAATTAAAATTACACACACTGAATACAGGTTACATCAAATGGTATTGTACATTACATTGAAAATAGTGATGTACACACGTTTTACACTCTGTTCAAGTACATAATATCTACTGAACAACAGGGTCGTGTGCTATTTATTTAAATTTGTCTTTGAATATGTTGTAAAAGAAATCCCTTAAGCTTCTCGCACTCTTCTTTGTTATTGATACTAGGTTTAAATAAATTAATGTAGTAAGCTTCTGTCACTTTACGTTTAATGGTGCTATATAAGTTAATTTCTAAAATATCGAAGGAAATATCTGGTTCTATGTTATCGTGAAACTCTGAATAATGAGCAGCCAACGCATTATCAGGATAGGTTAAAGGCCTGTTGACTGCTCTTCGATGCTCTGAAAATCTATCGTGTGCTGTTCTACTCGTTTCCCCTATATATAGCTCTTGACATAATTTACACGTAACTTTGTATATGACACATTTTGGTTTGCAGTCGTGATTTGTTGTGATGAGTGGACATATGATACAGTTTGGTATGGTGCAGTGTGGTTTGTCGTGTGGTCGTGATGAACATAAGATCTCTGAGAGTTTCTTACCTGGTGTGAATATGAATTTGACCGGTAAGTTGTGTGAGAGGGCAAATTGAGTGACTTCTTTGGAAAATGGCTCGTTGATGAATGGTAGAGTGCATGTTACGTGGTCGGTATCTTGTATGTTTGATGATGAAGGGTTATGACGTGTTGTAGGTGAGAGAGGGTGAAATCGTCCTGTTTTGTTTATACGTCGTGGGTCTTGGTAACCGTTGTTGACCAACAAGTTGTCTACTATCTTCATGGACTCTTCTTTATACTCTGGTGTTGATGAGCAAAAAGCAGCCGTTTTGTAGAAGTTCTTGATGGTTGCTACTTTAGTTCCCTCATTGTGGTGGCTGTTGGCGTGCAGTGTGATATTCTTTTTCTGCTTCTTTCTGTAGAATTTGTGGTGTAGTGTTCCCTGTTCGTCGATCTTTATCTGGGTGTCGAGGAATGGGGTGAAATCCTGACGGCTTTCCGGATAGTCAATTTCCCATTTGAGCAACTGGTCTGGGTCCTCGTTTGAGATGGACTCCACTATCCTCAGAGCTTCTTCTGAGAAGCTTGCTTGGATTGTTAAATCTATTCTATCTCCTCTGCTTAATCATGTTCCATCTCACCTGAGCAATATACACACTCACCTAGAAGAGCTTCAAAACATGTCACATCAACAACTCTCAGGTCTCTCATTCTTCACAGCTGACGTCACAGCACTGTACACAAACATCAACATCAGTGGCTGCATTCAAGACCTCATTACACTCACCGAAGAACATTGGGAAGACCTCGACACCTGGGGTCTAACACTCACGCACATCCACAAGATCCTTGAATTCGTCTTCACCAACTCATACTTTACATATCACTCAAGACTCTACCTCCAGAAAATTGGTCTCTTCATGGGGTGCCAACCATCACCAATAGGAGCGATAGTACGAGTATATATGTTCGAGAGAAGATCGATTTACACTGATTTACACGTCTCATTCTACCGGAGATACGTGGATGATGCCGGGAGTCTAGCCAGCTCCAAAGAAGAAGCTCTGAGGATAGTGGAGTCCATCTCAAACGAGGACCCAGACCAGTTGCTCAAATGGGAAATTGACTATCCGGAAAGCCGTCAGGATTTCACCCCATTCCTCGACACCCAGATAAAGATCGACGAACAGGGAACACTACACCACAAATTCTACAGAAAGAAGCAGAAAAAGAATATCACACTGCACGCCAACAGCCACCACAATGAGGGAACTAAAGTAGCAACCATCAAGAACTTCTACAAAACGGCTGCTTTTTGCTCATCAACACCAGAGTATAAAGAAGAGTCCATGAAGATAGTAGACAACTTGTTGGTCAACAACGGTTACCAAGACCCACGACGTATAAACAAAACAGGACGATTTCACCCTCTCTCACCTACAACACGTCATAACCCTTCATCATCAAACATACAAGATACCGACCACGTAACATGCACTCTACCATTCATCAACGAGCCATTTTCCAAAGAAGTCACTCAATTTGCCCTCTCACACAACTTACCGGTCAAATTCATATTCACACCAGGTAAGAAACTCTCAGAGATCTTATGTTCATCACGACCACACGACAAACCACACTGCACCATACCAAACTGTATCATATGTCCACTCATCACAACAAATCACGACTGCAAACCAAAATGTGTCATATACAAAGTTACGTGTAAATTATGTCAAGAGCTATATATAGGGGAAACGAGTAGAACAGCACACGATAGATTTTCAGAGCATCGAAGAGCAGTCAACAGGCCTTTAACCTATCCTGATAATGCGTTGGCTGCTCATTATTCAGAGTTTCACGATAACATAGAACCAGATATTTCCTTCGATATTTTAGAAATTAACTTATATAGCACCATTAAACGTAAAGTGACAGAAGCTTACTACATTAATTTATTTAAACCTAGTATCAATAACAAAGAAGAGTGCGAGAAGCTTAAGGGATTTCTTTTACAACATATTCAAAGACAAATTTAAATAAATAGCACACGACCCTGTTGTTCAGTAGATATTATGTACTTGAACAGAGTGTAAAACGTGTGTACATCACTATTTTCAATGTAATGTACAATACCATTTGATGTAACCTGTATTCAGTGTGTGTAATTTTAATTTAGCATTTTAACTAGTATAGAAGCATTTATTATATACTAACATTTATAACAATTTTAGCCTGAAGATGGCGTTGACGCCGAAAATTTGCCCTTACTCCTAACTTCCTTGTTTCACTTGTCCTTGTCTCTTCTAACCGGATAATATCCAGATATCAGTATTTCAATCATGAGACTAATAAACAGCGAACTACTCCGTTATTTGATATTTCTTAACCTCGACCGGGAAACCTTCAGTTCCGCAAAAGATCTTATATCCTTCGGTGAACACCTAAAATCCTACGAACAAAAACTGAATTTTCTAAAACATTGTAAACATTGCCATTTAATTCCTAAATTTATTTCGAACTCAGTTCATCTTAACATTAATATTCTTTTTCCTGTGAAACTACCTAACTTTTTAAATTATTATGTAAATAAATTATATACCCACTCACTGAATCAGTGCATTGATGACTTATATTATAAGATCGATAATTGTAAACAAAACATTTATTTGTTAAAATGTAGACTGTCTGGGAGACCAGAGTTTTATGAAATATGTCAAATGTTTAGTGATAACAACCACGATGTTAAGGAGTCATCTAAACAGAGATTGATTCATAAGTTTAATGCTCTCAGTACTCCCACCCACACCTATCAGTCTAATGTGTCACACGACTCCACCTCTACCATCGAGCCACCTAGCAGCAAAGTATCTGCGGTAGGCGTTGTCCTCAACGAGAATGAGACTAACGTCCTCAGCTTAGGCCCCAAGTTCGCCCTAGCACCCCGAGTAGATGAACGCCTCAAGAAAGATGTGCAGATCAGCCTTGCTCAGACCGCCTACCGGCTCCGCTGGAAAACCTGTTTTTCAGATGAGATCCCAGATGATACATGCCCGACCAGCTTCGCATTTATTAAGTCGAAAAACGTGCCATTTCAACGACCGTTTGCTGGTGCTCCACCCACCACCAACCTCGCCATGGAACATCACCTCCGCCAACTGTGTTACATCATTAACACCAGATTAGAACACAGTAAAGTACCCTCTAACCTAACAGCAAAACAACGGGAGGGACTCAAATCCTTGATTGCAAGAAAAGAAGAACTCCACTTCTCGAGAAGCGACAAGGGGGGTGAGTTTGTGATTATGAGCAGTGGAGTACAACAGCAGATTACGCAGAAACATCTGTCAGACATGACCTCGCAAGAAGCGTACACCTACGTTGCACCTACCACCACGCGACAAAATCGGATCCAACCAATAGCAAACCCCTCAGAAGTCTCCTACAGCCGCCTCATCAACAGGGTTACTGAGAGACTAGAGACTGAGAGTAATGTGTTATGGACAGAGATAAGTAGGATGTGTAATTATGACAGCAAAACAGTAGACTTATTTAAATCACATAATACCCAACTACCGACTATTTATTTAATACAGAAAACTCATAAATTTGATTGTAATGTCTTAGTTTCAGATGTAGATATTATTTCTAATTGTAAAATACGTCCAATTGTGTCTTGTATAAATTCCCCTTCTGAGAAGCTTGCTTGGATTGTTAAATCTATTCTATCTCCTCTGCTTAATCATGTTCCATCTCACCTGAGCAATATACACACTCACCTAGAAGAGCTTCAAAACATGTCACATCAACAACTCTCAGGTCTCTCATTCTTCACAGCTGACGTCACAGCACTGTACACAAACATCAACATCAGTGGCTGCATTCAAGACCTCATTACACTCACCGAAGAACATTGGGAAGACCTCGACACCTGGGGTCTAACACTCACGCACATCCACAAGATCCTTGAATTCGTCTTCACCAACTCATACTTTACATATCACTCAAGACTCTACCTCCAGAAAATTGGTCTCTTCATGGGGTGCCAACCATCACCAATAGGAGCGATAGTACGAGTATATATGTTCGAGAGAAGATCGATTTACACTGATTTACACGTCTCATTCTACCGGAGATACGTGGATGATGCCGGGAGTCTAGCCAGCTCCAAAGAAGAAGCTCTGAGGATAGTGGAGTCCATCTCAAACGAGGACCCAGACCAGTTGCTCAAATGGGAAATTGACTATCCGGAAAGCCGTCAGGATTTCACCCCATTCCTCGACACCCAGATAAAGATCGACGAACAGGGAACACTACACCACAAATTCTACAGAAAGAAGCAGAAAAAGAATATCACACTGCACGCCAACAGCCACCACAATGAGGGAACTAAAGTAGCAACCATCAAGAACTTCTACAAAACGGCTGCTTTTTGCTCATCAACACCAGAGTATAAAGAAGAGTCCATGAAGATAGTAGACAACTTGTTGGTCAACAACGGTTACCAAGACCCACGACGTATAAACAAAACAGGACGATTTCACCCTCTCTCACCTACAACACGTCATAACCCTTCATCATCAAACATACAAGATACCGACCACGTAACATGCACTCTACCATTCATCAACGAGCCATTTTCCAAAGAAGTCACTCAATTTGCCCTCTCACACAACTTACCGGTCAAATTCATATTCACACCAGGTAAGAAACTCTCAGAGATCTTATGTTCATCACGACCACACGACAAACCACACTGCACCATACCAAACTGTATCATATGTCCACTCATCACAACAAATCACGACTGCAAACCAAAATGTGTCATATACAAAGTTACGTGTAAATTATGTCAAGAGCTATATATAGGGGAAACGAGTAGAACAGCACACGATAGATTTTCAGAGCATCGAAGAGCAGTCAACAGGCCTTTAACCTATCCTGATAATGCGTTGGCTGCTCATTATTCAGAGTTTCACGATAACATAGAACCAGATATTTCCTTCGATATTTTAGAAATTAACTTATATAGCACCATTAAACGTAAAGTGACAGAAGCTTACTACATTAATTTATTTAAACCTAGTATCAATAACAAAGAAGAGTGCGAGAAGCTTAAGGGATTTCTTTTACAACATATTCAAAGACAAATTTAAATAAATAGCACACGACCCTGTTGTTCAGTAGATATTATGTACTTGAACAGAGTGTAAAACGTGTGTACATCACTATTTTCAATGTAATGTACAATACCATTTGATGTAACCTGTATTCAGTGTGTGTAATTTTAATTTAGCATTTTAACTAGTATAGAAGCATTTATTATATACTAACATTTATAACAATTTTAGCCTGAAGATGGCGTTGACGCCGAAAATTTGCCCTTACTCCTAACTTCCTTGTTTCACTTGTCCTTGTCTCTTCTAACCGGATAATATCCAGATATCAGTATATCAAGGGTGTCGAAGGCTTTGCTTAAGTCAACGAATATCCCTAGGACATGTTTATTGCTTGCCAGAGACTTAGTAACGGAGTCTATAGATTTGTGTAGAGCATGGGTGGTAGAATGGCCTTTTCTAAATCCAAACTGTGAGTCTGTTAGTACACCTTTAGATGTGAAGAAATTATAGAGGCGTTTATAAATGACCTTCTCGAAGATCTTTCCAAATAAAGGTAATATTGATACAGGCCGATAATTTTCAATGCATTCCTTATTGTCTTTCTTGTAAATAGGAATAACTTTACCAGTTTTAAAAATACTTGGGAATGTACCACTTTGTATACATGTGTTGTAAAGCCTAGCCAAGGTACCAGCAATGAGCTTGGCTGGTTTTTTAACAACAACTATAGGTATGTCACTCGCCTTACCATTTTGAAAATCCCTGATCACCTCTATAATTTCTTCTTCATTAGTTTCTTCCAGGTATATGGAGTCAGATACCGAATTAGACATAAACTGAGCAAATGATTCTACTGGTTCCAGAGAAATACTATTGTTTGACAATACATTTTTATTGAGATTACTTGCAAGAGATGTAAAATATTCACAGAATTTGTTAGCAATTATTCGTCTGCAAGTAACTCTCTGGCCATCTATAACAAAATCGTCCTTACATCTAGACAAATTTTTGCCACGGAGTTCATTTATAATTTCCCAAGTCTTTTTTGAGTTCATGCTGTACTTCTCGAATTTTTGAGTATAGCACATAGCCTTTGCCATCTTTATTGAGCTCTTGAGAAACTTGTCGAATTCCTTGTAGTAGATGTGCTTGTTTGGATCCCCATCAGGTAGTTTTAATGTACAAGTCTTCTTCCATTCGAAATACAACCTAGCTTTCTTGTCGATGGAGTTAATGAGGCCCTGGGTGATCCAAGGGTTGGTTATGCTGTTACGTTTAGTGGTTCTAGGAGTTAGAAGTTTGCAAGACAAATCTATCTTTTCTTGAAATAACTGCACGAAAGAGTCAAATGTGTTACAGCTGTGGTGGAACCTATCTATATCGTTTTCTATTTCAAGACAGAGCTTCTCTAAGTTAGCATTACTATAGTCGTAGTGTATAGTAATTTTGTCTGATGAATCAGGTGTTGGCACAGAGTCAGGGGAAAGTTCAATAAGAGTGAATATAGGGTGATGGTGGGAGATCTTGTCAGATATCACACCAGAAATAAGGGATTGATCTACGACATTGGTATGGATATTGTCAATACAGGTCCTGGAACAGCCAGGCATTTGGTGAGTTGGTACTGATATGGTTGGTATGAAGCCGTTATTGAATATTATTTCTTGGAATTTGTCCTCTGATGGAGATGGGTCGTTCAAAATGTTAACATTGAAATCACCAAGAATATATACTTTTTTGCCATTCAGTTTTGAGAGAATACATTCATACGCTTTGTTGAACATCTCAAGTGATGCGTTTGGGGGACGGTATATAACCCCTACGACAGTTGGATCTTGCAAGCTAGTGATAGATACAAACAGTGATTCTATGTGTTCATTACAGAGAGATAAGTCAGTGATTTTGTTAAAGTTAAGGGAATCGTGTAGGTAAAGACACACTCCTGACCCTTTACCCTTGAACTGGTTTTTCTCTTGGCAAAAGTAGCGTGATTGGTAACAGGAGGAGTATCCGTTAAGCTGATACAGAGTTCCATTTTCGGGATTAGTGTTTGTTTCTGCAAGGCCGATAACAGAGAATTTGTGGTCGATACAAGACAATTCAACTGCAAAGTTGTCAAAGTTTGATGCATTTCCATCAATATTTAGAAATAATTTTGACAAATATTTAGCTGAATTTTTAGGTAGGATGGTGGCATTCAACTCTGTTATTGAGAATGTTTTGCAATTTTCAAGAATCTTTGAGCTATTGTAGATAGATTCAATATAATTAACTGGCTCATCATCAATGAGGCCATTGTTTGCAAAGTGGGGAGCTTGGTAGAAAGGGTTATACCGAACGATATCATTGGCATCAGTGCATATTTTGCAGTATGTTGCATCTCGAAATTTGACTATGTTATCATCAGTTTTGCATTTTTTGTGCATTATTTTGTCACACATCTGACAAGTTATGAATGGATGTCCAGCACGCACAGGTCTATTGCAGCAGCAGCAAATTTCGCATATTAGTTTGGCTATCATGACATAACTACGGATCTACGAGAACGTGGGGAAAATCTTTTTTGGGCCTTGGTAACATCACTGAACAACCTCCCATCAACGGGGCTAGCTAGGATCTTATGTGCAATTGCCCGGGAGAGTTTAAAGATACCGCTTGACCCCAGGTGGATTGGGTCATCCGGCTTCTTATATCTACAAAACTGCTTGTCCAGTAGACCCTCCTCATCAACAAAACTATCAAAATCTAAAGTGCCTATTCTAGTATTAGTATTACAGTACCCAAATAATAAACTATTAAACTCCATGGCTCTGTCATTCAGCCAGGAGGACCTAGTTGGAAGGATGGGTGAGACAATAACTTTAGAATATGGACACATATCACAAATATTCTTGAGCTTCTTCGTCAGCTCATTAGCCCAATGTTTAACATCACCCCCTCCCCTCTTGATATTATTTATACCACAGTGTACTACAACGTTCTTGTATCCAACACAAAGAACAGGGTCTAACTGATCTATTGTGAAACATTCGATTCTTTTCCCAGGCAGCTTGTGTCCAAATGTTCCTTTTCCAGCCCCAAATTTGAGGAACCGGGTGTTTGAATCACCGACAATCAAGGTCGCATTGATGCTCCTGCTTACGTAGCGGAAGGTAATACTGTATCTTAAGTCCCTCTTTTCTGTGCTTTTATCAATTCGGTGGTCCCAAAGAAACTGGGACTGTTTGCTCATGACATAGAGACTACGTCCCTCTATTGTCTCTACGACCTCTCCTTCAAGCTGATCCTTTTTTGTGAATTTTACAGAGCAATCACCACCTAAGGATACTGTAAATATGGAACTATCATGGACCAGTGATTGCTCGTTATCAGAGTGCTTAGGAAGAAAACTGTTCCCATCAGTGTACCGATTTATCAAGCACTGATTGATTGTTGAACTAGGACATTCTTCCTTTATCTTGGAGACAAGCTCATTCAGAACATCAGGGAAGTCTGTCGATTTTGGTTTTTCAGCTTTAGCCCCGGGGTATTGATAAGGTTCGCCAAAGCTCAGAACCCCATGCCCATTTTCGGAGTTACTATCAAAGGCTTCCTTATGTTGGTCTAAGAAAACTAAAAGCTCAGAGTTCAATTTTTCATCTACAAATTCTGGGACATACGACAGAATATGCTTGGACTTAGGGTCGTCTACACTTGCATGCTTCTGTGCATCTAGGAGAAGCTGTTCTTGGTCCGTTTCACATGGTGCAGGTGACCCTATATTAAAAGGAGGCATGGGCAGATCAGGGGTGGAAACATTTGATGACCTACTGTTTTTAAAACAGTTTATGTCAAGTTTGAGCTCAGCAAGCTTGCTGTTGATGGAGTCGAGAGTTCTGAGATGGCTATCGTTGTCTTTAAGGTTCTTGATGGACTTCTGAATGGCTTCTAGAGAATCTTGTAGAGAGCTACCATCCGAGGTAGTGTGACCCATTGGCATGCTCAAGCTGCAGGGAGCTGACAAGTAGGAAGAGGACTTGACTTCGTTTTCACATCTCTGTCCACTTACTACAGCACAAACACTTTCAGCAAGACCTAGCAGGGATAGGAGACCTTCTGCTAAAGTTAGTTTGTTCAGGGATGAACAACTCTTGATCATAGCTGGTGTAATGATCGCAAACTTGTTTACTTCAAGTTTCAGGATACTGCAAATGTTAATCTTGATTAAGTCTACCTCTGAGCGTAGGTTCTGTGCGTGGGTTAACAGATAGGTGTCGAGGGGAGCAGATCTATTTGTGAAGAAACTAAGGAGACTGCTGACATTTTTGTCTTCTTCTGAGTCCTGATTTTCTGAATGAATTAGTTTATCGACATCTCTAAGCATTTCGTCAATATTGTCAATGACTGAAGCTGAGGAAGTGGTGGGTGTATCCTGATCGGGAACCGTAGTGGATGAAGTCTGGTCTGCAACAGGTTGAGGTTTCTCACACTTTTCTTGAGTGTCAGTGGGGGTTTCCATCATGGTGAAGAGGCAATGGGGGTACCAGGCAGACCAGGGGGCACCTTCACGTCCAACTAGCACACTCACTGAAAAGAAGGAAGAGCAGAAAGCAGTTTGAAATGTCTGTTGTGGAAAACAATGAAAGTGTTAACTGGATTAGTCAAAATGATTCAAAAGATTGAAAAATTGAACAGACTGACGGACTACGACACATGGGACAAGAGAGTGAGTGAGTATGAAAAATATGAGGTGGTTGGACTGGCAAGCCCTATCATTTAATCAGAATACATTACATATAATCCATAAGCCATATATAAATGTCAGCCTGTTCTTGGAGCACAGCCCCAAAAGTTATTAGAAGTGAAGTTCAAGTTTTAAGTTTAAAATTCTTTCAACACTATCTACACATTAATCAGGGTTGTCCAATTGTCCAATTGTGGATTGTGGTGTGAATGGAGTTATACATTGCCAAACAGAAACATTATTCACTACAACTACTTAACTTCTTAACAGGTTAAGAGTGCCAGTCTTCTGTTTCAGCACCCCCTGGACCATCATAGTACCCCCGATGCAGTTGACTTTAGCAAGCCATGGACATATTGGACATCCTCAAATTATTTGTTATATAGTAGTGTTGAAAGTATTAAAACTAGAACGGTCTTAAAGACTCATGAGCAACATAGCATTTGTCACAAGATGTAAGATGAGTCACTTTAATTTGTGTCCAGAAACACCTACAAAAATTAGAGAATGATCTACTTTATTGGGCATCTCTCTTAATGGGCCAGGCCAGCAGCATATTTGTGTCTTACAAAAGGGCGATTTTTCAAAATTACGGTTTCTTAAGGCAGCTAACAGCGAATTGGTCGCATTTGGCGACTCATGCACATCATGTACTCAAAAATGCTCATTTTAGGAGTCATTAGTAAATAACTACTACGGGGTCCGGACTCTAGGGCGTAAGACTCTAGGGCGTAAGACTCTAGGGTCTTAGGGTTAGGGTTAGGGTTAGGGTTAGGGTTAGGGTTTGGGTTTGGGTTAGGGTTAGGGTTAGGGTTAGGGTTAGGGTTAGGGTTAGGATAAGGGTTAGGGATAGGGTTAGGGTGATGGTTAGGGTTAGGGCGCCGCCCTAAAGTCTCACGCCCTAGAGTCTTACGCCCTAGAGTCCCGGACCCAACTACTACATGATTTGTGAAAACCCCCAATTTTTCCTTGGCACCAATTTAATTTTTAAATTTGATATGTGCCAGACCAAAATTCAACTTCAAACTTTTTATTTATTTAATTTTATGCCATGAAACCATGATATATGTACTGGTCAAGAATACTATACCGGACCTAAAATAAATCGGCACTGGATCTGGTCCAGATTGTTGCTTGACCGCTGTACCCCACTTTAAAATTATGATTGATTTCGCTGTCTCGACCAATATTGGTCTGTTATCCCTGGTTTGAGATCTGTTGGCCGCAGTTTAATAATACCGCAGTGGTTTGGTTCGCATAGATTTTACCATCGTATGATAATGTGTGTCATTCCCTAGTTTTTTAATCTAGTTGTTACTGGCTAGCTCTTTTGTTACTACAGCTGCCTCGAGATCTTATCTAGGGCACTAATACATTAGTACTAGAACATTATAACTATAATTCTAGAACTTCAGATTAAGATTACTTGGCCGAATGGCAGGGTTCGAGATTCGACTCTAAAACGCTCAGTTTAGGAGTGATTAGTAGATAACTACTGCATGATATGCGAAAATTCCAACTAGACAAGGATGATACTTAATCAAAGTGTTCCTCGACTTGAACTTAAGTCTTGTAACCTACTGGAGTTTGGGCCACTGAATCGAATACGACCTGATATTAATTTTAGGATGTCAGGAATTCATTAAGATTTTTATTCTTTGGTTTTCAATTGTGCTACGAATCCGACTTTGAGTTGATAACACCGAATTTCCTGTTTGCCTCTCAAAGAGAAGAACCGAGGCTTAGGTTCCTCTTATGGCTCTGAGATTCAACTTTAAGATCGGAGTTCGGAGATCCTCGCGTCGAAGATCATGTAAGTGTAACATCAGTACCGGAGATCAGACTTTTTGCTTGATATTGGACCTATAAATCTAATTATATATTCGAAACAGCACGGGATGTAACCAAGGTTAATTTAGATAAGATATACCAGCTTTCGGGGTTACAAGACCTTATGAAAGGCAGGCAGAGCATCCTAAATCCTCATGCTATCCTCACGTTGACCATCTAGGTGCAGACTCCAGCTATTAGGCCCGAGATCCGTCCCTTGTCCCGTAGTGTCCCGTTAGTAAGAGATCGTTCAGATTTTTGTCATTAAGACCCCCTCCCCGCTCTAAAATCCACTTTACCCACAGCTGGAAACATTTCACATGTGAAACCTAAATAGCCAAATCAGCATCTCGAGACCTTCTATTATATAAACCCCTTGATCCTACTATAAGCTTATAACTTATAAGGCATTGCATGCCGAAATTAAGATTCACCTCAACTGGTGATATGAACCTGGTATGTTACCTGAATGCCCTCAGTCAAATCTCGAACCCTGCTAATGCTATTCTGCCAAGTAACCTTTATCTGAGGTTCTAGAATTACAGTTTTAATGTTCTAGTATTTGTGCCCATGCCCCAGATAAGTTCTCGAGGCAGCTCACTGCTGTAATAACAGAAGAACTAGCCAGTCAATGACACGCATTATCATATGATGGGAAAATCTATGCGACTGAAAAAAAGGATATGGGGTCATTCTGAAGTACTGGTCAGTACTGGTCAGTGGTCAAGCAACAATCTGGCCCGGAAACAGTGCCGATTTATTTTAGGTCCGGTATTCTTAGTACATTATACATATCATGGTTAAGTTTCATGGCATGAATAAATAGAAAGTTGAATTTTTGTCATAACATTTTGGCTAAATTGGTGCCAATAAAAAAGTGTTGGATTTTTCACAAATCATGCAGTAGTTAAACTTATTTACTAATCACTCCTAAAGTGAGCGTTTTTGAGTATATGATGTGCATGAGTCGGCAATTTCAAACAATTTACTGTTAGCAACTGACCCATTGACCTTTACTAAAGAAACCGTAATTTTGAAAAATCGCCCTTTCGTAAGACACAAATATGCTGCTGGCCTGGCCCATTAAGAGAGATGCCTAATAAAGTAAATCATTCTCTAATTTTTGTAGGTGTTTCTGGACACAAAGTGACTCATCTTACATCTTGTGACAAATGCTATGTTGCTCATGAGTTTTTAAGACCGTTCTAGTTAACAGTCCAATAGCCCATTTGTGAATATTATCGCTCAGCAAAAATCCGTTTTTCAGCCACATTTCCGAAAATAAGCCTTTTAGGGTATATGTTGCTTCATAAGTTGTATATAAATGTGGCCATTATGTACATTTTAGTGTATCAGAATAGTCTCTACGACCTTCCTAGGCGGAAATGCCAAAAATCACGGAAATTTGAACTGCGTCAAGGCAAAAACCGTTTTTCGGCCATATTTCCGAAACGAAGCATTTTAAGGTATATGTTGCTTCATAAGTTGTATATAAATGTGGCTATTAGGCACATTTTGGTGTATCGGAATAGTCTTTAAGACCTTCCTGGACTGAAATACAAAAATTCGAGTGACCGCAAAACCCTGAAAAAGGGTGTGGCCGAAAACGCCCTTATTGCATTTATTTCAAAAATGCAATAAAGTCCAAATGTTTTGAGAATCATCTAGAGAGGTGATAACCGTTGAGAAATCGCTTTTAACACGAAAAGCTAACGAGATTCCGTTTCGTCTCAGACTAGAGTGTCTGTTCTATCTCAACCTGGCTATGGATAGCATAATTGAGTATTGGACATCTTGTTGGCGCATGGTAATAGACTGTGATGTAATAAGACTGAGATTGTATGCTTCAACTCTTATGATTACGATGGAATCCCACCTTCATTCAACCTAGGAAGGAACTCAATTTATTGCAGATTTGTTGTGAAAATTTAGATAATAGTTTATTGGTAGAAGATCCTCAATGCAAATGGAGGGACTTGCTTACCAGTGGGAAAATAGAAAGCTTTCCGTCGTAAAAGCATGAAGCTTCCTGGCACAATGGGAAGGGAGGAAACTTCCTGAATCCTGGTTAGAAGAGAGAAAGCTTCCTTGCATTGTGGGAAGACAGGAAGCTTGGAATGGAGATTTAAAACAAAACTTGACTAGATTTATCATCACTCATTGTAAGATTTCAATCCTATAATCTGCATCCTCTTTTTCGAATCACACTTATTTCACAATTGACTTCCTGGTTTTTATGGGAATAGAAACTTAACCAGGAACACGATTTTGGAAGGCTTTGGTTATTGTAGACTTCAATGTGACCAAGCAAAAACGTAACAAATTTACCAGCAGGCTGGTGGGAAATATTATGTGGAGAAAGAAAAACTTTTAAAAGGTAAAACCCCCTTAAAAGGTAAGGGAATGGGCTCCTTACTCCTTAGTATTGATAACTATGCAAATGTACCAGTATATAATGCCGTTTATAAGGTTGTTTATTTGTATGTGGTTTTAAAATAATGTTTAAACCTGGCATAATGATCTTCATACGTAAACTCCAAATTCCACTTACAATTAGAATTTGATTTATTTTACAAATTCTAAACTTAAGTTTTGCACACCTGCTGGACTTACACACTTACATGTTTTCAAGTAGTTATCATGACAAAGAATTTTTGAATTTTCTACATTCAATAAAAACAGTTGATCTATGATACATTGGAATATGCTTGCTATTTAAATCTCTTAGGCTACAAAAGTAGGGTATCAGTAAGCCACATGAGGCTGATGTGATATTTTGATAAACTCTGCTGCACCAGCTCACACAATTTCTGACATTAGTAAGGATTTATGGATCGTGAAAAATACATGCATAGATCTGAATACTAATTTTGACATGTGACATTGAATTTGGGTTTTTATTTCAATATTAGTGTAACCCGGCCAGCGGCCTTCAGTTGAAAAGGCTAGGAGTATTTACTGTAACACATAATCGCATAAGCAGTTCTTTCTATTGAATAATTAAGTCATTATTAGGCACCACATTCCATGATCACTCTGTACCACGACTATTACACCTCATCACTCCCGTCTTAAACCGCTTTCCATTTTTATTTAAATCCTTTTAGAAATTAACCCTTATTAACTAAGCACCACACCCGCCTATTATATTTGAAAACATGCATGACATTGTCGTATGAAAGTATGAACTCTCTCTAGCTCTACAGTCCAAACAGACTGCAATCAATGCCCTTCACCCCTAATAAGCTTAAAGTATCACTTGCAGGGGCTCACTTAATTATGATTCATGAACCAACACTACATAATCTGCAGTAATGGAAGAGAGAGCCAAGAGGGAGAAAAAGTGAGCCATTTTTTGTCACATTTATGGTACAAACCCATCAATTAAACCACTTACCACCGGCCGGTTTAAAAAAATTTGCTTATTGGTTTCGTCAGAAATTACACACAGATTTATTGAGATTATTATTTAAGATATGTAATATGTAATATGTAATATGTAATATGTAATATGTAATATGTAATATGTAATATGTAATATGTAATATGTAATATGTGATATGTAATATGTAATATGTAATATGTAATATGTAATATGTAATATGTAATATGTAATATGTAATATGTAATATGTAATACTAGAAACCCGCTAGTCGAAAGCTTTGTTCGAGGAAATTTTAAAAATCAGTTATGTTTTAATTTCTCTTCATCATACAGCTCTGTTATACAGTAGACATAATGGAATTTATTTAACAATGGCGACAGCGTTGTTAGTATTCGGATTCCCAAAACGATACTTTTTACCGCATCAAAAAATACCAATCACAACCAAAGTTATGAATATAAGTCATAGCGTGAGCGTAAATGTGAGCTAGTTTTGAAGTTATGACGTAGCATACAGCATAACAACGCGCGTAGTTAAGATGTACTTGCTCGCGCACGTGCATTTTTATCGTTGCTACGCAACAGCACAGTAAACCTTTGCTAAAATAACGCCATTATTCTAACGATTATTTAACCTCACTTCCGACGTTAATTATAAAAAATCTAAAGCCTAAATCAAAATTCTAAGAATGCTATAGCCTATTCCTATCCTTTTTCTACAACCCTGCTAAAAATGGCGAGGTTTCAACTCCATTTGCGAGCTGGGTTTGGCTTCACCAGAGGGTCATTTTGAGGTCGATTTTCGGTGTTTTTTCTTCTATGTCCCCGTTGCCGGGGAAATTTCGTCAAGTTTAAAATATTGTATAGATGTAATATGTAATATGTAATATGTAATATGTAATATGTAATATGTAATATAATGTAATATAATGTAATATAATGTAATATGTAATATGTAATATGTAATATGTAATATGTAATATGTAATATGTAATATGTAATATGTAATATAATGTAATATGTAATATGTAATATGTAATATGTAATATGTAATATGTAATATGTAATATGTAATATGTAATATGTAATATGTAATATGTAATATGTAATATGTAATATAATGTAATATGTAATATGTAATATGTAATATGTAATATGTAATATGTAATATGTAATATTTAAGATATGGAGGTGTAGGTGGTGAGGGAGGTGTAATATTTAAGATATATATGGTTGGATAGTCATGGTCATGGTTCGGAAAAAATATGGTTCACCTTCTAACGAGTTTACTATTCAGTAACTGATTACACATTGACAATTTGACAATCACTATAATTACTAATCAACAGGTAACAGGTGTTGTGGAAACAGTTGATGTCTGGACAAGTAAATTTTTATCAATATGGAAGGGATTACTCCTTGATGAAATTTCTTGTATTGAAAATCTTAATTTACTTGCCTCGACAGTCTAGCTGTGTTTTGTTTGTTTGAAGGATGATCCTTAGTGACGCCTACTCACACTGCTCACACTAATCTGGTTGCAACTAATAAATGTAAATGGTATAAACACCACACCTACCTATCTACCACCCCAGCATTACAAAAGAACGGAAATGTCCTCCTCTCTTTACTTTCAATCTATTGTTAAATTTGGTCATTACTTTTTGCCCCTCCTTTGATGGAGTCACGATGACAGGAAAATTTAGTAATCTATTGTTTCATCAATTATAAACTGGCTCACTAGACTGAAGATATATATATATAGTAGTAGTAGTAGTGCTACACTAGACCTGAAGTATACTGGTATGTTAAGTGGTCCTGGATTTGCTAAGATCAGTGTTATGAGCTGCTCAGTATTTTATTTTCAGCTAGCCGGATGTTTACACAGCCTGTAAACTATTTTTATATGTTAAGTACGTGCCGACACATTTCCAATCAAACTGTCATGTTTTGCTTATATAATGTCGACTACATAATATCTTCTTTTCACCTTACTGTTGGGATTTCACCTTGTCCTGGCATTTGTTTGTGCTGTATGTAGTTTGAATCGATCCTTTTAAAGAATACGAATCGTGTTAAACAAAATTCTGGATTGTGTGAAATTTCACAAGTGAACACAAGTTTCCGAGTGTGGATTAACAATAGTGAACTCACGCTCGCAATCCTGCATTATCACATTCATGTGTTATTTGACACTACTGTATTTGGCGTTATTCACCTTTATCGCTGTAAAACAAAGCAATGAGAAGCTAAATGTTTCGTCACGTGACTTGACACACTAGTATCAGATTGCAGTCCGATGAAAACAGGATACACATTTCAACTCTTATCTCAGTTTTATTCTGAGTAAGTCCATTTTCTCTCCGGTTTATAACCCTTTCAGTTACATCATGGCCACTTGTTCTCTTTTACCAATTTTTCTTTGTTCATTGTTTACCAACCTATTTTACTGTATCTTTATATTTTACATTTAATTAACTTAATACCGATCATAGTCATTCCAAAGTTTAACTCTAGATACGTTTCATATTTTCAGTTTGATGATATATAGCATGTTAGTACTGTTATAAGATTTGAGCAGTTTAGAATTAAAATGTCTCTACCTATGAATATTCTTTCCTTTTTTCTAACGCATATTCTATATTTAGCGTTGCTGAATAGGTGAAATCATGGATTCTGTTGAAGAATGCAAGGAAGTCTTCGAGAGAGTGAGTACCTAC
This sequence comes from Bolinopsis microptera, assembly GCF_026151205.1. Taxonomy (NCBI): domain Eukaryota; kingdom Metazoa; phylum Ctenophora; class Tentaculata; order Lobata; family Bolinopsidae; genus Bolinopsis; species Bolinopsis microptera. The sequence continues at coordinate 17,571,834 of NC_087079.1, forward strand.
ATATCTTACTACTTCTAAATATTATAACTTACCTACTTTACTACTTTTAAATGTTGCTTTTAATAGCATATTTTAGTAGTAGTATCACAAAAGAAATGTTGTTGATTGTAGCAAGTTGCAGCTGATCTGCATGCTTATGATATAATAAAGGATACGTAGAATATGTGGTGAAGGAGGTGTAGGTGGTGAGGGAGGTGAGGGAGGTGTAGGTGGTGAGGGAGGTGTAGGTGGTGAGGGAGGTGTAGGTGGTGAGGGAGGTGTAGGTGGTGAGGAAGGTGTAGGTGGTGAGGGAGGTGTAGGTGGTGAGGGAGGTGTAGGTGGTGAGGGAGGTGTAGGTGGTGAGGGAGGTGTAGGTGGTGAGGGAGGTGTAGATGGTGAGGGAGGTGTAGGTGGTGAGGGAGGTGTAGGTGGTGAGGGAGGTGAGGGAGGTGAGGGAGGTGTAGGTGGTGAGGGAGGTGTAGATGGTGAGGGAGGTGTAGGTGGCGAGGGAGGTGTAGGTGGTGAGGGAGGTGTAGGTGGTGAGGGAGGTGTAGGTGGTGAGGGAGGTGTAGGTGGTGAGGGAGGTGTAGGTAGTGAGGGAGATGTAGGTGGTGAGGGAGGTGTAGGTGGTGAGGGAGGTGTAGGTGGTGAGGGAGGTGTAAGTGGTGAGGGAGGTGTAGGTGGTGAGGGAGGTGTAGGTGGTGAGGGAGGTGTAGGTGGTGAGGGAGGTGTAAGTGGTGAGGGAGGTGTAGGTGGTGAGGGAGGTGTAGGTGGTGAGGGAGGTGTAGATGGTGAGGGAGGTGTAGGTGGTGAGGGAGGTGTAGATGGTGAGGGAGGTGTAGGTGGTGAGGGAGGTGTAGATGGTGAGGGAGGTGTAGATGGTGAGGGAGGTGTAGGTGGTGAGGGAGGTGTAGGTGGTGAGGGAGGTGTAGGTGGTGAGGGAGGTGTAGGTGGTGAGGGAGGTGTAGATGGTGAGGGAGGTGTAGGTGGTGAGGGAGGTGTAGGTGGTGAGGGAGGTGTAAGTGGTGAGGGAGGTGTAGGTGGTGAGGGAGGTGTAGGTGGTGAGGGAGGTGTAGATGGTGAGGGAGGTGTAGGTGGTGAGGGAGGTGTAGATGGTGAGGGAGGTGTAAGTGGTGAGGGAGGTGTAGGTGGTGAGGGAGGTGAGGGAGGTGAGGGAGGTGTACATGTCATGTAGATGGTGAGGGAGGTGTAGATGGTGAGGGAGGTGTAGGTGGTGAGGGAGGTGAGGGAGGTGTAGGTGGTGAGGGAGGTGAGGGAGGTGTAGGTGGTGAGGGAGGTGAGGGAGGTGTAGGTGGTGAGGGAGGTGAGGGAGGTGAGGGAGGTGTAGGTGGTGAGGGAGGTGTAGATGGTGAGGGAGGTGTAGGTGGTGAGGGAGGTGTAGGTGGTGAGGAAGGTGTAGATGGTGAGGGAGGTGTAGGTGGTGAGGGAGGTGTAAGTGGTGAGGGAGGTGTAGGTGGTGAGGGAGGTGTAGGTGGTGAGGGAGGTGTAGATGGTGAGGGAGGTGTAAGTGGTGAGGGAGGTGTAGGTGGTGAGGGAGGTGTAGGTGGTGAGGAAGGTGTAGGTGGTGAGGGAGGTGTTGGTGGTGAGGGAGGTGAGGGAGGTGTAGGTGGTGAGGGAGGTGTAGGTGGTGAGGGAGGTGTAGGTGGTGAGGGAGGTGTAGGTGGTGAGGAAGGTGTAGGTGGTGAGGGAGGTGTAGGTGGTGAGGGAGGTGAGGGAGGTGAGGGAGGTGTACATGTCATGTAGATGGTGAGGGAGGTGTAGATGGTGAGGGAGGTGTAGGTGGTGAGGGAGGTGTAGGTGGTGAGGGAGGTGAGGGAGGTGTAGGTGGTGAGGGAGGTGTAGGTGGTGAGGGAGGTGTAGATGGTGAGGGAGGTGTAGATGGTGAGGGAGGTGTAGGTGGTGAGGGAGGTGTAGGTGGTGAGGAAGGTGTAGATGGTGAGGGAGGTGTAGATGGTGAGGGAGGTGTAGGTGGTGAGGGAGGTGTAGGTGGTGAGGGAGGTGTAGGTGGTGAGGGAGGTGTAAGTGGTGAGGGAGGTGTAGGTGGTGAGGGAGGTGTAGGTGGTGAGGGAGGTGTAGGTGGTGAGGGAGGTGTAAGTGGTGAGGGAGGTGTAAGTGGTGAGGGAGGTGTAGGTGGTGAGGGAGGTGTAGGAGGTGAGGGAGGTGTAGATGGTGAGGGAGGTGTAGGTGGTGAGGGAGGTGTAGGTGGTGAGGGAGGTGTAGATGGTGAGGGAGGTGTAGGTGGTGAGGGAGGTGTAGGTGGTGAGGGAGGTGTAAGTGGTGAGGGAGGTGTAGGTGGTGAGGGAGGTGTAGGTGGTGAGGGAGGTGTAGATGGTGAGGGAGGTGTAGGTGGTGAGGGAGGTGTAGATGGTGAGGGAGGTGTAAGTGGTGAGGGAGGTGTAGGTGGTGAGGGAGGTGAGGGAGGTGAGGGAGGTGTAGGTGGTGAGGGAGGTGTAGGTGGTGAGGGAGGTGTAGGTGGTGAGGGAGGTGTAGATGGTGAGGGAGGTGTAAGTGGTGAGGGAGGTGTAGGTGGTGAGGAAGGTGTAGGTGGTGAGCCAGGTCAATATCATCCGGCAAAACAACAAGTCAGCTGATAGGCGTATTAAATAAAGAAATTAAACTATTTAAACTATGACAGTTCTCATTAACTGTAAAAAAATTTAACGCTATTTGAATTGTCAGTTATATTTAGTTGGAGTCAATAAGGGGGAGGAACTAAAGTTACTGCACGAACAATAAGATAGGCATGTACATGATCTACCAGGACCTATATAATACCAGTCTCATAGGTTGTACAGATAAGGGATAAGAACCAATGAGAGTCAAGTATAAAGGTCACGTGGTATGTCCACTATTATCATTATATGCAGGGTACAATAGCGGTAAATATTGTACAATTGTTATGCCGTCCTGTTGTGTAACCCGTAGTTCGTTATGCTTTGGTTAACGGTTATTAGTCAACTTTCATTGAATAAATAACCATTGTGGTTGTGACTAAAAGGTTTACCAGAGACCTCATGTAGCTGTAGGACCTGTAGGTGTTATATTAGTGTTATAGGTATATTAGTTGTGACATTTGAATACATCTTGTGGACTGTTTTTGTTTAAACTCGATAATCTAAACGCGACAAAGAACCACCTGCTACACTCAACGAATCCCCTGTTTAATAATTCATACATTTCATGGACTCATGTTGTTGCATGAGTAACTTACTTTTACTTTAATTACTCGTGACGTTATGGATGTACAGAAGCCCTGTGGGTAAAAATAATATCACGTGACTTACCCTCCCTGAAGCTCTTTATTTCATACGTTAATATTACTCAGTTTATTGAGATCTGTGAAGTTAATTAGCATGTCTTGTTTATATTTTACGCAAATCATTGTCTGGCGATGTTGTCGTGTTTTAACCCATGGTTATTGGCTAATGCAAATTATTTTGATTTATCGAACTGATAGGCTACCTATAAACCTTACATTTGAACTTTGTGTTTAAGTGAACTTCTGATAACGAGGAATCAATTACCTCTCAATCATATAATTACCTCTCCATTACATTCCTTCCCCCGAAAGGTAATTAGGAGTAGAAGATACTAGTGACTCTCTGAGTACAAAATATACCTGATCGACCTGTGACTCACTTTTCTTTGTGTTCTTTTGTAAAGACTCACACTTATTGTAGCGAGTTACCATCCCTTTTCTCTTGACGCGTTCTTTAAACCCTGCTTACCACGTGACTAAAGAATGGGGCTACACATGACCACGTGACTAGCTACCTCCTCTGTTAAACCTTATTCTCTGCTCTCTGATTGGTGGAGAAATGACACGTGTTGTGCGGCACACGGGTTGATTGGTCGTCATGACAGCGTGTGCACTGAGCATTGTTTTAATTATACCCTGTGCGGGGTATATGCTGAGGAGGATTGCTTTGTTAGGCCCCAATTAACCCGGCCCCGACTTCCTATATTTCCAAATGTGCACCGTGTGCTGTGCCGGTTTATTGACTTGATGTTAACTGCTTGTGTATTTTACAAGCCAGCCTCATGGCTGATTGTTGTGCTGTGCCGGTTTATTGACTTGATGTTAACTGCTTGTGTATTTTACAAGCCAGCCTCATGGCTGATTGTTGTGCTGTGCCGGTTTATTGACTTGATGTTAACTGCTTGTGTATTTTACAAGCCAGCCTCATGGCTGATTGTTGTGCTGTGCCGGTTTATTGACTTGATGTTAACTGCTTGTGTATTTTACAAGCCAGCCTCATGGCTGATTGTTGTGCTGTGCCGGTTTATTGACTTGATGTTAACTGCTTGTGTATTTTACAAGCCAGCCTCATGGCTGATTGTTGTGCTGTGCCGGTTTATTGACTTGATGTTAACTGCTTGTGTATTTTACAAGCCAGCCTCATGGCTGATTGTTGTGCTGTGCCGGTTTATTGACTTGATGTTAACTGCTTGTGTATTTTACAAGCCAGCCTCATGGCTGATTGTTGTGCTGTGCCGGTTTATTGACTTGATGTTAACTGCTTGTGTATTTTACAAGCCAGCCTCATGGCTGATTGTTGTGCTGTGCCGGTTTATTGACTTGATGTTAACTGCTTGTGTATTTTACAAGCCAGCCTCATGGCTGATTGTTGTGCTGTGCCGGTTTATTGACTTGATGTTAGCTGCTTGTGTATTTTACAAGCCAGCCTCATGGCTGATTGTTGTGCTGTGCCGGTTTATTGACTTGATGTTAACTGCTTGTGTATTTTACAAGCCAGCCTCATGGCTGATTGTTGTGCTGTGCCGGTTTATTGACTTGATGTTAACTGCTTGTGTATTTTACAAGCCAGCCTCATGGCTGATTGTTGTGCTGTGCCGGTTTATTGACTTGATGTTAACTGCTTGTGTATTTTACAAGCCAGCCTCATGGCTGATTGTTGTGTTATCGATTAGCGATCGTACGGCATGTTAATTGCACATGGTTCCAGATACGCACAATCAAGATCGTTTAATTGCTTAATTGTTTCCGATCGTTATTCCTTTACCTTCTCCGTTTCATGCTCTTGGTTGAACACGTAGAGTAGTTACCGTGATCTGCTATGTACCGACATTGTTCATTTCTTGGGTCATTTCTCTTAGCTAGCTCATTTTGTGTATAGAATCTACATTTATGTTAGTACAAGATCTCACTGCACCTCTACTACTAGGCTAATGTTCTAGAGTAGAATGATAATGATCTTATGCTCGTGATGTTACAGCCCACTCCACTCTCTACCCCTCCCTTTCGTTCACTAGAAAAGTTCCACCATCAGTTTGCTACTCAACCACCTCTTTGATAGCTCAGATATTGTCACAACCCTAGAAATGTACAACTAACAGCTGTTTTCCATGATAACTCGTGTAAGAACACTCTCTCTGTAACGTATGAACTGCGACTGCATGGAGGCATCCTCTGTGGCAAAAATGGGCGCCGCCGGTCATACGCCGCCGCCGCCGTGAAATAACCCACGCTGCCGCCGCCCACGGCGTCGCCCATGTCTGCTTTGTGGGCTCCTTAAAAAACCAGTGTATATGGGGCTTATTTCTTCCTTTAGATTATGTGATAATTGTGTTGTATCGAGAAGAGTCCGGTATATAATTAGTTGGCAGCCAAGTTGTGACGAGTGTTTTGACACATGGTTATTACTATATTAGACTGCATGATAGGATTACATCACGTTAAACATATTACATAATTGTAATTTGTAGAGCAGCGGATATCTCATGATTTGTATCATGGACCTGTCTTACCAAGCTGTGGAGCTGCTGTACTTACACAATTTTAATATTGCTATTTTACAATCATGAAAGATTGTGCTCATACCCAAAATATGTTGCAGAAAGCCCACTCAACAGTGTAACATGGCCGCCGCGCCGGCCATCGATTTCCCCCAAAACAAGGTTATTTTGCTTTGGTTAGTTGAGACGCTGCCTGTTTCGTTGAATGGTTATAATATGGACAGTTTGACACATTTTGACAGAATATAAGTATCATGTCACGTGAACAAGTTGTCTTATCTTTGGTAAAGATAAGTCTTTCTTGGAAATTTGATAGCGGAAGTTAACGCAGTCCAAATTGTTTTAAATTCGTCGGCCGGTTTGGTCGAAAAAGTATCGGTGACCAACTAGAACTGTCAGTGCTACTGATAAATTGCTCGAACATTTGATTAAACGAACTCTTCCTCTTGAGGTACCGAAGTCGAACAATAAAAGTTCAACTCAGATGATCAGATCTAAAAAAGTGCAAACTAAAACAAGAAGGTTTTTACTGTACAACTGTAGACTTGAGTAGTTCAAGTTTTGCTATGGTTTGCGTTTTTGCGACTCTCATGAAATTACAAGATTAAACACCAAAGGCCGTCACAGGGACGTAGCCAGGATTTTTCTTTGAGGGGGGCTGTCGGCGAGCGAAGCGAGCCGACGCGTCCAATCAAGCTGCGCAGCGAGCGAAGCGAGCAAGCTGTGGCAGGGGTCTGGGGGCGCAGCCCCCAGCGGGGTCCAGGGGCGGAGCCCCTTGGCGGGGGCTAGAGGGGCGCAGCCCCCCGGAAATTTTTTGCGAAACAGGGTGTTTTAGACGACATTTGGCATTAAAGAAATTTGTAGGACAGCAATAAACTGGGATTGAAAAGAATCAAGTACTCACGTAAATTTGGTAACTTCACAACAGCAATCTGCATTCTCCAATCAGAATTTACGACTTACTCAGGCCTCATCGTCTTAAGATTTTTACATTTCCCTACGGTCTAGGGGACACTATTGACTATAATTATAGAAGTCTTCTAGAATGTTTGCTTGGATTTAATGACATATATTTACTAATCCACAGTTCAAATCTTTGACTGACTGCAGTCATAAACACAGCCCAGTTACCAGGCGACCATGGCTGCCGCCCCCCTAGCCCCCCCCCCCCCCTGGCTACGTGCCTGGGCCGTCACTCCCTTGCCAACTTGTCTGCTGAGCAGAAAAGTTTAAAGAGGCGCTGCATTCCATTTACTGTCTGATGAGAGCCTTTTACTTGCTTTGCTTGCTCTCTCTCAGCCACCCAGCACCTCCCCTATTATATAACTTGGTGTGAGTGGTGTTGTATAATACAGGCTCAGTTGCTATTTACCTCTCTTTGTCATACTAATTCTCAAGTGAATAAATTCAGCGTTGTAATATTCAGTGGTTACACATGTCACTGTTGTGTCTTTCTGTAGTTACAGTTGTCACTGTTGTGTCTTTCTGTAGTTACAGTTGTCACTGTTGTGTCTTTCTGTAGTTACAGTTGTCACTGTTGTGTCTTTCTGTAGTTACAGTTGTCACTGTTGTGTCTTTCTGTAGTTACAGTTGTCACTGTTGTGTCTTTCTGTAGTTACAGTTGTCACTGTTGTGTCTTTCTGTAGTTACAGTTGTCACTGTTGTGTCTTTCTGTAGTTACAGTTGTCACTGTTGTGTCTTTCTGTAGTTACAGTTGTCACTGTTGTGTCTTTCTGTAGTTACAGTTGTCACTGTTGTGTCTTTCTGTAGTTACAGTTGTCACTGTTGTGTCTTTCTGTAGTTACAGTTGTCACTGTTGTGTCTTTCTGTAGTTACAGTTGTCACTGTTGTGTCTTTCTGTAGTTACAGTTGTCACTGTTGTGTCTTTCTGTAGTTACAGGTGTTTACTGAACTTTAACATGGTGTTTTCATTAGAGCTGTCGCATTTTAATTCTCCTGTGGCTTGAAGCTGTCAACACGTTATACGTTACTACGTGATATAGTATTACTACTAGGTAGCTAAGTTAGCAGTTCACAGCCCTCCTTAAATCTCGCGTTATATATAGTTTATACGTCTCTCTATATAATATATTATAGTCAGCAGTCAGGTAGTGCTATTCTAATAGTCACTCTATATAATATATTATAGTCAGCAGTCAGGTAGTGCTATTCTAATAGTCACTCTATATAATATATTATAGTCAGCAGTCAGGTAGTGCTAAATTTCTAATAGTCACTCTATATAATATATTATAGTCAGCAGTCAGGTAGTGCTATTCTAGTAGTCACTCTATATAATATATTATAGTCAGCAGTCAGGTAGTGCTATTCTAATAGTCACTCTATATAATATATTATAGTCAGCAGTCAGGTAGTGCTATTCTAATAGTCACTCTATATAATATATTATAGTCAGCAGTCAGGTAGTGCTATTTTAATAGTCACTCTATATAATACATATAGTCAGCAGTCAGGTAGTGCTATTCTAAACGAGAAAGGGACGAGAGAGTAGGTAACAAAAAGAAAGTGGAAATTAAAATTTCGAATCAAGTCCATAGTAAGAAGCGTAAGATGTTCTTGAAAAATGATCTTGGAAACTGTGCCCTTCTCTCTCTCTCTCTGTTCTGTGCCCTTAATCTAGGTAGTACCCCCTACTTAATCAGTTAAAATACAAAGACTAGACTCTCTAGAAACATCAGTAAGAGTAAAATATTGAAATTGTGAACTGTGAATAGATAAGGGTACAATATATCTGAGGACTCTCTCAGATTGTTGAACAGATGCGTGATTGGGACTGTATCTGAAGATCAAATAACGGATCTAGCTAAGTCTCACCACATCAGGTGGCCTAATTGAAGGAGGCGTCAAATGAGTTTTTGCAAAGCTCGTCCTATTTGTCCCCTTGAAATCAGTCTACTTTCAGATTGACATTGGACATGTTGTGTTAAGTTCCGCTTAGTTTTACTATTTCCTTTCCATCCAATTCATATGTTTAGTTAATGTTATGCACAGTAGTTTTCCCTTTGATTTATCAAATAAACAGTATATTGTCGTCTCCTCAAACCTTTCAGGCTTTTACTCACTGTACGTCGCGTAGGTACTAGACTCCATTGAAAATCGCTTACGCAATACAATTACACATAAGCGCTGACCTTTGGCCGGCGATAATTTCGGCTAGGAACAATATTTTTCCATGGGACCAAATGCAGCTGATAGATATGACTCCGACCTCCGTCCCCGCGCCCCCACCCCCGCCCCCCGCCCCCTTGAACAGACTTCTAAAGCTTTCCAACCTCTCATTTATCCGCAATTATTGTTTAAAATTCTGAGATAATACGATTTTACATTTTGAGTCGTTGTGAAGTGTAAACCCCTAATAAAAACAAACTTGTGTTTTTAAAAGGATATAATAGCTGCGTAGTCATGGCAACCAGCCCACCTCCACTGTGTCGAGACATTTCAGCCATGTCGCTGACGGAGTTCAAAGATGCTTTCGAGCAGGTAGCAATTTTTAGGTAGAAAATACCGTAGCAATTGTTAGGTAGCAAATATTGTAGCAATTGTTTGGTAGCAAATAATGAAGCAATTCTTCTCATATTCAGAAAAATTATCAAGTTTCCTAATTTGACATTGCTGTGGTTTTAAGCTAACAAATGATTTAATAACTGCTTGAGTTGTAATGATAGGGGTGGGCACCAGCCCCTAGTAATGAGAGTACAAATCAGGCAGGCTACAATCCAAAACTAGAAACACGCGTGTCTGACAAGGCTGACACCGATAAAAATGTCGTGAAATACGAGAGAAAAGTTGGTGTCGTTACAAAAACTAAGACTGAGTTGGACGTATTCAATGACAAAATGATCATCCTACCTACTGTACTTTGTCGGATAAACTTAATTTGCGAACATTAAATCGAATTTCGGCCCCTATTGAGCAGGGTCTAGTTATGGATGAAGTAACTGAGTTAGGATTTAGAATGTTGACAGTCGTTGAGGTAACAAGGTATTGGGTTCCTTGAGCTAATTAGTGGCGCATAGTGCGTTGGGGCAGTTTCTTTTGCTCCGTTGTAGTAAAGTTGTTCCCTGTTTGTATAGTACTGTAATAAGGTACCTGCTGTCTGATTTAAGTGAAAATGTCTGGTGATGAGCAAACTGTTCTCAGTAGGACCAAGTCCTTTACTGTCCGTGAGATATTTGACCAAGTAAGAGTTGTACATACACGCAAACGTACACACAAACATACATACATACAGACATACATACATACACAAATTATTGAGGGAGATTAGAGATGTGATCAGAGATAAGGATTTGTTATATCCCGGAAATGTACTTAGATTCTGGCAGTCTGACCAGTACAGAACATTGATTAAGTTATTAATATCAATATTAAGTTATTAATTTCAATATTTCAATATGGTCGGCTGACTGAAAGCTTATGGAATATCAGTATATATCAGTAAATTCATGATTCTCATTTCAGTTCGACACCTCGAGCAAAGGTTCGATCACCACCAACAGTCTGGGTGATGCTTTGGCAGCTTGTGGAGCTAAGGTTCCTGGTTTCAAGGTCAGGGACATCTGTGATAGCTACAAAGATGGCGCCATCAGCTTCGATGAGTTCTGCAAGGTCAGTTATTGAGTTATTTTCTTGTTTTATTTGATTTTGTTATATTTTTGTTTAATATTGTCCTTACAACATTTGTTGTTAAATGTGTTCAGTATTCGTCGTTGAAGCAAATTTCAAAACTGGTCGATTTATTTAGATTCTGAACCAAGTGAAATCGAAAAACACATTCAAAGAGACAATCAAACCGATTGAGCTGAAGAAGAAGGTTAACGTCAACAAGGGATCAGAGAAATCGTCTGAGTGGACTACTCACTCTTACGCAGAAGAGGTAATAATTACACGAATCTTATCTTAACTAGCAAATTATGAAATTTTTCTGATTGCAAAACCGTGCGAAGTATCATTTCTTAACAGATAATTTATATTATGATTGATTGATCATAATGATCGAATAGTTTCCTAATCCCTAATTATAAATATCGATTAAAGCTTGTGATTAAAGCTTATTTGTATGTCAATTTCAGCCTCATGCTTCAGACCATACGGCCAGACAATCAGTAAATAGCTTTTGAGTTAATCCTAGAGAGGATTTGAGCTTTTCACTCTTTCGTTGAATTCTTCTACTTAATCTAGCTCTTCATATAAACTCCATAATTGCAATGCAATATTGGTTTATCTTTAGCTTTGCATGGCTATACGTGACTGCGTTACTCTGCTTTTAGAGGTGCTCGGATGTGTGCGATTTATAATAGTTTGATCTTTACACAGCACTGCTACAGGTTTACCATTTTTGACTGTGACGTCTCTGCAAATTTCTCCATTGTCCACCACAATTACCTTACGTTTAAATAATAGAAGCAAGTCTCTCGACTGAAATCCTTTCCATCTGGTTTACTTTAAATCTACTTAATTTAGTAGAGGTTGAATATTTTATTTATTATATTGGTAATGAAAACCATTACCAAGTTTGAAATAACTCTTCACCAGGAAAAACTGGCCTTTGTTGACTGGATCAACTTCCGTTTGAGCAAAGACGAACTCCTACTGAAGCATGGCAATATCCCCATTGCAGAAGATGGTACCGCTCTCTTTGCAGCTCTTAGGGATGGTATCATCTTGAAGTAAGTGGAATGTGGAGATCAGGATTCAGGGGGCATTTGCCTCTAAATGTTTGGATAATTTTGTTTTCAATCATTTGAGGTGATATAAAACTATGTAGTTTAAACAAATTTTGTGATGCGCTTGCGGTCACTTATCACCTTGAAAACAGTAAGAAGACATTAAGAACTCATATCAACTATCGTTTAAAAGATAAATATAGAACAGTCGCATAATGAATATTATATCTGTCAAGCAAATATGTTTGGCGGAATTCAATTGACATTCTACAGGCAAGTTAAACGTTCAGAACAATAATGCTTTTGACACAACATGTCATGTTATGACGGGCGCTACACAGTCCCTCAATTCAAACTATTGTGTTTCATACCTCCTCACCCCAGCAACTATTTAACCTCACATTTACCTCAGCAAGCTGGTAAACGACTCAGTGGAGGATACAGTTGACGAGAGAGCTCTGAATCTGCCTAATGATGCTGGAAAGTTATCCATTTTCAAGATTCAGGAGAATCAGACTCTTGCCCTCAACTCTTGCGTCGCTATCGGTTGCAACGTGGTCAACATTGGTGCGCAGGATCTCATCGAGGGTAAAGCTCATCTCTGTCTTGGTCTGTTGTGGCAGGTTGGTTATTCGGTCTTCTTAATTAATTATACTGTGTCACGGTTATTTAGTTTAAAAATGAGTCTGGAACCCTCTAAAATAGCTCAACATTTTTCCGCACGGTTAAATTAAATTACACTTTTACTCGATATCGCTTGCCGCACGCTAGTTATTTTCTCTAAGATATGACAAGTATCCTGAAAATTTGTATTGAGTACATGGATAGAGACGTAGGATTGATCAATACAGTTGATACAGTGCTGTGTTGCATTATTTAAAGCTTGGTTTTATGATGCTTTGTTTAAGTATATCATATTATGAACCCAGCAACGGAATTCCCAGAAAGTTTGAGGTACATGTTTATTACCATTGTTTCATTTTTTGAATTTAACGTTTTAAAACTACGTGAAGTTTGCCTAATGTTTAATCGTTTGTAAACTTCACGATCGAAAAATCACGTTGATTTAAACATTGGTGTTGGTCAGGTTATCAGGATTGGACTGATGGCTAAGATCACCCTCAAAGACTGCCCCGGTCTCCGAGCTCTTCTGGACGAGTTCGAAACTCTCGGTTAGTTCACACTCATTATAATGTAACATTTTAGTTGGTTCATGTAAAGTATAAATGTGATTTGTTATTTTAAAAATAACAAATCACATTTTTACTTTACTTGAGTCATGTGTTAATGTATTTACTACAATAACAAATCACATTTATACTTTACTTGAGTCATGTGTTAATGTATTTACTACCATTTCTTATAATATGGTGGAAAATAGACAGAAACACTGAACTACCGACTTTGCTTAAAGTCACGTCCGTCTTGCGTGACTTTGAAAATAGAATATACTACTAGGTATATAATATAGAATATAGGTGTGGCATTAACTTGAGCCGTTTTTCAACATAACATTGTTTGAGTATTAACTCTTAACCATCTGTTACATTAGATCAAGTAGCCCAACTCTGCTACCTACTGTCCACTTCATTATCTATCATATTATTATGATTGACATGTTCAAAATAATGCTACTGAAATCTGCAATGGACCTTGATTAATTCGACTCATTTATTTGGTATGAAGGCCATGTATGGCACATGTGGTGCCGAGCAGTCCATTACGTCATAGGCTCCAGTTAATAGATTACTAAAGATGAATGCTCTGTACATTAATACACCTGTACCTGTGTAAGTGTGTAACACTGTACTTATTGTAATATATTACATATGTAGCGGATCAAGTTACAATAGTAATTACCACCATTATTCCTAGTGTCTTTATTCACTCGAGAGCAAATTCTGATAACGTCACTTCATGAATCTAAACTGATTAATATCATCAATACTTATTGTAGATAACAAAACTTTAATCTGTTCAAACTCGAAATTGCTCTGATTCCTGTCTTCACGCTACTGCACGATTATATGAATTTACTTTGTAGTTTTGTTAATTCAAATTAAATTGTATGTACACAAAACTTACTACCATAATAGTTGAACCGTAAAGATTTTTATTCTTTTATAAAAAAAACAAGCGAGTACCTATGCACAAAAAGTACAGAATTTATGCCCCGAGTTACTCTAACACTCACCATTTACTTTTTACAGCAGAGTGTGTTGGTTTTGGTTTTGGTTTAGGGAGCAAACTTACCACATAGGTCCAGGATCGAAATCAACGTATACAGGGTGGCCCAGAGTAAATGTCCACCTTGTATACCGTATTGGAACGTATACAGGGTGGCATAGAGTAAATGTCCACCCTGTATACCGTATTGGAACGTATACAGGGTGGCATAGAGTAAATGTCCACCCTGTATAATACCGTATTGGAGTTACGATACTTAGAAGATTAGTATGGCTACAGCGTTTTAGTAATGATAGTTAATTTACAATACAAAATACAGAACTTACAATCATAATAGTTGAACGGTAAAGATTTTTCTTCTATAAAAAAGAAACGAGTGTACACAAAAAATTACAGAATTTATGGCCCAGAGTTAGTGTTAACACTCACCATTTACTTTTGTCACAGTGTACATTAGTAATGGTAGTTAATTTACAATCCATTATATAGTACATACCAATAACCTGTACTATAGGTTATTGTCTCCGTTACACAGCTTGACTTGACCACATGGGGCAGCTACAGTCAACTCTATCACAGCCATATTAGCCAACACTTCTCATTACTGATTATCTAGATCTATATTTTCATTAGTTATAACTTAGCTTTTCCAAGAGCTCGAAGTGATCGTCCATAACAATCTCACGTATGTTAAAAATTAGCTGGCAAACCTACACTACCTATACTACTGCACTAACTATACTACTACACTACTTGTTGTGTTTACCTACACGACGTGTATATGTGAGGAAACTTAAGGCCTGAGCCAAGGGGGGGGGGGGGGGGGGGGGTAAATTATAATTTTTCCAGTTTTTCTTTTAAAAAGCGAATCTGAGGTAAAGTTAACCTCATATGTCAAGAACAGAGGCAAATATCAAAATTCTGTACAATAGAATTGTGTGAAACAGTCTAAGGAACACCTGTGCCAAGTTTCAGGTCCTGGGTGCAGGTGTGGCCAGTCTTTTCCAAAAGTTAAGCTCTAACTAAAGTTAAGCTCTAACTAAAAAAGATATTAAGAGTTAAAGTTTTACATGTTATTACAGGTAAACCTCAAATTTTGGCGCGCAATATCTCAGCAACGCAAGGTCAGGTTTTTATGCGTTTTTTTTTCTACTTGTTCATCTCCAGCAGCTCTGATCAAATATGTGAAAACTGCAAAAACGATTTTTACCCCCCCCCCCCCCCCCTCTGGCCTTAACCACTAAAGTTACGCTACACTGATCTTGTAACTCTCGTGGTTAACCCACACAGCTTTATCATAATTAATGTTATACAGTTTATGCAGTATGTACAATAAGTGTGCAATCATGGTTTCCGCGTATGGCTGATTGCCAGGACGCATTGGTCAGGTCAATATACTATAGTCCCTGCTCCTTATAATATTACAATGATCGTATTACAGATAATATCACTGCACATTATAAACGTAGCAAAATGTTTCCTCGCAATGTAACTGAATTGTGCGGTGTTTATACATTCCAGAATGTACATACCAATGTACTCATAACATTGCCTCCCTGAATTTACTTACCAGCTGGCAGCTGCAGAAGGAAATTATTGACTGTTCGTTCCACTGCAATGTCCACTGTACACTGGTCGCTGAATAACAATGATCTAGAGTCTTGTCTGAAATAATAATTTATCGGTATCCACTAAATCCACTCCATTATTTCACGATTAGATGACGTCTTTAAACTGACTGATTCCAGATATAATCGTTATTGGCTAGTCTATACTTGCAGTGAGCGCGGTTTGACACAAACACGTAACTGCTTACTTTATGAAGGAGCACTTAGCTAGCAACTAGATGCTAGGTACGTTCTCATGTGGTAAGGAACCACGCCCTAATTCAAACCCTTGACACGTCCTGCACACGATCAACACTGCTTTTATTGGACATGTGACATCATGCTAAGCTACAAAGGAAGCTGGAGATACGTCAGAACTGGCAAATGATCTATATCTCCCTGTTAATGACTAAACTGCTGACTTTATGAAGGAGCACTGAGTTACTTACTAGCGTGTCAACTATTTAGGATATAACTAGTTTTTAAAGGATAAGTCAGGAGTGTAATGATTGTGTCAACTAGATTAGTATTATATATTATTATATATATACTACTAACTAGCTTTAAAGACAGTGAATATTTCGTTCCGTGGTGTGTTGGGTTTTATTGTTGCCAAATTTGGCGCTTACCTTACCTTGTATTATGTTGTTATTATACTGTCATGACAAAGTGACAACATCATCACACCACATCATCCCTCTTAGTTAAACTACGTTACTATTTTATAAATGTTTACTGTGGAAATGTTGCCTGCCAAAATACGACTAAAAAAACAGAATAGAATTACAATTTATTTGTGTATGTAATCTAACTGAAGTTAAGTTGTGGCAGTCTAACAAAATGAATAAAAACACGAACGACTAAAAAGTAAAAAGGTAAAAGCAGCCAAAATAAGAGACCTATCTAGACGTCTCAATATCCAATCAGATGCTCAGAACCACGCCACTGTCCAATCACAAAGCTGGTTCTAATTTGGTGATAAAACTACAATTTTGACCCGGATATTCCCGTCCCTCTAGTGGAAGAATGAACGATAGTGTAAACTGAAAATGACCTGGAAATAAGGCAAAAGTAAGGGTGAAGTAACTGGGTGTACTATATTTAGAGGTGATATTATATTTCACATTCTATTACACATCATATTTAATGAATCCTAACAAGACCCGTAAGATTGAATTATATTTTATGCTTTCATATATTCTAGACCTACATTGCAGCATGGACTTCTAACACGAGATGTAAACCGTGAACATTACAATTGAACATACTCATTTACTTGTCTCTCACTCTGTTGTGACTATTTATAATAGTGGGACTACTGTTTCTGAAACCCTCAACAGTCAATATAAAGTAGTTTTATAATCAATATAATGTAAAATTTCAGAACAGTTTCTGGCTCTGGGGCCTGAAGAGATTCTACGTCTTGGAAGTAAAATAAACGAGCTGTAAAATGCTAGTTGCTGGCTATGTAGTATAAGAAACGAGCTGTAGAATTTCAGAAGTTTATGGCTATATCCCCTGAAGAGATTCTTTGTTTTGGAAGTAAAATAAACGAGCTGTAAAATGCTAGTTGCTGGCTATGTAGTATAAGAAACGAGCTGTAGAATTTCAGAAGTTTATGGCTATATCCCCTGAAGAGATTCTTTGTTTTGGAAGTAAAATAAACGAGCTGTAAAATGCTAGTTGCTGGCTATGTAGTATAAGAAACGAGCTGTAGAATTTCAGAAGTTTATGGCTATATCCCCTGAAGAGATTCTTTGTTTTGGAAGTAAAATAAACGAGCTGTAAAATGCTAGTTGCTGGCTATGTAGTATAAGAAACGAGCTGTAGAATTTCAGAAGTTTATGGCTATATCCCCTGAAGAGATTCTTTGTTTTGGAAGTAAAATAAACGAGCTGTAAAATGCTAGTTGCTGGCTATGTAGTATAAGAAACGAGCTGTAGAATTTCAGAAGTTTATGGCTATATCCCCTGAAGAGATTCTTTGTTTTGGAAGTAAAATAAACGAGCTGTAAAATGCTAGTTGCTGGCTATGTAGTATAAGAAACGAGCTGTAGAATTTCAGAAGTTTATGGCTATATCCCCTGAAGAGATTCTTTGTTTTGGAAGTAAAATAAACGAGCTGTAAAATGCTAGTTGCTGGCTATGTAGTATAAGAAACGAGCTGTAGAATTTCAGAAGTTTATGGCTATATCCCCTGAAGAGATTCTTTGTTTTGGAAGTAAAATAAACGAGCTGTAAAATGCTAGTTGCTGGCTATGTAGTATAAGAAACGAGCTGTAGAATTTCAGAAGTTTATGGCTATATCCCCTGAAGAGATTCTTTGTTTTGGAAGTAAAATAAACGAGCTGTAAAATGCTAGTTGCTGGCTATGTAGTATAAGAAACGAGCTGTAGAATTTCAGAAGTTTATGGCTATATCCCCTGAAGAGATTCTTTGTTTTGGAAGTAAAATAAACGAGCTGTAAAATGCTAGTTGCTGGCTATGTAGTATAAGAAACGAGCTGTAGAATTTCAGAAGTTTATGGCTATATCCCCTGAAGAGATTCTTTGTTTTGGAAGTAAAATAAACGAGCTGTAAAATGCTAGTTGCTGGCTATGAAGTATAAGAAACGAGCTGTAGAATTTCAGAAGTTTATGGCTATATCCCCTGAAGAGATTCTTTGTTTTGGAAGTAAAATAAACGAGCTGTAAAATGCTAGTTGCTGGCTATGTAGTATAAGAAACGAGCTGTAGAATTTCAGAAGTTTATGGCTATATCCCCTGAAGAGATTCTTTGTTTTGGAAGTAAAATAAACGAGCTGTAAAATGCTAGTTGCTGGCTATGAAGTATAAGAAACGAGCTGTAGAATTTCAGAAGTTTATGGCTATATCCCCTGAAGAGATTCTTTGTTTTGGAAGTAAAATAAACGAGCTGTAAAATTCTAGTTGCTGGCTATGTAGTATAAGAAACGAGCTGTAGAATTTCAGAAGTTTATGGCTATATCCCCTGAAGAGATTCTTTGTTTTGGAAGTAAAATAAACGAGCTGTAAAATGCTAGTTGCTGGCTATGAAGTATAAGAAACGAGCTGTAGAATTTCAGAAGTTTATGGCTATATCCCCTGAAGAGATTCTTTGTTTTGGAAGTAAAATAAACGAGCTGTAAAATGCTAGTTGCTGGCTATGTAGTATAAGAAACGAGCTGTAGAATTTCAGAAGTTTATGGCTATATCCCCTGAAGAGATTCTTTGTTTTGGAAGTAAAATAAACGAGCTGTAAAATGCTAGTTGCTGGCTATGTAGTATAAGAAACGAGCTGTAGAATTTCAGAAGTTTATGGCTATATCCCCTGAAGAGATTCTTTGTTTTGGAAGTAAAATAAACGAGCTGTAAAATGCTAGTTGCTGGCTATGTAGTATAAGAAACGAGCTGTAGAATTTCAGAAGTTTATGGCTATATCCCCTGAAGAGATTCTTTGTTTTGGAAGTATTTTAAGGACGATATGTAAAATTTCAGAACAATTGCTTGCTATGTCCCCCGAAGAGAGACTGTGTTTTAGAGGTATTCTAAACGAGATATAAAATTTCAGAACAATTGCTGGCTATGTCCCCTGAAGAGATACTGTGCAGGTGGGTCAACTATCAACTCAACAAGGTCGGGTGTAAACGAGTCGTCAAGAACTTCACTCATGTAAGTTGAACATTTTATTCACGGTTACGTCACGAATTTGCAATGTTTATCTTGCTTGTTTTGAAACGTTATGAAAATAATCCAACTGTATTCTGTACAGCTATATACTGTATAGTGTATACAACTGATTATTGTTTATTTGGAGTGATTATAAAAACGCTTAGTTTGAGAGGTGTCATTTTGAAAAGTTAGCCTTGTAATTTACACTGTATTACAATCAGGAACTCTAAGTATAAAGCACTGTAGAATTATTGATAAAACCTCTAAATTACACATTACAGCTCACTGTACGAGATGAACCACACTTATCATACGTTACTCAAACCTTGACTTGAGTAAAATGTGAATATTTTACCTGATAATAATAATAATCATGTTAAGGAATTGTAATAGGATTAGTGTCAGTGAGTATAAGGTATGTTAGCTGTGGAGCGTGAACCGGTGAACGGTTACTGGTCGTGTCATAGCCAGACTAATGAATAACTGTCACACCTTCATAAGATTACAGATAAACTGTCATCTTTATTGAGATATTGACAAATGACAATACAAGCTGCTTAGCTAGACACAGATTTTCCATCCTGACTATTTATAAGGTAACAATTTGTAGTGTTATGTTACAAACTGTGGTTAAAATGATGTTAGTTTGATGTTAATCTTAACATTAATTGTTATTCTCTCACAGGATATCAAGGACAGTGAAGTATACGCTCATTTGCTGGTAGCTGTATGTCCTGATGACAACGCCAAGGGACCAATTGGACTGGAGCCTCTCAATGTAAGTAAAATTTGTAATTATTTTAAACTCAGACATAGATTTATTTAAGATTTAAATGGAGAAAACTGCCAAGTTAAAGTTAATTTTATACAGTAAAGAAGGGCTTGGTGATCGCTTGTTGTGCGTTGTATGTAAGACAGCTTAGGTTTCCTGAATACGTTTCCGTTAATTGGTGCACATACTTCAGCTCATACCTCAGCAGTGTGACGAAGTTATTATATTTACCATATTATACTAATGTCTTGCATAAATCATAATAATAGATTTAAAGTTATGTCATATCTTGTCGCCTTCTGTTGATTACTCCTATATTACCTGGACTGTTTATCCCAAAATGGAAACTTGACAAATGACCCTGAGAAGTTTACTCAATACCCAATATATCTATATTTATTTATCTATTTATAGTATTATGGTAAAAATCGAATTATAATCATTAGAGAAAATAAGAGGAATTATAACTGAACGTTACAAGTTAATCGCCTACTACATTACATTGAAGATCGTTACAATAATTAATTGGACAGATTACCAAATTATTCTCTCCCCGTTACTAAATGTTTCCGTTATAAAGTCCCCCACTAATGTCCCACTCTAAATGTGGATAGCTGACATGTAGTCGTATGAAATGATTGATAAAGGAGTATTTTTATTGAGGTTGCGTTAGACGGTTCGGGAGCTCTCAGGAATAAATCAAGAATTACATTAATTACGTGTCGAGTGTGCACAGTGGGGCACAGTTACACGGTTTATCTGTTATTGCTCTAATTTGACTGAGTCTTACACTTTCTACTAATTTTACAGTTTACCATGTGTAGGAGATTTAGACTAACGTCACTTGACAGTTAGATTAGAGCTACCCGAGTTGGGATACAAATTCTGATTGAACAATATATTTTACATATATAATTGTATAGCACGGTGATGTTAATATATATAATGCAACTTACATATAACATGTAATTTTACAGTGATGATGAAAAAGGATTTATAGTTAAATATATATCTTATTCCTTTATATCATGGCAGGTAAGATTGTGACAGTTTTAAATATGGCGGGTTGGTCCAAGAACTGCCAACTTTTAACCACCATAATATTAAGTATTAACTTCTTTTTTAATTATCGTTCATTATTCGCTCCATTATCAGAGTACACTGATCTCGTGGAAAATGGACGTAAGACATTAACTTGACCTTGTAATCTAAGACATGAACTTTTTTACTGCTTGAGACTCTAGTGACTCTATATACTTCTATAACTTTCTAATTTACCTTTATTTTCTACCAGCTCAATTGGAAAGTCTCAAGCACTGTGCACATTTTGCAATATTTATCAAACAATTGCCGTCTTAAAACAAGCAGAGGTAACAATAGATGTTTATTTCTGTGCTGATTGCCGGCCCTGAGAAATATAAATAATCTCGCTTTTCTACACGTGAGATTATAGTAGTGTGATTATAGTGCACTGATTGATGTGACAATATTGTGTCCAAGTGTGACCTGACTTCTTAATGAAGTAATGAAGAATGTGACCAGCGCGTGAGAAATGGCATTTGTATGAAATTTCATGGAAATTTGGTGTACGCTAGAGGTTAATTAAAAATTACTTGGCTGGTAATTTATATAATCTTACTTACTCGCTCTTTTCCACAAAACGATCAATAAGATCGGGAAACCTCTTTAATCTTACCTGCATTATATATACCTGCACTATCTTACCTGCATTTCAATCATATTTCCGTCTCTAATTAGTATCCTGATTTCTGCATATTTTATGGAAATAATAAACAGTTTCTAGTAATTTGTATGAAAGATAACTTTTGCAAACTTCTATTCATTTCAAGAGTAGAGAATATTTCAATCTTCAGATTAAGTTATAGATTTACAGTAAGAGTGACTAGACCTCTTGTATTAAAATACGGACTTTTCAATAAAAAATCCTTGAACTCAGAATCCATACTACTAGACGCGCCCCATTCTTTTCGTATATTATTCTAAAGGGATTTTAGATGATCCATCAATATAGCTAGCTATCTTAGCATAGTTTAATTTACTATCAATAATGAACTTAATTGTGCAGAAAAGCTCTCTCATATTATGAATTAAGTTTAAGATTATACAAAATACACCTATACGTAGTTCCAGTCTGAAATATTTCTGATTTAAAGTAAAATTAGCCATTACATCATGCTTGTGATGATAATATCTTGATACGCTATAAGTTGAATTAGTAAATAGTGAATAGTGAATACACAATGTGTATTCAGTATAACTTCATCTCACGACATCATATCACGTGATCTTCATACTTTTTAATTGGTCCGACTTACATCATTACTGTTTTACTGTACTAGGGATAAACAAGCATATCAATACTAGCTATTCACTTATAATCAAGCACATAAACAATTGGAGGAAAGTCCCATGTTACCAGGACATTACATTGAACAAACCAACGAACAAGAAAACAAACTAAAGTACTCTCTAACCTGGACAGTACTTAGATATCAAATAAAAATGTAACTCTTCTGTATCTCTATAAGATTGCACTGACACAGGTTCAAGATTTGACCAAGCGAGCTGAGATGGTGCTGGATAACGCGGAGATGCTTGACGCACGATCCTTCGTGCGCGCGCACGACATCGTCAACGGTAACCAGAAGCTCAACTTGGCGTTCGTTGCTAACTTGTTCAACATGTACCCTGCTATGGATGATGTAGGCGACTTTGAGATTATAGAGGAGACAAGGGAGGAGAAAAGTAAGTTTTATAATTTAATTATAATTGTCATATTTTAATTGATTGATATGTATAAGGTGAGAAATATAAATTATGAGATGTAATAACTCTGAATAGTACATGATTATTTGGACGAATTTGATACGGCGCTGGGAAAAGAGGGCCGAGAGGAGTTTGGTGAGAATAGTGCTCTTATTGTACTGTGTACCCTACTGTACTGTGTACCCTACTGTACTGTGTACCCTACTGTACTGTGTACCTACTGTACTGTGTACCCTCCTGTCATGTACCTACTGTGTACCCTACTGTACCTTATCATAGTGCCCTGTTATTCAGGATATCATGATTCTAAGCAAAATGTTTCTAGTTTTGTGAAAAGTGCTCATTAGATTTACACCTCGTATCTGAGAGAAACACTGTACGTTTTACATTTGTGAAATAATCTCTCAATAATAGTGACTGTTGCCATGGTTATCGTATCACACATTTGTTTTTTGTTGAGAAAAACTAGCACTTAAAATGCATGTACTGTTGTTCGGTGTTTTGCGTCCGTTCAGTGTTCATGTATTAAGTGGTATAACGTGTTACGACTTTACGAAAATTAACTTGTAAGAGTGTTAATTTAATTGAAGTTGCAAGTTTTGTGATTGGTGAAATTTTAACTCTTAAATTTTCATTTTTGGTAACTTTTTATGAAGTAACTTTTAATAAATAATATAGAAAATATCAGAATGCAACGTTGTTATGTTCAGCGGTATAAATTTCCTAATTTTAAAAGTTTTAACATTTAGATTTACGGTTATAACGGTAAGGATATGGTAATATTTTTCAATTTAATATTAATTTTTCGTCCCAACAATGTAATTTTAACAGTTTGATTAAAGGTAGTGCACTTTTAACATTCACTCTCTAGTAAGGAGACATCATATAATTATAATATTATATGATTCATATTAATTATGCAAGTGTTCAGGGTGCTTTTAAAAGAGGGTTTAAGAACACATTCCTGATGTGAACATTTACATCCAGCATGCTTAATATAAACATCCAGGAATAACTTACATTCAGAATTTTACGTCTAGGAGCGTATTCATAGCACATCCATGATCATGTTCACAGCACTTCAGAAATTGTGAACTGCATGATAATATCCTACAATTTTGAAATGCATTGTTATTTCGTCACAACTATAGCTCTAACAGGGATGTAGAAATTACAAATGTTGGTTTCTACTCTCCCTTTGTGTAAAACCTTGACGCTTCTTTTTTTAAGATTGTATTGAAAATTGTAACAGGGAGGAAGGTCTGTAACATTTAGGAAGTTAATTACAAATCCCCAGTCGCTCTCTGGGAAAATTCAGATGTACAGAAAATTCTAGAAAACACTGCTCCAGTCGTTCTCTGGGAAAATTCAGATGTACTAGGAAAAAGGACTTTGAGTCTCTTCCTTCCTCATTATACTTTTAGATATAAAATAGGATATTTCTTGATTAGCTGCACTGTATGGCGTGGGTACAAACATATTTAAATATTTCAGCAATGAAAAGGTGGATCCAGAGTTTAATATGTGAGCAGATCGAATACTTTGAAGACTCAGATGACGAAGAGGAAGAAGAGGAATTCCAAGATTGCGTGGAATTTTATGAGGCCTCTGAAGGATCAGGCAGAGCCCCTGAGGCAGAGGGAGGAGATAATAATTCAGATAAAAAGGATGGAACTGCTGATGGAAATTCCGTTGAAATTCCCAGTGGGACTTCCACCGGAGGCTCAACAGGAGCCTCTACTGGGACAGCCAATACTAGCTCTGATAGGTCACATGGGGGAGCTGCAGGAGAGGATGCGGCTAAAGATGCGGCTAAAGATGCGGCTAAAACTGGTGGCGGTGAGAAGATGACACTAGATCCTCGAGCATTCTTCAGCAGATTCTACTTTCTCATCTAGCTAGCACGCTTCAACAGATTCTCTCTGACTCAGCCCCAGCCACTTCTTTCTAAATTGACCAGCACACAACAAAGATTAATATATCTACGATCACCTTGATAATCAGCAACTTAGTTGATTTCGTAACATTTGTACTTTTTCTTCACTTCTGATGATTGCAAAGAACTATTTAATGAAGAGCATTTAATTGGTAAATCCCTTAACTAAACCGTCGGTATGTTTCAATATCAGAAAAACATCTGTTTTTAAAATTCCTATTTACTACAACCATGTGGCATGATCTCATTACTCTTGAGGAATTTGAGGAATGTAAGCGAACATTTACATTTAGCATGCTTCATATTTACACTCAGATGTGAGGAGACTAATATTTAATGTGTGTCCCGCAGTGGCGTAACGTTGCCTGTTGGCCCCCGCCCCCCCCCCGCTACTGGTGTCCCGCAGTGGCGTAACGTGCCTGTTGGCGTCCCCCCCCCCCGCTACTGGTGTCCCGCAGTGGCGTAATGTTGCCTGTTTGGCCCCCCCCCCCTACTAGCGCCCCCCCCGCTACTGGTGTCCCGCAGTGGCGTAATGTTGCCTGTTGGCCCCCCCCCCCCTCTACTAAGCGCCCCCCCCCCGCTACTGGTGTCCCGCAGTGGCGTAACGTGCCTGTTGGCGCCCCCCCCCCCCGCTACTGGTGTCCTGCAGTGGCGTAACGTTGCCTGTTGGCGCCCCCCCCCCCCCGCTACTGGTGTCCTGCAGTGGCGTAACGTTGCCTGTTGCCCCCCCCCCCCCGCTACTGGTGTCCTGCAGTGGTGTAACGTTGCCTGTTGGCGCCCCCCCCCCCCGCTACTGGTGTCCCGCAGTGGCGTAACGTTGCCTGTTGCCCCCCCCCCCCCGCTACTGGTGTCCCGCAGTGGCGTAACGTTGCCTGTTGGCGCCCCCCCGGCCCCGCTACTGGTGTCCCGCAGTGGCGTAACGTTGCCTGTTGGCGCCCCCCCCCGCTACTGGTGCCCCCCCCCCCCCCGCTACTGGTGTCCCGCAGTGGCGTAACGTTGCCTGTTGCCCCCCCCCCGCTACTGGTGTCCCGCAGTGGTGTAACGTTGCCTGTTGGCGCCCTCCCCCGCCCCCCCCCCCCCCGCTACTGGTGTCCCGCAGTGGCGTAACGTTGCCTGTTGCCCCCCCCCCGCTACTGGTGTCCCGCAGTGGCGTAACATTCCTATTGCAACTTAATTTGATTAAGCCGGGTTACCATAGAAAAACTGCAGTAATAACCCACTTCTTCTTTTGTGAATGACTAGCTCAGCTATGCTAGAACAAATTCCAGAAAATACCTGTGTTTAGTCTATGAGTTACATAATTGGCCAGCTGCCCAACAGCTACCTATAATAATAACTATCTGTTACGAGCGCCTCCCCATCTTTACCCCTCTCAGAAACTAGTTGCCAGGGTTATTGCGCGGATAAGGTTTCAGATAATGGTAGTCACCAGTTTCAAAGTTGGTAGAATGTAATAAGGTAGAATTAGAACAATTAACCCGCAAACTATCCGGGGGAGCTTTTGTAACAGAATGATTTTGGTGGTGTCTCTTGACAGTGTACCGCTTCATAAACAGCCCAGATTATATTTCTTGTAATTCAAATATTCAACTCATCTTAGTGATAATATCATGATGGGTATATTATTATTATTATTATTTTGATTTACGACTTTCATCTATGAACGATTAGAGCACACCAAAATCTAAATTCCTAAAACTGTTATCACATTTCATATTCTCACCTGTGGTTAACAATAAAACGTGGATACGGTTATATCATATTCAAACTAAACTTTGAGCAGTTATAATGTGTTGAGTGTTAGTGTAGCCCTATGTGTGAGAGGGTACCACAGAAATAGAGTGATACAATTCCAACTCCAGTAATGATTGCATTCCATAACCATTGTACAGGCGCCGACTAATGCTCTGATATTTCCAACAATATTTTAATTACAGCATTTATATGGAGCCAGATGATGATAATGCGTATATTTTCAGCTATGAGGAACTGGATGAACAGTCTTGGGGCTACTCCTCGTGTTAAATATATCTACCTTTTCAGCTATGAGGAACTGGATGAACAGTCTTGGAGCTACTCCTCGTGTTAAATATATCTACTTTTCAGCTATGAGGAACTGGATGAACAGTCTTGGGGCTACTCCTCGTGTTAAATATATCTACTTTTCAGCTATGAGGAACTGGATGAACAGTCTTGGAGCTACTCCTCGTGTTAAATATATCTACTTTTCAGCTATGAGGAACTGGATGAACAGTCTTGGGGCTACTCCTCGTGTTAAATATATCTACTTTTCAGCTATGAGGAACTGGATGAACAGTCTTGGAGCTACTCCTCGTGTTAAATATATCTACTTTTCAGCTATGAGGAACTGGATGAACAGTCTTGGAGCTACTCCTCGTGTTAAATATATCTACCTTTTCAGCTATGAGGAACTGGATGAACAGTCTTGGAGCTACTCCTCGTGTTAAATATATCTACTTTTCAGCTATGAGGAACTGGATGAACAGTCTTGGGGCTACTCCTCGTGTTAAATATATCTACTTTTCAGCTATGAGGAACTGGATGAACAGTCTTGGGGCTACTCCTCGTGTTAAATATATCTACTTTTCAGCTATGAGGAACTGGATGAACAGTCTTGGAGCTACTCCTCGTGTTAAATATATCTACTTTTCAGCTATGAGGAACTGGATGAACAGTCTTGGGGCTACTCCTCGTGTTAAATATATCTACTTTTCAGCTATGAGGAACTGGATGAACAGTCTTGGAGCTACTCCTCGTGTTAAATATATCTACTTTTCAGCTATGAGGAACTGGATGAACAGTCTTGGGGCTACTCCTCGTGTTAAATATATCTACTTTTCAGCTATGAGGAACTGGATGAACAGTCTTGGGGCTACTCCTCGTGTTAAATATATCTACTTTTCAGCTATGAGGAACTGGATGAACAGTCTTGGAGCTACTCCTCGTGTTAAATATATCTACTTTTCAGCTATGAGGAACTGGATGAACAGTCTTGGGGCTACTCCTCGTGTTAAATATATCTACTTTTCAGCTATGAGGAACTGGATGAACAGTCTTGGGGCTACTCCTCGTGTTAAATATATCTACGAAGATCTGAAGGACGGTCTTGCAATCATCCAGGTTTGCAGCAATCTTCTAATGTTTTTCTGTGTAAGGTAGAAGTGGTCTCTATTATTCTGGTTTATATTTGCCGATAACCTAATTCTTTTGGCTGAAGAAGCTAAATTGGTAGATTGATCGGTGAACCCTAACCAAGTTCTCAAGGATCAACCCTCTCATTTATCTTAGTCCTTACGCTAATTTAACCCCCCCCCCCCCCCCCCCCCACCTTAACCTTTACCACGAGCTGAGCGATTAGCCAAACGTAGACTGAGGACTCCATACCAGGCTTTACAGCCTTTAGCTCTATGTCTAACCCCAGTCCCTAACTGCAACCCTACCGGCCTAACGTATACTCTTGCGTGTTTCCTTACCCAAGCAAGACAGGTAGCATACCCAACGAGCCTAACTGTTACCACATTCCACTCCCTGTTTTCATTGCATGACCTCTAAAAGCATTTGTTCTGCGGAACGACGGAAGTCGATTATCTCAAGATCCTATTGAGTACTGTATGTGATTTTCTTGAAACTTTCCGGATAGCAAGACAGGTACTGCAAGAGTAACATACTGTGACAGTTAGAATATAAATTTTATGTGCCAAATTGAGATATCGATTCAAACACAAGAATAACTTTATGTTAGTGAATTGTATGGATCAATATCTCGAATTTGGCACATAGAAATTTATCAAAATTTGCATGGTATGTCCATCTTACCATCTGGAAAGTTTCAAGAAAATCGTATATTCAAATTTGGATAAAATCCACCGTGTTCCGTAGAATTCACTAATTTGTTTTATACCCAAACAATTGTATTCAGATCTAGAAACAATCTTAAAACGTTTTTTGTTAAGTAACATTAAATGTACTGCTAAAAACCTTGACTTTCGGCCTTGCAATTTGAAACAGTTTTGTCGAAAGTTCATTTTCTATGAGTCCCTTTGTAGATGTTCTCCGTGTATACTGAATACGTAGCGCGCGGTGACATAAAATCTCCAAAAGGACTTCGCGCACTCTTGTTTAGCAGCTACATTAACATAGAGCGCGTCAGTCCGTGCTCGGTCGCACAGAAGCACGTGCGAAGATTGAGTAGATTCATATCTTGTAGATCGATCTCTCGATTCTAACTATTTAGCCGCAGGTGCATAGGCATTGACAAGCAACACAACTGATTTATCTCAAGCTTCACGACTTAAATTTTCAGCTGTTCGACAAGATACAGAACGGATGTGTTAACTGGAAAAAGGTAAACACGCCTCCTTTCAAAGCTCTTGGTGGTGCCATGAAACAGATAGAGAATTGTAACTACGCCATTGACCTTGGACACAACTTGGGCTTCGTTCTTGTCGGTAGGTTCCTCGGTCAGAATTTCGATAACTTGGTGTATCCAGTATCGAATCGTAATATTTATTTCAATCAAAGTGTGCTATTCAATAAATTGCTCTTTACTGGGCCGCGCTCAGCCTGTCATTCCGCCGAATCTCTATTCGGTTGTTTTATGAACATAATAGCCTGAGGTCCCCAGGTAAATTGCTCTATGATATTTTATATTGAATATCGTAATGATTCTAGAATGGTAAGTCAAAAGGAATTGCAAACCAATTTTACTGAGCTACGACTAACACACAACTGAAATTTAAGAAAATGAATATGTCCATTGCGTTCAGGAATTGACGGTAAGAACTTGCACGACGGAGACAAACTGACTCTGGGACTTGTCTGGCAGATGATGAGACATTACACTCTAGCTATGTTGACACACGACGGCAAGATCATGAAAGATAACGAAATCATCAAGTGGTGTAACAAGTAAGTTGATGATCATAAATCTTTTCGGCATATTCACCCGTTATTAGTGAATAATTAGCAGCGAGTAAAAGAATCGAATGTCATACAAATACAATGTTGCAAATTTGATTAAAAACTAATAATAATATTCAAAGCGACTGAAACTGGCTAAACCCATCCTAATTAAAACATATTGGTCACACTTTAAAAGCGAATACTCATAATTTGTAACTAAATTTGATCACAGCAAGCTGGAGAGCGCTGGCAAGACCACAAACTTTAAGTCTTTCAAGGACTCTTCTCTGGGAACCTCTCGTCCTATTGTTGACCTGATAGATGCTATCAGTCCTGGTTACATCAACTACGATCTCGTCACAGCTGCCGAAACAGACGATGTTAGTTCTCATTTGTTTAATTGTTAAGTTTTACTTGGAGAATCGCTGTTTGCAGTATGTACAAACATTACTAATATTTGATGACTAATATTTCGTTTAAGTATGCTAGGTAATGTTAAACCATGTTTTTATTTCCAGGATAAGTTCCTGAATGCTCGATATGCTATCACCATGGCCAGAAAGATCGGCGCAAGAATATTCGCTCTGCCAGAGGACATCACGGAGGTAATTTATGGAAATCAATTAATCTCTAATTAATTTTAATTACTTTAACCTCGACTTCTTATTTTGAAAAGAATCACTGCTTAGTGTTTATCGGGGTCAACAGAATATCTCATTATGGCTACAAATACCACATGTATTCAAACTCAAAATGGCCAAAAAGGATTAAAATTGTGTGGGGGGGGGGGGGGGAATCGGAAAAAACCTACATTTTAATATACTTTAATATACCTACAATTAGTAGATTTATATTCTTCCGTTTTTCGTTAAGATTTACAAGATAAGCCAATTGTTAGTCCCCTGAACTCATACTTCATATATTTTAGCCCATAAATTGGTCAAATATCAATATCTTTGAACAAGACTAACTTTACATGAAAGGTAAATCTAATCTATACATTAGAGGCCTTTAAAGAAATTAAGCGGCCAAATTTTGAATCGAGATAAGATAGGTATATTAAAGTATGTTAAAGTATATTAAAGTATATCCCCGGGTCAAAATTGGAAAAAAACCTACATTTTAATATACTTTAATATGGTTGCCCCCCCCCCCCCCCAATTCGTGATCATTGCTGATTGTCTTGAGCAATTCTAAATCACAATAGCCCCCACCCCCAACCATATATGTTATTGTCTAATATAAATATTATTCCAGGTCAACCCGAAGATGATAATGACAGTATTCGCCTGTCTTATGAGTGTAGGATTTGCTAAGGACAGGAAATAAACTCTACATTATATTAGACGTTTCTTACTCTTCTAGCCTCACCTGGTGTTTTTCCGTTTTTAACAGCTTAATCATTATTTCCACTCATTTGAGATGCGGGCAACTTTTTGGTTAACAATGATAATTTAACGATGAAGAATTTTTGCACATATATTTGAGAGTGGAGCTGCTGTGCCAATAGCAGGTTTCGAGGTCGGTACAAAGAAAAATAATTAACATTTTTGGCAACTGTGTTTTATATATATTACGAAATAATTGCTATTTCTTGATTTCTCCTTTTTTATGTTGTATAACTATGATGTATTAAATACACGATAATGTTACTTGATACAATTCTTGGTTTCAGTCCATCTTTTGGTATGGTAATGTTGGTAATTTGCATGACTCTGGAATCTGTGATATAAAAAGAAATAAAAAACGTCGTTCTCAATATTTTGTTATCAAATCATAATAAATAAAAAATATACTATCCCGAGTGAAAAGTTCATTAATCGTAACCTTAGAATAGAAGACGAAAATTGAAAAATAAGAACTTAATTTATACTAAAGCAAGTCCACTTATTGCTTCTTTGGAGGCACTGGTACAGGTCTGACTTGTTTGTAGCTTTTCAGAGCCTCAGCATACCACTTCAACTCCTTAGCTTGCTTGACCATGTTGGCCTTCACTCTGTCGTCTGTTAAGTTGCCTTCTTCATCAAACATTGAGCCTACCGACATGACGGTACACGACGCTGGTACCGGTACCATTCCCAGTTCTGTCACGTGAGCTTTCAGGTTTATCTGAATCCGGCATCCTCCAAAAGGACCCACACTGTACGTTAACAGAGCTGAGGAAAGTTTTGATTACAGATGCTATTAGTTATTTATAAAATATATAGAAAATGCTAGATTTATTTTAATTTGAACACCTGATTTTGCTTGATCAGGGGTAAATTTGGTACCATTAGAGTGATGACTGATGACTTACCAACAGGTCTGTCCTTGTAAGCAGCAGGCGGGTAGTGGTCGAGCATGTTAGTGAGGGCGGGGGGCAGGGCTGAGTTGTACTCAGCAGAACAAATTATAAAACTGTCAGCTTCCTCCAGCTCTTTCTTCTTGTCGTGCATCCATTGTGGAAAACCGGACTGAAATTGAAATTGATATCTAAGTGTATGTTAAGTGATAGTTCAGTCAGATGCAAAACTCCGGACTTTTCATAAAAAGATTAGATGGTGTAAGTAAATCGACCAATTGATGCTAATTTGCTAAAATAATAAAACTTCTGAAAACTGAATTGTATAGAAAATATTTCTTACTGCATCTGGAACAAGATGCAGAGGCTGTTCTAGGATTGTGTAGGGACTATCTTTGGGGTCCCACAGTGACACTTCAAGACCTTCTTCCTCCAGAATCTCCTTCATTGCTTTTCCTACCCTGTAGGGTATTAAAGTATTAACATGAAATTATTGGTATTGAATTTAACAGCTAAAGGTTTTACCTGCCTTCTGTTTTCTCGGCCATCACTGTTTTTCACTCAAGAACTCTGCGCGCAAACTTTGATATTTCGCAACCGGCTAATCATATTCATAGACCATTTTAAAACCTGTTTTTTCTGGATATATTTACTGGGCGGCGCTCATTCTCAGCCTGTCATTCCGCCGTATCTCTATTCTGTTTATGAACATGATAGCCTGGGGTCCCCAGGTAAGGATATATGAGCATATCACTCGACATAAACAACATAAACAAACTCTTGTGATTTTTCGTTTGACAATTGACTGGTTTAGATGTTAGAACTAAAAACCGAAATAAATAGATCCTTGGCTTTTGGTAGAACCAATGTTTTCTAGTCTTGGTAGTGGTACAACAAAATTTTTGCCCCTCA
The DNA here is from genome assembly GCF_026151205.1 of Bolinopsis microptera. Taxonomy (NCBI): domain Eukaryota; kingdom Metazoa; phylum Ctenophora; class Tentaculata; order Lobata; family Bolinopsidae; genus Bolinopsis; species Bolinopsis microptera. Next base: position 17,604,350 of record NC_087079.1, read on the forward strand.
ATCTTTACCTGTCGCCCCATGATCCCTCGCCTGTGAAACTAGCACCTTTCCTACAGGATGAAAGGAACAGGATCGTCTTTAGCTTATCAGCCATCTTTTATCTGTGTATTAGAAAAAGTTTATTAATAAACATTCTAGCAATCATTTTACCTTTTCAACAAAGCTGCAACAAATCTGAACCAATCATAACAACAAATCAATACTGCAGCAGTGCAGCAGCAAAGTTAGATCTTGAAAGGCTGAGCCGTGAGCGTTAGTTGTAGTTCTAGTTTTTAACATTGTATGTTCAGTACACAGTAAGGAGCATCACGGCTCTCGACAGGCAAAATGAAACAAGGCAAAATGAAACAAGGCAAAATGAAACAAGGCAAATGACTTGAAAACTAAATGAAAATGAGTGTCAAAACGTGTACTAAATTAAAATACTAAACACTAACAACAAACACAAAATGTAAAGCAACAGAGTGCTAACTGGGAGGTATTAACCAAATGATTATGCTAATTTTCATAATTATAACTATGAATTAAACAGGAATTAAACTTGAAATGACCAAGGAGAACACTAACGAACTTGTCTTGGTAATACAACAATTCATAAAGATGATCACAACTGTACAAAATCGACAGAAAGCTATAAAAAATGAGATCTTAAAAATTAACCGCGTTACACTTCACACTTACAACTTTACATTTACAATTCACGAAAGAGAAACAAAATCAAATATATAATAATTTAAATGTGTAAAACTGATTTAACGGAGGGGCCGGGGGTTTAAAAATTGTCTAAAAAGTGATTACGTAGTATGTGAACGACCCCATAATAGTTTTGTCATTCGTCTAGTGAGGAGTATTTCACCAGTATTCAACTATTAAAACCCTACACTAGAGTCAGTAAAACAAACGTTAAACTACAGAGAGAGCAATGTGAGTGTGTGTGTAAAGTGTAAACGGATCTATGTTTAACATTCCTGACCAGCATAGCTTTATATTTGAATGTACAACTGCACAGAGGCGGCTCTGCAATTCTACATACATAAAGTCACACACACACACTGCATTGACAGTTGATACACGTTGTAGGTCCCGGCGTGCACGAGATCAGAGAGGCCTACAAGTACAACTTGTAGTAAACACTGCACAGTCACTTACATGATCTCCAATCTCAGTCACACACAGCATTTATTTCGAAGAAAATGTAAATAATTGAATCAGATTAAGTGCGGTTTAAGCTGAATAAACGATAAAGTAGAGTTATGTCATCTCGTTTAACTTTTAAAACTGAAACTAGTTTTTGAATACTGACTTTAAAATCAAATTAAAAGGGTAGGAATAATTACCCGCTGAGTCAAAACCCGCATTAGGTGACCCAATAGTATCTTAAACAATAATCTCATAATCAGTTCTTTCTCGTGGATAATTAAGTCATTATTAGCCATTAGGCACCACATTCCATGGTCATAAGGTCTAAACAGTGAACACCGACTATTACACCTCATCACTCCCGTCTTGAACCGCTTTTCATTTTTATTTAAATCGTTATATTACAAACAGACAGACAGACAGACAGAAAACACAAATTCTGGGATTATTAAGGTGATTATTAGTGTAATTTTGGAAAATTGAAGCTTCGCCACTTTGGTCGTCATAAGCATAATAATATTAATATATTATTATTAGGCGCTCAAATTCCTACATGTTTAATATAAGTTCAATTGTTCATTTGAGAAAACTTTATAAATAGGAATGAATCCAAAGTGAAATGAGCCACATCTGAAAGAATTTTCAGTTTTAAGAATTTTGAGTTTAATGAGATAGCCATAATGTTGCCAAATGTGATCCTTTGTTCCTCTATTTTTGAAGTTTCTGACTGTTTGATTTGACCTTAAAATTCTCCAAACTGAAAACTTAACTTAATCTCCCTGCTAAGTGTTCTCGTTCATCTCGTTGGACTGTTCTCTAGTTTCCTTTGCACCCGTGCGATATTCTTCCCAGACAGTACAGATTTTGGTAATCGTACGAGTGTTCTTTACCAAGGTACGATCAGTTTCTAGCTTTTTTAACAAAAAGTCTTATTATCCTATGATCAAGTTTACAGAAAGAACTCGTTAGCCTTGTCCATGTCTTCAGAAATTAATGCTATGTCGTCTGCAAAGTCATGAAAAGAGAGTCTGGACTTAGATGGCCCACAGAACGATAGCATGAGGATTCTCTGCCTGCCTCTGGGGTACAGCGCCGGAGTTATCTGTTTGGAGATGATGGAGGTGAGTGGCAAGTGAAATGAAGGGGAATGGGATTTAGTACCAAATGGATGATAACCAGAAATAATGAGTTACTAGACAACATGAGAGTAGTGAGTATAGTCCTTTTGTGTCTAGGTCATTCCAGTCTGGTCCAGTTCCTCAGGTACGATTAGGCGTTTAGTGTGAAGTTGAATATAGTGGTGATGTAACTCGTTTGAACTTCTTTGCACTGTGCTCTGTTTCAGTCGCCCTGATCCATATACTGCAGCAGTAGGTTACATCACGTGGGGCTGACATGTGAAGGATGCCGTAGCTTTTGTGGTTATATTGATAATATGTTCGTTGAACTTACGTATGCTGTCCAAGGTCACTTCTAGAAATTAAGCTGATTTGGACAGACTTACAGTAGTGTTGCCCACTATTATATGTCTTAGAGTATACTTTCTATTCCAGGTGAACATGACCAATGACTATCTGAGTTTTAAGGGCGCTGATAGATAGTTCTTTGGTTTTGCACCATTTCTCTATCGTGTTGATACAAGTTTTGGATGTTCTGTTCCAGAAGATATCTGAATCATTCCCTTCCGCTTGAGAGGCCAGATCATCTGCAAAATCTTGCAGGTAATCTGTTATGTCTTTCGCAGTATAGGCAAGAATATCATCGAGTTGTAGGTTCCATAGGAATGGGGAGAGTATGCCTCATTGTCGGGTCCAGCAGCCTTCAAAGTCATACGCGTGTGTATATACGAGTAGTATAAATAATAATAAAACATCATCTTAGTGTTTTAGTTTGATAGTTGGTGACAAAGTGAGAGTTTTATTGTTTTACTATAAATATAACATTATGCTCATAATATATATTAACATTTTTGCACCTTTTATTGGAATAAAAAGCTTTTAGTTGTTGAAGTCATGAAAATCGTAGATAAAATAGTCATATGCTTTTTCGCACCTCTTTACAAATATTTCCTATAAATGCCTAATTGAAAACTATCACTATCAGTCATACTGTCAAACCGCAAAAAATCGTTCGAGATGAAATTATTTTATGCTGCTTGTATCTTTCATCGCATATGGTTGATGATATTGATAATTCAGTTTGGTTCTATGGGTACGGCTAAAACGAACAATGAATATTACCACAATAGTAAGTACAACTACAATAGTTCAATAACTACCCATTTTTTCATATCTGGTACAGTTGAACATTTTTTACTTTATTTTAATCAAAAACAGTACAAAATATAACTTCAAGTTGGAAATAAACTCAAAATTGTGCTAATTTTCAATTTTGTTGGTTTTTATTTCATCGCACAGTCAGAACATGGGAGATATAGGCAAACATACACTATGAAGATTACAGTATAAAAAGTATGCTGGGCTGATAAACGGCTGGAATACCCAAAAATGTTTTTAGAGTCCACCGAACGTTCAAGTGGACGGGATTATACAAAAATCGGCCTTTTTTTAAAAAAAGCGACCTAAAATTCGGGGAAATGCAGCCTCTTTTCGACTAAAAATGTTTTTAAAGACTTTTATAGAAGTTCAAGTCATATATATGTTATTTTGATACCTTAAAAACTTCATATGTATATGTAAAATCGTAGCATATAGGCATAGCTTAGTTTCGTAATGCTATAAATTTTAGATTTTGTTGAATCAAAAAGCTTTTAGCTTTTGAACTCTCAGTCATGAAAATCGAAGAAATGTCCTTTCAATGTAAACAATTGGGGTGTAAAAATGGCAAATGGTAAAATGGGTTTTAGCCGTTGAAATCATGAAAATCGAATACGCGTCCTTTCTCGGTAGATATATGGCAGATGCAGTGGCCTTATAGTCATATATAATCAAACCGTATAAACAATGTTGGTGATGAAAACCTATCGTATTGCTGTTTATATCCTCCATTGCATTCGCTTGGTACGATTGATAACCCAGTTTGGTTCTATGAGTATGGTTTCAACGAACAATGATTACATTCAGAATAGTTAGTCTATAAATAGTTCGATAATTGAATAGTTTTCATATGAATACTAACAGTAATTATACAAATAGCTTATAATTTTACTCAAGTCAACTTGAAGTTGAAAGTAAAAACTCCGGTTATGTGTTTTATGGAGTGAAGATTTTCAATCTACAATTTTGTTATGTGTTAAGTTTAAAATAGTTAAATTACATGTCGATTACATGTGATGAACTACATTTTTGTAACTTCGTAGGACCTTAAATGTGGGATTTCTACCCACTCAGATGACTGATATACATATTATTTGTTTGTTTGGATATCATTTATAGCGAGGGTTTAATACAACGATTGGTTTCTGAGCGATTACAGCAAATCACATTCACATGTAGGTATATGACTCTTTATAAACTCTTAGTCACTTAGTATAACTATAATATTTTAAATATCAAGTAAACAATTCACTAGTTCGAAGTCAAATTCTTCCAGGTAGTCTTACTCCAACTTGCGAGATTCAAAATAATAGAGGCTTTCTCAAGTACGTCTGCGAAGAACTAGCGAACTCAACGTCAGGTCCTCTTGGGCATCATGGTTTCCACAAATGTGTTAACTCATCACTATTCTATAATTCCTTCATCGCCAGAAGAGCCAGGTATTATTAATATATATTTTTTCTTTCTCCTTCTCCGTGTCCTTCTCCCTTTACTGATTAACGATTATAATTTATCAAACAACCAATGGTTTAACAAGAATTGCGCCGGTTAGCGGACGCTAGATTTCCATCGCCCGTAATTAATTACAATTAACAATCGTTTCATATTTGTTAAATTACCAAATTTCTTTGGGGCGTTACAGAGAACAAAATGGAGGGGTTGCCGTTGTCAATTATTTGAATCGAAAGTTAAACGACCGGACAACCGTAGCGCAGCCTGTGCAGTGATATGCATGATGCAGTTAAAAGGACATCTGTCCGACAGCGACTCTTGTCCGACTCAATATGTTACCAGAAAAAAAAAGACATCTGTCCGAAATTGTGATCTAATTGCAATACGACACATTTCCATTTTCCAATTAGAGACATGATCTGAACTGAGATATGACCTGAGCTGAACTCTACCATAGTTTATTTTCATTTGATGTCAAAAATTGGACAATAGTTTAAATGATATATAAATAACTGATCTCCATACCGCTCTCCTGTGTGTAATGTAGGCTGTGATGTGATTGGCAGCTTGTTACAGCTTGTTAGTGTACGGCTAGCATGATCCTGTCCTCAAATAGTCAATCACGTATCGGTGGATCAGATCTCAATGGATCAAATCAGCATTATATTAGGACTGTAGGAGCAACGTCACAAGATTACACGTGAGCTTGTGAAATACGAACGTGATCCGAAATTGCAAATGTGATCCGAAAGTTGGAAAGATGTCGCCAAAAACGACTCCTATCTGACAGCGACTCTTGTCCGAAACCGGTAATTCGACTGTCGGACAGATGTCACCCAATCAAATCTGTGGTAGTTAATACAATGTGAATCATAATAAAATGTATCGTTCATTTCGTCTAAATATAATGAATCAATCTATTGGCAATCATGTTCAACATGATAGTCATAACATCATAATTATACAACAACATAACGGATTACTAATATCGGGTTGCACCAAGCACCCACAACAAAATGAGAAGTTTGTATCGCATGAAGTTAACGAAAGCTTAAACGACAAATATCAATGCGAATCAAAATGTATAATAGCGAAAAGAGATATACATGCGCGACGTACACGATTTACTAGCTCGATTCTTGGTATAGAGTACACCTTGACAGTTGACATAAAAGCATTGTAAAATGCGCGCGCGACCATCAAGTGATAATTTGTAAAGGAGCACGTGTTTGCGGAGGTTAATGCATGTTTTGCTTTGTGACACGACGAAAAACCTATACCCACTATACCCATTCTCAAATCCTACCACTTCTAACCATCTATTGCCTTTTTAGGCGATGGAAAAAATTCTTGGCCTGGCTTGTGTATAACCTTTACCGGCCTAGTGAATAATCCGCGCCCCGATAAAAGCCGTCTGGAGAAACTCCACAAACTTTAAGTAAGTTAGGTCTTAATGTTAATGTACGCTGTACATTTTCTAAAAAAGTTTAAGATGGTTTAGTTAGAAGTGGTAGGAATTGAGGATAGGTAGGGTAGGTAGGTAAGTTTTACGTGTCACGTGTCACAAAAGAAAACATGTGCTCCTTCATATTATCACGCGATGGTTGCGCGTGCGCATCTTACACTGCTTTTATGTTAAGGTCGTGTACTCTAGTTCTACTATATCACGAATCGAGCTAAATTGTTTGCGTCGCGCGTGTAATGTACTTCTTTCCACTGTTAGTGTTATACATTTTGCTACGTATTGATATTTGTCGTTTAAGCTTTTGTATACTTCATGCGATACAAACTTTTTATTTTGTTGTGGGTGCTTGTTGACCATTCAATTGTTAATGGTAGGAGGTGCACGATAAAAATAAACTTGCTCGGATTTTAAAAATTTTTGTACCACTGTTTTCTAGAGATTGTGAGAATTTCCACAATACCAAATTTGTCATACCTTTTTGGAAAGATCAGTGAGTTTCGCCTAGGTGCCATATTTGATGGTGCGCGGCTTTTGGAGCAAAAGTAGCTATAAAAGTCGCGTAATTTGACCAAATTCGTCCAAATTTGACCATTTTTGTCGTATTATTCGGATTTATCTTCAGTTCCTTAAATGAGATCATTCTGGAAATTGGCGACGACCTTCCAATAGGGCTTTCACAACTGTCCGAAAAATTTGGTGGATATCGGAGTTGATATAGTGATCAAAATGGGGCAAAATACGCTACTTTTAGCTGTAACATAATGTCTGATGGTTGGATATGCTTTAAATTTTTCGGACACTTTCCTTGTAAGTCTTTAAGTAAGCTTACCAATTTTTGTTGCAATTGGAGGTCGGGAAGGATACTCAATATCTATTTGTTTGAAGAAAATTGTGCTGGCCGAAATTTTAATTAGCGCTAAAAAACCATCCTACAGTCGGCACGCGCGGCTCACTGTCGATGGCGCACTACCTATTAATGGTCTGGCCCGGCGCACGCTACTTCGTAGCACTCGCCATCGGGAATATTTCGAGAAGAAAGCGGCGCGCGCTACTTCGAAGAAATTTAGACTAGTAACATCCGTCAATACAAGGTGCCTGGTGCTACCAAAGACTTGGTTCCCGATATTAGTATATAAATCCGTTATATTGTTGCATAAATTATAATGTTGATGTTATACTTATGTTAGGTGAGAATTTGGCTCATTTGTTATTTCGGATCAATTCCTTCCCACGAAATTTAAATGGCATTGCATTATATATGAATTTAATGCCGACTTGATTTAGTAAAAAGTTGATACATGTTTCACGCGCGAAAAGTGGCATGCAACGTATGTCAAGTAAAAAGTGCCATTACATATTCAGTCAGTTATCGACGGATATTGGATATGCCTACATAAACACAAGGAAATTATTTCAAATGTTAAATTTCGAAATCGTTGAAATTACTAATAATTAATATTTTATTATTAATGAAGTTATGAGTTTACATTTCGACTTTGTAAAGTACCCTGACGTTATGACCAAAAGAAATAATATATGACCGGCCAACCCATGACCAAAACCCATAATCATGGGTAGAGTGGACCCAGTGGCGTAACGTTGCCTGTTGGCGCTCCCCCCGCCGAAAAAGCGCCCCCCTGTTGGCGCCCCCTCCCCTTTTGGTGCCCCTCCCTAAAATTGAACAAATTAGGTGATTTTAGACTTAGAGGATACGCCGGTAAAATCTCTAAAAAAGTGTGTATCTAGAGCAAAACGCGCAGTTTTGCTAGTACTTTAGTTAAGTTTTCGAAATCGTCCCACATTCAAACGACGATTGCCCCCCCCCCCCCCCCCACTAAGACGGCGCCCCAAACCCCCCCCCCCCCCGCACTGCACAGCGGGGTCAGCGGGGCCCTTCGTTACGCCACTGAGTTGACCGCTGCCAGTTTCTCTCTTCCCCAAACAAAAGGCAATGATATCAATTTGAATGACCGTAATCAAATGCAAAATGATACCGAGAATGAAATCGGTCGCTCGCTTTTCCCATTCATCCACGGCTTACGAATTGTAATAAGTTTCGATTTATAACATGTAATCTATTAATATTACAATTGTAAATACCATGATTATGGGTTTTGGTCAAATCACATCTACAAAGCTGCCATATAGCCTGACTGACAATTTTCTCGACTGACTGACAATGTTTCTTCTTTTCCCCATTTAGAATACAAAGATTAGTATATTTTAGCTTATGATTAATATTATATTTTTACCTATAGTTTACCTAGATTATTGATATTTATCTAACGTTCGGATTCAGGAACTATTTAAAAATAGAACGCCAATTTCAACCGTCATAGTACCTTAGTTTTATTCATTTAGTAGTATAATGACGTCCCAATTCCATTTTGTATTTTCCATACTGATCTCATATACAGCTAGAATGAAAAAAGAAATATTAAAACCAATTAGCCTTAGCACTTAGAAACATCACGGAGGAGTTTATAACACACTACACGCTAAAGCACGTCGGTGTTATTTTCATAACGATCCCACGTGCTTCGCACTCGAAAGTATTATTAACTTTTAAATATAATCCCTGTGCGTGCAGGCGTTATGTGTGTTATAACTGTCTGTGTTATATTTTCAGCATTATCTACGCTTCAGTTGATGAACTATGCAAAAATGATTTACATCACTACCAAGCCTGTGGAATAGAATCAGTCAGGATTCGTCAAATCAACCCATTTTCTAGTTTTGCAACCAGTTCGATGGCAGGTAATGATTTTATCATCATATGAAATTAGTTAATATAATAAATCAATATATGTAGTTCACTATTACAACTTGAACTAACAGTAACAGTAGATGCCCAACTTAGAGAGTGTCGGATATGATTGATGTTGTGGTACATATTAAGGGTTTTTTTACATCTTTGGTAATTTTAATTCGTTTAATTCTGTTTACCTAATTTTCTCAAACCAGGTGAATACCCATGTGGATATCTCTGCCTCCCAAGACTGTCACAGATGAATACATTTACACATATTATTCACATGGCTGATATCTACACTGACGGAATTTTTGGGGTTCGTTCCTGCGATGGGAAGAATGACTGCCTTAACACAAACCTTGATGAAGCTTTCTGTGAAGATCAAAAAGACTCTGAACTGTGTGATCTTATTTGCTCCCCATATGGTGATTGCACGGACGAACAGTTTTGTAATGGTTTTGAGTACGGTGTTCAGTGTGGAGAGTTTTTGGACAACAATCTGATGCACCAAACTTGGTATTTTACTGCAAACTTTGTGTGTGACGGGGTAAAAGACTGTAAAGATGGGAGCGATGAAAAGGATTGTGTGATTAATGAAATGACAACAACGTGCCTCAATTTAAGAAAAGGGGTTATAGTACCGCTTCATAATTATACCCGATGTGCCGCAAGAGTTCGCAGCAGAATGAAATGGAATTACCCAGACGAAATCATACTATTTTGTGACGATTACAGCGACCAAACCAACTGCTCGGACCCATCTAGAGTGGGTATAGAATGCCCAGTTCGTGGATACAACACCACTGTTGCCAAGCAGATCATCTGCCTGAAATCATTACACGTCCAAACCATTCCCATCAACTCCATACCACAAATATGTGACGATGGGATCGATAAGGCGTGCGTTGAAAGCAGTGGCTCCTGTTTTATACACAAACACCTTTTGTGTGATGGTCACCCAGATTGCGGTGATAGTAGTGACGAACGTCTAGACCTATGCCAAATTATGACCACAAAGAAATGTACGAGAAGGTATCTTTCCCAGGTTATGGATGACATTGTCTTTCCTTTTGCATGGGTGCATGACGGACTGGTCGACTGCACGAATGGTGAAGATGAAAAGGTGCATTGGCCAACTTGTGGAAAGGGGTCAACATTCCGCCTTGTTAGTCACGATGAAACTGAATGTGACGAGGTATTCATATGTGCATACAACTCGGACCTAAAGTTTGTTAGCTTTTCCAACCTATGTGATAGGAAAGAATCTTGCAGTAATGAAATTGAGATTTGCAGTGTGTCGAGAATTCAAACTATACCTTTTGCAAGAGCTACAAGAGATAGCAAGATGAAAATACGAATGCAACATTGCCTAAAAGGAATTATTGAAATATCAAATCTTACCAACCAATATTGTTCAAGAGTAAGTTTCCTTTTCCCTGACACAGACATCTTTGGACGGAACAAAACTACTGAGATAATTTTACCCGACGCAAAGAAGACTGCAGATACTTTTTTGGAGAGTATTACGTTTTTGCAAGCTGTTTGGGACGTTGCATGAATGCAACTTGCCCACTAAGAAGATCGATTAGGTGGGACTCTTGCAGTGGACAATTCGATAGGGATAAGATATTCACCCCAGACAAAGAAGGTCAACTTACTTTCCTGATCAAAGATTTCAAAACAGGAAAACTCGGCAATGATTTATTCCTTTGTGAAAACGGCAAATGTATCACTTATGACAAAGTATGCGACCTGGCTGATGATTGTGGAGATAGTTCAGATGAGTCAGGGTGCACTAACCACTTTAAGTGCCATAAATCTGGGGTGTACCTTCCAATCACCCAGAAATGTGATAAAACTGTTCACTGCTCCGATATTTCAGACGAATGCAATGAAAGTTGTGGACAAGAAATCGTTAACAGCAGTTTCCTTAAGCTTGTTGGTTGGACCATTGGAGTGTTAGCTCTCATCTTAAATTGTGTGTCAGTATTTAAGAACATCTCTAGTATCAGAGCTACAAAATCAGAAGCTGCACTTCTCAACAAGAGCTTGGTTTTTCTAATCAGCATGGGTGACCTCATGATTGGTATCTACCTTACCATGATCTCGGTTTACAATACTTATCACAGTAAAACGTACTGCTCGATTCAACTAAACTGGCTTTCTAGTAACATCTGTGTCGCTTTAGGCATCATAAGCACTACCGGCTCCCAAGTATCTTTGCTATCCATGACTGCTCTGGGCTTACTGAGAGCTTTCGGTGTATATACAAATTTAATGATACCTAAGGAAGTCACAAACAAAAGTTTGATAAAAGTGGTCGTAATATTTTTCACTATCTTGATGGTATCATCAGTTATTTCTTGGCTGCCTTTAGTTGAAGAACTCGAAGATTTCTTTGTGAATGGTATGAAATACGAAAATTCAAACTCACTGTTTATTGGCTGTCCGGATAAATATGTACACCGAGAAATACTTCAGAAGTATTATGGCAGGATAGCAGCCGAGGACCTCACTTGGGCTCAAATAAAGGTTCTTGTAGACGCTATTTTCTCCAATGACTACGGAGGGATTTCTCGTTACAAACTTTCGTTCTATGGTAACGCACCTGTCTGCTTATTTAAGTATTATGTCAAAATGAATGATCCTCAACAGGGCTTTGTTTTCTTGATCATTTGCATTAATTTCGCGTGTTTTGTCACTATAGCAGTTTCTTATATGGCAATAGTGATTAAGGTAAAGAAATCTGCAAGAAAGCTGGACAAAATCGCTACAAAACAGACAAAGAAAAAAAATATCAAACTGCAAAAAGTTACTCAATGGATTATCTTTACGGATTTTGCATGCTGGGTACCTTTTATCATTACTTGTTGCTTTCATTATGCCGACATTTTAGATGCAACGCCGTGGTATCCCTTATTTTCAATTCTTGTTTTACCAATAAATTCGGTGATTAACCCTCTTCTATACGACATATCTCTGAGAACATCACTTTATTCCATGTTTAACAAACTTAAACGAAAAGTAGTCGCTTTCTTTTATTTTACAGCAGCAGCAGCAGCAGCAGCTGAAACAACAGCAGCTGAAACACCAGCAGCTAAAACACCAGCAACAGCAGCAGCTGAAACACCAGCAGCTGAAACACCAGCAGCTGAAACACCAACAACAGCAGCAGCTGAAACACCAGCAGCTGAAACACCAGCAGCTGAAACACCGGCAGCTGAAACACCAGCAGCTGAAACACCAGCAACACCAGCAGCTGAAACACCAGCAGCTGAAACACCAGCAGCTGAAACACCAGCAGCTAAAACACCATCAGCTGAAACAGCAACAGCTGAAACAACAGCAGCTGAAACATCAACAGCTGAAACACCAGCAGCTGAAACAGCAGCAGCTGAAACAGCAGCAGCTGAAACACCAGCAGCTGAAACACCAGCAGCTGAAACACCAGCAGCTGAAACACCAGCAGTTGAAACACCAGCAGCTGAAACACCAGCAGCTGAAACACCAGCAGCTGAAACACCAGCAGCTGAAACACCAGCAGCTGAAACACCAGCAGCTGAAACACCAGCAGCTGAAACACCGGCAGCTGAAACACCAGCAGCTGAAACATCAACAGCAAAAGCAGTAGCAGCATCAGTAGCAGAAGAAATGGTAGTAGAAACAGAAACAAAGACAGCATCAGTATCATTATCAGTACCAGCATCAATATCACCATTAGCAGCAGTACTAATAGCAGTAGAAACAGTAGCAATAGTAGCAGAAACAGTGTCAGCATCAGCATCAGCAGAAACAGCAGTAGACGAAATAAAACCAGCTGAAACAGAAGAAATAGTAGCAGCAGACGAAACAGCAGCAGTAGCAGTAGAAACAGCAAAAGGGCAAACATAAGGATCTAAGATCAATTTGATTTTTGATTCCGTAAAAATGAATCAGGGAACCACTTTTGAGAACATTATCTCCTGCTCATTTATTTATTATTTGGTCACAGTTAGACACCATACAAATAGGTCGCACATTGTTTTTACCCGTCATGAACCAACTCTGGCGAATACCGCTGGTTATTTTAAATCTATTAAATATTAAGTTTTGTTAACAATTATTAAATATTTTTAAGTAATTTTTGAGCTGAGATAAAGTTTCATTTGTTTAGTACAATTGAGCCTGTTGAGTAAAACTTATGTTCTAAAATAAAAGCCTAAGCCTGGCTGGATGGATTAAGACTGATAACGAATAAAACCTATAATTATTAAGGATACTGTCAAATGCACCCCATGGAGCACTGAGTAAGAGTTCGACCCCACACAAATTGAAATATGATGACAACTACATTTAGATTGTAGTACAATCTAAATGTAGTTGTACAATGTACAATTTGTACAACTAAGCACTTTTTAGAAACGAGAAACATTTATTTGCATGATCGAGTGAACGAAATTATAAATTTGTGTACCAAACATTAACCAATATGCGTGCAACATGGGTGCGCGGCATTTTGGAGACATCATTGATATTAACAGAAACCCGTCTAACCCCAAAGTGGTGTCAAGAGACAACAATATTTATCTATTTAGTGATTTCAACACCAATAAATTAATTTAGTACTCAGATCTTGGGAATTGAGAGAAATATAACCCGCCGCGATCTTTTGGTATGGTAATGTTGGTAATTTGCATGACTCTGGAATCTGTGATATAAAAAGAAATAAAAAACGTCGTTCTCAATATTTTGTTATCAAATCATAATAAATAAAAAATATACTATCCCGAGTGAAAAGTTCATTAATCGTAACCTTAGAATAGAAGATGAAAATTGAAAAATAAGAACTTAATTTATACTAAACAAGTCCACTTATTGCTTCTTTGGAGGCACTGGTACAGGCCTGACTTGTTTGTAGCTTTTCAGAGCCTCAGCATACCACTTCAACTCCTTAGCTTGCTTGACCATGTTGGCCTTCACTCTGTCGTCTGTTAAGTTGCCTTCTTCATCAAACATTGAGCCTACCGACATGACGGTACACGACGCTGGTACCGGTACCATTCCCAGTTCTGTCACATGAGCTTTCAGGTTTATTTGAATCCGACATCCTCCAAAAGGACCCACACTGTACGTTAACAGAGCTGAGGAAAGTTTTGATTACAGATGCTATTAGTTATTTATAAAATATATAGAAAATGCTAGATTTATTTTAATTTGAACACCTGATTTTGCTTGATCAGGGGTAAATTTGGTACCATTACAGTGATGAATGATGACTTACCAACAGGTCTGTCCTTGTAAGCAGCAGGCGGGTAGTGGTCGAGCATGTTAGTGAGGGCGGGGGGCAGGGCTGAGTTGTACTCAGCGGAACAAATTATAAAACTGTCAGCTTCCTCCAGCTCTTTCTTCTTGTCGTGCATCCATTGTGGAAACCCCGACTGAAATGAAATTGATATCTATATAAGTGTATGTTAAGTGATAGTTCAGTCAGATGCAAAACTTTTCATAAAACGATTAGATGGTGTAAGTAAATCGACCAATTGATGCTAATTTGCTTGAATAATAAAACTGAATTGTATAGAAAATATTTCTTACTGCATCTGGAACAAGATGCAGAGGCTGTTCTAGGATTGTGTAGGGACTATCTTTGGGGTCCCACAGTGATACTTCAAGACCTTGCTCCTCCAGAATCTCCTTCATTGCTTTTCCTACCCTGTAGGGTATTAATGTTAAATAAATATAATTTATTCCCACTTTATAATCTGTTAGTGTAACTGTAGCTATAGTATAAGTAAGGTATAACTCAATCCTGTCACAACAACACACTAGGTACGATCTAACAATGGTAATTTCAAAATTGCTGCCCCGCTCAATCTTTACCTGTCGCCCCATGATCCCTCGCCTGTGAAACTAGCACCTTTCCTACAGGATGAGAGGAACAGAATCGTCTTTAGCTTAGCAGCCATTTTTTATCTGTGTATTAGAAAAAGTTTATTCACGAACATTCTATCAAACGACGCTCAGTCTGTCATTCCGCCGCATCTACAATATGTTTAGGGGTCGTTCACATATTACGTAATCAGCATCAACAATATGTTTATGAAAATTAAGCCTGGGGTCCCCAGGTAAAAACAAAGCTGTAACAAGTCGACAACAAACTTAGTCATAGAACAATGTGAATGAGAAAAGATCATATTTTAAGAAAAGACAATTTAAATATGGGAGTTATATCAACCAAGCGCTATGTTGATAAAAGAAAATGCCTGGCCTTACAATTCCTTATAATTATATGGGAGTATCTATTCGTTGTTAAGACATGCTCATGTAAATTGTAAAATTTGTGTAATTTTGGGGAAGCTTCATCCCTTTGGTCGTCATAAGTTTGGCATAAGGCGCTCAAATTCCTGCATGTTTAACTTTAAGTACAGTTTTCAATTTGTGAAAAAACTTTAAAGTGGAATGAATCTAAAATGAAATTAAAGTTAAAAATAACGTAAGTCCAATTCATGAGTGGCACTAAAATATTATACCACAACTTGACGATATAAGGATATAATATAAACTTTAAGCATTTATAAAGCCACGAGTCGAAAATATAGTCACGTACTGTATGACTAAATCAGTTTATATTCGTTTAATCTTTAAAGCTTTAAGTTACGTCTAATCTTATCAGTGCATTGATAAAATTCAACTTAATATGAATATATGAATAATGAATATGAATATTATAATGTTTAAAATTTACTGATTTAACGACGTGACTAATGAGCTTAACTGCAGTATTATCCGTTATCAGGGAAATTAAAGTATCGCAGCTGCCGACTCTTGTTGAATTGCTCGACCAAATACACTAGACTATCACGTGACCAAATGTCTAACGGGTTGTTAAATTATTTTCCAGGCAATTCAATTTGCTTTAGAATTAGAACATTTATTCATAGCGGGAATCGCACTGTAAAATTTCCAGATCGTCACATTCATGATTCAGATCATGTGCCTTAGTTAACCACTTGTATGTTTATAGGTTATATTTCCCCAACCGTGCGTTAACCGTGCGTTAACCGTGCCTTAAGCGACCATAATGGTTGCTTATGTGCAGTTTGTGCGTTAACCGTGCGTTAACCGTGCGTTAACCGTGCGTTAACCGTGCGTTAACCGTGCGTTAACCGTGCGTTAACCGTGCGTTAACCGTGCGTTAACCGTGCGTTAACCGTGCGTTAACCGTGCCTTAAGTGACCGTGCCTCAACCGTGCCTTATGTAACCCTTGTGCCTTAACCGTGCGTTAACCGTGCCTTAACTGTGCTTTAACCGTGCCTTAACCGTGTCTTAACCGTGCGTAGCTACATTACCGAATTGTCCACAAACCCGACCTAATTATAAAAAACTAATTCAGCTCACTACACAGCTTACACCATCAAAAGGAGTATGTAGTAAAGGGGAAAATCAGAAGATTTCTCCATGTTACCCTTTATTTACAGCATTCTTATGAAGTACCAGGTACGTGTACTTTATTTCAGTTTAATAGAACTTTTGGTGTAAATTATATTTGGGCTACTTTAAATGACCGTCAGGGGTTTCCGGGTAAAGCTGTTACGGTTTAAACTTTCCCGCAGTTGTTATATTGGAGAACAGAGAAGTTTATTTCGTTTTACACACTTTTAGTGTAACTCGGTTAGCTGTCAGACCAACTGTCAGAGAGGAGCCGTCCGCTCACTTTGCACCTGACTTATAGCCAGGCCTGTGGTTGGTCCTCGCGGCCACAGGGTGACTGCTAGTGGACTAGTGGAGTGCTCATTGGCGAGACTGCGAGTCACGCGGTACAAGCAGATCCGTTGTACCGTCACGCATCCTGGCGTGACAAGGTTTTGACAGCATACCCGGAGAGGCGGAAGTGAAGAGCTCACTTTTAGTTTGCAGTTTGCACCTTCATCTTTAATTTGAAGGGATCATGTCATATTCTGCTCGCGGGCTGTATCAGCAGCCCTACCGGGTACAAAAATAAAGTGAACCTCTTATCCTGTCTCCGGGCTATATCGCTACTCCGGGCTATATCGCTGTCATCCCGCCAAATCTCTATGATTATGAACATAAATATATTAGTTTGAGGTCCAAATAGTAATAGTAAAGGTATGTTTATGGTGGGTAATTTCCTAACGGCTGAGTTGAAAACTGAACTGTTTCAGATTTAATTAAAATTGAAAATTAAAAATTTCTAACTGATCTACACTTTACTGTTAAATAACTGATATAACAGCAGATCAAACAAAAAAGTAACTGGGAACTGGGGTGAAAATCATTCCTACACCCCTGCTGGAAAGAACCACTGAAGTTATATTGGTTTAACGGGTAGTAGGAGCAAATGAGATACATAAACCATCACCCATTCAAATTGATACGTGGACCCTGATTGACCTTTCAATTCGTGGAATTGGTAACATGTTATTCAGCTCTTAAATGTTAAATATTTTCACGGTCAGATCGCCTATTTAATCATTTATCTATTTATATCTGACCGCCGTATTTTAGTATTTTACAGGATGAGTTTCAATTACAGTTATTCTTGTTCCAATGTTTTGCACGTTGTGAGCGGTGGTAGGAGGGTGGCAGGAGGGTGGCAGGAGGGTGGCAGGAGGGTGACAGGAGGGTGGCAGGAGGGTGGCAGCAGGGTGGAAGGAGGGTGGCAGGAGGGTGGCAGGAGGGTGGCAGGAGGGTGACAGGAGGGTGGCAGCAGGGTGGCAGCAGGGTGGCAGGAGGGTGGCAGGAGGGTGGCAGCAGGGTGGCAGGAGGGTGGCAGGAGGGTGGCAGGAGGGTGGCAGGAGGGTGGCAGGAGGGTGGCAGGAGGGTGGCAGGAGGGTGGCAGGAGGGTGGAAGGAGGGTGGCAGGAGGGTGGCAGGAGGGTGGCAGGAGGGTGGCAGGAGGGTGGCAGGAGGGTGGCAGCAGGGTGGCAGCAGGGTGGCAGCAGGGTGGAAGGAGGGTGGCAGGAGGGTGGCAGGAGGGTGGCAGGAGGGTGGCAGGAGGGTGGCAGGAGGGTGGCAGGAGGGTGGCAGGAGGGTGGCAGGAGGGTGGCAGGAGGGTGGCAGGAGGGTGGCAGGAGGGTGGCAGGAGGGTGGCAGGAGGGTGGCAGGAGGGTGGCAGGAGGGTGGCAGGAGGGTGGCAGGAGGGTGGCAGGAGGGTGGCAGGAGGGTGGCAGGAGGGTGGCAGGAGGGTGGCAGGAGGGTGGTAGGAGGGTGGCAGGAGGGTGGCAGGAGGGTGGCAGGAGGGTGGCAGGAGGGTGGCAGGAGGGTGGCAGGAGGGTGGCAGGAGGGTTGCAGGAGGGTGGCAGGAGGGTGGCAGGAGGGTGGCAGGAGGGTGGCAGGAGGGTGGCAGGAGGGTGGCAGGAGGGTGGCAGGAGGGTGGCAGGAGGGTGGCAGGAGGGTGGCAGGAGGGTGGCAGGAGGGTGGCAGGAGGGTGGCAGGAGGGTGGCAGCAGGGTGGCAGGAGGGTGGAAGGAGGGTGGTAGGAGGGTGGCAGGAGGGTGGCAGGAGGGTGGCAGCAGGGTGGCAGGAGGGTGGAAGGAGGGTGGCAGGAGGGTGGCAGGAGGGTGGCAGGAAGGTGGCAGGAGGGTGGCAGGAGGGTGGCAGGAGGGTGGCAGGAGGGTGGCAGGAGGGTGGCAGCAGGGTGGCAGCAGGGTGGCAGGAGGGTGGCAGGAGGGTGGCAGCAGGGTGGCAGCATGGTGGCAGCAGGGTGGCAGGAGGGTCGTAGGAGGGTGGCAGGAGGGTGGCAGAAGGGTGGCAGGAGGGTGGCAGGAGGGTGGCAGGAGGGTGGCAGGAGGGTGGCAGGAGGGTGGCAGGAGGGTGGAAGGAGGGTGGCAGGAGGGTGGCAGGAGGGTGGCAGGAGGGTGGCAGGAGGGTGGCAGGAGGGTGGAAGGAGGGTGGCAGGAGGGTGGCAGGAGGGTGGCAGGAAGGTGGCAGGAGGGTGGCAGGAGGGTGGCAGGAGGGTGGTAGGAGGGTGGCAGGAGGGTGGCAGGAGGGTGGCAGGAGGGTGGCAGGAGGGTGGCAGGAGGGTGGCAGCAGGGTGGCAGCAGGGTGGCAGGAGGGTGGCAGGAGGGTGGCAGGAGGGTGGCAGGAGGGTGGCAGGAGGGTGGCAGGAGGGTGGCAGGAGGGTAGTAGGGGGTGGTAGGAGGGTGGAAGTGGCACGCACCAAAATCAGAAGCTAGAATTTCCCATACTGTATATTCTGGAATCAAGATAATTTTATTTTAAAAATCAACGCTTATTATTATACAACTAGAATTGGAGGTTCTTATCTCCTAGTTTCCCAGCCTATTCGTTAATGAACGTAGGAAAGCTTAAAATAAACTTATTTTCAGTTATAACGGGCGGACTTTAAAATTTGATATAACTTATTACATCAAATGTAAAACTGAAAGAATGGGAATAAAGCGAGCGACCGATTTTATTCTCATTTCTCGGTGTCATACTTATTTGGGAACGGTCATTCATTAGTAAATATTTATTTTTTGGGGAACACCTACCTCATCCACTAAATATAATGGGTCAATAATGATAAAT
Organism: Bolinopsis microptera; assembly: GCF_026151205.1. Classification (NCBI taxonomy): domain Eukaryota; kingdom Metazoa; phylum Ctenophora; class Tentaculata; order Lobata; family Bolinopsidae; genus Bolinopsis; species Bolinopsis microptera. The sequence goes on from NC_087079.1 coordinate 17,623,964, forward strand.
CACTAAATATACAGTTACACTAGACTATCACGTGACTAACTTTAATCACAGTGCTAGCTGGCAAGCATTACCGTTGCCATGCCCTTATACCACCATATAATACTACATATTATATCCCCTTTACTGTTCATTCAGGCATTAAGGCTCATTGGAAGTCGTTCAGCAGGCATATTTAAGTTCAAACATTCTCATTCGATGTCAAAGATGACAGAAATAAGAAATAGTTATGTGGAGGTTTTTAAGAAATTTGCGCAAAATACGCGCCAGCACTGTTGTACGAAATTCGGTTAAAAAACCCAAAATCGACATATTCAGTAGGGACTACGGGTAGAAGATGAATAATAATATGAAGATTAAAATTCCAACAGCATCTTGTTCCCTTCATTGTGCTGATTCCGGGAAGCATTCTGTTTACGCTCTCATCATTCTGTAGAATGAGATATCGTTCATTTAAAATTGGGTAATTATAGGCCTGTCAAGGATTGCAACCCAATTAAGAGCTGATCAATTGCAGCTCCTTGTGCCATATAAGGGATAACTGAGGTCACGTGACAGTCGTCCCTATCACGTGACCTTGATTCGTAAATCCTCGAGCACGTGATCACATTCGTAACGTGTCGTATGCCGACTTTCTCAGAACTTTCTCAGAACTTTCTCAGAAAGTTCCTCCCAGCTTGCCAAAACGGAACTCGAACAAATAAACCCTGTTTACAACGAGATAACATCACGTGATCGAATCACGTGTTTTGATAAAAAAGCAAGAGACTAAGGGGTATGGAGCACACTGCTTTTCATGTGTTTTATACACTGACCATGAGTTCCTTCAGACAAATTTTATTAAAGATTATCTTTTGTGGGGACCGAGGGTTCATCGTCCGAGTATTAAGCAGACACTCCTCATCACTATGTTCGTAGAAATATTTCCTTTACCCTCATGAGCTGTTGTCCATATAGATTGTTTTAACAATTGATCAATGTTTCTCATGTGTTTTATACACTGACCATGAGCTCCTTTACACAAATTGTACACCCTTTGACGAATCATGGAACCGACCGGACAATAGTGGCGCAGACGACTAAACACCTCTATCACGCACACAATACCCTCGTACACTTCTATCACGCACATTACAGCATAGTTTATACTACCCTCGTACACTTCTATCACGCACATTACAGCATAGTTTATACTACCCCCGTACACTTCTATCACGCACATTACAGCATAGTTTATACTACCCTCCTACACTTCTATCACGCACATTACAGCATAGTTTATACTACCCTCCTACACTTCTATCACGCACATTAAAGCATAGTTTATACTACCCTCGTACACTTCTATCACGCACATTACAGCATAGTTTATACTACCCTCGTACACTTCTATCACGCACATTGCAGCATACTTTATACTACCCTCGTACACTTCTATCACGCACATTACAGCATAGTTTATACTACCCTCGTACACTTCTATCACGCACATTACAGCATAGTTTATACTACCCCCGTACACTTCTATCACGCACATTAAAGCATAGTTTATACTACCCTCGTACACTTCTATCACGCACATTACAGCATAGTTTATACTACCCTCGTACACTTCTATCACGCACATTGCAGCATACTTTATACTACCCTCGTACACTTCTATCACGCACATTGCAGCATACTTTATACTACCCTCGTACACTTCTATCACGCACATTACAGCATAGTTTATACTACCCTCGTACACTTCTATCACGCACATTGCAGCATACTTTATACTACCCTCGTACACTTCTATCACGCACATTACAGCATAGTTTATACTACCCTCGTACACTTCTATCACGCACATTACAGCATAGTTTATACTACCCTCGTACACTTCTATCACGCACATTACAGCATAGTTTATACTACCCTCGTACACTTCTATCACGCACATTACAGCATAGTTTATACTACCCTCGTACACTTCTATCACACACATTACAGCATAGTTTATACTACCCTCGTACACTTCTATCACGCACATTACAGCATAGTTTATACTACCCTCGTACACTTCTATCACGCACATTACAGCATAGTTTATACTACCCTCGTACACTTCTATCACGCACATTACAGCATAGTTTATACTACCCTCGTACACTTCTATCACGCACATTACAGCATAGTTTATACTACCCTCGTACACTTCTATCACGCACATTACAGCATAGTTTATATTACCCTCGTACACTTCTATCACGCACATTACAGCATAGTTTATACTACCCTCGTACACTTCTATCACGCACATTACAGCATAGTTTATACTACCCTCGTACAGTTGTAAACTAAGAACTAATGATACTGGATAACTAATAATAAATAATCGTGCACTTGGCCGGGGGAGTTCCGGACATTTTACCCAACATTTTTTGTCAGGTTGGCATGTAGAGATACCAGTTGGTAGTACTACACATACCAGTTGGTAGTACTTAATAATTTTTTTCCCTACTCTTGCCGAAGGCAAAAAGATCGTAGGGAATAAGTAATCGGGTTTGGATATATGAGGTGGCCCGATGGACCTGCGATGATGACAAAAGTCTGCTCCTTCGAAATATAGACCACTCCCCTATAATTAAGTGTATAGGAAGCGTCTGTTATGCTGAGCGCGACGCTAGCCGTGTGTTAATTAATTACAGTGAAATTCCTCCTTCGCAAAGTTATTTTCCGCAATTTTCTGGATTCATTTATTGTTGATGTGCGGCGCTGCATTGGTCAAATAAATCGTCAATTTTTACCAGGCACGAATCCCACTCATTTATAAAAAACATAGTTTTAGTATGTAAATATGGTGCACTTTTATTTCCAGTCACACTTTTCACTTAAAAGAATTAATGTTGACGGATGTTACTCGTCTAAATTTCTTCGAAGTAGCGCACGCCGCTTTCTTCTCGAAATGGCCCGATGGCACGAGCTACGAAGTAGCGCGCGCCGGGCCATGGCCAGATCATTAACAATGGTCAAGAATTAATGGTACAAGTACATGGTAGGGAAAATTGATCGTGCGTGGTTTAACCGCGGCGAAATTCTTGTTTTTTGTGAAACTTGGTTTCGACATAGCAGTTGACCCAACTAATTTGAGAGGGTCTCGGACCCCAACCGCCAAATGGTACCTGCAGGGCGGCCACGCCCATATTTGGTCCAAATTAGGCCCAATTTAGCTTGTAGCGCGATGCGTTACTGTGCGTTACTGTTACCTGGCTAGATCGGCGAGATGCGCTACTGTGCCGCGCCGAGCTGCCATGAATTGACATCGTCAATTAAAATTTAGCCAAATACCCTGAACATGGCCAAAACCCAAGTTTTAGTTTTACTTGTAGCTAGTGGTCCCCTGAACTCGTATATGAATTTTCATTAAAATTGGACAAACAATGACTAGGCTATGTGAGTATGAGCTAAAACCTATACGCCCGCGCCATATTTGGGCATATGCGCCTAATTTGATCGATTTTTGCCCATAAATTGATCAAATATCAATATTTTTGAATGAAACCAACTTTATATAAAAGGTAAGCCTAAACTACACATTCTCTACGATTATAAGCTCAATATCTACCTAACTTTGGATTCTGTATTCAAATAATCGTAAACAATGAACAAAATCGCCCATATCTCAGTTTGCGATATTTGCATTGCAAAACTGATTTCGCTCAAAACATGCACAATAGAACTCAATAGGGTTTCAATTTTCTTTCATGAAATTTTCAGAATCAACGTAGAATTGCATTTCTGTATTCAGATCAGTACCTTACAGTAGTAGATCAGTTGCTGAGAGCGGGCTCCTCGTTTATATGGAGCACTCTCTGAGCAACTAATGTGATATCAATTCTGCTTTCCCGCCAAATTTGGCTCGAAAGTGTAATAATATTAGTTAACTTGTGTTAATACCTTACCATACGTCTACACGTAATCAAACAAATAAACCCTGTTTACAATGAGATAACATGACGTGATCGAATCACGTGTTTTGATAAAAAAGCAAGAAACTGAGGGGTATGGAGCACACTGCTTTTCATGTGTTTTATACACTGACCATGAGTTCCTTCAGACAAATTTTATTAAAGATTATCTTTTGTGGGAACCGAGGGTTCATCGTCCGAGTATTAAACAGACACTCCTCATCACTATGTTCGTAGAAATATTTCCTTTACCCTCATGAGCTGTTGTCCATATAGATTGTTTTAATAATTCATCTTGATATGACCCTCTGATTTACTGTACATGTCTTTGATGATGTCGTAGTAGCCGCCGTTGACGCCATAGCAGGCTAGTTTGAACAGGAGGGCTTGTCTGCACACTAGATCAAACGCTTTTCGGAGATCAATGAACACTGCATATATTTTACTTTTCACTTTCTTGTATTTTTCGATTGTGGACATCAGCGTGAATATATGGTCATTACATTGACTTCCTTTGGTAAAGCCTGCTTGATTAGGTGGATCTGGATGAGAGATTTGGCGGTGAGTGACAAGCCGAGATAGCAGCATCGTGGAGAGCAGTTTCCCAATACAGCTACATACTGCTATTGCTCTATAGTTGTCAGGGTTCCTGATGCACCCTTTTTTGTGAATCGGTGTGATCACACTTTAGCTCCAGAGGTAGGTTCCTGTCTCAAGGCACAGATTGAAGAGTTTAAGGAGGAGGGACCTCATTTTCACGTTCAAACCCTTGAGCATTTCATTGCTTATGTGGTCAAAAGCAGATGCTTTGCCACATTGATTGTGGTGTCTAGTGGTTAAGTTTACTAGCAGGAACCCTTATTACCCTAAAATGGTGTCAAGACTCAAGAGACTAAAATAATTATTACCTATTTAATTCGCGTTTTTGACACCACTTGGGGGTCCAAATTTTGGGCTCTAAAATCACTAATTCTTGGCCAATTTTTTATTTTTTCATGCTGAATTGGAGGCCATTAAAGCATTTGACCCAGTCAAAAAAGTTTCAGTTCTATATCTTTTACGGTTTTTGCGGAAATTCGCTTTAAAGTTGATGCCGTGGTGTCAGTAAAATGGCACGGATAAATAAATATATATATATATCGTCTCGCTTTATATATAGTAAGATAAGATATTCATTATAATACAAATGCGACCAGCACGAGGTACGTACAAAAACTTAAGGAACAAAAGTCTTGAAAACAAGCTGCTGTAACACCGGATAACGACAATTTGTCGTTAGCTTGTAGTTGTAGATGCAACAGATTGTTTCATAGTTTTTCTTGGGCAACTCCAAATGATTACGCTACTGTAATTTTGACACAAAAGCTATGTTTAAAACTGATTACAGAGGGGGAAGGTAGTTACAAATTGGCCAGAAGTGATGTGTGAACGGCCCCTAACGGTACGTGGATTTCTATGATGTATCTGAATAACTAATGAACATACATGGATTTTGCAGGCAGAATATCCAGCGAAAACTTTTATTTTAGATATGTAGAGAAGAAATGATCAGATGCTCATTTGAAATAATAACAGCAAAATAATTTAATCAATGAGGCCGCGCAAAATCCATGGATATTCATTATTTATCACTTATCAGTATCTTAATCAGGTTAGTTATAGTTTTGGTGACTGTGATACCGCTGGATAAGGATTCAGATACACCTTGTCATACGTTGTATGACCCGCCGCGCACGAGTGCGCGGCTCCCCCTGTATCGTACAAACTCTACAGTTTCACTATAGTGAAACGACGATGGGTGTCACGACGTGATACAAGATACACCTTAGAAATCCACATACCGTTAGGGACCGTTCACACATCACTTCTGGCCAATTTTTAACCCCCTTCTCCCTCTTAGTCTTATCTGTAACCAGTTTTAAAGGGACATACTGAAATATTGATAATTTAGTCATTTTAAAATATTTTTAGCTGATGTTTTTACAGAACATTACTTACAATCCGTAGAAGAAGCCCTTTAAAGAATTATATAATCAAACAATAAATGACGAAGTTACAAACCGAACAAGGTCGAGAGAAGCAAAATTGAAATTTTTGGGTTCCCGTACTGTAGTGCGACACGTACCCTAGTGCGAAACATACCCTAGTGCGAAACCTTCAAGATCGACACTGTCGCACTACAGTACGCTACCTGGAATGTACTGCGACACGAACTAAAGTGCGACAAAAAACTACACATTCAATAAAATTTGAAATTACAATACAATGTTTTTAAGTTTTAATGACAAGAGTGTAGTCGTGTATGAGTATTGCATTGGGGTTAAATATTAAATCAAAAATATTTCATTAAATATTACACTTCAAATAGTCCATTCTGTGTTCCAACACACTTCAAATAGTCCATTCTGTCATAATCATCGTAGCAATCAATCTCAGCGTTCAGGTGACGGTCGTAATCGATCCACTTCTTCAGTCGGGGAGGAGGTGGTTGTCTGAGCATCTTCTGGTTGATCTTCCACTGGGTTAGATCCTGCTCCTTCTTCAGGACGTCGATAAATCGCCAGATAGTAGGGTTGGTGCAGCCCATCAAGGATCGAAAACCGTTGTACCAACCCTCAGCAATGTAGAATTTAAGATATATATACATATCACCGGAGACTCGCGGGCGGAACAAAATATTGCACGCGCACGCGCGTGCAATATTTCATATGTCCCCGAGGGCGCTAGCCCGAGGAGGACATATTTTCGTATAGCACGGAGGGCCCATCGGGCCCGAGTGCTATACGATTTTTCCGCCCGCGGGTCGAGGTGATGTGGATTATATCCACCAGCGGGCGTATTACAGTTAATATATAATTTTATAAATAAACAATGGAGCTTGTATAAAAGTCAACTCTAGAAAAGGTCGCCACTAATAGTTGTAACCATGGTAACACGTCACGTGTTCAATGTAAGCCAATCATAAAGGGCTGTGTCGTATATAGGGGCTGGAGATGCACTGCATTCCTGGGCCGTGGGAATAATGAATGTAATGTCAGTGACGATGAATATCAATAATATAGGGGGATTATAGTGCTGATGTGTATTATGTAGTGTGTTATAATAACTTTGATATAAATCAAAGTATCATGTCATCTGCTCACGAGCTGCATGAGCAGCCCTACCGGACACAAAAATAAAATGTATATATTATAGTCAGTGTATTAAGGAATTTCACATGGAGACGATACAGAAACTGAAAATATTTTAGAGAACTCCGGGCTATATTGCTACTGGTCAAATTAAATGTCACTTGTTAGCGGGCTATATCATGAGCGGGCTGTAGAGATATCGGGTCCTTTGACAGCGGGCTGGTGAGAGCCCGCTATGCGAAAAAGCGCACGCTGGTGGATATAATATAATTTAGTTACCATGTATTTTTGGAGCCGAACAGCATAAGTATATTGTGAAGTCATGTACACTGTCACATTGCAAGCTGTTATATGTTTTATGTGGTAAATGGAAATTCATAAAACGGAGTACGCATACACTTGAAGACTTGAAGACTCAATCAGCTGATCAGTGATCACCTCATATTATTTATTATATTTATAATTATTATAATACAAATGCGAACAGCACGAGGTACGTACAAAAACTTATGGAACAAAAGTCTTGAAAACAAGCTGCTGTAACACCGGATAACGACAATTTGTCGTTAGCTTGTTATAGTTGTAGATGCAATTCAATACGGAAAGTTTAAGTTGCAATTACTTGATAAGATAATAAACCGGATGATGTACCAGATGATACAAGTTTGATTGAGCAATTTGACGACATAATCAGATGTTAACCAAAGAATGTAGTCCCATCATTGAACGACGTGCAGGTATACAAGCAGCAAATCTTTAACTGACCCTGGGAACTAGCTGAGCTCACTTATCTTTTTCACAATCTAATGATGATCTCTCTGACAATTCTACTCGCAGTGGTGGGACTAGCCGCCAGTGGCACCGCCAGGGACACCAGCTACAACAAGATCATCAACTTCCCCGCTGCTAGCAACGCCAACTACATCAGCTTCAACCCTGAACTTCCTGCCCTGACTGGATTAACTGTGTGTGCTTGGAAGCAGGACAAGGACAATGGACGAGCCAGATACTGGTTCAGCTACGCAGTTCCTGGAAACGATAACGAGCTCATCTTGGGAGACGCAAATGGTATGCACAAATTTTATGTGAAGAGAACCGTGACTCAATCTTATATATCCACCAGCGTGCGCTTTTTCGCATAGCGGGCTCTCACCAGCCCGCTGTCAAAGGACCCGATATCTCTACAGCCCGCTCATGATATAGCCCGCTAACAAGTGACATTTAATTTGACCAGTAGCAATATAGCCCGGAGTTCTCTAAAATATTTTCAGTTTCTGTATCGTCTCCATGTGAAATTCCTTAATACACTGACTATAATATATACATTTTATTTTTGTGTCCGGTAGGGCTGCTCATGCAGCTCGTGAGCAGATGACATGATACTTTGATTTATATCAAAGTTATTATAACACACTACATAATACACATCAGCACTATAATCCCCCTATATTATTGATATTCATCGTCACTGACATTACATTCATTATTCCCACGGCCCAGGAATGCAGTGCATCTCCAGCCCCTATATACGACACAGCCCTTTATGATTGGCTTACATTGAACACGTGACGTGTTACCATGGTTACAACTATTAGTGGCGACCTTTTCTAGAGTTGACTTTTATACAAGCTCCATTGTTTATTTATAAAATTATATATTAACTGTAATACGCCCGCTGGTGGATATAATCCACATCACCTCGACCCGCGGGCGGAAAAATCGTATAGCACTCGGGCCCGATGGGCCCTCCGTGCTATACGAAAATATGTCCTCCTCGGGCTAGCGCCCTCGGGGACATATGAAATATTGCACGCGCGTGCGCGTGCAATATTTTGTTCCGCCCGCGAGTCTCCGGTGATATGTATATATATCTTATACCAAGATAATTAAGGTCAAGTGGATCCACGTGTGTGGTGCCTGGGACTCAGAGACTGGAAATGCCGTCATCAGTATCAACGGAAAAGCAGTAAATACTGTCGTGGTCAAGAAAGGAGAGGCTTTGAGAGCAGGAGGTAATCTGGTTATCGGCCAGGAGCAGGACACTGTAGGAGGAGGGTTCGACTCTAACCAAGCATACATTGGAAACCTCTACAACATCAACATGTGGGACAGAGCTCTCACTCAAGCTGAAATTGCTTCTATGTTCAATGAAGGTATGTGTGGGATCTTCTTTGCTGGTTTGAGTGGTTCGGAACCAATCATCTCTTACGCTGATATTCTGGCCAAAGAAATGCATGGAGACGTATCCGTCGTTGATGGGGAGTGCGATGTTGTCGAATGCCCCCCGGTTGTCGAATGCCCGGTTGTCGAATGCCCGGTTGTTGAATGCCCTGCTCTTTTCTGCCCTGAAAAAGAATGCCCTGTAACAGAATGCCCTGCTGTCACATGCCCTGAAAAAGAATGCCCTGCTGTCAAGGAATGCCCTGTTGTCGAAGAAATAGAATGCCCTGCAAAAGAAGAATGTTCTCTGCCTGCTAGAGATTGCCCCGGTATCGAACCTCACCAACCAGCCTGCTGGAAGCCTCTAGAGGAAACCAGGTTCAAGGGAGGTGTGAGCATTGGTTACATTGAAGGAGACATAAACGCAGCCAAGGCTGTGTGTTACGCCAGTGGAACATGCTTAGCTATATCTTGTGCGGAGAAAAAAGGAGCAGTTTCATGTCAACTGTTGACTTCATTCGGAAAAGAAAAGAAAGGCAAAGGTATGACATCATTTGTTTACACATGTTAAGCAGTGCCAGAAGTAGGTGAAATAAAGAACAATTAAATTAGAAGACGGTAGTTTCAAAATTGTGTTCAGTTCTTTTTTGTTCTTGATATTATTGTAAAACGTTCAAAACTTTAAAAAAGAATGCAATTTTGATAAAATTCACGTAGTTTCATTTTTGAAAAGACAAATTTAACGACCATTGAATGAGTACATTTTTTTAAGCTACAAAAATGAAACATCGGGTGACAGGAATAAAAAATAGTTGTGTGGAGGTCTTGAAGAAATTTGCGAAAAATACGCACCAGCACTGTTATAAAAGATTCGGTAAAAAATCCAAAATCGCCATATTCAGGTGCCTTAAAAACATGTTAAAATTAAGTTAGAGATCTGAAACTTTGCAGGGCGTCTAGACGTTGACCAAATCGATTGTACAAAAAGTTTCAAGTTTCAGGAGTATCGGGAAGTGGGTTTTCTGGAACCCCTGTTTTACAACAGATTGTCGTGAAGTATTATATCTATCTATTTATATATCTATTTGACCAAAACCCATAATCATGGGTAGAATGGACCGCTGCCAGTGTCTCTCTTTCCCAAAAAAAGGAAATGATATTAATTTGAATAACTGTCCGCAATATGCAAAATGATACCGAGAATGAAATCGGTCGCTCACTTTTCCCATTCATTCACGGCTTAAGAATTGTAATAAGTTTCGATTAATTATATCCATGACATGCTGTACAAATTTCTTTGGGTTGCTTTCGGGTCGATACCTAGTATTTCGGGATGAGGGTGGTAGTTAGTGTACAATTATAGCTGTTGTTTATCGAATCTGTATTGCCGAGTACTGCAGCTCTGCCTTCGGGTAGTTCTTCTTAATCTATTACAATTTTATATGAATGGGAAAAGCGAGCAACCGATTTCATTCTCGGCATCATTTTGCATTTGCAGACGGTTTAGGGCCTGTCGTGATATCATGGATCGCTTAGGTTCCACTGCGGCCTCTATGTATCGCCAGAGCTTGTTCTCCGAGCTCAAGCTGCTTGATCAGGCCTTATATGGAATAATATAGTGTATCGCGTGTAATTGGATCCAATTATAGGAGCTGCGTAATTATCGCAGCATATTGGTCTGGTATCACATGCTGAAACCCAGCATGCAGCTGGGCTAGATATTTTAGAAATAGAAGGATTGTTAATGAAAATCGAAGCGAAAATCATGTAACCCTAAGAGTATGTTTTCGAGGACTCTAAATGTAAGATTCAGTAAAACTCCGGTAGATTTACGTCATAAACCCCTAAATATATAACATGGTTAATCATCAATCATAAATATAATAATAAGTATATAACACCCTTCCAAGTTAATCGTAAAAGTCAACGTGAATTTAATGCCTCCTTAATTGCACATAAACTAAAAGAAGAACTCGCGTGCGCTGAAATATCTCAAAAGATGGTTTAGTCATTTTATCTACGAAACAATAACGCTTCCGCGCGTTAAGTAAAAACACATTCAAATCGTGACAGGTGAATTGCCCCACCGCAATTTTGAAAACTCAGGCAGTTAAACCAAAACTCGCGAATTTGAAAACGGGCAGTCACGAGATTAAAACACGAATTTCTACCTCATCTTCCCTTCCAAAATGGAAACTTCATATCTTCTTCAAAAAAAATCTCCCATAACTCGCAAATAGAGCATTATTTCACAATATAGCTGCAATAATAAATCACAAAATTTCCAATATAAATAGTTAATCACGTTCTGAACATCAAAAGAATAAATTAGCCCAACCTATAAAAATATAGTCGAAATGGCAAATTTATGGTAAATGTTAAAATGTCAAAATACACGGCGTAAAATCCGGTAACACTAATACACGGCTCAAATCACTTTATTCTACGAGAAACAACCAACTTAAACTCATCCTCCCTTCTGGCTATAGTTTAACCTATCAATAGGCTTGGTTACTCGACTGCTTGACCGGGTAAGTATTGCTATTAGTGGTGGTTTTGCTATGCTTTTAGAAGGACTGGGTTCAGCCACTGGATGCTCGTTAATAATCGCATGCTGGTCATGCTCATCATTATAAGGCTTGCTAAGACTAGGTGCTGGCGGACATTTACTAACATCAGATTCAATAGCAATGGGTAGGCGACTGTTATCAGTCTCAGATTGTGCTGGTTGTGCAGGTTGTAGCTGTACTGTATATCTCGTCTTGAGCTGGTTTATATGTTTATCAACTACACCGTTCTCTCCCAATATCCTGTACACCTTGCTTCCTTGTCTAGCTTGCACGGTACCAACTTGCCAACTTTGCTTCCTGATATCCTTATAACAGACCGGATCTCCTACCTTAAACTCTCTGAATAAACCCTGCTCTATAACCTCCTGTTCCTGTCGAGTATATAAGGGTTTACACGGATAAAGTAAAGATAATCTGGTGCGCGTGAGTCGTCCGAACATCAGAGCACTGGGACATTGCTTTGACACGTAGTAGTGTGGAGTATTCCGATACGTGAGTAACCAAGCTGCAAGATTCTTGTTGTAGTCTGGATCGGTAGCTTGCATCTTCTTTAGAGCTTTCTTAAATGTTTGCACCATACGCTCTGCAAGTCCGTTGCAATACGGAGTAGCAGGTGGAACTGAAATGTGATCAATTCCGTTACTCTCTAAGAATTCCTCCATTTCACTGGAGACTAACTGTGGTCCTCTGTCTGACACGACTAATCTCGGCAATCCGTAGCTCTTTAATTGTCGCTTGCTGTATGAATCGACGACTACGAACCATTGCCTGTCGAATAGCTGTGCAAATTCGATATGAATCCTCTCCCAAGCTCTTGTAGCCGGGATCCACGGATGTGGGGTCGTCTTCTGAGATTATTTTGATTCATCTGGCATGTGATATTCAGGTGCCTCAAAAATCATCTTAAAATTGAGTCAGAGATTTGGTATTTTGCAGGGCGTCTAGACGTTGACCAAATCGACAGCAAAATAGTTTCAAGTTTCAGGAGTATCGGGAAGTGGGTTTACTGGAACCCCTGTTTTACAACAGATTGTCGTGAAGTATATAATATATAATTATATATATTCTTTCAACACGTACTACTATATAACAAATATTTGAGGATGACTGTAAAGGTATATTTTACCGAATTTGAAGTCAAGGCGTTGTTTTATTGTAGCGCAATGCACTACTGGGCCGCGCCGCGCATCAAATAATTCTTCTCGCAATAATTCTCAAATAATTCTTCTCGGTAGATCGGCGAGATGCACCACTAGCTGTGCCTCACCGAGCTGCGAAGGATTGACATCGTGAATCAATTGTTTTACTGACAGTTGTGGCTGACTAACAATATATATATATATATATATATATATATGTATATAATTATATATGTATGTACAAGAAAAACGGCGATTCTACAAACTTAAAGTTTCATGTTGCTCTATCCAGAGCCCTTGCGCTTGCAGTGGCGCGCGCCCGCCTCACGACTTGTGAAACAAGCGCGCCCGCAGTGGCGCGAAAGAACATTATGGTTAGGTGAAGTTTCATGCAAACGCAATCATCAGTGTCAGATTCGAATAACTTATTATTACTAAATCCATATTTTCCTTACAGTTACAAGCTCATTCATAAAATTAACTGAACTAAATCAAAAACTAAATCAAAATCAAAACGAAACGAAACGAACCAAAAAAAAAAAAAACAATATTCCTAGAAGCATTTCTTTTGTAGGTTTACAACCTACCAGGATGCGCGCCGAGTTGGACTCGTCGACGGTTCTGTATGGAACAAATATTTTACGAGTATCACCCGTTAACATTTCTTGAGCATAAATTTATTGGTGTGCCTACATTTGCTAATAATAGGTAGTGCGCCATCGACAGTGAGCCGCGCGTGCCGACTGTAGGATGGTTTTTTAGCGCTAATTTCGGCCAGCACAATTTTCTTCAAACAAATAAATATTGAGTATCCTTCCCGACCTCCGATTGCAACAAAAATTGGTAAGCTTACTCATAGACTTACAAGGAAAGTGTCCGAAAAATTTAAAACATATCCAACCATCAAACATTATGTTACAGCTAAAAGCAGCGTATTTTACCCCATTTTGATCACTATATCAACTCCGATATCCACCAAATTTTTGGGACAGTTGTAAAAGCCCTATTGGAAGGTCGTCGCCAATTTTCAGAATGATCCCATTCAAGGAACTAAAGATATATCCAAATAATACGACAAAAATCAACGAATTTGGTCGAATTTGGTCAAATTACGCGACTTTTACAGCTACTTTTGCTCCAAAAGCCGCGCACCATCAAATATGGCACCTAGGCGAAATTCACTGATCTTTCCAAAAAGGTATGACAAATTTGGTATTGTGAAAATTCTCACAGTCTCTAGAAAACAATGGTACAAAAATTTTTAAAAACCGAGCAAGTTTATTTTTATCGTGCACCCCCTACTAATAAGTTCTTTCCTCCTATTTAGTAGATGGCGCACGTTATATCTCCGCCAAAAGCACATCCAATTTGATACGTATGCAATGTGTCTATAACTTTCTTGATTATGCACTAAGTTGGCGTTCCACAACCAAAATTGAACGGGGAATACTTTAAGATCAATTTCGAGGCACCTCGACAAAAGCTTCTTACGCTATTGTGCTTTTTATGGAGAAATACGTCAGTAGCGTTTTTGAGCTTGTTATTCTCTTTCAAAAGTATTCCGAGTGATTTGTATAAGTGCATATATTAACTCTGATTACATTGCAAAATAATTTGTCTCGATTCATGAAGTTTGAAAGAAGTTACAGCAATGCGCGCAATTTGGGGAGTGTGCTTTTTGCGGAGATATAAGTATAACCTGCGCCTTAGTAGATTGTCATTTTTATTTAAAATAATATAAAGTTTTTCAGCAAGGCAGAGATGACAATTTTTCGTACTTCCCTTATATACGGATGAGCAATAAATCCATTAATGAATTATGATATGCAAGTTCTAATTTTTAAAGTTTTGGTTTTTTATGAATGAACGATGGGGGTTGCATCGTAATTTTCAATTCTTATATTCACGTACAGCGTATATCATATATTAAATAAAATTATATTTTTATGTATTATATGATTTTGTAAACATTGGCCGGTGTACCAAAAACCGGTCCCCAAACAAAAAGCATGTTGGATTATTTTCCAAAATTTTTTATACGAGGTTTGTTTATCTTTCAACACTTATATTTTCTTAAACAGCTCCGTCTGGTTTCGCAGCTTCTCCGTCTCGAGTTTGATCAAAGAGCTTGTACGTATGTGAACTGAAACGGGTATAAAAAATACAAAATATTTGTGCTCTTTCTTTTCCTTTTCTACTAGCTGCAACCGTTGCTTCATATTATATCACTGCAGTTTCCAAGCATTGTCCTTTCAGTGGGCACATTTCCGGCTTCCTGCAAGTGCATTTGCACGATTCAATTATAAAATCCCAAAAAACCTTACTGGCTGGAGCCTATCTCCAAAACAGGGACAAAAGGATTTCGCGATTATTTTGGCCAAATTTCGCGGTACCGCGAAATTTAACAGGCTGTACATTAAACTACACATAAAATTTGTCGCGGAGAATGGGAAATTTCGCGATTTCGTACATGCCGCGAAATCCTTTTGTCCCTGCTCCAAAAGTAAAATAAATAAAAACTTTCGTCGGTTTTTTGGGCCGAATAAAATGGCGCGCGCGCGACAGCAGCAGTTAGCAGCAGTCATCAGCAGTTAGTAGCAGTTAGCAGCAGTTAGCAACAGTCAGCAGCAGTTTTTTGCACTAGAGTCCCCCTGTGATCGTAGCTCGATGCGTTACTGAGCCGCGCATCGCATCCAATATTTTTTGTTCTCGCAACCACTTTCTCGCAACTACTTCGTTAAATTAAATCGGCGACATGCGCTAATGCGTTACTTTCTACTGGGCCTCGCCGATGGGCCTTGACGATGTCAAGAATTGACATCGTCAATTATTGGAGGACTTCGCCGCTTCGACGCGCCGCGCGAATTAGCATTCTTGCTTCGCAGAGCAACGATCTGGAAGGGTCGACATTACATCGTCAATCAATGTCAATTAATGCATCTCACAATTACTATAAATTTATTGATACACATTATATATTACTAACGTTAACATTAGTGTATTACTTTATCCAGAGCCCTTGCGCTTGCAGTGGCGCGCGCCCGCCTCTTAACTTGTGAAACAATCGCGTCTGCAGTGGCGATTTATTGTATTTGATTTAGGAAGTGATTCATGTAGCTCACACGTACGTTTTTTCCGCCCCAAATCTGAACGGGAAATATAATTCTCGATGGGTCAGTAACTGTAAATAATAAAATTATCCATCAGCCATGGTAGTGATTTACAGTATGACCAATGACACCGAAACCTCGTGTCTCGGTATCCCTTTAAATGGCAGTTTGTGGCATGGTGTCCAGGCTAGACTCCTCTGATTACTGATATCGATTAATATGTTTATAATAATAAATCAACTTTGATACCAGTTATTATTAGCGTGGCTGACATGAATTCAAAATCAATTTTTGTGATAGCAATTTTCATCGCAGCTCAGCGCGGCACAGTAGTGCATTTCGCCGATCTAGCGAGGAGAAGCCTCATTGAGTGCACGGCGCGGCACAGTAACGCATCGCGCTACAATAGCAGCTCAGCTGCTAAGCAGCTGACCAACGAATTTTGGCCTGTGACTGCGAGCGTGCTAAATCACTCTACAGTCGATCTTTGAGATTGTTCTAAAAGGGCCCTCAACGGTTGTAACCAACTTCCATCGATGTATTTTCGAACGCTGATTCCGAATCACCCCCCATGATATAGGGTTAAAATGCTCACCTGACGAGATATTGGCGTTTTCCTTAAAAAGTTTTCCTTAAAAATTTTGCTTTCATTAATATTTGATCATCTCTAGACATCTCCCTTCATGAATTATAATGTTGAGAGCATTGTTTACGGTACAGGCTAGATCCGATTAAATTATCAAGATATTTTTATGAAAATTTTTGATGATCTTATATATTATATAATTATGTTTTGATTCGATTTTCTGGGTCACGAAATCCTCTCCGAACCTCCACGTGGTGTGGCCTGGTTGGCACTAACGGGTGGTGTGCTCTCTTGTTGAGTACAAAGGTTGGGACTTGCCAACTCAAAGTTCCCATAGGAACCAGGAAGTCAACACTAACAGCTACCAAGCACCAGGAAATTTTTCTTTCAGATATCAGGTTACAAGATAGTACACACACAAACGACGATACGTTAGACACAGATACATAGCTCTAAGAGCTATTAAATCACCAGGAAATTCTCTTTCAGCTTTCAGGTCCCATCGAAGTCACCCACCACAGAGCTAGGGATCCCAATTCGCTCATCCTGACTACAAGGACACACTGATAATGAGTAGTCTTGGCACTTCTCCCTCCAGTAACCACTTTTCAGGTCTTTTCAGTTAAGACAGCTAATGCGTTGGGGCTGACACACGCTAGACACAGGCTCGTGATAAGACAGTGTTAGGGATGTCAACTCTGACTACGAGGACACACTGATAGCGAGAATTCCTGGCACTTCTTCCTCCAGTAACCACTTTTCAGGGGACCGGGTTAGCTTTGCCACACTCTTTATTGATGTGTGACTGGACGCTCTACAATCATCTAGTAGCCAGCAGTGTTTGAATGACACCCCTACTGCAACTGGTTCTATTCAGTTCTACAGCGGAAGTTCTCAACACTCGAAAACAGTTCATCTCGGACATCCTGCAGAGATGCTTTTTCACAGCCTGCCCCATTACACGGGGAACCCTTAGATCTACAGTACCCTGGTGAACAGCATAGCTCACTAAAGCATAGTGGACTTCTTTAGTTCTGTGACGCAAAGCTAACCGGACCAGGAATAAACATCATTGCAATGCTTAGGGGATGCAAATAGGACATACAACGTTTAACGATTTACTCGAACTTTTGATTCATTTTTTAGCTCGACGATACATGGTATCATTTCAGGACAGATATTCCTTCTTCAGGTTCATTGAGGAAATTGTACCCGCTATTTGCGTTATACATGGCAAGTATCTGGACTAATGATAACTTAGGATCTCAGATTCCCAGGCTGCATTTAAAGCGCTTAACAGCACCAGTTTTAACTCCAGGTTTGTTCTGAACATCTCAGACCAACTCAACTCACTAGGTATTCTCATCGAGTAGAACTCCAGGACATGAAGGAGTATACGGTAAAGAACTAGCGGACGAATTCGCAAGGGACGATCAATCCAACAACATCCCCATAGGACCAGAACCCTTCCTCCCAATTAGGCCACACTCAGTGACAAAGGAACATTCCACTTGAGATGTTCCTCCACAAATATAAATACAGGAACTTTAATTTTTCTGGAACTCACATCAGATGGCTTACATGGTCGCTTTCAGGATAGGTCACAGCCCACTAGTTTATTTTCAGAACGTGGCAAACAACGTCAACTTCGAGACGCAAGATTGTGAACACTTTTCAGGAGAAGCAGAAACATCCCAGCACCTCCTCTGCAAGTGCATCCAGATCATGACGTTCAGAATGAGGATAATTGGTAAACTCTACCTTAAAAACAGTAAACTACAATCATATCTTCAAATTTGTGGAACAGTCGACAAGACTGGATAGGGAAAACCCTTTTGGGTAACCTCCTAGGATTCTTCGCCAGGAACTTTCGCTAAATCCCATACTAGGAACTCAACCTAGGCCCATCTCTGCATAGAGACATATCTCCCAGGCTTTGACCTTGCTCGGAAGTCCCTTGTCTGCCCGCAGAAGTACTACAACGGAAGTGGGTTTGCTCTGAGACAGGTAGTGACAGCTTCAAGACTCCAGGGGTCTGTTGCATTGATATTTATTATTTTATGATTTCGTATATACTTTGGGAGTCCTGGCGTGCAGCTAGCAGGAGTTGCATTCTGTGGGCACGGTGAGAAGGCCTCCATCTTTTAGTAAGAGGCCAGAAACCGTTGACCAGAACAGAGAGAGAGAGAGAGAGATTCGATTTTCTGATTTGTATCACCTAGTCTAGGGTGTGAGCTAACGATTCCATTGGATCTTTGCAAAATTACACATCCGTGTAAAATCTCGTCTATTATCTCAGACGAACGGTCAGGAAGATATTTCTCTCAAAGATCAAGTATCTTCTTAGGATACCCCTCAGTGGCGTAACGTTGCCTGTTGAATCGTTGATGCCCCCTGCTGAAAAAGTGCCCCACCTGTTGGCGTTCCCTCTCCTTTTGGCGCCCCTCCCTAAAATTAAACAAATTAGATGCTTTTAGAGGATACACTGGTAAAATCTCTAAAAATTTGTGTTTCTAGAGCAAAACATGCAGTTTTGCTTGTACTGTAGTTAAGTTTTTCAAAATTGTCCCACATTCAAACGACGATTTGGCGCCCCCTAAGATGGTGCCCCCCCCCCACACAGTCGGGGGGCCCTTCATTACGCCACTGATACCCCTTCAATACATTACATAAATGCGCACTGTAAACAAAGCACTATACTATTCTATTTAAGATTTATTGACTATGAATATTCCTTTAGGAAAAAAATGGGTACACGGCTCATTCTGCCTCATGAAGTTCCCAATCATTGGGATAAAGTGTTAGATGTTCTGTGTCATGTGAAATGGTCTCCTATGGATCTCATCTCTGCTATTGACAATATCAGAAAATACTCCTACAAACAAGTTAAAGAAATGCCGGCTGCGAGTCGGTTTTCAGGATTTTTAGGTTTTTTGAAGGATGCCAGTTGTGTTGGGGGGAATCCTGACCTGTTTTGGGGAGACTGTGGTTTTTCACATCATAATCCAGATTCATTTGTAAAAGGATGGTTTTTAGCTCACACTGTTCCATTTATTGCTCAGCTTGTTATGGACATGCCTCAAACCTTCCCATCTGGACTATCAACTTTGAATACAGCAGATGATCATATCCAAATGACATGCCTTACCAAACACCAGTGTGCTTCATTGTTAGCCTGCTCATTTTTCTCTGCATTTCATCATAGTGCCGCTCCAAAGAAGACAACAATAAACTTTGACGGCATATTTATAACTCTCAATCAGAAATGTCCTCAAAACGTTGCTAAACTCTGTATGATAATGAACTATTTTGAGAGATGTAGGTTGAAAATGTATAATGCATCTCAAGCATTGATAATCAATAGGCTACACAATATATCACCTTATACAGCTAGTAAATGGGCTTCAATCACATCACCTCTATCTGAGTTCACAGTTGATGAAAATGGATCCATCAATGATGCAGGTCCGGAGTCACTTCATGCTGACTTTGCAAATAGGTGGATTGGTGGTGGGGTTTTGAAACGGGGTTCAGTTCAAGAAGAGATAATGTTCTCTATTTGTACTGAGCTGCTCACTACAATACATATCTGTGACATGATGAATGACAATGAAGCAATTGTGATCACTGGTGCTGAGGACTTTTCTTTACACAAGGGATACAGCAGAGACCTCAAGTTTATTGGAAATGCTCCCACGTCTCAAGATGTGGTGAGCAGAGTGGCTATGGACGCAACACGTTTCAGAGGAGACAAGGATCACATGAGACAATACAGTGAAGCTGTTATTTTGAGAGAGCTCAACAAAGCTCATGTTGCTTTTAATCATGAGTATCCAGCTCCTGGTGCACCTGTTGCTACAGGTAATTGGGGCTGTGGAGCGTTTGGGGGCCACATTCAGTTGAAGTCTATGTTACAGTGGATTGCTGCCAGTGCCTGCTCGAGACCTGTTACCTACTTTACCTTCAAGGACCCAAACTGCAGTGGAATGGGAGAGATGACGAGGTTCCTGAAAGAGAAGAACTTGACTGTAGGAAGGTTGTTTGAGGAGGTGAGATTATTTGCTGCTCAGATTGAGCCTCAAGACAAACCTAAAGATGAATTGTTTCAACACTTGTGGGCTACCTTTAAAGATTAAATGCACAAAGGCTTTGGGATTAAGAGCAGGAAAAACAGTGATTTTTTGCTTGTTTTTTTTTGTTTTATACCATGCTTGATTAAAAATTAAGTTTAGATAATATTCAGAAGTAATTGAGAGATTATGATATCTAGATAATTTGTTGCCTGTTTCATATTTAATTAAGTTCAGTTTTTTGATATTATCTATGTTTTGATTTTGATGCTTTTAATTACTTTACATTACGAGGACATATTTACAGTTTATTAGTTGGTGTTTTTATGTTCGAAAAATGCTGATATTAGAATTCAATTTTAGGCAATATTTGTAACGTTATTTGTGTACACCTTCACACTGCATGCATTCCAGTCTACTTAAAACTATTAACACTATACTTTATATCCAATTGTACCACAGAACCAGGGCATTTTAAAAAGCAATACATGAAATGTTTTTAAGATTTATTGACAATAAATATTTGTTTCTAGGAAGAATATGGGTAAGCGGCTCATTCTGCCTCATGAGGTTCCTAATCAATGGGATAAAGTGTTAGATGTTCTGTGTCATGTGAAATGGTCTCCTATGGATCTCATCTCTGCTATTGACAATATCAGAAAATACTCCTACAAACAAGTTAAAGAAATGCCGGCTGCGAGTCGGTTTTCAGGATTTTTAGGTTTTTTGAAGGATGCCAGTTGTGTTGGGGGGAATCCTAACCTGTTTTGGGGAGACTGTGGTTTTTCAGTATTGCTGAGCAATACTGAAAAGGAGATACGCACCTCAGGCCATCCCAACTTGTTGGAGAGACCTGCCCTTGTATCTTGTTGTGTATATAAAATTCATTGCAAATACTAAGTTAAGTATACTAAGTAAAAATACTAAGTTAAATATAGAACTACACAGTAAATGATGAGATCAGGAAGGTGATGGTATACACAAGGAAGACGAAACTGTTCAACCTTCCTGGAGCTGATATAATTACACTCACCAATCATCTGGATGTGGCTCCCGAGACACGGGGATGGAAGAAAGTTGTGCAGTTTCTCAACCTTAAGATCGGTAACAAGCCTTCTTATTTCATTTATATCTGATCTTTAAAAAACCACTATGTCCCCCCCCCCACTACTCACTACTATACTAAAGCCCCCCCCCCCCCCACTACTATACTATGTCCCCCCCTCAGTCCCCACTACTATACTATGTCCCCCCCCAGGTGAGGTGAGGAGATGTGAAGTTGCTGGGGGTGCAGCCCCGGTTGTGGAGCTGCTTTGTCAGAGGGGCTGGAATGTTGGTATGTTATATTCAATATCATAATTATAGTACTGATACTCATTAACAAAGTGCTTTTATTATTTACCCATGCTTAGAATGTCTTCAAAGTTATCAGTACAAAATATAAAGTCTACCCTTCTAGGTAAAGTGCTGGACATGCTGAATAAGATTGGCAACCAAGAGGCGGTATCCTCCTTACTGGACATCATTAGTGATAACAAGATATCATCCACTCCTGGTTAGGATAGGACACGTGACAGATACTTTGACACGTGACAGATACTTTGACACGTGACAGATACTTTGACACGTGACAGATACTTTGACACGTGACAGATACTTTGACACGTGACAGATACTTTGACACGTGACAGATACTTTGACACGTGACAGATACTTTGACACGTGACAGATACTTTGACACGTGACAGATACTTACTATGTTACCCTGACAACTGACAGACCCTGATGTATGTATTCCGTGAAGTATTCTGGAATTTTAGGTTTTATTGAAATGTAGAGATTTGACCAAAAGACGTTATGTTATAACATAATATAAATCAAGAGGCTTGCATATAATGAACATATTGACACGGATGCAGAGTTGAGTCTGTACGGAACCTAGTAGTTTCAGATCCTTGTTTAACTTGCCGTACAACAGTATGTCATAACTCTTGTTGTTGTCCAGACTACTGGATTTAAACAAACAACACTTGTTCAAGAAGTGAGACATGTTGAACAATAAAGTAACGGTTAACATACAGTAACACTTGAGCCAACATTGAAATCATGTTACCACACTTACCAGTCAGTAACATGTTTTAACATTAATTCTGACCTGAACTGAAAGTGAATACTAAGGTTGTTGGGCATATATTACTTTACAGTCCCCTCTAGCCAAAAGGGGATTGTCGTACCTCATACAGTCATCTATCAATCGTATACATGGTCTTGTGGGTCTTGTTAGGCGAACTTTAACTTTTAGGCTGTTTAATCTGTTTAATCTGAAATTTCAACATTAATCATTTTCGGCAGACAAACAAATATATGAAAGTTACGAAACATGTTAAATGTCAAAAACTAATTGATGTCACCAGTAGTCTAGTCAATTTCGTGGGATTCTTTCAATTTTGTGACACATTTGTCCGTAACCTTCTCTCCAAATCTCCAGTATTTATTGGTATTGGTGACAATTATCTTGTCATCAAGATGTCATTTGGTTCATTAATTCTTTAATTAATCTCCCTACTTCCCTCCTTGCCTGATGATTTTACCGTTTATTTAATTATACCATTTATTCTAATTCGGCAGATTATTTCCCAACCATTTTGTCTTGTTAACAATTCCTATATAATATATATATAATCTACCTCCAGTGTGATATTCTTAATTTTGTAGAGTATCTACAAATCAGCATAGTTGTGATTAGCATGCAGCGCCGGTTAGTTATCTGTTTATCCATAAGATTATCATTGATCCTATAGAGAACTGTAATATAATGTAACTTAATAATATTAAGTAGCCAATTATAATTATTGGTTGTAAATTAAGGATTCCATTCTATGAGATTCTCTTCTTATGTTGTAATTAGTGTACCATTTGTTGCGCATGGATGGTATTAAAGGGGGGGGGGGGGGGGGGGGGTTATTAAGATCCCATTTAATCATCAACATGTTAATACTTTCCATGTTACATTCACTAACAACTTTACTGTTCAAGTGTTCAACCTTGTGCGTCCCTTCGCAAGATCACTCGATAAGTTAATACTTTATAATTCTGCTGTTTTTTCAGTAACGTAGTGCCAGTATATATATATATTTGAATATTATACCGTCTAGACACGTCTGTTTATTCCATTTATCTCTTTTTATCTGTTATTCAATCTATTTTACATTTTACGTAACCATTACGTAACCATTTTACGTAACGGCAAACATTGTTGATCAAAATATATTTTTGGATTTAAAAAAAAAAACTTATTATCTAATTAATTAATTATCTAATCCAAAGGTTGTCCGATCGAAATTTGTTTTCTTTTATGTTTTGAACACATTGGTTCAATCTAGAACCTTCTACGACATTCAGAAGTTGTTTTATTAGCGGAGGTTTAATGTGGTAAAAAAAAGGTAAATAGTGGTTATTCTTTAAATCTCAAAAAACATACTACAACTACTACAAGAGTAATCCCGATAACACTCTTCAGTCTTCACACAGACAAGAAGATGACGATCAGACCTCGTTATTCTTTAAAAACGTCGAGATTTGTAAAAGTCCAAAATATTGAAAGTGAAAATGTTCAAACATTTTATATAAATTAGTTCATCATACGTTTTACGTAATTGTGAACATTTTTGTCCGAAATGTATTTTTGAAATTTCTGAAAATTTACTTATTATTTAATTAATTATTTAATTGATTATTTTATCAAAAAGTTGCCGTATAAAAATGTGTTCCCCTTTATTTTTAAACATACTGGTTTAAACTAAAATCTTCTAGGATATTCAGAAGTCGACTTATTTGCGGAAAACCAATGTGGTAAAAAGGTGGTTAAAAAAGTGGTAATTGTGGATTTTGCTGACGTCAGAAATTTTGGGAACTCTCTGGAATGATTCCTGGGACCTGTCCCGACCATTTCCCGTTGAAATCGATTTGTTGCGAATTATGTCCGACAAATGCTTAAATTAGGACGCATGGTGCTCTGGACAGCTCATTAGCTGTTTAGTTGTCTTATAATAAATACCGTATCTTATGAACGGCTCTCAGACTGGAGTTATGACTTCCAGAGGCAAACTGCCGTTTATATTAACCATTGTAACCCCCACTAGTCACTGCCCCCACTACCCCAACTACCCCCACTACCCCCACTACCCCCGCTACCCCCACTACCCATTACCTCGTGGTTCTTGAAAGCTCCACCTTTATTGAATAATCATATGTCACAGAGTCGTGACAATGATATTAATCTGTTTTTGTTATTATAATTAATAGTTTCAATATTCATTGTTAATCTCCGACTTGGTGCCGCCCATCCTGACTATCGTTATATTGATAGCGAGGGAGTGTGTGTAAGATATAAAGGAGGATGTGCTGGCAAACTGAATACTTAACACTCATGTACCTGTCGTTGCGTTGTGAAAATCAGGATAATTCTCAGTTTAACCCATCTCCTCCCATCTCCTCCTCAGTTTTAGACAGCAATTATCAGTCTTGAACCTTTTTAAACGTAATTAGAACAAAGTATCAGTAGTACTGTGTTAACAAAGAGGTCGCTATATCACCTGAGACTGCTTTGTGGACTGGTCTGCTTCTTCTTATTGTTTTAAGCCCGGGCTCACATTTTTAAGTTCACCTTTTTAACTGACACTCGAATATTTCGTATGCCGCTTGTGTTCATCAAAGTCTAATACTACAAACACTTACATCATGCTGTAAACGACTCTGTTTGCTTCATTCTTTTCTGCGAACGTGAATTAAGCGCATGGTCACCCCCCCCCCCCCCCTCCCCCCTCCCCGACCCTGCTCCACCAAACGTCATCGTATTCTATAAAGCTATTTTTAGAAAAAAAGTTACTAAAAGACTGATTATTATCGGAGCACCATCGACGTTCATTTAACAGCCGCACATCTTTAATGAAGCGTAATTAAACTGCCAGTAAACACGTGGTAATGACACGTGTATTTTCAAGATACCCTAGAGATCCGGACTTAGTCTAGACAAGGTAACACCGGTAGTTCTACCTCTGGAATGTAGAGTAATACCTGGTACCGGCAAAGTAATGACTTGTGGAGAGGGTGGGGTTTCGGTCTAAATCTTTATTTGACTTGGCTAAGTAATGTAGGGGTGTTTTTGATTTAGCTTGTACGTGGTTTTAACCACGTTTAAAAAGGAAGGTACGTGTTCATATTAACTCTGATAACTGCTATTAACTCTGATAACTACTATTAACTCTGATAACTACTATTAACTCTGATAACTACTATTAACTCTGATAACTACTATTAACTCTGATAACTACTATTAACTCTGATAACTACTATTAACTCTGATAACTACTATTAACTCTGATAACTACTATTAACTCTGATAACTACTATTAACTCTGATAACTACTATTAACTCTGATAACTACTATTAACTCTGATAACTGCTATTAACTCTGATAACTACTATTAACTCTGATAACTACTATTAACTCTGATAACTACTATTAACTCTGATAACTACTATTAACTCTGATAACTACTATTAACTCTGATAACTACTATTAACTCTGATAACTACTATTAACTCTGATAACTACTATTAACTCTGATAACTACTATTAACTCAATACTACTATTAACTCTGATAACTACTATTAACTCTGATAACTGCTATTAACTCTGATAACTACTATTAACTCTGATAACTACTATTAACTCTGATAACTGCTATTAACTCTGATAACTGCTATTAACTCTGATAACTACTATTAACTCTGATAACTACTATTAACTCTGATAACTACTATTAACTCTGATAACTACTATTAACTCTGATAACTACTATTAACTCTGATAACTACTATTAACTCTGATAACTACTATTAACTCTGATAACTACTATTAACTCTGATAACTACTATTAACTCTGATAACTACTATTAACTCTGATAACTACTATTAACTCTGATAACTACTATTAACTCTGATAACTACTATTAACTCTGATAACTACTATTAACTCTGATAACTACTATTAACTCTGATAACTACTATTAACTCTGATAACTACTATTAACTCTGATAACTACTATTAACTCTGATAACTACTATTAACTCTGATAACTACTATTAACTCTGATAACTGCTATTAACTCTGATAACTGCTATTAACTCTGATAACTACTATTAACTCTGATAACTACTATTAACTCTGATAACTACTATTAACTCTGATAACTACTATTAACTCTGATAACTACTATTAACTCTGATAACTACTATTAACTCTGATAACTACTATTAACTCTGATAACTACTATTAACTCTGATAACTACTATTAACTCTGATAACTACTATTAACTCTGATAACTACTATTAACTCTGATAACTACTATTAACTCTGATAACTACTATTAACTCTGATAACTACTATTAACTCTGATAACTACTATTAACTCTGATAACTACTATTAACTCTGATAACTACTATTAACTCTGATAACTACTATTAACTCTGATAACTACTATTAACTCTGATAACTACTATTAACTCTGATAACTACTATTAACTCTGATAACTACTATTAACTCTGATAACTACTATTAACTCTGATAACTACTATTAACTCTGATAACTACTATTAACTCTGATAACTACTATTAACTCTGATAACTACTATTAACTCTGATAACTACTATTAACTCTGATAACTACTATTAACTCTGATAACTACTATTAACTCTGATAACTACTATTAACTCTGATAACTACTATTAACTCTGATAACTACTATTAACTCTGATAACTACTATTAACTCTGATAACTACTATTAACTCTGATAACTACTATTAACTCTGATAACTACTATTAACTCAGATAACTACTATTAACTCTGATAACTACTATTAACTCTGATAACTACTATTAACTCTGATAACTACTATTAACTCACAAACTACTATTAACTCTGATAACTACTATTAACTCACAAACTACTATTAACTCTGATAACTACTATTAACTCTGATAACTACTATTAACTCTGATAACTACTATTAACTCTGATAACTACTATTAACTCTGATAACTACTATTAACTCTGATAACTACTATTAACTCTGATAACTACTATTAACTCTGATAACTACTATTAACTCTGATAACTACTATTAACTCTGATAACTACTATTAACTCTGATAACTACTATTAACTCTGATAACTACTATTAACTCTGATAACTACTATTAACTCTGATAACTACTATTAACTCTGATAACTACTATTAACTCTGATAACTACTATTAACTCTGATAACTACTATTAACTCTGATAACTACTATTAACTCACAAACTACTATTAACTCTGATAACTACTATTAACTCTGATAACTACTATTAACTCACAAACTACTATTAACTCTGATAACTACTATTAACTCACAAACTACTATTAACTCTGATAACTACTATTAACTCACAAACTACTATTAACTCACAAACTACTATTAACTCTGATACTCTGATAACTACATGATATAATATACATTTCTCTCCGCTCAATACCTCACCTTCCAATGGTTGAAATGATAAAATTGTAGTAGTTTTTTGTTGCAGTGCTGTTAAGTTGCAGTGTTTCCGAATTATAGGCTAAAGGGGACCCCTAATAGGGGACCCCTAATTATGAGGAGCTCCCTGGTTTCATCTGGATCACTACTAGATTAATTACTGTAGATCGTATCAGCTAATGACTGCGTGTACTAACGAGCAGTGCCACTAACTAATAGTAGAGTAACTAATGGCGCCTGCTAACGAGCAGTGCCACTAACTAATGGCGCCTGCTAACCTGCTCGCACCTTGTTTAGATTAAAACAGTGGAGGGTACTGTGACATTATCCCTCAGCATTGTTCTTTAGTTCCTCTGCTGTTTTAGTTATAGTTCAGAGGTCATTGTTAGAATTAGTCATCTATTAAGGAGCCAATCTTAATAATATGATCTCACCATTTTATAACTTTTACCTTTGATGTCTTGAAATATTTCTTATTTTAGGCCGTTAAAAACTTGTCTAATAAAATCTATATTCCGTTAATTCACGAATTTATCACCTGGTAATGTCAGAACAACTCGTGAAATATATTTTAATTAACAGATCAGGTGTACTTAATTGATATTATTAGTTAACATGCCTAACCTTCACATATTAGTGTAGTAGTAGTAGTATCCAGATATTATTAGAAGCCTCGCCTGGCAAATTCCATCCTCTAATTCGGAATTGCTTCCATATAATAGTGCGGAGTGCGGGCCATAATAAACTTAATATTTACTAGTGTAGATGCTGCCTATTATAGAGCTGGTGGCAGACATATTATACTCCGCTCTTAAGGATGGCTCCTAACTGCTCACTCTCCCGGAATATTAGATCCAAAATACTTACCTTGTTAATTTATATTTAATATTTAACCTCGCTTTTAAGGTTTACTGAGCGTCCAATAGAATACTAAACCTAGCTTAACGTCTGCAATTGCTTAAACAAGGTATCTCTTACTTAGTTACTTCAGGCAACCGTAATAAAGTGCTAATAACCTTTGCCAAAGTGTGGAGCTATTTTGTGGTGGGATAGCGGACCAATACCTTCTAGTTTATTGAGCTATTTTGTGGTGGGATAGCGGACCAATACCTTCTAGTTTATTGAGCTATTTTGTGGTGAGATAGCGGACCAACACCTTCTAGTTTATTGAGCTATTTAGTGGTGGGATAGCGGACCAATACCTTCTAGTTTATTGAGCTATTTAGTGGTGGGATAGCGGACCAATACCTTCTAGTTTATTGAGCTATTTTGTGGTGGGATAGCGGACCAATACCTTCTAGTTTATTGAGCTATTTTGTGGTGGGATAGCGGACCAACACCTTCTAGTTTATTGAGCTATTTTGTGGTGGGATAGCGGACCAACACCTTCTAGTTTATTGAGCTATTTTGTGGTGGGATAGCGGACCAACACCTTCTAGTTTATTGAGCTATTTTGTGGTGAGATAGCGGACCAACACCTTCTAGTTTATTGAGCTATTTAGTGGTGGGATAGCGGACCAACACCTTCTAGTTTATTGAGCTATTTTGTGGTGGGATAGCGGACCAACACCTTCTAGTTTCAGAGGCACATATTATGTGCGGTAAAAAAATCGAAATTATGCGGTACCGCACCCGACTATAAAGGTAAAATGTGCGGTAAGGTGCGGTAAATTTTTACCAATTATGCGGCAAATGTGCGACGATTTTTTCGAAATTTGTGCGGGAATTGTGCGGTTTTCTTTTGCATTTTCTGAAGGACTTTGGAAATTCTAAACGTATAACCGCCGCTCTTATCAAAAGTAGGTCTGTTTATGTGTTACTGAGGGTTTAGTTCTTTACTAAGACCATGATTGAACCTATATTGAGATTCAGTTATCTGAGAACAGTGACTTGATCTGGTAGAGATCAGGAGACTTTACTTGTACACGTTGATTTGGTTTGATTTTAATGCGCGTTGATTCGAAAAAGCCACGTCAGCAACAATATTTTCAACAATCGCCCTGGCGGCCATGCTGGCCAGCCAGGGCACAGTCCCGATCGCTCCTGATCCACCCCTTGGTCTAACTTATGGTCTAACTTATGGTCCTGGCACAGTCCCGACTGCTACCGCTCCTGTACTTAGTCTAACGTACGATCCTGGCAGCAACATCTCAGATGGCGGAAAAGATTGGAACTGCAACACTAAACAGAACAGAAACTCAACAAACATCGAACAGACACCGAACACTTTATACTACTCTAGAAATGGTTTGGACACTTTAAATGATTGCTGTAATGGCCCTTATCAGTCGTACAAAGAGATAAGGACAACTATTTGTAAAAGTACATTACACGCAATAGAACACATTAGAATTGTAATTGTACATTGCACAAGACTTTTCGAGCTAATATTCCTGGAGTTATTGCAGTCCTGCTTTAAAGCATTGATGAATATTGTAGGAACGTGCATGTATTATTTTGATGTATGGGGTAGACAAGGACATGACTTTATAGTGTGGTTTTGGAATGTGAGTTATAGTTTCGAGCGTTTAAACAGCAATTTGATTTATAACATATGCAGCAGATATATCTCTAATTTTATGAATGAACTTAATGACGGTTTTATGACGAGTATGTTACGGTCCTCTTGCTCAGCCATGTCACTGCTGCATGCCTCTTCTAGGTTTCGTTCCGCGCCCGCTGGTCTTTCCCAGCCAGAGCCCACCAGTAGAGCTCCGCCTCCTCGCGCCTTGTCTCCGCATGCGTCGCGAACCGCGTCTCAACTGAGTGTACTTGTCCTTCAGCATAGCAACTCCCCCACATACACTCCTCACAATCCCACTCACAGTGCACAGTGTGACAGATTAGGTAGTGACCGGTCTTTGCGAGCTGGGGACTGGTTTCAGATAGCTGTAGTTGTCCTTCTGAGCCTCTGCTTCCTTGTTGCGACGCTCATAGCCGTTACTTTGCTGCTTTTACTTAGGGAACTCAGAAGCAGACCACTGGCCCCTACCGTTCCTGTTTACGTCAGTGAAGAAGTAGAAAACCAATGTCTTAGTTCTAGTAAAACCTCGTGTAAACAGATCTCTCAACCCGGTTGTTTTTCCAACTCAATTTTCGATTTCTCTGCTTTGAAACTTGGTAGTTTGTTTCCACCACCTTGGCTGACTAATGCAACAGTGATGATGGCGAACGGCTCTGGGAAAACAGACGAGGCTAAAGAATCAAGTGAAACAGAGGATAACGACACTGATATTACTGAAGTAAGTGCCACTGAAGGTCTCCTGAAGCCAACCAACAATGTGCTATCATCTTGCCAGGAAACTCCCGCCAAGAAGCTCAACAGACGTCTAAGTAACGTGAGCTGGGGTAACACTGAAACAAGTGATGATGCTGGATCTGAGTCAAGTCTTTCAGGTTCACAGACAAAGAGTGATACAAACAGGCGGAGCACAGTGTGGATCAGAGATGACGGTGAGATATTTCTTGACAAAGGGAAGTCCTGCAAGCTTGGTTACATAAGCGACTACATCAGTACTGAGAGCAATGCTAACCTTTGTGCAGAACTCACTGCTACTGTTGGGAAACTCTGCACACCAAGCAACAAAGATAGGTACAAAGTCGTCCTCAAACATGGTGTGGAGACCAAACTGACAGATGTTGATCTAAAAAAGGGGGCAAAGAAGCTTAAGAAGACCGCAACCCCTAAAATGTCTGAACTATCCGTAAACCTGGACGAACCGTCTGAACTTTGCTCTTTTGTCAAATGCCACCAGGATCGTATCAACAAAACGGTTGAGGACGTTTTTCAGTTGGATGTTAAGTTTGACAAGACCACTATTTATCGGATGAGTGACCCCTCACACAGTATTCCATACGGCAACACTAGCCAGGAAAACAGCAATTTCTCTCCAGTAGTTGCAGTGTTGGCACTTGGTCTGAAGGATCCACGCCCCATGTACACCAAGACCCAAGCTGGGAGTCAAGTAACCCACAAAGCGGCCCTTATGTCTGGCACGTTGTGCGTACTCAGTGGCAAGACAGAGTTGAGATACAAACGCTCGATACCTAGAGGTTGGGGAAAAGTAGAAGAACAGTACTTCCTGATATTTGAACAGAAATGTCCAACAGAAACTGACAGCGCCCTCAAAGGTCCGCAGAAGAACCCTCAGTCAGACATCACCACGGAACAGGCTGAAGAAATGAACTTCCCCCTCCTTAAGACTCCCCCCACTGTTGTTCGAGTAACGTCTGTAGCAGACAACCTGGATTATGAAGCAGATGGAGGACTCCTGCTTGCATCAACGATCAGTGCAGTTGTAGGGAAGATGGATGAGGGAACGGTAGATAAGGAGCTCATAAGAAGTCAAGTCTCAACTGCAGGATCTTTATCTGAAAAGCGGACAAGACTTCAGAACAAAATGTGCATGTCAATCGGGGAACTTTCCATGTCAGCAGCCAATAACTCGATGTCTCACGGCATGAACTTCTCTCGATGTGACTCCCCGAGGATCGAAGACGTGGAAATGAAAGATGACATTGCATCAGTGCGTAATGCTCAAAAATGTGTGGAGAACTCTCTAAAGCATGTTGTGGATTCCATCGTATCTGTCAAGGCGAATGTAGCAACTCTCCAGGAAGCGACCAAACAACAAACTCAAAAAGACATCTCGCCTCACCCAACCAGCAACACCGACGTTTTGGATGCGATAAGTGATTTGAAAAGTGCAGTGAGTGATTGCAACAACAGAATCGACAATCTGAGCAAGACAAATGTGTTTACACAAACGATAAAGGAGTGCAATGGTAAAATTGATGACCTTGTGGAGAACATAAACGGCACAAAAGATGACCTTCAGTCAATGAGGAAGATTCTGAACGACCTTAGTCAAAATGGAGTAGATATCATGAAGAAATCGGTGGAAGACATGGGGAGCTACTACAATAGTGTCTTCTGCGATGAAACAAGGGAGCACATTAAAGACATCCACGCGTATGTAACACACCAAATGTGCGAGGTCGCAATTCAAACTGACCCTTTGATAAAAGAAATAGCAGCGTTAGGAGACCAACCGAACCTAGCCTCGCCTTCGCCCAAATTTGGTTTCCCCGATCCAATAAAGCCCTCCCTGAAAGTCTTGGTCGAAAGTGGGCAACCCATCAACGTTTGGCTTGTTACCGATTCAATTATGAGACACATTGATGAGTCATGCTTGGAATTTAGGAAATATAGGTTGAATTTCAAAAGAATTGACTTTACATGTAGTGAATCACTGACCGGTGAATACATGATGGGGAGCAAAATACCAACAGAGAAGCCTCAACTAATATATGTACATCTCGGCATCAATGATATACACAAAGGAGAGGACATTACCAAAATCATCGACAACTTCAAGATCTTTAATGAAATGCTAGAACTAGTATCTCCCACCACCAGACTGGTCATCTCTTGCCCCCTACTGAACGGAAACACCTACCAGAACCGACACGTCTTTTCCTTGAGGAGATCCCTGTCCTTATTGGTCAATCAGCAGCAAGACGAGGACCCTAAAACAAAAAGGATTTTCCTTCAGAGAAATGATAAGTTCTTCATTAACACTCAGTCCACTTCTAAGCAGAACTTGATGTACTTCCGCGATAATCTCCATCTATCAGAAAGAGGAATGCATGCAATCACCAACACCATGAGAGACACCCTCGACAAGATCTTCAGGGAGTTTGAGCTTCCAGTCTAAATTTTAGTCTTCAAATCATGACCACCAACCCAACCTCTTGAAAAAATACTATGAATTTACAATCCAAAATTATAAGCTGGAACATCCAATCAACAAATACAACTTTTGGCTCTAAGTTTGATGACCCTCAATTTTGTGCCGTCTTTGACAAGTTTCCTATTGTCTGCCTTCAAGAAATAAGACAACCTGTCAAACACTCGGGTTACAGGTCCTTCAATAAAACCCGCCGGGACAAAAAACATGGTGGCGTATGCATAATGGTCCAAAACGAAATATCCAAAGGCGTTAAACTTGAAAAATCCACAATTGAAGATGTTGTTGCCTGTAAACTTGACAAAAATTACTTTGGCGTAGATAATGATATATTCATTGTTAACTCATACATTAAGCCAGCTAACACTTCCTCTAAAAACTCAAATATTTCGGGCTTTGACACCATCCGTGAACTGGACCAATTTCTCAATGTTCTTTTAAGTAAAGGTGATGTCATTACTTGTGGTGACTTCAACTCGCGTATCGGCCATGACATCGACTTTATCAAAGAGGACAAATGTGGCTACGAGAGCTTCATTCCCCTGCCAGAAGACTACACTCCACAAGAACTTCCAACCAGGAACTCAAAGGACAAAAAGTCGAACAATTACAAAAGACCCTTTCTAGAAATGCTTGTCAATAATGAACTCCATATTCTCAATGGGAGAACTTTAGGAGACTCATATGGTGACTTCACTTGTATTCAGACCAGCGGTGCCAGCGTTGTTGACTACTTTATTATATCCCCAAACTGCAGTAAGTATCTAAGTCATATGACAATCCAGCCGTTCACTTGCTTTTCTGATCATAAACCACTACTCCTGGCACTCAACTTCTCTCCTTCCAACACTCTTGTAAACACAAAGGCACTCCATGAAACTTACGCTCGAGCCCCACTTCGTTACAAAATAACTCCTGATAGCCTTTCAAGCTTACGGGATACAATGATGGACCCACTTGTGGAAGAATGTTCCAAAAGCCTCTTAGAAACAGATTATCCCGAAGATCTCATAGGTACATACAAATTAAACGAAGATATCACAGTACACTTGAACAAAATAGCAGACAAATGTCTCCAAAAGACCAAACATCCCAAAATAACCAAAAAGGGATCAATAAATAAACAACCCTGGTTCACACAAGCCACCAGAGAAGCTAAAATATCTTGTACTCGTGCAGCTCAAATTGTTTCTGATTTCCCCAATAGCGATTATCTTCGAAAAAATTTTTACCAGGTAAAAAATACGTACAAAAGTTTAATTGACCGTACAAAAAACAAATATCTTGACAAACTGAATACAGATATTGAATCTGGTAAAATTCTAAACTGGAAACAATTCAAAAAACTGAAAAAATTTAAAGGAAGAGTTGACAAATTTGATTGCCATGACATGGACAACTTTCAAAAATTCTTTGGTAAACTTTATGCCAATGCACATAGCACCATAACTGTAGAGAATAAGGAAAAAATGCTTCAAAATGCAGAGGCTATTAACAATAATTTCCAACCATCCCCTGCACAATCAATACTCAATGGCCAGATCTCTGTGGACGAAATATCTACTGCGATCTCTTCACTCAAAAACGGCAAAAGTTCCTCGGAGGATATGATATGTAATGAAATACTGAAGACCTTGTCCACAACAAACACACAACTCCTTTGCAAAGTCTTTAACTGCTGTTTGGACACTGGAACTTACCCATGGAACAACAGCATTATTACACCCCTACACAAAAAAGGCGACAAAGATAATCCAGACAATTACAGAGCAGTTGCTGTGAGTAGTACAATCGGAAAATTATTTTCGACCATCATGTTAAACAGGATAATCAAGTTCAAAAATGAATACAACCCGGACCCCATAAATCAACTTGGCTTCGCTAAAGGAGCTCAAACATATGACCACATACTCACACTCAACACAATTACGTCTAAATACAAAAAGCTCAAGGTTCCCGTCTATGCTGTTTTTGTGGACTTCCGGAAGGCCTTCGACTCTGTTTGCCGTGAAGCTCTTTTCTTAAAATTAGCTAAACTAGGTATCACTGGCAAAACATTTAATGTTCTTAAACATATGTATAAAAATTCCACTGGCCAGATAAAACTATCTGGATTTGTCAGCGAAAAATTTGATATCAATAAAGGAACTGAACAGGGTCATCCACTTTCCCCTGATCTATTTAAGATATACATCAGAGATCTTTCCCCTCGACTAGAATATGATAACTGTCCGAAACTAATGAACCAACTTATCAGTCACTTACTATGGGCAGATGATCTGATACTCTTGGCACTGGACCCCAAAACCCTCCAAAAGCAACTCGATGCTTTGAACAATTTCTGCTTGGAATGGGGCGTCGAAATTAATGCAGATAAAACTAAACTCATGAAATTTAATGCCCGTTTTGATACTTATCAGCCGGTTCCCCTCAAAATTGGTGATCACTTGTTAGAAGAAGTCGAGTCATACTGCTATCTAGGAATCGAAATACACAAATCCGGCACATTCACAAATGCCCGAACTGAGCTCAAAAAGAAAGCCATGCGTGCACTTTATGCCATGAAAAGCTCAGTAAACAAATCCAAATTATCATTCCGCTCTCTAACAACACTCTTTGATGGTCTTATTAAACCTATCGTTCTTTACGGAGCGCCTATTTACACACCTAACATGGCTATCACAAAACACATAACAAAACAAGTCGATCTCAATATGGATGCCGACACAAAAACAAAATTTCAAACTAGTATCCTCAAGAAAGTTAGCCTTCTGAACAGCGAAAAAGTTCACCTTCACTTTCTTAAATGGTCACTGGGGGTAAATCGTAAAGCCAGCAACGCAGGCGTCTGGGGTGAGTCAGGCCGCTACCCATTAATCTATGAATGTATTAACCTCACTCTCAAATATAGCCAACGTTTGAAAAATCTCAAAGATAACTCCCTTGTCTCCTTAGCTTTCAAAGAACAGATGAACATGAAATTGGACTGGTACAGGGGTTTGGAGCCTGTCCTCGCGCTAGACCCATGTTTCTCTACCGATCATGTCACAGCCTACCGCACACTCAAAAACAATCACTCCAAGTTACTTTTCGAAAGAAACCCGAGTATCGCAAAACCACCAAAAGAAGACTTTCTTATTCACAACGGTTTCAAGAAACGAATTCCTCCTCAATCAACACAACCCATCGGGAGTAAAATATTCACACCACACGTCATTACTAAAACTTTGAAATGTAACTTTAGAGAATATTGGGGGTCCTGTATCAACACTTCTCGGAAATTAGAATTCTATCGTGACCTAAAATCCAAATTTAACAAAGAGTATTACCTAGATAGTGTCATTAAATATGAAGACCGTGCTAATATCACAAGACTGCGGATCAGTGCACATCGACTCGAAATTGAACTTGGCCGATATAATCAAACTCCTCGTGACGAGCGAATATGCTCCTGGTGCAATATAGTCTTAGGTTCTGGTATTATTGAGAATGAAGATCACTTCCTTAACCATTGTGATCTTAACGCTGCATCGAGGCGAAAAGTCCTAGACAAGATCCAGTCACTCATATCAAATCCAATCATACCGTCTGCGACATCTTATTCTGTTCACAATGTCATCCCTGGAGCAAACGTCCTCAAATTCATCAGCAACAACAGTGAAATCATTGAACTTATCACGAACGAAAGTCAAGTCCACCTCACGAGAGTCGTTGCTAGGTTTGCCACTACGTGTTTTAACAACCGCAAGAAATTTGTTGACTCTCTGGCCAGTACATGAACAGTGAACACTGAAAATCACTGTACCCGCTTTTGTTTCTTTTCGCGCAACGACGAGTGCAAACTGCAAAGTGACCTGGCTCAAGCATTACAGCATTACCAAGGCGACTGAAAACAAAATATTCTATGTCAAATCTTTATTTTTCACTTTAGTTAAGTTATATTAATATAATAAATTCAAATCTTATGATATTGTTATTATCTTAACAGTTACTATTGTAGCTCAAGATTTTAAATTTGTATTCCTTGTATTCCTTGTATTCCTTGGAGACAGTTATTTGAAGACGCCTCTTGATAGAGTCGATCAGATCCCATGCGTGATCGCAAATATGTGACACGCTTGTTGGCATTGATCGTCAGTACTTGTAAACCATTTGATCCAAGATCCATTAAGCCCACTATAAAGCCAACGCTACAACGAATAGAGCTCATTACCCGATAAAAAGGGCTGCAGGTATTATCGAAGTACGGTAACGACGAGGGTTCCATAACGGCCTGGGTCACGGTCCCGAAAGGGCCTGGGTAACGGTCCCGAAAGGGCCTGGGTCATGGTCCCGAAAGGGCCTGCGTCACGTGGTAACCGGGTCACGTGGCCTAGGCATGAGTTCCAAAATGGCCTGGGTAACGGTCCCGAAAGGGCCTGGGTCAGGGTCCCGAAAGGGCCTGGGTCACGTGGTAACTGGGTCACGTGGCCTAGGTATGAGTTCTAAAAGGGCCTGGGTCACGGTCCCGAAAGGGCCTGGGTCAGGGTCCCGAAAGGGCCTGGGTCACGTGGTAACTGGGTCACGTGGGCTAGGTATGAGTTCCAAAAGGGCCTGGGTCACGGTCCCGAAAGGGCCTGAGTCACGGTCCTAAAAGGGCCTGAGTCACGGTCCTAAAAGGGCCCGACTTTTAACATATTTTTGTTTTTACACTCGAAAATCTTAACGCGAAAATTTCAAAATTATGCGAAATTACGCGGAAAATGCTAGATTATGCAGAAATATGCAGAAAATTACAAAATGTGCGGAAGTGTGCGGAAAACAATAAATTATGCGGAAATGTGCGGAAAACGGTAAATTGTGCGATCCCGCACCCATCGCACCTAATATGTGCCTCTGTCTAGTTTATTGAGCTATTTTGTGGTGGGATAGCGGACCAACACCTTCTAGTTTATTGAGCTATTTTGTGGTGGGATAGCGGACCAACACCTTCTAGTTTATTGTGCTATTTTGTGGTGGGATAGCAGACCAACACCTTCTAGTTTATTGAGCTATTTAGTGGTGGGATAGCGGACCAACACCTTCTAGTTTATTGAGCTATTTTGTGGTGGGATAGCGGACCAACACCTTCTAGTTTATTGAGCTATTTTGTGGTGGGATAGCGGACCAACACCTTCTAGTTTATTGAGCTATTTTGTGGTGGGATACCGGACCAACACCTTCTAGTTTATTGAGCTATTTTGTGGTGGGATAGCGGACCAACACCTTCTAGTTTATTGAGCTATTTTGTGGTGGGATAGCGGACCAACACCTTCTAGTTTATTGAGCTATTTTGTGGTGGGATAGCGGACCAACACCTTCTAGTTTATTGAGCTATTTTGTGGTGGGATAGCGGACCAACACCTTCTAGTTTATTGAGCTATTTTGTGGTGGGATAGCGGACCAACACCTTCTAGTTTATTGTGCTATTTTGTGGTGGGATAGCGGACCAACACCTTCTAGTTTATTGAGCTATTTAGTGGTGGGATAGCGGACCAACACCTTCTAGTTTATTGAGCTATTTTGTGGTGGGATAGCGGACCAACACCTTCTAGTTTATTGAGCTATTTTGTGGTGGGATAGCGGACCAACACCTTCTAGTTTATTGTGCTATTTTGTGGTGGGATAGCGGACCAACACCTTCTAGTTTATTGAGCTATTTTGTGGTGGGATAGCGGACCAACACCTTCTAGTTTATTGAGCTATTTTGTGGTGGGATAGCGGACCAACACCTTCTAGTTTATTGAGCTATTCAGTGGTGGGATAGCGGACCAACACCTTCTAGTTTATTGAGCTATTTTGTGGTGGGATAGCGGACCAACACCTTCTAGTTTATTGAGCTATTTTGTGGTGGGATAGCGGACCAACACCTTCTAGTTTATTAAGCTATTTTGTGGTGGGATAGCGGACCAACACCTTCTAGTTTATTGAGCTATTTTGTGGTGGGATACCGGACCAACACCTTCTAGTTTATTGAGCTATTTTGTGGTGGGATACCGGACCAACACCTTCTAGTTTATTGAGCTATTTTGTGGTGGGATAGCGGACCAACACCTTCTAGTTTATTGAGCTATTTTGTGGTGGGATAGCGGACCAACACCTTCTAGTTTATTGACCTATTTTATGCAGATTGCAGAATCATAGAAGTTATTAATTTTAGGACGAACTTGAGATTTATAATGGCTTTCATTATCTTAAGATTTGTTAACTACAGTGAAGGACACGGTTTGTCGGTATGTATTGAAATGCTGACAGCTCCAGCGTTCCGTCTATATACTAGCAGAGTGTAGTGTTTACTAGAGTAATATTAGTACCAGCCTTGTCTGTTATAACACTTCTTTAGTAAAGGTTTGAGAAATAGAGTGATAATAATCTTTAAAGTTAGGAATGTTGCTGTTTGGTTGTCAAGTGTTGGTAGAGCGAACCAATTTAACAGATTGTTGAGCTGTTGGTTCTGACTTCTGAGCTACCTTTATAATAGTCGTTGTATCAAAATATTAGTAGATTCAGCAATCAGTATACTGTTATGTATTTGTTAGATCGTTAGGTTTACTTTTGACTGGCAAGGAACACCAGCGAGAAAGGGTTCTTAAAGCAATAAGTAATTCTTATTTTGATAATTACGGAGAACGGAGATATCTGCAGATATATGCACAATGGGATTAGTGACGTAGTGGGATTAATGCACAGTAATCTCACGAAGTCACTACCTCATATTCTAATACCATTAGTAATACTTCTGTAGAATCAATATCATAAACGTCATATCTATAATGCTATAATGGGATCAAGTCAAGATAATGAAGACACTTTAAGATGAGTAATATATGTGGAATCTCGTGGGGAGGTGAGACACGTGACCATGATTCTGGAGTTTGATTGGTTAATCACCTCCCCACCAGAATCCACATATAATATAGCTTTTATTTCCATTAAATTCATCAGACACAGGGACCTTGGACCATTGAAATGGTATTAATTACACTTACAGTCAAGGTGCCAACTTAACGTCTCCTAAATGGAGGCAGCTGGTCGGTAATAGCACCCGTGGTCACTCTTCATGCACGGGTGCTATTACCGATTACGGGGGGGCCGGGGGGGGGGGGGGTATTACGTCTCTTGAGTTCTTAAGTGAAAATTGTGTTGGTTCGTGTTAATGAACTAAGTGTTGATTTATAGGGTTACACAATCCCTCGTGACCATTATTTTAAACCTTCTTCTTTTTTCCCAGCTCTTTTCAATCTCTTCTTCTCTAATTCATAAATAATGTTTTTACTATAAAACTTAATGGACAATAATTATTAATTAGACTCTCTTTGTCAAGCAGTTCGGACACTTATTGTTTTATTTCACTGCTACTTCGCTGACGATACGACTAGCTTTTTGGGCATATCTTAATTGTAGGAATTATTATGTACTTAGATATTCACCGGTATCGTGGCGCCTTATTGTTACTAAAATTAATATTTTAGGAGAAGGTAGGATCTGTGGTTTTTCCATTTCACCATTTAAATGTTTAGTTTAGCATTTTCGTATTCATCTACTTGCAGGGTACCTGTATTCATCTACTTGCAGGGTACCTGTATTCATCTACTTGCAAGGTAACTGTATCATGAAGTAATGTCTTAATAAACCCTGAGTGTAAGAACAATCGTTTTGAAGTACCTGAGTTAAACTGAAAACCACTAACATGTCTACGTATCTCATGGAGTTTTGTCAATTTATATCGTTTAGTTCCAAATTCCTCTAACATTGTGAATTGTGAAATGTTGACATGATTGTGAATTGCTTTCTTTTTTTGTCCCATGAGCATTGAGCAATAGCTGTTGCAGTACAGGCACTTAGCCAGGGGGAGGGGGGCTGTTGCAGTACCTTACTACTTTGGCTCGGTCACTTCGCAAATGTTAAAATATCAGTTTTGCCATTAGACTTTAATCGAACTCAATTTCTTGATTGAAAATACTCAAGGGTCGACTGAGGGCAGGATTTGCGACCGAGGCCGAGGCCGAGGAAATTTTGCTTTGATTAAACCGAGGCCGAGGACAACCGAAGTTTCATTTTGTTGGCCGAGGCCGAGGAAAAATCGCTATTCCCCGGTAAAACCGAGGCCGAGGTCGAGGACTCGGTCGACCCTTGAAAATACTTAACTTAATTTTCCTGTCAAAAATACAATAATCGTGCACGGCTATTGCCAGTTTCTCTATATTTTTAGACTCTTTTAATTGTGTCAGTTTTATTTTTAACTGAGTCAGTCTCTATTTTTCAAAGTTTTTTAATTGTTTTATTCGTTGGGTAAACTAGGTGTTAAATTCCTATAGCCTAGTAGTAATGAGTTACTATAGTAATGAGTTGTAAAGTTGCAAACAAGGAATGTGATGAAAATATTGTCCGTGTGCCGAAAAAAAATTATAGTAAATATCTGCAGCTAACTCTATTAATACTCGAATTGTTGTAAATTTAGTGATCGTTAGGTTTCTTTATTGGTGTTATAATAATATGCAAGACATTGTTTTACCTTTGTTAAAACTAACCTTGCTTAGTAAAATAAGCGTAGCCAAGCGTGCTGTTATTCTCATCTGAATGATTGGTGAAATCTTGTATCTTATCGAAAACTGTTGCATCCTGTCTTTCGTTCTTTTGTTATCTCTTATCTGACTTACAGTACAATTATTGTATCGAGTGGTTAGTCTTAAAACGTGACCCCCCCCCCCGGCCCTTAAAACGTGATATCCTTACATCAAGGGTTATAACTTGCACACATAGCTCTAGTACTCATGAATAAAGGCTGCTTTCTCTCTTCAGTTGCTCAGCGGTTTTGGGGACTGGTAGATCAGTCTAAATGCTAAATTCTTCTCCTCGCTAAGAGAATAGCTAAGAGAATTATCGCAATCTGAGGTGCTGACTAGAATAAATGAATAAATTGTTTTTTCTTAGGGACTAGGGGGGCGTTCTTAAAAGTTATGCTCTTTACTAGGCTGATATACGCACTTAAAACTCAGAGTTGTAATTTAGAAGGTTCAGGAGTCTCACAAGTAACACTGCCTGTTTTACAACACTACGACGATATATTCTGTGGGATCTGGTGGGGAACATACACGTAACAGTAATTCTTGAGTTTTATTGGTCAATAGTGAATGCTGATTGGTTAATCACTATTACGTGTCAAATAACATCCCTTAACATATTATCACATAGTTCTAATGCATCCCTTAACATAATATTATCACATAGTTCTAATGCATCCCTTAACATACCACTATATGTTACATGGTAGGTGAAAGAGGACTTCTATTGTTATCACTATCAGGTACTACTAGTTACTAGTTACTACTCTTACCGAGCATAAGGAAGCTAATTAGCTAATTTCAGGTGGCCTTTTGTTCATCATTTCCAACAGTTTGGGGTGTTACAG
Organism: Bolinopsis microptera; assembly: GCF_026151205.1. Taxonomy (NCBI): domain Eukaryota; kingdom Metazoa; phylum Ctenophora; class Tentaculata; order Lobata; family Bolinopsidae; genus Bolinopsis; species Bolinopsis microptera. The sequence goes on from NC_087079.1 coordinate 17,667,447, forward strand.
AGAGAGAGAGAGAGAGAGAGAGAAAGAGAGAGAGAATCTAATGAGACCTCGTACGGGGAATGCAGGGGTACTGTTCAACTTCTTTAGTAGGTTTCCTGCGTGTCATATCCCTGTAGAGGATGAACTCAAAGATATGTTTGACTTTTGGAAATATTTAGCCATTTGATCGTATAATTACTGCACCACAGACTGGTTAATGTTTAAATAATTGGTAATGAGTTACTTTGAGAGTATAAGTAATGGTGGTCCCCAAACCTTTCAGAGTTTCCAATTAGTTCATTCGTGTCTACAAACCCTACTAAAGTACTAAGTTTGTATTGATATTTAAGTAATTTGTGTTTATTTTATTGTTTAAATTTATAAATGCTTATATTACCCCTTAGATACTACTTACTACTTAGTAATTTGAAGTATGTCACTAGTAATTAATTAAATAACTAATAATATATTTACAATCCATTAAATAACTCACCATACCTCCAAGTTGCTCATTATTATTATTTAACTTGACATGTTACGTTATATTGAGTTAAGTTATATTAAGTTATATTTGAACATCGAGAAAATATATATTATATTATATATATATCCACGCAGCCTAGCGGGCGGAAATGTATATCGCCCGCGCCAGCGCGGCGATATAATATATGTCCTCGAGGGCGCACAGCCCGAGGACGACATATCCCCGTATAGCCCGGAGTGCTATACGGAATTCCGCCCGCGAGGGGAGTAGGATATGTTTTATATCCACCAGCGGGCGTCTTACAGTTTCCAACAATCATAGAAAATAGAAGTAACAGATTTCGAACTCAAGTTGCAAATTTACGAGAAAATCATGCTTTTGCCTTTGGTTTAAGATGCAGAACAGGGCAAAATTACTGATTATAGAACACAATAGAAGAATAGAGAACCGATGTACCATGTCTTATTACACACAGTCAGTAGTAGTAGTCAGTGTGTATACACTATACACTAGTAGTATAGTACACTATACCTACTCTACTTTTTTAGATCTGCACATGGTCTAAACATGATGACACGGTGTAGTTGTTAGTGTTTCCAAACATTAGATAATAATAATATGTGCATTATTGTTACTACCACATTACTAATACCATCTCTTTTGAGATTTGTACGTGAGTATTAGTTTCCATTGTTTGATCTTTTTATTGACCAACACAGAGTGTCCCCAAAAAGTCTTATCATATAAATAGTTTTGTTATTTCGTATTTAGGTGAGGATTGTTACATGTCTCTGTTAGAGACGCATAATATAATTAAATGCTTATAATTATCATGGTAACCATGACGAATTAAATGCTAATTAAGTAGCTGTGCATCACTAGCGTGTGAACTGTTCTTTAATATATGGAATATGGAAGATCTATCTATCCATATTATGGATAGATAGATCTTTAATATAGGGATAGAGGGTAACTAATATAGCGTGTAGTCTAGACAATATTACCTTGATAGCTTGGTAAGTTAGTTAGTAGTTATTTTGCAGCTAGTTCCTTATGCTTATGCTTATATTAGATCTTTAATATTCCTTATTATATTAGATCTTTAATAATCGTATATAATATGTGCTAAACAATAGTAGCCAGTATTTAGATTTTAGTGGTTACTTTGTCGGGGATGTGTCAACTTTTGTGACGCATAACGGATACCCCCTATTATATCCGCAGAAATACTTTTAAAGCGTCGACGATAATTGCGTTAGTCATAATGAAGTAATGACGCACGTGCAAACAAACCAACTTGATAAGGGTTAGGCGTGTTCATTGTTGAAAGTAATTTGATTGATTGCGTTGCAATATAAAAGGCGCGTGGCTGATGAACACTCTAATCAAGATCACATACTTTTTGTGTGAAGATATGAGTAGGCGGAGATATTGCAGAAGATTACATAGGTTTACTGTCTGTAGTTTTGCATACCCAATCAATAAACAGCACTGGCCATTTACATGTTTTTGTATTGTTATCAATCTTAGTGCTCATTATCAAAGAGTTTTCTGATTGAGATGTTGTTTCTTTCCGCTCTAATTTTATTTGATTTTATGGTTTATATAATATTTATTTACTTCTTTAAGTGTTTCAACTCTATCTCGGCCTTCACTTTCCGAGATTGCAGCAATATTTGTAACTATTATATCAATGCGTTTTAAATAATGAGATAATTATAATTTTATAATAGTATGAGTCTAATATCACGTGTTAATATCACGTGTTAATATCATATAATGTTAACCACGTACCGTTTATGACCGAGATTTTAGAAACCACTCCGCCCACCTGTCCCGCCTGTCCCTTTAAAGCTCCCACTAAACTGCGCCGGGCTCGGCTTCTTTATATTTTAGACTATACAGTATATTATAATATAATATAAACTTTGTAAAGCTATAAAGACTGTTTGCAATTGCAGTCACGTGACCATGAAACCGTTATGTAATTTAGGGAATAGCATACCTTCTTAAACCGTCTTGTTATAGTGTATTTAATATAGTGAATATAATATAGTGTATTTAATATAGTGTATATAATATAGTGTATATGATATAGTGTATTTAATATAGTGTATATAATATAGTGTATTATATAATACCTTAGTTCCCAAAAATTTGTGTGCCATTATATTGAGCACAATTTATTTGAGCCCGAAAAATTTGGGCAGAAAATTTGAACTCATTTGGGCGACCGAAAATTTGGGCACAAATTCTTCGAAAAATGAACGATTTTCCACTAAAATTTCAGTTACATATTTGTTCATTATTATTCCTTATTATTCCAGTCATTTTGCTTTCATTTTTAAGCATGTAGGTTGTAGTCTGAGTTGTTTCACATTATGAAATTTACGATCTGCCCAGTAACTACTAAAAAATACAGTGATGATGGCACAGTACAAAATGATAGATATACAATAGTGATATTTAGTCTCTCAATCAGATAGTTTAGTCTACTTACACTCAGCATATCTTATCATACCCCTTTCACGTACAATTATCATTATGACGCCTCACCAGATGGTCGAAAGGTTTGACCAGTGTCCAGTTCTTTGAGAAAACCCTTCTTCCCCACAAACGGATTAAACGGATTAAACGGATTAAACGATTCAAACACACATAGAATCAGTTAGAGCCTCCATCAACAACCCTGAGCAGAAAGCGCTACTGATATCAGATGTGTTTCGGGCCCAACACACACAGACACTAAAAGATCTGATGACAGCCAACAACTGCATCCTACAGAAAGTTCCAGCTAATATGACCCATCATCTACAGCCCCTGGACATATCTATCAATGGACTGGCTAAGAAATTCATGCGCAATAAGTACGAAGATTGGTACGCGAAAAACATAGTGTGTCAGCTCAATGGAGGAGTTTCATCAGACAATGTGAAAATTGATACCCGCTTGACAGTGATCCGTGAAGTACACGCTCGTTGGATCAACGAACTTTTTGTATATTTAAAAGGGAGGCCAGATGACATAACTATAAGGAAAGGCTTTGAGAAGTCGGGTATAACTGATGCTTGTAGATCAGACTTTACGGTGGATGATAATCCATTTGCAGATCTTGTTTAAATCTCTAGTTATCCGTACATCTAGCCATTTGTTTTATTAGTAGCTGTTAGCTATTCCAGTTATTTCTATTCATTTAAAATATAAGCCTTTTTACTTGGTCAAGCCATGAATGACAGATTAGAAAACTAAAATTTCAAATATTATTTCACTTGGATATGAAGAAAAAGCCATCTTTCTATAGATTTCAGGGCCACAGGCCAAATGCCAAAAGTTTGGTTAGCAACAAATTTATCAGACGGAAAAGATTTATGCAATTAATTTGGTCTGCAAAAAATTTGGGCGAGAGGCCCGCTCAAATTTTTTGTCGCCCAAATTTTTGGGAATTAAGGTATAGTGTATATAATATAGTGTAAATAATATAGTGTAGTTTCATACCTCCGTCACCAGATATGAGCAAGGTTAGGAATCTACTGTTATTTGCTATTACTGAACAGTAAACAGTGCTCGGCCCGGAGGCATGGTGAAATATGACAGAAATTATGCCTACTGTAAGGCATAATTTCTGACAGTGCTTACAGTGCGGAGATTTTAGGAGGGAGTTTTCTGATATAAGCAACTTTAGGAATTCATTGTAAAATACAAGTATCGTTTTACTTTAATGCTAATAGAGGGGGGGGGGGTACCTACTAATAAAGCTATAAAGCTGTTCCGCACATCGGATGTTTAAGGAATTGAGCCACGATATAGCCATTGAGTCTGATGCTTAACTGGATTCTAACACTTGCTGAGTGTTGAGTTGTTTAAATAAGAGACGATAACTTAATAAACGTATATAACTTATATAACTTAATAAACGTAATGAAATAATGACTATTATCATTATGATTATGGTCTGAATCGGGCGACGGGCATGATGATCTGTTCGTTTGGATGTGAGCCGGTTGTCTTCAATAATTAATGTCCATCTTAATAATAAACGATACTCCCTGTCTTTACTCCAATAGTTCTAGCGCTGCGTTCTGATTGGTCAGTTTTTTTCTGATTCATATTGGCAGTTCTCACACTTATTTTCCTCATTACGTTGAAGTTGTCAGAATAGATTGAGTTATATGAACGATACTGACATTTAAACGTGTCAGCCGCTCTGATTGGTTAATATTATTGGCGATGGCTGAATTATCATCGTCTTTCTAACAGCCTTAATTATAGTACAGTATAATATTGGTTAGTGTTCATTATACGTACTGCTTTATAGTACAGTATAATATTGGTTAGTGTTCATTATACGTACTGCTTTATAGTACAGTATAATATTGGTTAGTGTTCATTATACGTACTGCTTTATAGTACAGTATAATATTGGTTAGTGTTCATTATACGTACTGCTTTATAGTACAGTATAATATTGGTTAGTGTTCATTATACGTACTGCTTTTATAGTACAGTATAATATTGGTTAGTGTTCATTATACGTACTGCTTTATAGTACAGTATAATATTGGTTAGTGTTCATTATACGTACTGCTTTTATAGTACAGTATAATATTGGTTAGTGTTCATTATACGTACTGCTTTATAGTACAGTATAATATTGGTTAGTGTTCATTATACGTACTGCTTTATAGTACAGTATAATATTGGTTAGTGTTCATTATACGTACTGCTTAATTATAGTACAGTATAATATTGGTTAGTGTTCATTATACGTACTGCTTTTATTAAATTCCGTTGTAGTAGCTCTATTCTCCTTACTTGTAAACTGATCCTGGATCTATTCTGATAACTGCAATTATTTCCGCCCCAACTTGCTTTCAATCAATAATTTATCTCCTTTTAATTTAATCCTTTCTCAGTAATATGACCTTTAATTAATCATCAAGGCACCATTAAAGAGTAACCACCAGTAATTACTTTTGATATGACCATTACTAATGACCAATCTCAACTGAGTGCTCCTTCTCCCCCCCCCCTCCCACTTATGCTATTACTCTAATAGTACCTACTAAGTCGAGATAGTACTAACTACATGGTACTTAATTCCTAGTCTCGCCTGCAGCTAGTCACTTAGGACACCGCTAATATCACGTGTTAATATTACTCCTAGTCTAGTACTCCTAGATAATATGTCAGCTATCTGTCCCAGGACTTCCTCTAAAGTCGACTTATATTTATTAGTCTCGCCTGTAATACCTGCACCAGCCACTAGTATGTGTTTCCTGTGAACACTCTGAATATGACTGTAATAATTGGACTGTCAAGTACCGGAGTCCGTACTTCTAATAACTTCTAAAGTGTGAACTCGCTCATTCTAAACATACCACAATTTAATTCTGAGTGCTCCTCGCATATCTAATAGTAATACTTGATAGGCAATTTGACCAAAACCCATAAAGCCATAATCATGGTTTAGGAGGAATGGTGGAGGGGTCATGATTGCAGTGAGAGCAGACCTTGATCTAACTTCAAAGGAAGTTCGTCTCAAGTATGGTGCAGAAATTCTTGCTGTGGAATTTAAGACCTCCACTGGAATTAAGTTTGTTGTATGCACATGTTATCGTGTTGGTACACTGGGCTCCGCAAATCATGAAAAAATTGTTGAGTCTTTGAAAACTCTTCTCAGAAGAAGAGGACTGAGTAAAGTCTTCATACTAGGAGATTTTAACCTGACCGGAGTTTCCTGGTCTACCCTGGCCAGCTCCTGTCCTATTGAGCAATCTTTTGTTGAATCTTTTGTTGATCTAGGCCTTCAACAATGTGTGTTAACACCTACCCACTGCAAAGGCAAAACACTTGACCTATTGCTCACAAACTCTGTGTCAAATATTAATGACCTAATGGTAGGTGAGAGAGATAGTGCTTGCAAGTCTGACCACTTCCCCATCAATTTTAAGATCAACGTTAAAGTTGGTAGGAAGAAGCCAGTCAGGCGTATGTGCTATAACTTTAAGACTGTGAACTGGGAGAGGCTAAACCATGAACTCCGACACACGAATTGGGATGCATTGCTCAATGGCACAGAACCTGAAATTGGATGGAAAAAATTTAAGGACAAACTTTTTAATGTCACAGATAAATTTGTTAAAAAATGCTCTGTCAAGACTGATGGCCAAGATCCATGGTTTGACTCGGAGTGTTATGATGCATGGCGTAAGAAAGTGAGATTACATAAAGAAAGGCATAAAAGTGATAGAGCTGAAATTGCATTCTCCCTTGCTAGGAAAAATTTCAAAAATGTGGTTGCTCAAAAAATGAGGGAAACATTAAATGAATCTGATGATAGTGCTTTAATAACAAAAAAATTTTGGTCCTATGTCAAATCGAAGACAGCTAGTCAGCGGATCCCTGAGTTTGTAAGCCACAAAGGCACTGTCCGCAACTGCCCTGAAGACCAGGCCAACCTATTTAATGACTTTTTCTTCGAGCAGTTCTCTGAGGCATCAACTTATGACATAGATATAGATTACTCTAATGATTGGCGCTTTGATATTGAATTTGACCACAGAAGGGTTCGCAAAATCCTTTCCAATATTAATGCTAATAAAGCTTATGGACCTGATGGTATCCATGGGAAACTTTTGAAAAACTGTGCGGTTGGGCTCGCATACCCTATATCAATACTTTTTCATTCATGCTACAACATTGGGACACTACCAAGGGAGTGGAAACTGGGGCACATTGTACCAATATTTAAGAAAGGGGATAAACATGAGGTTTCAAATTATAGGCCAATTTCTCTTACATGCTTAATCACAAAAGTTCTTGAACGCATAATAAGAGATGAGTTATTGGCACTTACTAATGGCATGATCAATGACAAACAGCATGGTTTCCGAGCTGAGAGATCTTGTGCAACTAATCTTGTAGGACTGTGCGACAGCCTAGCGCTCTCACTGAATGAAAATATGAGAACAGATGTAGTCTACTTTGATTTTGCCAAAGCATTTGACTCGGTTAACCATGATCTTATATTATTTAAGCTAAAGAGCAAATTTGGTATTGATGGGAGGCTACTGAAATTCATCACTGATTATCTAAGAGACAGGCAACAACAGGTCTTGATAAGTGGCAAGTTTTCTTCTATGAGAAACGCCCAGTCTGGTGTACCTCAAGGGTCAATTTTGGGACCATTGCTGTTCATTATGTTCATTGATGATATATCAGTGGGGATTCCACCAGGCACACAACTGTCACTGTATGCCGATGATACTAAAATTTGGCGTAAGATTGTTTCGGAGTCTGATATCCTGCGACTGCAGAAGGACATTGATTATCTCCATGACTGGTCACTTTCTAATAAAATGAGATTTCATCCCGACAAATGTAAGGTCCTCACCGTCGCAGGAAGGATATCCGAAACAGTTTCCCTCCTTAGTGTCCTACCACTCTTTAACTTTGTATACTCCATGGGAAGAATCACACTTGACTATGTTGATCATGAAAAGGATCTGGGTGTAATTGTGACATCAAATCTCGATTGGAAAGATCAGTGCTCCAAAGTCCTTTCTAAGGCAAACCAAAAATTAGGCATGGCGAGAAGAAATTGTTATTTTGTCCAAGACGTAAATCGTCGTAGAGTACTGTATCTCACTTTAGTGAGGAGCCTATTTGAGCATTGCTCGGTTATATGGAGACCAGTCACAAAATCCCAGATAAGCAAGCTGGAGGGCCTCCAAAAGCGTGCTATTAAGTGGATTCTTCACGAGGAGTATATGAGTTATCCACCATCCACATACATTCAAAAATGCAGACAGCTGAAGATTATGCCGATTGAAGACCGCTTTGACTTCTTGGATCTCATCTTCTTCTTTAAAATTGTGAAGCAACATATACCTGTCACTTTACCCTCATATTTGCAACCATTTCAAGGCCACTCAAGGCTCAGAAATAGTCACATGGACTCTCTATGTTGTGTAAGCTCTATCTCACCTCGAGCAAGCTCCAACGCTTTTGCCAAGAATTTCTTCTATAGGACCCACACTAAGTGGAATCACATTCCTCTAGATATCCGTGAGATAGAGAGTATCACTGATTTTAAAAGTAAACTTTCCACTTACATGTGGGGGAAAATTATCCCGGTGGATTCGGACTCTGAACTTGACTATTCAATAGAAACAAATCCGTAAAATAGTTTATTCAAGATTATCTATTCTTGCTGTCTGCATTCACACATTTCTCAATTTCATCTCACAGCACAATATTTTATGAATTGATTGAATGGGTGTGTGATTTTGATTAAAGTAACTTATTACAATTTTATAAGGGCCCATGCTTGTGCAGGAGCTGCATTTGCACTCAATATCTGTGTTTTGGTGACCCTCAGGTCCTTTGGTTACATACATTTTGTCCGAGACAATTTCAACTTTGACAATCCATGCTTAGAGGACAATATTATATTTAACTAATTCATTGTGTAAACTTGTATGTAATTGACTGATTTGAAAGATTTCAATAAAAAAAATGGGTACAGTGGACCGCCGCGCTGCCAGTGTGCATTGTCTATCTTTCCCAAACAAAAGGAAATGATATTAATTTGATTGACCGTTCTCAAATGCAAAATGATACCGAGAATGAAATCGGTCGCTCGCTTTTCCCATTCATTTCTGCTTCCGGCCAACCGGTGACTCACTCTATGAGGGATCAGTTTCTCTTTTTATTATTTCTTCAGAACTATAGATGTGGATTGTGGTGGGAGGTGAGGTTTATTTGTTTACCTGAAAGTTAACACGTGATCAATCCATGCAATTATTATTATTATATATGGCATCCCGTATATGAGATAATTGTATGGATTGATCACGTGTTAACTTTCTAGTTTCATGACCTCAGTTCGAAGTCACATATACCGTCAAACGTCTAATTTAAATCTACAAAACGTATAATTTAAATCTACAAAATGGCAGCTGATTGTTGAGTTACAAAGTAATTAGTGGTGTTTTGTTTAGTAGATAAGGTACAGTGTTAAGCATCAGGGTGGCGTATTATGAAGCATACTGCATGCTAGATACAGTAATCACTGCGAGCTCACTGATTGGTCAGTTTAACCGTGTCTTACTTGTTGTAATGACTATTCAGTATTCTATGGAAAAAACAACAAACTCTTGGATTGTTCCATTATTTGATTCTTCAGTATTGTGCTTTGGTTTATTCGCCGCTCAGTAGTTTGGAAATAGGCGATTTCCTTGTGACTCTATCTGAGTAACTAGTGACTCTATCTGAGTAACTAGTGACTCTATCTGATTAACTAGTGACTCTATCTGAGTAACTAGTGACTCTATCTGATTAACTAGTGACTCTATCTGAGTAACTAGTGACTCTATCTGAGTAACTAGTGACTCTATCTGAGTAACTAGTGACTCTATCTGAGTAACTAGTGACTCTATCTGAGTAACTAGTGACTCTATCTGAGTAACTAGTGACTCTATCTGAGTAACTAGTGACTCTATCTGAGTAACTAGTGACTCTATCTGAGTAACTAGTGACTCTATCTGAGTAACTAGTGACTCTATCTGAGTAACTAGTGACTCTATCTGAGTAACTAGTGACTCTATCTGAGTAACTAGTGACTCTATCTGAGTAACTAGTGACTCTATCTGAGTAACTAGTGACTCTATCTGAGTAACTAGTGACTCTATCTGAGTAACTAGTGACTCTATCTGAGTAACTAGTGACTCTATCTGAGTAACTAGTGACTCTATCTGAGTAACTAGTGACTCTATCTGAACCATATCATGGGATAATTTCAAGTGATCGGTCTTGTTAACGGAAAATAACACAAATAAATTAAACTCTTCTCAAAAATATCAATTTTATCGATTTAAAATTAACACATTTATAGCTAGTGCTAAGGTTGAGGGCATATTTTTAATTGCTTTTCCGTTTCACAATTTATTACAATTCGTAATGCTTCTACCAAGATTCCGTAATTTGACTGGTCCCAGTTGTACTGAGATATGTTGTTCAGATATTGAACTCTGAAGATTGAACTTTTGTAGTTGTACTTCTTGTAAGGGTTACTTCTAGTAAGGGGTACTTCATAGATAGTACTAATTATTGGATACAGCTAGGAGCTAATTAGTCAAGTAAAGCAGTACTACTACATGTAGTAATAGCGAAGAGTGAGTAACGTGCCCTATCTGTTTTGTTATTGCTGTATTTTACACTGGGTAGATGTTTGTATAAATCATCCGTACGTGACCTTGTAGTAAACAGTAAGTAACATGTAGTTACTAAGTAGACGTACGTGACCTTGTACGTGACCTTGCAGAGCTACTGCAATTTTGTATAAATCTATCAGTTCTTTTCCTTTACCATATTATTACGATCACTTTAATTACACTTTTTTTACACGTGTATTTTACACGTGTATTTTACACGTGTATTTTACACAGTTTCACGTGTATTTTACACAGTATCACGTGTATTTTACACGTGTATTTTACACAGTTTCACGTGTATTTTACACAGTATGTCCATGTTTTTAATATCCCTGATATTTTCAGTGATGACCTCTGAAGTTCCCCTAAACCTCACGTCCTCCATCCAGCTCCAAGTAGCTGCATCTTACACAGAATCAGTGTTTTACGCTATATTCCTGGCTGTTGGTAACCTTGTGGGTCTGTTTGGTAATGTACTGGTAATAGCAGCAACTATCGGCCAACAAGCCAACCACTTCAAACTAGATCAGGGAACTATAATCCTGCTGCGTCACCTAGCTATATCTGACGTGCTGTTCACTCTGCTCTACCCGGTCCCTATAATGGTAGTGTATATAGCACGGAGCTGGGTGTTTGGAGCGGAGGTGTGTTATCTTATAGGACTTGTTATTAGTCTACCTGCTACTGCAAACATGAACTTTATACTGGTCATGTCACTCTATAGATACGTGAGGTGTAGGTTCCCTATGAAAGTCACACAAATTACTCCTTCCATGGCTACAATAGGGTGTCTGATCATGTGGGCTCTGTCCTGTATCTTCCCTGTTTACACTCTGGTAGTGAAACTCAGGATTGTGTTCAACGTTAAACTTGCTTCCTGCAGCTTTACTTTCCCTAAATCCACTGGGAATGCTATCCTCATATTCGGAACGACTGTTGTACCGTTCCTAGTGATAGTTTCACTAAACGTGTTGTTGTGGTTGCACGTGCGCGCGTTTACTCGGCACTTATCTGCAAAGCTGGACAGCAAGTCGCGTCGTGAGATGACGGAGATGGAGAAGAAGCAGAGTAAGAGATTCAGAGCTTCTTACAGACAAGGTGTCATCACCACCACCTTTATCACCGCGCTCTTCGCTGTCACCTGGATGCCAACTGTGCTGAGGTTCGCGTACGCTGCATTTGTTGGAGAAGATGGGTTATACGACTGGGTAGAAAAAGTAAGGTATTTCTACTTCTTGGGGTCGTGGGGGAACCCTATAATATACGGTATGATAAACAAGGGGTTCCAGGACTACTTCAAGTCATTTGTTAACAGACTCTGCAGGGTTTACGTTGTGGACCCTTCCAATAACGTGGGTAAAGTTATGAGCGAGATACAAGTTAACATTAGAAAAGGAAGCAAACCGGTCAATGATGCGAGCAAGGTAGATGATGTTCGTATTGTGTGTACTCCTAAATCTATAATGAAAACTGCTGATGAGCAGGGAAGTGTGTCTCCTAATGAGCTGGAGGTTTATGACAATAAAACATTTGATTATTCGTGTATTGAGTCGAAAAAAGTAGTTTTCAAGGGATGAGCCAATTTCTTTATCTGTAACTTACTTACTTTAGTAGTAACTAGTAGTAGTTTAGTAACTTGCCGATAAATTATTTTTTCTTATTTATTTGATAGCCAATTATCTACGCAACATCTTATTCCAATTTCCACGAATTGCTATATATATACAAACTATGTCTCTTTAAATCTAAACGGTTTATTTTTTGGTTTTTCGCATCAACTGTAAAACTGTGGATATGAAGTTAACTTTGCCAGTAAAATGGTTTATGATAGTTGTGTAGTGCTGGTACTAAAAATAGTAATTAATAAAGATAGTCAGCAAATGATGGTCCCAAAGATAAACAAATACATCTAGACGATTGCTGTAACTTCAAATAGCCATGTTATAAAATCAATTATGCGTTAAAACTTGTATATGTGACTATTTACTGTCGACTTTACTGAAAACCACAAAAACGGTTACACAACAGACGACTGATTCGCCAATATTGTTTTATTCCATTATTTTGCCTAAACTCATGAAATTAGAGGAACAAACTTCATCAAAAATATTTAAAAACAACAAAAAGCAACCAACAATAAAATTTCAGTTAAAATAACAATAGAGGGTGATTGTGAGCTGTTGGTTAGCGAGACACTAAGATTGAGGGTAGATGCTCCCCCATCCTACACTGACATTCAGTGGTATTTAGACAAAACATGTCTTGCTGCGGAGAAATCTAAAGATCTTGTTTTGGATCAGGTAGGGTTTGTTCCCAGAGCAAATTAGATACCCTTTTATTATAGTATAGTATATACAGGGTGGCCCATGATAGTCTACCCATCCTTATCTCTTAAAATTGTTACAGGTCGCTGAGATCTTGCTAATTATTCTATTTCAGAATGGAAAAGCGCCATAACTTACGTTCTGATTAATATTTTTGCTTCAAATTTTTAGAGAATGTCAATCATAATTAGACACAACTTCGTGCTAAGTTTTGTGTGAGTCTGAGCTTGTCTAACAAAATTAGCTCCTGAGTGCGCTAGCGTTAATTTCTCACCCAGAACTGTTTACATTGGTTAATAGAAACCACCAAAAAAAATCCTGGGTAAAAAAATTAAAAAACCACCGATTTATTCATGTTTTACCAATTCTATTCACCACGATGCATCGCACATTCCATTCTCTACACTGCTGTACAGTGTACATCCTATATTTTAACTGCAGATAAGGACTATCACAGATGATCCTTCCTGCTTGTTTATATCGTTCTGCTCACTTGCCTTAACAAATTTAAAATTATAGCTGGATGATTAGCCTACAATTTTATCGATACTGAAATCAATTGAATTGCGTTTCTCGGCAGGCACCACGAGAAGGTTCATCCATTGCCCGCCGTGTTGGCGATTAAAATCACCGTTTGTGTTGGCGATTAAAATCACCGTTTGTGTTGGCGATTAAAATCACCGTTTAGAGAAGGTGCTCAATGTGACCACCGCCTCGGCTCTTCAGGACGTCCATCCTCTTGGCTACTGATAAGGGGGGGTCCAAGGGGAACTTTGGGGAATTTTGGGTAAGTCCCCCAAGATTTCTGAAGTTCCCCAAAAAAAAGTTCCCCAAAACTCCCCAAAATTCCCCAAAATTCCCCAAAATTATTCAAAATTATTCAAAATTATTCAAAATTATTCAAAATTATTCAAAATTTCTCTAATATACATTAATACCCATTAATGTTAACTTGTATGTTATCATAAGGTATAATCTTAACTTACTTGTTGATACTTGCTGATAATTTTTTTGGCATGATAAATTTTTTGGGGAACTTTGGGGAATTTTGGGGAACTTTCTGAAGTTCCCCAAAAAACAGTTCCCCAAAATTCCCCAAAATTATTTGTTTCATTGATAATTTTTTGGGGAACTTTGGGAAAGTCCCCCAGGTTTCCTGAAGTTCCCCAAAAAAAAGTTCCCCAAAACTCCCCAAAGTTCCCCTTGGACCCCCCCCCCCCCCTGATAAACAGGAGTTCTGGCAGTGAGTGATGGGGATGTTCCGCAAGTTGTCACGAATGACAACTTCTAACTTTCTAAAGCAGCAAGGTTGGGGATGGGTAGACTCTCGTAGACCTTATCCTTCAACCATCCCCACAGGAAGAAGTCGCAAGGAGTGAGGTCAGGAGAGCGGGCTGGCCAGTGTTGAGCAAGTTTCTCTCCGATCGTCATGCTCCCAAACTGGTCACCAAGGTAATCAATAATGCGGTTGGGGATGTGCACTCTCGCCCCGTCCTGCATAAAGCTCATGAGAGACGGATCCAGGTCGTGGTGTGCACAGAAGTTGAAGAGTTCTGGTATGAAGAAGCTCTGCAACATCTGTAGGTAGCGATCTCCGTTCACAGTTACAGTGGCACCAGCTGCATCCTTGAAGAAGTATGGTCCGATGATTCCGTGAGAAGAGATCGCACACCAGACGTTCAGCTTTGGAGAGTTCTGAGTAGGTCTCTGCTGCACGCTGTCAGGTCTCTGGCTGCCCCAGTGTATTGCGTTGTGGCTGTTGACGGAACCGTGGAGGCAGAACTTGGCTTCGTCGGTCCACCAGATGTTTCCGATAAAGTCCTCGTTTGTGGAATCTTTCAGAAGCAACCAGTCAGCAAAGCGTACTCTAACTGGTGGATCCTGAAGCTGCAGAGTGTGGTGAACTGTCCAGCGATAAGGGTACAGTTTCAGTTCAGTCCTCAGAATGCGTTGCAAAGTCGTCCTAGGTATGCCAAGATTGGCCGAACGTCTTCTGGTCGATTGCCTGGGGTGGTCTGCCACAGATCCTACTACAGCCACAGTGTTCTCAAAGGTCACTCCCGTAGATGGTGGACCAGATGCATCCTTTTGTCGGTTGGTGACAACTCCATGTTCTGTAAATTTCTTCTTAAGGTTGTAGACTGCTTTCCTAGTAGGGGGAGTGATTCCAGGGAATTTCGCTATGAACAGTTGGATAAGAGCTGCGAAGGGGGTATCCTTGGATTCAGAAACAATAAATATCCGTTGCTGGAGAGTTAGTAGAGGCATGATGAGATGATCGTTAATGGTTAATAAATTGTTGCGACTTTTAAGGGGGA
The DNA here is from genome assembly GCF_026151205.1 of Bolinopsis microptera. Classification (NCBI taxonomy): domain Eukaryota; kingdom Metazoa; phylum Ctenophora; class Tentaculata; order Lobata; family Bolinopsidae; genus Bolinopsis; species Bolinopsis microptera. Next base: position 17,682,766 of record NC_087079.1, read on the forward strand.
AATCTATCCCTGCTATCGTAAAATTCCCATGAGAATTCATAAGATTATGGATTATCGACCGGAAATCTACGTTATCGTTTGTTTTCTTTTCAAGTTTATTTACTCATCTCATGGGAATCGGCTGACCTGCTGTAAACCTATTTCAAACCACCGTTTGTAAAATCGATAAAATTGTAGGCTAATCATCCAGCTATAATTTTAAATTTGTTAAGGCAAGTGAGCAGAACGATATAAACAAGCAGGAAGGATCATCTGTGATAGTCCTTATCTGCAGTTAAAATATAGGATGTACACTGTACAGCAGTGTAGAGAATGGAATGTGCGATGCATCGTGGTGAATAGAATTGGTAAAACATAAATAAATCGGTGGTTTTTTAATTTTTTTACCCAGGATTTTTTTTGGTGGTTTCTATTAACCAATGTAAACAGTTCTGGGTGAGAAATTCAAGCTAGCTCGCTCAGGGGCTTAATTGGTCAAATAAGCTCAGTGAAGCTCTCAATCACACAAAACTTGCCACAAAGGTTCATCTACTTGTTATTAACATTCTGTGAAATTTAGAAGAAAAAATATTTATCAGAACATAAGTTATGCCACTTTTTGTTTTTAAAATAATTAGCAAGATCTCAGCGACCTGTCACAATTTTAAGAGATAAGGATGGGTAGACTATCATGGGCCACCCTGTATATTATATCTTTATATATATATAAAGAATAGTAGCTTAGTAGGTCAAAGCGTCATCTGTATTTCCGATAAGATATTCTCAGTCACCAGTACACAATTGATGACTTAAGTAGCTCTCTTTTCTTTACCAAGAGAAAAGAGCAGCTCTGGATCTAAAATAAGATTTATTACGTTTGCTGTTCGAAAATAAAGAGTGTTGGCTTATAACTGCTAGCTCTTTACTCATTAAAATTGCATGTTATATCGACTGGTTTGCTGGGATAATGGTATTGTTGCTGTTTGGATCTCTGTCAATTATTATTATCCTTATTATTTGACCAGGTGACAGTGGACGATAAAGGACGATATAAAGTCAGACTTGAATCAAATTCCGGAGATATAAAATGGGCTTTTGTCGACGTCAACGTCGTTCAGGAATTAGGTACTTTTTAATTAGGTACTTCGTTTAATCTCGAGAAATCTTTCAACGACTGGGTGTTTATTTAATATTAATAAGCCGCTTATCAATTGATAGGATCAATCTATAATTAACACCAGTCATGTTCAAAACTTCCGCCCTCGCAACGCCCCCATCCTTTTTCGCTGAAAAGAAACGATGATGATTCAGATACCTATTGCATGACTAATACCGTGCATGACTAATACCATGATTGATGCAAGCTATTGTAATCTGGAGCAGCTAGAGGTGATTTAATTCTTACCTCATACTAAGACGGATGCACAGTACATCGGACGCCAACGCCGAATTGCATATTTAATGAGTAGCAAAATAGTGTCAGTATGAGTTTAGCGCGCAGATTGTATACGCGCGCAACAATTGGACTCGAGCCAGGCAATGGTTTGCGTATGACTTCGACAATTATATATTCCTTTTAGCGTAATTTAATTCGTTACGTGTAATTTTGTCGTCATCATTGTCGTCACGAACCTCATTCATTAAAAATATTACAGCCTCGTGTAACAGGTTACATATTCTCCAGAAGTTTCCAATCTTGTAAACCCATACTGAGCTCCTGTCACTAGAGAGAGGTAAAGTATTTCCGGTTATAATAATCAAACTCTCGTGATACCATATATCCGGTACAGGGTGCCCAGTTGAAGAGTTACAGTTCCTTCTCCACCCTAAAGATTATCAACTCAAAGAATCCTCATCAGAAGCCCACTTTTTTGTAGATGTCAGGCCTCACCACGCACAATTGCAATGGTTAGACACTGCTGTAAATGCGAATTTTCTGACCAAACTGTAATCCTTATAAAATAAAACTGCAGTCATAGAGTAGCTAAATTTCTAAACGTAGGTACTGCGAAGGGGTTCTTATGCACGACAAGACGAAACCGTATCTCTGTGTGACAGGATTAGACCAAACCGCTCACAGGTAATGTTATTTCTGCATTTTTAGTGAATCGTAAGAAATGAGAGAATATTTTTTGTTCAATATTGTTCAGTTTTAAAAAAATATTGCATTGTTAATTTTAGCACCACGACAAATCTAACTTGAAATCTCCTTAAATTAGGTTATTTCAAGGAATATTCGCTCCCTTGGGAGTTCCTTGTGAATGTTCCCCTTATTTTGCCAGCCATCCGTAAACTCTACTAATCTTAACATTGAGTAACTTAACCACCCTACTTCTTCAGGAGACAGTACAAATGCACGGCGTGCTATGAAGGTAAAACCATTGTGTCTGAGACTGCTTTAGTCAGGTGGACTCCAGACGAACCTAAAAACTTTACAGGAACAAGTTTCGTGGAGACAGCCACTGATAAGGTGGGTTCTAGAAATATTACTTCAATTATTCTCATTATGCAGTAATGGTTATATTTATACCCCGGAAATTCTCCTTTGTTGGAGACAGGACCTTCTATTTCCGGGTGTATATTCCCCGGGGGTGTCAGTGCCAAGAATGTTAGCTGTTAAAATAACTGCTCGTGTTCACCCTGTGTCACACCGGCCACCATATATATTGTGTATAGTGTACACTGCGTATCTACTGTAATATTGGTCTGCAGGTAGCCCTAATAATAGGTAACCAGAGCTACACGGAGTCCACATTCGGAGATATAGTACACGCTGAGGACGATGCTAGAGACATCAGTGCTGCACTCAAACTAATGAACTTCAAGGTAAACTTAGAGATATTATTAGCATTGGTAGTAGTAGTAGTACTAGTTGTAGTACTAGCATTATATTTGAAATGTTTATTATTGATTAAAATGTTTAGCTAACTTTTCTCCGTAAAACAACTTATATAATGAACAGAGGGGGGGGGGGGGCTAATGGCATAGAATGGCATAAATGGAACCCAATTTTTTACAACTACAAAAAGTCAAAATCTTTTCAAAGTTTTTCTGGAAACTACTTTTGTTCACGATTCATGCTACCCTGATCATTATTAGCCGAAAATATTTTTTCGATTTTCTATGTCCTATATATATATATATAGCCCGAGGTTATCATTCCAGTATTATAGAAGATGCCTTTAACAAATTTAGTGATATAGCTAATAGGAAAAACTTGTATACCCTTAAAGACAAGGATGAGTCGACTGCCTGTTTAATACCCATGGTGATGGATCAAAATCCAGCACTTCCCAACATGGGGGGCATTATCCATAAGTATAAGCACCTTCTCAACCTTGATCCGGCCCTGAAGAAGCTGGTACGTGCGGACAGTGTATTCGTGAGTCATCGAAAGAATCAAACTATCGGTGGCATGCTTGTACACAATAAGTACCGTGCCAGTGGAACTTTAAACTGTGATAATGAGTGAGAAATAACTGCAAGCCAGGTCCAGGAACCAGACTCCGAAAGTCTAAGGGCGGTTCCCGGGGCTGTCGACCCAGGGTGCCATGCTTGTGGTAAATGTTATGTTTGTAAGCAAAATTTCCTGTCCCCCTGTTCCAATTTTAGTAGTCACCATTCTAAACAAGTTTTCCCTATAACTAAGTATATATCTTGTCAGAGTTATAACCTCATTTATTTAATGGAGTGTAAGACTTGTAAACAGTCGTATGTCGGTTATACTACCTCAAATCTCCCTAAGAGATTCTCTAACCATAAGAGTCACATAAAGAAAGGTATAAGAAGTTGTAAATTAGTTAACCATTTTTTAGATATTGATCATGATTTAGATTTTAGTACCATAGCCTGCTATAATTTCTCACTTAGTAAGCACCTTTCTGTCATTATAGTAGACGCTTTAGTATTTGAGCCTAATATTAGTAAAGCAGACAAAGAAAAGGCTATGGAAGCTAGAGAGTGGTTCTACCAGACCCAATTGAAAACCCTTGAACGGTTTGGGGGTATGAACACCCTTGATAGTAACCATCTACTTTTTAAATCTGCCGGAGCTTAGTTTTAGTTTTAGTATATTTTGTAGATTTTATTTAGTTATACCATTATTCCAGAGACGTGCATATTACATTTTTTACTTAAGTATAAATTTTACAGGTTTTTGTTGTGATTTTAAGTGATTTTCCGAGAATCAGTTATCAGTATTTAGATAAGAGATAAGATAAGAGTACATTTTTAACGGCTTTCAGTTTCTTTTTTAAATTTCAGTTCATCAGATTTTCCCACTGCTTTTAGTTTGTATTTATTCTCAATTGTATATGATTCGTATTTGTTGTAGTTACTTTAATGATATAATTTCTCAGAATTGATGTAAATAAACGATGCAAAGACTTTCGAAGATCTAATCACAACCGCTTTCTTTTATTGTGTAGAAGTCCAGCCATGAAATATATATATATATATAATGTATTAAGTATAATATATAATATTGTATTATAATATACCCTATACAATTAACAATTAACAGGTAGTGTCCCTGATAAACCTGACACGTGATGAGATGATAGCTGCGTGTGATAACTTCTACAAGTTACTAAGTACAGGAGTGTACGGTGTGTTCTATTTCGCTGGTCACGGCTTTGAGATCGCTGGGGAGAATTACCTGGTACGTGCTATTTTAGTATTTTATAGTGAATCTTTCCTCTTCTTTCTCAATAATTTAGTTTCATCTTAGTATCTACTACTTTATAGTGAAACTTTCCGCTTCTTTCTCAAGAATTTAGTTTCAACAAATTTTTACCGAAAAAAAGAGTTCGGAAAAATGTAAAGTAAAAAGATATCTCCTTACCCTGCAGGTTCCAGTAGACGCCCCCTCAACAGTGCGAATAGAGCACTGCATTAAAGCACAGTACGTTCTACACAGAATGCAGTTCAGAGAAACTAAACTAAACCTGCTCCTCCTCGACATGTGCAGGGAGTTTAACAATATGGGGGGAGTACCTGGGGATATACAGCCAGTCAGGAGTAGGGGGAACACTGCTATTGGTTATGCCTGGTAAGTGAGGAGTAGGGGGAACACTGCTATTGGTTATGCCTGGTAAGTGAGGAGTAGGGGGAACACTGCTATTGGTTAATGGTTATGCCTGGTAATAATTTTATCTCGACATATAATCTAGGGGCTCACTTATCACAGTTATAATCTAGGGGCTCACTTATCACAGTTATAATCTTGGGGCTCACTTATCACAGTTATAATCTAGGGGCTCACTTATCACAGTTATAATCTAGGGGCTCACTTATCACAGTTATAATCTAGGGGTCACTTATCACAGTTATAATCTAGGGGCTCACTTATCACAGTTATAATCTTGGGGCTCACTTATCACAGTTATAATCTAGGGGCTCACTTATCACAGTTATAATCTAGGGGCTCACTTATCACAGTTATAATCTAGGGGCTCACTTATCACAGTTATAATCTAGGGGCTCACTTATCACAGTTATAATCTAGGGGCTCACTTATCACAGTTATAATCTTGGGGCTCACTTATCACAGTTATAATCTAGGGGCTCACTTATCACAGTTATAATCTAGGGGTCACTTATCACAGTTATAATCTAGGGGCTCACTTATCACAGTTATAATCTTGGGGCTCACTTATCACAGTTATAATCTAGGGGCTCACTTATCACAGTTATAATCTAGGGGCTCACTTATCACAGTTATAATCTAGGGGCTCACTTATCACAGTTATAATCTAGGGGCTCACTTATTACAGTTATAATCTAGGGGTTCACTTATCACAGTTATAATCTAGGGGCTCACTTATCATAGTTATAATCTAGGGGCTCACTTATTACAGTTATAATCTAGGGGCTCACTTATCACAGTTATAATCTAGGGGCTCACTTATTACAGTTATAATCTAGGGGTTCACTTATCACAGTTATAATCTAGGGGCTCACTTATTACAGTTATAATCTAGGGGCTCACTTATCACAGTTATAATCTAGGGGCTCACTTATCACAGTTATAATCTAGGGGCTCACTTATTACAGTTATAATCTAGGGGCTCACTTATCACAGTTATAATCTAGGGGCTCACTTATCACAGTTATAATCTAGGGGCTCACTTATCACAGTTATAATCTAGGGGCTCACTTATTACAGTTATAATCTAGGGGCTCACTTATCACAGTTATAATCTAGGGGCTCACTTATCACAGTTATAATCTAGGGGCTCACTTATCACAGTTATAATCTAGGGGCTCACTTATCACAGTTATAATCTAGGGGCTCACTTATCACAGTTATAATCTAGGGGCTCACTTATCACAGTTATAATCTAGGGGTCACTTATCACAGTTATAATCTAGGGGCTCACTATTTTCAGCGGACCTGGATCACGAGCGTACGGTAGTGAGAACGATAAGAATGGAATTTATGTGAAATATTTGAGAGAGCACGTGACTAGAAATATAACCGTTACTAATCTTCTGGACTGTGTCAACAAAGGTTACTTATTTATTATCACTGGGTCATGCACTAATAATCAAGCAACTGCTATTGGTTATGCAAGCAAAGTGAGAAGTTTAATTATGTTGTTTTTTGAAATTTCCATCCAATACACCCCAGCTATATACAGTAGTGTTACAGTAATGTTACAGTAGTGTTACAGTAGTGTTACAGTAGTGTTACAGTAGTGTTACAGTAGTGTTACAGTAGTGATACAGTAGTGTTACAGTAGTGTTACACCCCAGCTATATACAGTAGTGTTACTGTAGTGTTACAGTAGTGTTACAGTAGTGTTACAGTAGTGTTACAGTAGTGTTACAGTAGTGTTACAGTAGTGTTACAGTAGTGTTACAGTAGTGTTACAGTAGTGTTACAGTAGTGTTACAGTAGTGTTACAGTAGTGTTACAGTAGTGTTACAGTAGTGTTACAGTAGTGTTACAGTAGTGTTACAGTAGTGTTACAGTAGTGATACAGTAGTGTTACAGTAGTGATACAGTAGTGTTACAGTAGTGTTACACCCCAGCTATATACAGTAGTGTTACAGTAGTGTTACAGTAGTGTTACAGTAGTGTTACAGTAGTGTTACAGTAGTGTTACAGTAGTGTTACAGTAGTGTTACAGTAGTGTTACAGTAGTGTTACAGTAGTGTTACAGTAGTGTTACAGTAGTGTTACAGTAGTGTTACAGTAGTGTTACAGTAGTGTTACAGTAGTGTTACAGTAGTGTTACAGTAGTGTTACAGTAGTGTTACAGTAGTGTTACAGTAGTGTTACAGTAGTGTTACAGTAGTGTTACAGTAGTGTTACAGTAGTGTTACAGTAGTGTTACAGTAGTGTTACAGTAGTGTTACAGTAGTGTTACAGTAGTGTTACAGTAGTGTTACAGTAGTGTTACAGTAGTGTTACAGTAGTGTTACAGTAGTGTTACAGTAGTGTTACAGTAGTGTTACAGTAGTGTTACAGTAGTGTTACAGTAGTGTTACAGTAGTGTTACAGTAGTGTTACAGTAGTGTTACAGTAGTGTTACAGTAGTGTTACAGTAGTGTTACAGTAGTGTTACAGTAGTGTTACAGTAGTGTTACAGTAGTGTTACAGTAGTGTTACAGTAGTGTTACAGTAGTGTTACTGTAGTGTTACTGTAGTGTTACAGTAGTGTTACAGTAGTGTTACAGTAGTGTTACAGTAGTGTTACAGTAGTGTTACAGTAGTGTTACAGTAGTGTTACAGTAGTGTTACAGTAGTGTTACAGTAGTGTTACAGTAGTGTTACAGTAGTGTTACAGTAGTGTTACAGTAGTGTTACAGTAGTGTTACAGTAGTGTTACAGTAGTGTTACAGTAGTGTTACAGTAGTGTTACAGTAGTGTTACAGTAGTGTTACAGTAGTGTTACAGTAGTGTTACAGTAGTGTTACAGTAGTGTTACAGTAGTGTTACAGTAGTGTTACAGTAGTGTTACAGTAGTGTTACAGTAGTGTTACAGTAGTGTTACAGTAGTGTTACAGTAGTGTTACAGTAGTGTTACAGTAGTGTTACAGTAGTGTTACAGTAGTGTTACAGTAGTGTTACAGTAGTGTTACAGTAGTGTTACACCCCAGCTATAGGAGAGAATGAGCCGACTGGATACCAGCGTCCCCACTACCAGTCCTCCATTGTTAAGAACATTTCTCTAAACGACCCAATAGACACAACCAACCACACAGCAGAGTTTCATCATAGATCTATCATCTGGAGCATGGCCAACAGTAAGTTTAGTTTCCATGACAACAGTAAGTGTAGTTTCCGTGATAACGTTACCATCATTAATTAGCATAGCTTTTTGGATAAATATAAGTATTTAAATGTACGAATTCACCTCCGAATTATTCCGAATTATAGTGTTTTCTGTTTCAGCTGTTGATAAAGAGGACGTGACAGTTACCCTCGTAAAAACAGATCTGCAGTTTCAGTTCTCAGCTGCGTTTAGTAATGTACTGCAGTTCACTGTAAACCCTCGTGTGGACTCCATACAACTAGATACTGTGAGTGTTACAGTAGTTGTACAGTAGTGTTACAGTAGTGTTACAGTAGTTGTACAGTAGTGTTACAGTAGTGTTACAGTAGTGTTACAGTAGTGTTACTGTAGTGTTACTGTAGTGTTACAGTAGTGTTACATTAGTGCTACAGTAGTGTTACAGTAGTGTTACAGTACTTTTCTAATCGACAGAAAATGTTCCTCTATTCTTATCTTTCTAGAAAACGTGATTCACATTGCCAAGCTAACAGAGTAATATGTCCAGGAAAGTAAAGTAAACGGTCTGACTCTGCGAGAAGGGGGGTGGGGTGAGGAGGGCACCACCTCCAACACATTCAGTATTAGAAACGTTCAGAAACTTGTCGGCTCTGTTATTGAGCTCACTATAATATCTGGGTAAGTTTCTTAAATATATAATTATTCTCTACTATAATTATAAGTTTCTCTACTTGGACTCCGCGTGAATTATAATATAAACCTAAGTAAAATAAAGAGTGTTATGCCTCAATACTATGTCGTTTATAAACGACGTGACACATCATTTCTACATCTCTCAGGTGTGAGAGAGGAACAGTGAGAATTGAACGACCTCTCTTTGCTAAGATAACAGCTAACAGAGTGAACTTTGGGAACGTGCTGGTTAATTTAGCGGGGAGTCACAGGCCCGGTATATCCCAGGCTCCTCAACCTCAGCTTGCTAACAGGTAGTTACAGTAGTGTTACAGTGCTGGATGTTAATTTAGCGGGGAGTCACAGGCCCGGTATATCCCAGGCTCCTCAACCTCAGCTTGCTAACAGGTAGTTACAGTAGTGTTACAGTGCTAGATGTTAATTTAGCGGGGAGTCACAGGCCCGGTATATCCCAGGCTCCTCAACCTCAGCTTGCTAACAGGTAGTTACAGTAGTGTTACAGTGCTGGATGTTAACTTAGCGGGGAGTCACAGGCCCGGTATATCCCAGGCTCCTCAACCTCAGCTTGCTAACAGGTAGTTACAGTAGTGTTACAGTGCTTGATGTTAATTTAGCGGGGAGTCACAGGCCCGGTATATCCCAGGCTCCTCAACCTCAGCTTGCTAACAGGTAGTTACAGTAGTGTTACAGTGCTGGATGTTAACTTAGCGGGGAGTCACAGGCCCGGTATATCCCAGGCTCCTCAACCTCAGCTTGCTAACAGGTAGTTACAGTAGTGTTACAGTGCTGGATGTTAACTTAGCGGGGAGTCACAGGCCCGGTATATCCCAGGCTCCTCAACCTCAGCTTGCTAACAGGTAGTTACAGTAGTGTTACAGTGCTGGATGTTAACTTAGCGGGGAGTCACAGGCCCGGTATATCCCAGGCTCCTCAACCTCAGCTTGCTAACAGGTAGTTACAGTAGTGTTACAGTGCTGGATGTTAATTTAGCGGGGAGTCACAGGCCCGGTATATCCCAGGCTCCTCAACCTCAGCTAGCTAACAGGTAGTTACAGTAGTGTTACAGTGCTGGATGTTAACTTAGCGGGGAGTCACAGGCCCGGTATATCCCAGGCTCCTCAACCTCAGCTTGCTAACAGGTAGTTACAGTAGTGTTACAGTGCTGGATGTTAATTTAGCGGGGAGTCACAGGCCCGGTATATCCCAGGCTCCTCAACCTCAGCTTGCTAACAGGTAGTTACAGTAGTGTTACAGTGCTGGATGTTAACTTAGCGGGGAGTCACAGGCCCGGTATATCCCAGGCTCCTCAACCTCAGCTTGCTAACAGGTAGTTACAGTAGTGTTACAGTGCTGGATGTTAACTTAGCGGGGAGTCACAGGCCCGGTATATCCCAGGCTCCTCAACCTCAGCTTGCTAACAGGTAGTTACAGTAGTGTTACAGTGCTGGATGTTAACTTAGCGGGGAGTCACAGGCCCGGTATATCCCAGGCTCCTCAACCTCAGCTTGCTAACAGGTAGTTACAGTAGTGTTACAGTGCTGGATGTTAATTTAGCGGGGAGTCACAGGCCCGGTATATCCCAGGCTCCTCAACCTCAGCTTGCTAACAGGTAGTTACAGTAGTGTTACAGTGCTGGATGTTAACTTAGCGGGGAGTCACAGGCCCGGTATATCCCAGGCTCCTCAACCTCAGCTTGCTAACAGGTAGTTACAGTAGTGTTACAGTGCTGGATGTTAATTTAGCGGGGAGTCACAGGCCCGGTATATCCCAGGCTCCTCAACCTCAGCTTGCTAACAGGTAGTTACAGTAGTGTTACAGTGCTGGATGTTAACTTAGCGGGGAGTCACAGGCCCGGTATATCCCAGGCTCCCCAACCTCAGCTTGCTAACAGGTAGTTACAGTAGTGTTACAGTGCTGGATGTTAATTTAGCGGGGAGTCACAGGCCCGGTATATCCCAGGCTCCTCAACCTCAGCTTGCTAACAGGTAGTTACAGTAGTGTTACAGTGCTGGATGTTAACTTAGCGGGGAGTCACAGGCCCGGTATATCCCAGGCTCCTCAACCTCAGCTTGCTAACAGGTAGTTACAGTAGTGTTACAGTGCTGGATGTTAATTTAGCGGGGAGTCACAGGCCCGGTATATCCCAGGCTCCTCAACCTCAGCTTGCTAACAGGTAGTTACAGTAGTGTTACAGTGCTGGATGTTAACTTAGCGGGGAGTCACAGGCCCGGTATATCCCAGGCTCCTCAACCTCAGCTTGCTAACAGGTAGTTACAGTAGTGTTACAGTGCTGGATGTTAACTTAGCGGGGAGTCACAGGCCCGGTATATCCCAGGCTCCTCAACCTCAGCTTGCTAACAGGTAGTTACAGTAGTGTTACAGTGCTGGATGTTAACTTAGCGGGGAGTCACAGGCCCGGTATATCCCAGGCTCCTCAACCTCAGCTTGCTAACAGGTAGTTACAGTAGTGTTACAGTGCTGGATGTTAACTTAGCGGGGAGTCACAGGCCCGGTATATCCCAGGCTCCTCAACCTCAGCTTGCTAACAGGTAGTTACAGTAGTGTTACAGTGCTGGATGTTAACTTAGCGGGGAGTCACAGGCCTGGTATATCCCAGGCCCCTCAACCTCAGCTTGCTAACAGGTAGTTACAGTAGTGTTACAGTGCTGGATGTTAACTTAGCGGGGAGTCACAGGCCCGGTATATCCCAGGCTCCTCAACCTCAGCTTGCTAACAGGTAGTTACAGTAGTGTTACAGTGCTGGATGTTAACTTAGCGGGGAGTCACAGGCCCGGTATATCCCAGGCTCCTCAACCTCAGCTTGCTAACAGGTAGTTACAGTAGTGTTACAGTGCTGGATGTTAACTTAGCGGGGAGTCACAGGCCCGGTATATCCCAGGCTCCTCAACCTCAGCTTGCTAACAGGTAGTTACAGTAGTGTTACAGTGCTGGATGTTAACTTAGCGGGGAGTCACAGGCCCGGTATATCCCAGGCTCCTCAACCTCAGCTAGCTAACAGGTAGTTACAGTAGTGTTACAGTGCTGGATGTTAACTTAGCGGGGAGTCACAGGCCCGGTATATCCCAGGCTCCTCAACCTCAGCTTGCTAACAGGTAGTTACAGTAGTGTTACAGTGCTGGATGTTAACTTAGCGGGGAGTCACAGGCCCGGTATATCCCAGGCTCCTCAACCTCAGCTTGCTAACAGGTAGTTACAGTAGTGTTACAGTGCTGGATGTTAACTTAGCGGGGAGTCACAGGCCCGGTATATCCCAGGCTCCTCAACCTCAGCTTGCTAACAGGTAGTTACAGTAGTGTTACAGTGCTGGATGTTAACTTAGCGGGGAGTCACAGGCCCGGTATATCCCAGGCTCCTCAACCTCAGCTAGCTAACAGGTAGTTACAGTAGTGTTACAGTGCTGGATGTTAACTTAGCGGGGAGTCACAGGCCCGGTATATCCCAGGCTCCTCAACCTCAGCTTGCTAACAGGTAGTTACAGTAGTGTTACAGTGCTGGATGTTAACTTAGCGGGGAGTCACAGGCCCGGTATATCCCAGGCTCCTCAACCTCAGCTAGCTAACAGGTAGTTACAGTAGTGTTACAGTGCTGGATGTTAACTTAGCGGGGAGTCACAGGCCCGGTATATCCCAGGCTCCTCAACCTCAGCTTGCTAACAGGTAGTTACAGTAGTGTTACAGTGCTGGATGTTAACTTAGCGGGGAGTCACAGGCCCGGTATATCCCAGGCTCCTCAACCTCAGCTTGCTAACAGGTAGTTACAGTAGTGTTACAGTGCTGGATGTTAACTTAGCGGGGAGTCACAGGCCCGGTATATCCCAGGCTCCTCAACCTCAGCTTGCTAACAGGTTACTTCCTCCAACCTTGTTCGGTACAAATTTGTATGGAACTGTGTTTTCTTTTTCTCGTATAAAAAAAGAAAAAATACCTTGATCCGACCCATAGCCGTCTCTTAACAATTCCAATCTTGTCCCTAGAAGTTGCCAACAAGAGGCACCTCAAGTCGACGCAAAAGCTAAACAGAAACTCAAAGAAATTGAAGAGTTCGATAAAAACGTAGCTAAAACAGAATCTAACAAAGAAAATACCAAGCAAGAAAAGGTAGTCCCTAAAAAAGAAGAGTACAAAGTGGTAGAAGAAGTAAACACAGACTCCAAGCTACCCCCACTGGTTAAGAATCATGATGACCGGATAGTTTATCCTTTCGTTGGAGTGTATCTCTTCCTTAAATCAGATGTAAGTGCATTCAACATGACTGTTAATTATCTGTTCGAACTTGGATTATTGAATATGTCACGTGTTATTGACTGTGTCACGTGTTATTGACTATGTCACGTGTTATTGAATATGTCACGTGTTATTGAATATGTCACGTGTTATTGATTGTGTCACGTGTTATTGAATATGTCACGTGTTATTGACTGTGTCACGTGTTCAGGGTGAGAATACAGAGCAAATAGTTGAGATGGTGGGTGGGGAGGCGGCTGAGAGTCACAGAACAGAGCAGCTGTCACGTGTTACCATGACAACAACAGTTCTCAACAAACAGTCATCACAACCTTGGATTGAGGTTATTACGGGGGGGGGGGGGGTATTACGGGGGGAGGGTATTACGGGGCGGGGGGGGGGGTATTACGGGGCGGTGGGGTATTACGGGGGGGGGGGTATTACGGGGCGGTGGGGTATTACGGGGCGGGGGGGGGGTATTACGGGGCGGGGGGGTATTACGGGGCGGGGGGGGGTATTACGGGGCGGGGGGGGGGTATTACGGGGCGGGGGGGGGGTATTACGGGGCGGTGGGGTATTACGGGGCGGGGGGGTATTACGGGGCGGGGGGGGTATTACGGGGGGGTTATTACGGAGCGGGGGGGTATTACGGGGGGTATTACAGGGCGGGGGGGGTTATTACGGGGGGGGGGGGGTATAACGGGAGGGGGGGTATTACGGGGGGTTATTACGGGGGGGGTTATTACGGGGGGGGGGGGGGGTATTACGGGGGGTTATTACAGAGGGGGGTTATTACGGGGGGGGGGGGGTTATTATTTTACATAATTAATAACACCAAAATGATTTATTCCGGAAAAACAGTTTAAATTTATCGCAACTCTCGCTATCCCAAAGTTGCGAGAATACCGTTAAATAAGTGTTAGTGTAGTGGGGGGGGGGGGGGTTAAATAACTAGCTATAACTAAATGTTGTCGTGTGGCGGAATATCCGCAATATTCTAAACTGTTTGTAACAGGTGGTACTGCAAGAAAAGGATTATAGTAAAAGCACGAGGAATATTTTAGAAGGGAAACGTTGGCACGGTTCCAATGTTCTTTACTCCTGTCACGTCATATCCCTTCTCAACATGCTTCAGATGCTGGCTATCAATCATGTGAGTCAAATCATTGTTAGCATTATACTTTTCGCATTTACATTTAGTAGAATTATCGGTCGTGGAAGACCTTAGAAAGCAACAAACTTTCTATTAATAATGTAAATTTGCAGGACATAGCAGAGATGTGGGTTACAGATCATGATAAGTACCGACAAGTTGTACCAGATGAGACTTTAGTAATTGACGTCAACCCCTACTCTCTTCCCGTAGCTTGAAACTAAACAACGTGTTACTAACACGTTACTACTCACTGTTAGTTGGTGCTTTATCAATTCATAATTAATTGCGTCGAACTAGTGCTTAACTTATCATGATAACACGTGTGATTGAGTGATGTTGGTCACGTGACGGAACAAACAAATTCGGCTGCTTCAGCACAGGATATTGCATCAAAACTGTTCGCTATTTATACCTTGTTATGTCGTTTTTGGGGTGTAAAAATAAAGCTGATATTTTAACAAAAAGTTCTGATTTTGTGGCCGAAATTCTAGAGTGAAAACCATTTAGTATCTAAGATTCAATGCTAACATCGTTATTCATTTAAAGTTTTATTTGTACATAAAGTGTACGCGTATAAAGTAAAGACGCATGTTTATACCTGAAGTAATAAACTCATTTTATTGATATTTGAATTTTCATTCGTTTTGTAATTTTTATTTGAACCTTTCGCCTAAGGTTTTCTTATTTTGCCTAAATAAACCTGATATTGATAAAAGTTAAACCTTTCATAGTTATATCCTAGAGACTTCTTTTTATCATGCCAGATTCTTTATTTGAATTCCCCGTTAGACTATACATACTTTAACGGATTTGTTAATATTACTTTTAGTCATCGAAATTATATTTTATCTATTCTACTAATCTGAAACTTAATTAGTTTCATTTTTCACAGCCTGCTCAAAGTATAATGGTGAAACAACTAAAAGTACAGTTCCTATGAATTAGAATCCATGTTGATATGAAGTTCACATTGAAATCGAATAAATGATAATGTTTAAATTAAATTTAAAACAGTGTAATTTGAATTGTGGTAGTTTTGAACAAAGCAAGTAATAATCATGATATTGAGATAATGATAATGAACTTAATTTGTCCCGAGTCATGGCTTTCGAGGGGATGGATGATGATTAATCACTCTACACTCGACTGTCAAGTGACTTCTTTAACACGTTCTTTAGGTGGCCCTGAATGACTATTCGAAACATCAACCCTCTACAGTGACCCCAACGCCGACCCAATTCCTAACGGAAGCTAATTATGCTAAAACTTAAAATATTTAAGTCCTCTCACTTTTTCTTGCAGAAAGAGTGAGAGGGCTTAAATTAAGTGTCATTATAGAAGATATGAAGAGAGTCGGCGGAAAGATGAATTGAGCAGAAATAAGAGGGAGATGCAGGGTAGAGAAAATGTGTAAGGGTCTGCCCACACTACGCCTCTATTCCCCGAATTTTAAAAATCCGTGCCAGAATTCCCCGAGAGTTTCCACGCCAACTGGCGGGAGCTCTGCCCACACTACGCGCCTCGTTGTGTGAATCCGGTTTTTTGACCCACGCCATGTGGCCCGTAAAAACATGGCGTGGTGTGGGCAGATATTCAGGGAATAGAGGCGTAGTGTGGGCAGCCCCTAACAACAAAAGTAAGTGAGAAGAAGGAGATAATCATAAAGTGGAAATGAATTGTGTCATAACACTAACAGAGGGGGGGGGGGGAGAAGGATGTTTTGTGTGGGCGAGATGGACAGACTTAAATTTAAATTGGGGTGGGATTCTAGCCACAGCCGTATTTTATGCCATGTTTAAGTAGCCGAAGAATCCAGGTCCAAGGTTGCAACTATGCATGCATATAATTCATCTGGTGGGTCAGTATTATTAGTGTTAATGATTGTGAGTTAATACACACTTGTGTGTAACACAGCAGCTGATATAATAAGGCATGTAATGTGTAGTACAATGTACAAGTAGTGAATTGTTGGGATTGAGTTGTCGGCGAGATTCAGATAGCTTAATGGTATATAATAGCACCTGACTGGTTTTCGGGTTCACATAGCCATGTGTCTACGCGTACTGCGTGACACGCTTGTTTCACAAGTAGAATCCTGTGCCGCCTTCGGCGGTCGCGCGCTACTGCAACTGCAAGCGAGTGGACTCTGGTTAGAGCAAACTTAAATTAAGTGTCCTCTACTTTGTGTCATTATAGAAGATAGGAGAGTCGTCGGAAAGATGTATTGAGCGGGCGAGATGAGCAGAAATAAGTGAGAAGGGGAAGATGCAGGGTACATAAAAACTGTGTAATGAAAAAGGAAGTGAGATTGAGAAAAAGTTATGACATAATTTATCTCGATCTTTTTCATTACACAGTTTTTCTGTACCCTCTTCTCACTTCTCGCCCGCTCAATACATCATTCCGCCGACCAGTGGCGTAACGTTGCCTGTTGGCAAAAAATCGCTCGCCCAAATTTAAAAAAAATTCTTGTGAAAAGGCCCTTTGGGCATGAAAGTGATCTAGATCGGTGTATTTTGGACGCTGATTCCGAATCACCCCCCATTACGTAGGGTTAAAATGCTTCCCTGGAGAGTTATGGGCAAAAAACCGTTTTGGTCACGTGACAGGCTAGTAAAATACGAATTCGATTGTTTAGGGCCTGGGTTAGGGTTAGGATTGTGTTAAGGGTTATGGTTAGCTTCGGGGTTATGGTTAGGGTTAGGATTGGGATTCCGATTAGGGTTTATGTAAAACCGTTTTGTACGGCTGCAAACCCATAAAAACCAAAGTCACGTGAAATTTTTGGGCGAGCGAATTAGTAAGAGCTTCCGAAAATACATCGATTCAAGTTGGTTTCAACTGTCGGGGGCCAGCCCTTTTATATTTATAGCAGGAACCCGTCTAACCCTAAAGTGGTCATGGTGTAAAGATTTAGAGACTGAAATAATTATTACCTATTTAAATCGCGTTTTTGACACTACTTGGGGATCCAAATTTTGGGCACTAAAATTCTTATTTCATGGCAAATTTTTTTTAAATGCTGATTTGAAAAGCATAAAAGCATTTGACCCAGTCAAAAAGGTTTCAGTTGTATATTTTTACGGTTTTTGCGGAAAGTTGCGTTAAAGTTGATGCCGTGGTGTCAGTATCTGTATAGTAAAATGGCACAGATCCATCCATCCATATATATCGTCTTGCTTTGTATTACCTGAGGACCCCAGGCTATTATGTTCATTAACATAAATAAAGATTTGGCGGAATGACAGGCTGAGCGCGGCCCAGTAAGCTTTGTAGCGCGATGCATTGATTCACGATGTCAATCCTTCGGAGCCCGGTGAGGCACCGTGCATGGTGCATCTCGCCGATCTACCGAAGAGGTTGCGAGAAGAATTATTTGATGCGCGGCGCGACCCAGTAGTGCATCGCGCTACAACGCGATGCACTACTGGGTCGCGCGCGCATCCAATTATGCAGATCGGCAAGATGTGATCGTGAATCAAACTTGGTAAACTAGCAACAGTTTACCAATGCGAGCTCTTTGCTCTCCACATGGCTAGTATTTGGATCAATGAAAATATAGGTACAACATCAATCATAAATCTTTTCTCAGATTCCCAGGCCTCACTACTAGCGATTACCAGCACCAGCATCAGCTCCAGACTAGTGCTGGACATTGCTGACCAACTTAACACATTAGGTACATCCCACAAAGTAGAACTCAGGTGGGTCCCAGGACATGAAGGAGTACACGGTAATGAACTAGCTGACGAACTAGCAAGGGAGGGATCCAGCAGCACCCCCATTGGACCTGAACCCTTCCTCCCACTCTCGGAAGGTATAATCAACAACCATATAATTATAAAAGATTACCTCTTCAATCTCCATATCAAGAAGTATAAACAGGTGGCACTCAGTGATAAAGGAAAACCCCACTAACATTTTTCCTCAACAAAAACAGGTACAAGATAATCAACATCACAGGTACTCACATCAGATGGCTAACATGGCTACTATCAGGACACAGCCCACTAGCATACTTCCAGACGGTAGCAAACAACGCCAACTTCGAAACACAAGACTGTGAACACTGCCCAGGGGAAGCAGAAACATCACAACACTTCCTATGTGAATGCATCCAGCTGATGACAACTAGATTGAGGATATTTGGTAAAACCATCCTAACAATTGAGGAACTCATCAATAGTAAACTCGACCACATTATCAAATTTGTGGAACAGTCAACAAGGTTTGATAGAGACGATCTATTTGGATAAGCACCTAGGACATACACCAAGGTTCATAAACAATCATACATTAGACCCACACAGGACTATCTCAGATAGTGACACATATCCAGTGGACCATGCTTGGAAGTCCCCGCCTGCCCGCCGAAGAAGAACATCTGAAGCGGGTTTGCTCTGAGCAAGGTAGTAACAGCTTCGAGACTCCAGAGGTCTGTTGCGTTGATATCTATTATTCTATGTTTTTGTATATACTTAGGGAGTCCTGGAGTGTGGCTAGCAGGAGTCACACTCTGTGGGCACGGCGAGAAGGCCTCCCTCTTCACTAGGAGGCCAGAAACCGTTGACCAAACCAGAGAGAGAGAGAGAGACATCGTGAATCAACGTCTTGCTTTATATATAGTAAGATATTAGAACTATCTCGACGATCGACTGTAAAGTGATTTAGCACGGTAAAATTTCAGTCCTAAAAATTGTATGTTCAAAAACTGAAAATGGAACAGAATTTGGAACAATATGACATGATTTTAAAATTTTGTTCGGAATTTTGACTTCCAGTACCTCAATTTATTCATTTATTGATTAATTGGTCTTTGAGCAAAAATTCCATCCAATCTGTCAAATTAATTGTGTTCAGAAAATTTGTCCGTTCAAAATTTTTTCAAAAATGTTAAATGTTTAAAGTTACGTATGGTATGGAAGCGCATGTGTGTAAAAAAAATAATGATACACGATTACGAATGACAAATGGATGTTTTAGCAAAAATTGAAGGACTTCGCCGCTTCGACGCGCCGCGCAAACTAACATTCTTGCTTTACTTCGCAGAGCAACGATCTGGAAGGATTGACATCGTCAATCAAAGTGCAAAGCAGAAAAAGAGGAATTTTGGAGATCCAAGATCGCGGGAAGGTAGATTTAGGTTTCGTGTCTATCCGTCACAATTTGCTCTGCTTCGCACAGCAACGATCTCGATGCGAAGCAAGAATGCTAGTTTGCGCGGCGCGTCGAAGCGGCGAAGTTCTCCAAAGATACTAAATGAGATGACAATGAGGGTCACGACGTGATACAAAAGATTTGTACTTGTATAATACTGCATGTAGTCAGTGCATGCACGGTTCACCTAACCATGTGCTTTCGCGCCGCTGCGGATGCGCTTGTTTCACAAGTCAAGAAAGCAGGCGCGCGCTACTGCAAGCGCAAGGGCTCTGGATAGAGCAACATGTACGGTGGGCGTGTATTTTAATGTATAATGAAATAAACCCAATTTGTAAGTGACTACTATATAATACTTGATGTGTGTAACTGTAATGTGTAAGACATGAGTATATAGTTCACTTTTTGCATCCAATTCCTTAAATAATACAGCAATTGTGAATTGAATTGGATCGATCACAAGTGTTTCCCGTATTTAAAGCATATAATATTATAAAGTTATCTGATCACAACAAAAAACGGGCGCAATTCTTGTTATATTTGAAAATGGGACAGAATTTAGAAAATAATAATTTTTGTTTCGTTAAGCTTTCTGTAGTGAGCTTCCTCCGACTTGGAGGACTTCGCCGCTTCGACGCGCCGCGCAAACTAGCATTCTTGCTTCGCATCGAAGAGCAAAAATCTGGAAGGGTTGACATCGTCAATCAACCTCTGACCTCCGACCGAAATTAAACTTCCAGTACCTCAATCGTGTTATATGCCATTTATAGTTGACTGACTAATTGGTTGCGGCCTGCGGGTGAGAAATTCATGGTAAAAACCAAAAACTGAAAAATTTCGGTCCTGGAAATTTCATTTTCAAAAACTGAAAATGGGACAGAATTTGAGACAATATGATTTTTAAATTTTCCGGGATTTAAATCCCGGAAAATTTAAAAATGAGCCGTCCGCTCATGCCTATATATAGTCATCGTGTCCATAGATACGTGAAGCGACGCGTATCCATAGATACGTGTAGCGACGCGCAAGTTATTCTATTATGAATTCATTTTGTTCGGCGCGCGGCGTAAGAATTTATTTTGACCATATAAATGTTCATAACTTTTTATGAGAACCTGTGCTGAGTTTTTTGAGAAGGGCGACATTCGATTGAGCATTTTTGCTATCCAATGGTATAAAATGTAGCACCAGCGCAATTATCGCTCAATAATCTTATTTCTACGCGCAGCTCTCAGGGGGGGGGGGGGGGGGGGGGGCTGAAACCAGGTTTTCGATCAAACGCTGCCATTTGTAGTCAAACGTCGCCAACAGTTGCTCTCGTCCAATGAAATCGCTGCATTTTGCCTGCCATTATGCATAATTGAATTACATATATTCGTATGCGTGGCTTGGATTTCATAATGCAGCGATTTCATTGGACGAGAGCAACTGTTGGCGACGTTTGACTACAAATGGCAATGTTTGATCGAAAACCTGGTTTCAGCTCCCCCTGGGCCCCAGGTAACCCTAACCACAACCCTAACCCTAACCCAAGCCCTAAACAATCTTACTGGGCCGCGCTCAGCCTGTCATTCCGCCAAATCTTTAATTAAAATTAGTTAATGAACATAATAGCCTGGGGTCCTCAGGTAATAAACAATCGAATTCATCTTTTACTACTACTAGCCTGTCACGTGACCAAAACGGTTTTTTGCCCTTAACTCTCCAGGGAAGCATTTTTACCCTACGTCATGGGGAGTGACTCGGAATCAGCGTACAAAATACACCGATTCAGATCAATTTCATACCCATAGGGTCTTTTCACAAGAATTTTCTTAAAATTTGGGCGAGCGATTTAGTAGGACATAGGAGCGACTAATTGGTCGTCGGACCGAATTTGGGATTTGATTGGTCGACAATTAATACGTCATATCTTAGTCTTAGGATGTATAGGTACCAAATGAAAAAGCCTTTCAGGTGTCTGAATGAAAATAAAAATAAAATCTGAAGTGACAATCATCATACAGGAGTCAAATAGCGGGGTTATTCGTTCTATGTACAATGTAATGTAATGTACATTACATTTGAACTGTCGTTCACCTAATGTTTAAACCCAATAAATATTAATAACACTCAAGGTTTAAACTTAAAGAATAACACTCAACTTAGAATAAATGATAAAGGAACATAAATCTCAGATAGTTAAAATGTACAACTTCATAAATCTCAGATCGGTGGAGCTGTCTATCTATCTGATGGAGGTACTAAAGAATCAGGGACTTAAAGTTCTAGAATCAATAATGCACCGCAATCTGCAGTAAAATCCGGATAAAACCTTTGCTAAACGCTATCAACAATCAATAGATCCGCATCATAACTGAAAACTTAGACAAATAGCAATTTAAATAAATCTAACAGGAGAGCTGTTATAGGTCAGAAGACTCGCTTTATACTCAGTAAACCACTCAGTGTACAAATATAAACGTAGCTTTACAACTCAAATAATAAATTAAGTGGGGTTGGGGCGGTTAGTTCTACTTAAGACTGACTCAGTGGGGCTGGGGTGGTTAGTTCTACTTAAGACTGACTCAGTGGGGCTGGGGGTGGTAAGTCCTAAACTGTATGCCGGGTGTGAGTTGTCTCCACCACCGCCAGGATTTGCCGGGACACTGCCCGTTGTCTGATAACCATAGTATAAAGGTGTAAAAGAAAAGGTAAGCGAGGAAGAGGAGCAGGGCCCATCTGAGGAGAGTGGAGCACCAGGAGGGGGGTCTGAAATAAGAGGTTAGGTTAGAGGACTGAGATGTGAGGTATCTGTCTGTTTGGTTAGAGGACTGAGATGTGAGGTGTCTGTCTGTTTGTCTGTCTGTTTGTCTGTGTGTTTCTTTGCGTGCCAGTATTTCTGTGTTAAGTGATAAGTCTGTGTTTTGTTTAGTAAGTTCTGTGATAGACTGTGAACAAGTTAGACATACTTGAAACTTCTCAGTAATGTTGTTCAAATCTACACTACAAATACTACATTGTTTATTGGTTGAGATATTATCATGTTTGTCTGAACTGTTTCTGAGACGACTATTCTGTGACGGCACGTGCGCGCGGCACCCTGCCACGTGGTGATCACGTGACGTTGCGCGGCGCGATATCACGTGATTAACATGAGACTGAACGCCCTTCTCCACCACACACTGTTCACTTGAGCTCTGAGCTTCATATTTGTCATCTTTGACTGCTTTAGAGCACCCACAATGACTTAGATTCAGGGATATATTGATGGGTTCCTTCGAGGCCTTTCTAGATTTCAGCTCAGAATCTGATTTAGCAGTGAAAGTCACGTGTCTGCTTGGGGCTCTTACAGTGAGCTCTGAATCTGTTACACTATGCTCAGCTTTACGAGCTTTACCACCGGAGTTGTGTATGTCTGTGTTAATATCGGTACTTTTGTCTGCACGTTGGAGGAAATGAGCGTCCCTAAGCTCACTTATAGAGGTAGATTTATGGGTAACGAGCTTAATTCTAGTTTTGTGTTTAGTTTTAGTTTTGTGTCTGTTTGTTTGTCTGTCTGTGTGTCTGTTTGTTGCCTTGTCATGTTTTATCTGTTCAACTTGACCGTCTGTTTGGTCTGTGTCTGTAACTGTTATTTCAGTGGTTTCTGATACTTTCTGTTTTCGTGGCTTCTTACTAAAATATACATTGTTTTTAACATCTGAGAGCCGAATTAGATAACAGGTCATGAGTTCTTCGATCACAAATGAAGGAATGTGCCAAATTAAATCGCGACAAACTAATTGAATATAAATAACTAATTGAATATAAATAACTAATTGAATATAAATAACTAATTGAATATAAATAACTAATTGATGTATAAATAACTAATTGAATATAAATAACTAATTGCTGTATAATTACAATAATTAAACTGATAAAAGGTATACTGACGGTGCTGGTTGATTGAGAACCTCTCCTATTTTAGTGTTGAGACAAGTCACCGCCTCAGCTAAATTACATTGCTGGTTTCTTAGCTTGTTCAGCTCCTGCGCTATCATACTGAAAATAGAAAAGTTAGTTAACTTATACTCTAGTAGCTTGTTCAGCTCCTGCGCTATCATACTGAAAATAGAAAAGTTAGTTATAAACTTATACTCTAGTAGCAGGGAGGGGTATGATATGAAACTGAACGTCTACCACCCTACGAGCCATCAGGCTGCAAATAGGCACTATGAACGTACACTTTATCTTTCTTGTGGGAAGGTGAGGAGGAACTTGCTTTCAACTCCGGAACTTTCCCAATTTTCTGAGCCTTCTCATCGACATTCTGATTCTTGATATCCCCGGTTTGTCCCTCCTCATGACCGGGTAGTGTTTTATTCCTGCCGTACACTTTCCTGAATCCAGAGTGCTCATTAGCTGCCTCGTGAACCGTACTGTTCGGCCCGGCTGGTTGTGACATGTCACCTACACCCCCTCTACCTGACTGTAGATCTGTTCTCATTCTACCAAACAACTTGGCATTAAGTGCAACACTTTTAAAAGTAGGAGCTGTTCTGCTGCTAAAAGAATTGTTCATAACACTGTGTTCGTTTCGGGTGGAATCAGGATATTTTGATCTGCACCGAGAGGCTACAGTTCTCCACTTAGAGACTACAGTAGAGTTCCCTGCCCCAGCTGCAGCTCTACTAGTTGGGGGTAGTGTTGTGTGAGTCAGCACCTTTCTCCAAGGGTTACTCTGTTGTCGAGCCGATAGTAAAACTGAGTTCAATCCACCAGATACTCCTAGAGCGGGGGCCTTCTCCCCAGGGGTGTAGGAAGCGCTACTACACCCCTGCTTTTCCCTTCTCCCTAACTTGCGAAACGGCCCTTTACTTGTATCATCATCTTTTGTCCTCATCTGTGCGCCCACGTGCGTGCGTCTCATCTGTGACTCCCTACTTTCAATTTCTTTTTCACTCACCCGGCGCTCTTTCACTATAATGTTTTCAGTGTCAGTGAAATGTTCTTCGGTTTCACTCCACTTCACTCTCTTCTGATGTGGTTCACTCTGTATCACTTCACTTTCACCAACTCTCAGGGACTCAAAGTACTGCAGCAAAGTCTGAACACTTCCAGTACTTGCATAGGACACGTCAGAGTTACGAGACTCTCCACTTTGAGAGGGGGGATCTTCAAGAGTTACGAGACTCTTCACTTTGAGAGGGGGGATCTTCAAGAGTTACGAGACTCTTCACTTTGAGAGGGGGGATCTTCAAGAGTTACGAGACTCTTCACTTTGAGAATTGAGACGCGCGCACGTGGGCGCACTTTGAGAGGGGGGGGTCTTCAAGAGTTTCACTTTGCAGGTCCACTTTTAGTTATGCAGAGAGATTTGCAACGGTAACACAAGGGGGCCAAGTGACAAAAAGCAAAAAGTGAGGTAATATAGCCGTGTTTTTATTTTAGGAAAGTGTTTGGCTTGCACTGTTTGTACTTTGTATACAGTAATGTTGTGCAAAATACAAACAGAATGCCTACAATGACCGAATATATCACTATTATTTCGTAATACGTGACTTTACAAATGGTTATCGGATAAATAAATGAACCTGCCCATATCAGGTATTTCTAATCACAAGATGTAATGCCCATATAAGGTATTGCTAATCACGAGATGTAATGCCCATATAAGGTATTACTAATCACGAGATGTAATGCCCATATAAGGTATTGGCATTACTAATCACGAGATGTAATGCCCATATAAGGTATTACTAATCACGAGATGTAATGCCCATATAAGGTATTACTAATCACGAGATGTAATGCCTATATAAGGTATTGCTAATCACGAGATGTAATGCCCATATAAGGTATTGCTAATCACGAGATGTAATGCCCATATAAGGTATTGCTAATCACGAGATGTAATGCCCATATAAGGTATTACTAATCACGAGATATAATGCCCATATAAGGTATTGCTGACCTGTCGTCAGCAGGGGACACAACGTTCCACAAGTTAGCACTGTCCTCTAAGTTCTGTCTCCAAGAGAGAGTGTTATCTTTCACTCCTTCTAAGTTCTTATCTAACTCTTCAAAAACTCCAAGCAACTGCTTTAGTTCACCTGAAGATAACAATCAGTTAACTTTCTCAATGTTCCTTCTTCTAACATATTGTTACAATGCCATTCGTGAAATTACTCATAAACAAGTCATATATTAAACTAATATCCCAACTTACCAGAATCTTCCTCGTATTCGATATCCTGAAGTTTAGCCTTCAAGTCGTGGAGATTGCAGCGTCGCTCGCGCAATTCCTCCGCAAAGTTCTTATATCTTATCAAATCAGCTGCTGTATCGTCAACACTCCCTGTACAGAGGAATTATAGTTGCCATGGTAACAACGAGATAATGTGAATAATACAAGGTACCAAGGTTAAGTTGGTTGTGGACTTTTCAGTTTATATAATGTTTTTAATATTTAATTTAAAAAAGTAACAAAACAAGGCAACTATTAGAGTTGCTGAGCGTTACAATGCGTAACAATGCAACTATTAGAGTTGCTAAGCGTTACAATGCGTAACAAGGCAACTATTAGAGTTGCTAAGCGTTACAATGCGTAACAAGGCAACTATTAGAGTTGCTAAGCGTTACAATGCGTAACAAGGCAACTATTAGAGTTGCTAAGCGTTACAATGCGTAACAAGGCAACTATTAGAGTTGCTAAGCGTTACAATGCGTAACGATGGTAACCACTAACCTGAATGTACGGATAGTTCGTCTCCAGCAGGTATAGCTACTTTAGCGTCGTTTAGCCACTGTTTAAGCTCCCTGGTTCCTTCGTCAATATCCTACATAGACCAATAGGTTAGTAATAAGTAATGGTTACTATAGAGGTTACTACTGGTTACTATAGTTGTTACTACTGGTTACTATGGTGGTTACTACTGGTTACTATAGTTGCTACTACTGGTTACTATAGTGGTTACTACTGGTTACTATGGTGGTTACTACTGGTTACTATAGTGGTTACTACTGGTTACTATAGTGGTTACTACTGGTTACTATAGTTGTTACTACTGGTTATTATGGTGGTTACTACTGGTTACTATAGTTGCTACTACTGGTTACTATAGTGGTTACTACTGGTTACTATGGTGGTTAATAAAGGTCCTTTAAAGGCTAAAAGTAGTTAGTAGTAGTTACTGTTAGCAACTAATCGGAATAATTGCCACGATGGCTTTGACAGCGCAAAACGTTACGGTTTTGGTTTAGTATGAGACTGTTTTGTCAACCTAACCTCTAACCTAACTTAACGGCGTGAGAAGTGTTATTAAATTAGTAACCCCACTATTGGTGTTACCCCACTATGCCGACAGTCGAGTTCTTAAGAGATATTGGGTAGAGTTTAATAGAACTAAAAACCAAGAACTGAACAAATATCAAGACATATTACTACCGCTAAGAATCGTTTTGAGCAAAACAACGACACGAAGTTGACAATTCCATTAAAATATGCCTATGTGAAGAGGGAAGTAACTGCTAAAAATACATTAATAATGCAGGCTACTACACAGGAGTAATAACGTGGAAATAATACGAGCCAATAGGGAAAGTGAGGAGAAGTTGTCATGGAAACAGTGTGACACACAGCCAATAGTACTAAGCTAAGAGCTGAAAGCGTACCGCCACTGGTGGGATGGTCATGTTGTAGCTAACAGAACAGTAGCTACAAGAAGCAGAGAGGTAAAAGAAGCAGAGAGGTAAAAGTGTAGGTTAGAAGGTTAATGTAGTAGCAGGAAACAGAGCTAGTAATTACAGCAGGTACTTCTAAACTTCTAGCTAATGCAGGCTACTAGCGTACTCTCAGGTATACGGGAGGAACCTGGTAATACACAGGAGTAATAATGCAGGCTACTAACGTACTCTCAGGTATACGGGAGGAACCTGGTAATACACAAGAGTAATAATGCAGGCTACTAACGTACTCTCAGGTATACGGGAGGAACCTGGTAATACACAGGAGTAATAATGCAGGCTACTAGCGTACTCTCAGGTATACGGGAGGAACCTGGTAATACACAGGAGTAATAATGCAGGCTACTAACGTACTCTCAGGTATACGGGAGGAACCTGGTAATACACAAGAGTAATAATGCAGGCTACTAACGTACTCTCAGGTATACGGGAGGAACCTGGTAATACACAGGAGTAATAATGCAGGCTACTAGCGTACTCTCAGGTATACGGGAGGAACCTGGTAATACACAGGAGTAATATGTAGTAAAGAGATGCAATGGTCTGCACAAGAGCAACAAGAAATGGAATGTGATACAGGAAATGGAATGTGATATATATTATATAGTCAGCTGGTGGATATAGGAACGATACAATTTACAAAGGAATGATACACAACTGAGATAAGATCGGTGGATGAGGGATCATAAGTTTAAGCGTCCTAATACTATAATAGACTGTACTATACACTAATTACTAGCAGTAAAGCAGGGACTTAGAATGATATGTAATACAGCGCCTGTAAGATGGTAATATAATCTAGTGCCTATATTATCATTATAAGACAAAGGTAATTCACCGCATATTATACTACTGCTATGCCAATACGCTTAAAATGCCTATATTAGTAGACTAGATAAGCTCGTATAACTAGCTATAACTATATTAGAAGACTGCTCGTATAACTACTCTAATACATTGCCTATATAATTACACTGTTATACAATGATTAGCCAGAGAGAGAGAGAGAGAGAGAGAGAGAGAGAGAGAGAGAGAGAGAGAGAGAGAGAGAGAGAGAGAGAGAGAGAGAGAGAGAGAGAGAGAGAGAGAGAGAGAGAGAGAGAGAGAGAGAGAGAGAGAGAGAGAGAGAGAGAGAGAGAGAGAGAGAGAGAGAGAGAGAGAGAGAGAGAGAGAGGATCAGGTTATTATATATCAGACTAACCAACAGCGATCTTTTACATCAGCTTTGTTGCGGTCAAAATCAAAGGAGGGTGTAACATTTCAGGGGATCAGTAGCTCAAAGGAGGGTGTAACATTTCAGGGGATCAGAAGCTCAAAGGAGGGTGTAACATTTCAGGGGATCAGTAGCTCAAAGGAGGGTGTAACATTTCAGAGGATCAGTAGATCAAAGGAGGGTGTAACATTTCAGGGGATCAGTAGCTCAAAGGAGGGTGTAACATTTCAGGGGATCAGTAGCTCAAAGGAGGGTGAAACATTTCAGGGGATCAGTAGCTCAAAGGAGGGTGTAATATTTCAGGGGATCAGTAGCTCAAAGGAGGGTGTAACATTTCAGGGGATCAGTAGCTCAAAGGAGGGTGTAACATTTCAGAAGATCAGTAGCTCAAAGGAGGGTGTAACATTTCAGGGGATCAGTAGCTCAAAGGAGGGTGTAACATTTCAGGGGATCAGTAGCTCAAAAAGGGGGGAACATTTCAGGGGATCAGTAGCTCAAAGGAGGGTGTAACATTTCAGGGGATCAGTAGCTCAAAGGAGGGTGTAACATTTCAGGGGATCAGTAGCTCAAAAAGGGGGGAACATTTCAGGGGATCAGTAGCTCAAAGGAGGGTGTAACATTTCAGGGGATCAGTAGCTCAAAGGAGGGTGTAACATTTCAGGGGATCAGTAGCTCAAAGGAGGGTGTAATATTTCAGGGGATCAGTAGCTCAAAGGAGGGTGTGACATTTCAGGGGATCAGTAGCTCAAAGGAGGGTGTAACATTTCAGGGGATCAGTAGCTCAAAGGATGGTGTAACATTTCAGGGGATCAGTAGCTCAAAGGAGTGTGTAACATTTCAGGGGATCAGTAGCTCAAAGGATGGTGTAACATTTCAGGGGATCAGTAGCTCAAAGGAGGGTGTAACATTTCAGGGGATCAGTAGCTCGAAGGAGGGTGTAACATTTCAGGGGATCAGTAGCTCAAAGGAGGGTGTAACATTTCAGGGGATCAGTAGCTCGAAGGAGGGTGTAACATTTCAGGGGATCAGTAGCTCAAAGGAGGGTGTAACATTTCAGGGGATCAGTAGCTCAAAGGAGGGTGTAACATTTCAGGGGATCAGTAGCTCAAAGGAGGGTGTAACATTTCAGGGGATCAGTAGCTCAAAGGAGGGTGTAATATTTCAGGGGATCAGTAGCTCGAAGGAGGGTGTAACATTTCAGAGGATCAGTAGCTCAAAGGAGGGTGTAACATTTCAGGGGATCAGTAGCTCGAAGGAGGGTGTAACATTTCAGGGGACCAGTAGCTCAAAGGAGGGTGTAACATTTCAGGGGATCAGTAGCTCAACTAAACAAGATCAAATGGAATTTTATCAAGCCGTTCTTTACTCAAAGGTAAAAGCACAAAAAGTTTATTTCATGAGGTCGAAAAACTTCTGGAGAGCAAAAACCGTTTTCAAGGAATGTACAAATTTAAAAAATTCCGCGAAATGTTCCAAAAGGAAGGAAAATGACCACTGATTACTTATTAAAATGGTACAAAGAAATTACCTCTGTTCCGAGTCTGTGAAGCAAAACGGGGAATCTTAGTTAACTACTAAAGTTACAGCTGGAACCGAAATAGATCAGCGTTAAATAAAACCAGATTGAGAGTTCACGTCACCATGGTAACAACCACTAGTTGGCATACCATGACAACCACTACCAGGTGTATTGCAGCTTAATTACATATTATCTCTGTTATGTGCGACTCATGACATGTCTGTAGAGTAAAATACGATCGAGTTAAAGTATGGAACACTGCCATAATACAATGCTGCCATAATACAATACTGCAACAACTAACTTTAAGCACGACTTTATTGCGATCATGTTTTGTTGTTAATACCCCTGTGTCTGTACTAGTATAAAGGGATGACTCAGCACGTCAAGTTACTAATAGTCTCACTATTAGGTACATTAGAGACATTGTACTGTACACAATACAGTACACTTGACAGATAGGTACATTAGAGACATTGTACTGTACACAATACAGTACATTGTACCGTACACAATACATTGTACTGTACACAATACAGTACACTTGACAGATAGGTACATTAGAGACATTGTACTGTACACAATACAGTACACTTGACAGATAGGTACAACTTATCTCATGACTTATCGGCAAAGAAGGAGGAAAATAAAAAGAATGTTATTTTATAGTTAATAATGTGGACACATTAGATAGTTAGTCCATGCTACTAATTTGTAATTAATAAGTAACATGAGAGGTGCATATTACTAGTATAACTAGCTATAACTACTCTAATATTACTCCTATTTACTCCATAGTTACCAGGTAGTTACTATGGAGAAACTATTGAGAAACTAATGTGTTACTAGGGAGACATTAAGGGGGTAACTATTGAGTAACTACATGTGTTACTAGGGAGACATTAAGGGGGTAACTATTGAGTAACTACATGTAGATGCTAATGAGTTACTATGGAGACATTAAGGGGGTAACTATTGAGAAACTACATGTAGATGCTAATGTGTAACTATGGAGACATTAAGTGGGTAACTATTGATTAACTACATGTAGATGCTAATGTGTTATTAAGGGGGTAACATGTATATGCTAATGTGTTATTACAAAAACGCTAGTAAGTAACTGCTAACCTGCCATACACTCAGTAGAGCGTTAATGTTCTCAGATCTGTTCGGTATTTCCTCTTCTACTATCTTCCACCTGTTAGTGAGTTAGCTTTCATTACACATTACACTACTCACTGTTACTCTGTGTGATGTGTGTAAGAAGTTACTGAACATGTGCGCGGTTACCATAACAACTGGTGGTTACTATAACAACTGGTGGTTACCATAACAACTGGTGGTTACTATAACAACTGGTGGTTACCATAACAACTGGTGGTTACTATAACAACTGGTGGTTACTATAACAACTGGTGGTTACTATAACAACTGGTAGTTACTATAACAACTGGTGGTTACTATAACAACTGGTGGTTACTATAACAACTGGTGGTTACTATAACAACTGGTGGTTACTATAACAACTGGTGGTTACTATAACAACTGGTGGTTACTATAACAACTGGTGGTTACTATAACAACTGGTGGTTACTATAACAACTGGTGGTTACTATAACAACTGGTGGTTACTATAACAACTGGTGGTTACCATAACAACTGGTGGTTACTATAACAACTGGTGGTTACCATAACAACTGGTGGTTAATATAACAACTGGTGGTTACCATAACAACTGGTGGTTAATATAACAACCGGTGGTTACTATAACAACTGGTGGTTACTATAACAACTGGTGGTTACTATAACAACTGGTGGTTACCATAACAACTGGTGGTTACTATAACAACAGTATTCCCAACTAACCTGGTGTCCAGATTGTCCATCCTCTCCTCCAGCTCTGCAAAGTCACAGTTGTTGATGTAGAATGTTCCCTTCTCACACAGTTCCTCGTACAATGCATCTCTGGTTCTGATACCGTTCTCTAAATCCTGCACATTTTAGACAGATAATTCAGTGCATATCCGAGATAATTCAGTGCACATCCGAGATAATTCAGTGTATATCCGAGATAATCCAGTGCGCATCCGAGATAATTCAGTGCATATCCGAGATAATTCAGTGCATATCCGAGATAATTCAGTGCGCATCCGAGATAATTCAGTGCATATCCGAGATAATTCAGTGCATATCCGAGATAATTCAGTGCATATCCGAGATAATTCAGTGCGCATCCGAGATAATTCAGTGCGCATCCGAGATAATTCAGTGCGCATCCGAGATAATTCAGTGCGCATCCGAGATAATTCAGTGCACATCCGAGATAATTCAGTGCACATCCGAGATAATTCAGTGCACATTCGAGATAATTCAGTGCACATTCGAGATAATTCAGTGCACATTCGAGATAATTCAGTGCACATCCGAGATAATTCAGTGCATATCCGAGATAATTCAGTGCATATCCGAGATAATTCAGTGTGCATCCGAGATAGTTCAGTGCGCATCCGAGATAATTCAGTGCGCATCCGAGATAATTCAGTGCGCATCCGAGATAATTCAGTGCGCATCTGAGATAATTCAGTGAACATCCGAGATAATTCAGTGCACATTCGAGATAATTCAGTGCACATTCGAGATAATTCAGTGCACATTCGAGATAATTCAGTGCACATCCGAGATAATTCAGTGCACATCCGAGATAATTCAGTGCACATCTGAGATAGTTCAGTGTGCATCCGAGATAGTTCAGTGCGCATCCGAGATAATTCAGTGCGCATCCGAGATAATTCAGTGCGCATCCGAGATAATCCAGTGCGCATCTGAGATAATTCAGTGAACATCCGAGATAATTCAGTGCGCATCCGAGATAATTCAGTGCACATCCGAGATAATTCAGTGCATATCCGAGATAATCCAGTGCGCATCTGAGATAATTCAGTGAACATCCGAGATAATTCAGTGCGCATCCGAGATAATTCAGTGCACATCCGAGATAATTCAGTGAACATCCGAGATAATTCAGTGCATATCCGAGATAATTCAGTGAACATCCGAGATAATTCAGTGCACATCCGAGATAATTCAGTGCACATCCGAGATAATGCAGTGCACATCCGAGATAATTCAGTGTGCATCCGAGATAATTCAGTGCATATCCGAGATACTTCAGTGCGCATCCGAGATAATTCAGTGCATATCTGAGATACTTCAGTGCACATTCGAGATAATTTAGTGCGCATCCGAGATAATTCTGTGCATATCTGAGATAATTCAGTGCATATCCGAGATAATTCTGTGCACATCCGAGATAATTCAGTGCATATCCGAGATAATTCAGTGCATATCCGAGATAATTTAGTGCACATCCGAGATAATTCAGTGCACATCCGAGATAATTCAGTGCACATCCGAGATAATTCTGTGCACATCCGAAATAATTCAGTGCACATCCGAGATAATTCAGTGCACATCCGAGATAGTTCAGTGTGCATCCGAGATAGTTCAGTGCGCATCCGAGATAATTCAGTGCGCATCCGAGATAATTCAGTGCGCATCCGAGATAATTCAGTGTATATCCGAGATAATCCAGTGCGCATCTGAGATAATTCAGTGAACATCCGAGATAATTCAGTGCGCATCCGAGATAATTCAGTGCACATCCGAGATAATTCAGTGCATATCCGAGATAATTCAGTGCATATCCGAGATAATTCAGTGCATATCCGAGATAATTCAGTGAACATCCGAGATAATTCAGTGCACATCCGAGATAATTCAGTGCACATCCGAGATAATTCAGTGCACATCCGAGATAATTCAGTGTGCATCCGAGATAATTCAGTGCATATCCGAGATACTTCAGTGCGCATCCGAGATAATTCAGTGCATATCTGAGATACTTCAGTGCACATTCGAGATAATTTAGTGCGCATCCGAGATAATTCTGTGCATATTTGAGATAATTCAGTGCATATCCGAGATAATTCTGTGCACATCCGAGATAATTCAGTGCATATCCGAGATAATTCAGTGCATATCCGAGATAATTCAGTGCACATCCGAGATAATTCAGTGCACATCCGAGATAATTCTGTGCACATCCGAGATAATTCAGTGCACATCCGAGATACTCAAGAGAAGAAAGGTGGATCTTATTCCCGTGAGCTTACCTCTTGTTTGCTGTTGAGTTTCTGTAGTTGTTTGCCCCCGGTTATCTTAGGAATGTCACTGGCTAGTTCCTCCTGTACGTCCTCTAACCACAAAGTCAGCTGGTCTAACTTGTTCTTAAAGTCCTCCCAGTCAGACAGGGCTGTGTTATGTCTCTCCTCCTGTTGTGCAGCTCCTTCTGCAAGGGAACATGTGTTAGCAGGGCCAGTACCAGAGGGAAGTCATTTAGAATCTCACTCAGATACGAACATTAAACCTACTGTAAGCAGAGGGAACGGGGTTAAAATCCCAGTGTCATCTAGTCTTATAGGTGTGAGCTAGGAATTCTATTGGATCTATGCAACGTTACAGGTAAAGGTACCCTTCAGTACATCAGCTCCTTGATAAAGCAAGTAACTTACCGGCAGCATCCTCCCACTCATCCTGAACAGAGTTAAGTTCGCTGAGGAGGATAGCAGTAGCATCAGGGCCTGCTTTATCAACCAGCTTCTTGGACAGGTTGGTTAGAGCTAATACACTGCCTTGACACGCATCGTACAGGTATTTCTGGGGGATAGTTAGTTAGCAGGGGGTTAGTTTTACTACACTATCATGGGACACTAAACTGTAACAGTTATACGATATAAATAAAGGGTAACTCTAGCAGCAAGAAAAAGTAAGATAAAGTAGTAACCCGCTGTTTAGAGATCTCCTCGAAGTTGTCCTCTAAATCAGGTCCAATAGGATCGTCCTGTTGGAGTAACTCCTTGAGTTCAGCTACACACGCCTTACTCTCCTCCGCTCCTTGTCTGAACAGCTCCCAGTCCTCTACTGCTGCTTCGTACTGCCCCTGTGTTATCATGTGTTAAAACCTCAAAACCCCTAGTTTAGTTGCTCAGTTCTCAAGTTAAAATGAGGTTAAATAGCAGATGAAGTATAATAGAAGTACCGTTTTGGTGGAGACAGAGTCAGCGATGATAGAAAAGGTGTCGAGAAGAAGCGCCAGCTCCACACCGTAGTCCACACTAGTGTCCTCTTCTTTTAGAGCTGTTCCGATAAACTTAACCTCCTCAAGCACCTTCTCCCCCTTCCTCAACTCATCACCTAGCGCCTGTGGAAGTGGAAGTGTAAGTGATTCAAGTACCTTCTCCCCCTTCCTCAGCTCATCACCTA
Organism: Bolinopsis microptera; assembly: GCF_026151205.1. Lineage (NCBI taxonomy): Eukaryota > Metazoa > Ctenophora > Tentaculata > Lobata > Bolinopsidae > Bolinopsis > Bolinopsis microptera. The sequence goes on from NC_087079.1 coordinate 17,717,999, forward strand.
GCGCCTGTGGAAGTGGAAGTGTAAGTGATTCAAGTACCTTCTCCCCCTTCCTCAGCTCATCACCTAGCGCCTGTGGAAGTGGAAGTGTAAGTGGTTCAAGCACCTTCTCCCCCTTCCTCAGCTCATCACCTAGCGCCTGTGGAAGTGGAAGTGTAAGTGATTCAAGTACCTTCTCCCCGTTCCTCAGCTCATCACCTAGTGCCTGTGGAAGTGGAAGTGTAAGTGATTCAAGTACCTTCTCCCCGTTCCTCAGCTCATCACCTAGTGCCTGTGGAAGTGGAAGTGTAAGTGATTCAAGTACCTTCTCCCCGTTCCTCAGCTCATCACCTAGTGCCTGTGGAAGTGGAAGTGTAAGTGATTCAGATCATGTGCCCCATACTTACCAGCTGCTTGATGGTTATTTAACATGCCCCATACTTACCAGCTGCTTGATGGTTATTTAACATGCCCCATACTTACCAGCTGCTTGATGGTTATTTCACATGCCCCATACTTACCAGCTACTTGATGGTTATTTCACATGCCCCATACTTACCAGCTACTTGATGGTTATTTCACATGCCCCATACTTACCAGCTGCTTGATGGTTATTTAACATGCCCCATACTTACCAGCTACTTGATGGTTATTTAACATGCCCCATACTTACCAGCTACTTGATGGTTATTTAACATGCCCCATACTTACCAGCTACTTGATGGTTATTTAACATGCCCCATACTTACCAGCTACTTGATGGTTATTTAACATGCCCCATACTTACCAGCTACTTGATGGTTATTTCACATGCCCCATACTTACCAGCTACTTGATGGTTATTTCACATGCCCCATACTTACCAGCTACTTGATGGTTATTTCACATGCCCCATACTTACCAGCTACTTGATGGTTATTTCACATGCCCCATACTTACCAGCTACTTGATGGTTATTTAACATGCCCCATACTTACCAGCTACTTGATGGTTATTTCACATGCCCCATACTTACCAGCTACTTGATGGTTATTTAACATGCCCCATACTTACCAGCTACTTGATGGTTATTTCACATGCCCCATACTTACCAGCTACTTGATGGTTATTTAACATGCCCCATACTTACCAGCTACTTGATGGTTATTTAACATGGCCCATACTTGATTTAGGATGTTCTAGCAGGCTGTAAACTAAGACATGTCTAGAGATGACCAGCATAGAACACTTCAATTGTTCAAACTTGCAAAACCTCAAGCATGTTCTTTACTATCACTGCCACAGAATGACATGAGGGGAGGCGTCGCCCAGTCTTTCAGTAATCTGACCATCTGCTTTACGTTTAATCTAAATTCATGTGAATATTCACTGTGAGACCTGGTCCCTTTAAGATTGGATTCCTTTGTAGCACTGATTGTGATTTGCCTAACTGTCCTACAAGCCTAACTAGGGGGGGGGGGGGGGGGGGGGGGGTCATCTCTCAAACATAGGTCACATAGGTAGGAAAACGGGTCCATGTACAGAATACTGAGATCATAATGGCACTGCAACAAAACTTATGGTGATCAGATGGTTAACCTGCTCCTTATGTAATTATAAAGCCCTGAAATTATTAGTCAGTCCTTAGGGTCCACTACTAGGATGAGAACATAATCTAGCTGAGTAGCTTCTCTCGGTCATTTCCCCAGTCCTCACTTCTCATGGACAGAGAAGGGCGCCCTCATATTTAGTATATCGTGCACCGTACTTAGACCCATCTTGTTTCACAAATTTCTAAAAGAAAACATTACACTATCTCAAAATTATCAGGTTCTTAACTGAGATTTAACCAGAAACCCTCAGTTCTATTAGCAGTATGTTTCTGTTGGTGTTCCTGACAAGTGTTCCTCTAGTCCAGTCTATTGGTGTAGGTAAGTCAACATTAAATCCTCTAATCAAACCCACACCAAACTTTTTACTGTACGGCTTAAAATGCGTCAGAAATGTTGAACCTATGTTGTGGTGACCTATTAACTTACTCAAGAATCCACTTAATTTGCACGTGCATGAATAAGTGACACAAGGCGCGCACTCAGCTCATAACGTAACCACCTTTATCAGGGTGGACAGAGTGGCAGGAGATAACAATCAGGGACGACTGGATGAAGATAAAACCTTTAGATGGATATCTCTTCTCAGTACAGACTGATATCGTGGGTTACACAACTGGTATACGTTTCTATGTCAATATAGATGATGAAACTATCATCAACGTCAACATCCCTGCCAAATCAGGTAAGACTCTCAAGTAAAGGAAAGTAAACCAGCCAATTCAAGTAAGACTATAAACTATAGCTCCTTCCAATTGTGGTTCAGAAATTAACGCTCAGATTGCTGTGTACGAAAGTTATTTCATTTTCTCTTCAGATGGCATGCTGTTGGTGATGGTACAAGGCTGCACCGTGGAAACCAACATCCCCTTCAGTAACTTAATATTTGGATCTAGTACTATGGACTGGTACTTTTACAAAACAGCCGAAGAGTTTCAAGTGTGGTGTCAAGGGAAAATGGTAAGTGTTAAAATATAGAAATTTCATCCAATTACTCTAGTAGCAGAGTTTATACACTTTTTATAACTCAATAAAAATTCTATCGTTATTTTTACTATTAATCATAATTATTTTAAAAATCATTTTCCTAACTCTCTTTTTCGCCAGTACCACAGCCAAAAGTTTGCTGACGCAGAAGATCCTGATAGCTGCATTGCGAAGATGGCCTCTGATGTGACCAAGGTCAAATTCAGAGAATCTACTTTTGATGCAAGCAAGAAAATAAGACACCCTAAGGAAAAGGAGGCGGAGCTTATTAATCCAGGTTTGTAACTAATCTAAAATATAATCTGTTAGTAGTGGCTCAGTTTAAAATTAATTTTACTAGAGACTTAGTCCCCCGCGCAATATACCATGGCCCGGCTCGTTCGCACTGTCAAAAGTACCCACAAAGCAGTTGGGAAACTGGGCGAGAGAAAGGAATTTATACTTAACTCAGATATCACTGCAAATATTACCCGGACGCAGTTCTTGGGCCGAGAATCTCGGCACTAACGCTTTAATTGTATTATACAATACATTTACAGATATTCACACATATTTTTATATTAACGAGAAACGATGTAACGGAGTCGATATAATATTTTAATTTTTAATGTTGGTCAGGGCTGGCAAGTCCACATTTATCGTATCCCGATAGTTTCACTGCATCCTTAAATATCTTACTGTATACTTATATACATAGTTGATTCATGCGTTACTTTTCCAGGAAAAGTGCGTTTATAGTTCGTAAAGATTTTTTCGTGCGTTTAAGTACGTTTAAGTGCGTCTGCCTTAACATTACGAGGTTTTTTGTGTGGAAACAATTAAAAATGTTTTATGACTGTTAAATATCAGTTATCGCATGATTTGAAATAAATAAATCAAATAAAAAATTCTTCATTCCTACATCTTACTAAGAGGTAGTGTAAAAGAGAACTACCACGTGCAGCTGCACCGGTCTTTTCGGATGCACTGATATTGCGCAGATTACCGTGGATATATACAAGTTTCTCCACTTTTTCCATGGAAAGCAAGCCCACGCACTGATTTGTTTGAAACAGATTTAAAAGTGCGTTTTATTTATTTTTCGTGTGTAAAGTGCGTTTTATATAAAGCGAGACGATATAATATATAGGTATATAATATATATTATATATATTATGTACTATTTCTTTTCATCGATGTCCACACTATATATCTGTTCTCCCTTTATATAATGTCGCCGGTTGGGCTCTGCAGATGCTTTCTTCTTGAGCTCCAACACAAGTTTGCGATGTTCGGCTCTCTGTTCTGCTGTGCGATCGGGTGACAGGAACACTGTCTTGTGCTTTTCAGAATTGCGAAGTTCCCTTAACTTAACTACTTAACTAATATCTGCTGTACAATGGACGAGCTGGATAAAGTTACCTTAACAGGACGATGTTTTAGTCTTCTTCCCAAATCGCCTAGCTTCGATTCTGGGTTTTTCGTCAAGATTTAAAACACCTCAGGTATTCTTTTACTGAGAGCCTCGCTACCTTCCTCCGTCAAACTAAAGACCATAATGTTTTTGCTTAGCTCATGCCTCCTCCTCTACTATTTTAGCTATGCACTAACATGTGCTCGCATATTTAGCTGATAAACATTTCTTGTCTCTCAATCAATTGTAAGGAACGCACTAGTTGTTTAGAAAGCACATCCTTATTGCCAATCTTCATCATGTCCTCCAGTTTGACGTCTTCAACTGATACTGTTTTACACTGTTTGAGCATTTCTCTGATGAAACACTGTCTATCCTCCTCCACCGTCGGAAAATTGTATCGTTCCGAAGCAGTCGGCAAAATTAAGATGTATATTGTGGTCACTTCCCCAGTAACTTGTAGACGGCGTTACACCATAACGTTACAATATCGTGCACCATAACGTTACAATATCGTGCACCATAACGTTACAATATAGCGTTACAATATCGTGCACCATAACGTTACAATATAACGTTACAATATCGTGCACCATAACGTTACAATATACCTAGCGTTACAATATCGTGCACCATAACGTTACAATATAACGTTACAATATCGTGCACCATAACGTTACAATATAGCGTTACAATATCGTGCACCATAACGTTACAATATAACGTTACAATATCGTGCACCTTCCTAACACATCCAAGTTTGAAGACGTATTCTAGTTATTGATTTCATGATGCTGTGAACAAAATGGGATCGAGTCATCTATTAAAGTATTAATTGTATCAAGATGCCTCTCCAATCTCTAAACCAACATAGACTTCTCAAATAGTTAAACCAAGCTCCTGTAGCTGATTTTCTATATCTCTAGCTGCGAATGAACCGAGCAACAATCCTTTAGTCGGATTTAGTCCACAATTTTACCCCTGTTCGTTTTGTGCGAACTCTACTAGACGGGAAAATTATCATAAATATTACAAGAACTACCACATTAGTCAGCCTGGTAGCTACATTAGTCAGCCTCTAACAGGGCTGTCTGGTGCTGGTCAATACTATGGGCATAGTGGTGTTTCTCAGGTGGTTAGTCACCTTCGGGAATGGGGAGTCTCAGATTTTCACCCATAAAAGGAGTTGTTGTAGCAGTATAGAGAAATTCAAAGTCTAGTTTGTGTAGAGAGCTCTATCCAGGGTCGGGAGGTAGCAAAATAAGATAATGACAAACTACACCTAAAGGATTACAACCCTTTCACTCTTTAGTCTTAAAGTGCCTCCTCTCACCATATTCCCCTCAAAACAATGATAAGCCCCTACTAATAAACCGGTAAAACTAACGACAAATCTCAGATAAGATTTGTATATTGTTAAGGTCATATTTCAAGCAGAGCTCTCTTTTGAGATGATTTCTCTGCTCGCCAGACTGCCTATTTGTTCAGTAAGCATAATGTCCAGGATGATCAGTACTCCGAGTGACTTGGTCCTGTGAGCAGTAACAGCTAGTTTAACTGCTCCTCTCTCTCTTCCTTAGTCTCATGGGATCAGTGAGGTGAGCAACTTAGGGAGCAAGTCACGTGACTGCTAGACCTGACCACGTGACATATGAACAACTGCACGTGCAACAACTGCACGTGCAACATGGGGAACTGGTTTATAACGGAGCAGTCGCTCAAATTTCATTATTCGACGAATTGTTTTGCTGCAAGAACGCTTAGTTATATTAAGCGTCCAGGGATTTTTCAAAGTTGATCTTTTCAACTCAACCTAAATTCATAATCTTCTACCTTCTTTTCTCTTGAACTTTTCGTTTCCCTAATGGTGTGAAGTACCTAGAACTTATCTAAATTTATAAATTTTACCCTCGTTATTATCAGTTTTCCATTTTCTTACAGATATCGCGACTTATTGTATTGGTAACATGACTTGTTAACTTATTTCATCAGTTTTAGGACTGTCTGCTCTGCATAATCAAGATTCTAGAATGATGGACTATGAATTACAGTTTGCACTCAGATAAGAATAATACTGTGAAATATTGAAATAACCGTTGACTGATACCCGGTAAAGATTACCCCAAATTATCAGGTTCTTAACTGAGATTTAATTTAACCCTCAGTTCTATTAGCAGTATGTTTCTGTTGGTGTTCCTGACAAGTGTTCCACTAGTCCGGTCTATTGGTGTAGGTAAGTCAACATTAAATCCTCTAATCCTACCCAGACCAAACTTTTTACTGTACGGCTTTAAATGCGTCAGAATTGTTGAACCTACGATGTGGTGACCTATTTCTAACTCAAGAATCCACTTAATTTGCACGTGCGCGCACTCGGCTCATAGCGTAACGACCTTTATGACACGCAGGGTGGACAGATTGGCGGGAGATAACAAACAGGGAGAGCTGGCTGAAGATAACACCTTTAGATGGATATCTCTTCTCAGTACAGACTGATATCGTGGGTTACACAACTGGTATACGTTTCTATGTCAATATTGCTGATGAAACTCTCATCAACGTCAACATCCCTGCCAATTCAGGTAAGACTCCCAAGTAAAGGAAAGTAAACCAACCAATTCAAGTAAGACTATAAATTATAAATCTTTCCAATTGTGGTTCAGAAATTAACGCTCAGATTGCTGTGTCGCAATTAGTAACGCTCAGATTGCTGTGTCGCAATTAGTAACGCTCAGATTGCTGTGTCGCAATTAGTAACGCTCAGATTGCTGCGTCGCAATTAGTAACACTCTGATTGCTGTGTCGCAATTAGTAACGCTCATATTGCTGTGTCGCAATTAGTAACGCCCAGATCGCTGTGTCGCAATTAGTAACGCTCAGATTGCTGTGTCGCAATTAGTGACGCTCAGATTGCTGTGTCACAATTAGTAACGCTCAGATTGCTGTGTCGCAATTAGTAACGCTCAGATTGCTGTGTCGCAATTAGTAACGCTCTGATTGCTGTGTCGCAATTAGTAACGCTCTGATTGCTGTGTCGCAATTAGTAACGCTCTGATTGCTGTGTCGCAATTAGTAACGCTCTAATTGCTGTGTCACAATTAGAAACGTTCAGATTGCTGTGTCGCAATTAGTAACGCTCTGATTGCTGTGTCGCAATTAGTAACGCTCTGATTGCTGTGTCGCAATTAGTAACGCTCTGATTGAACTGTCGCAATTAGTAACGCTCTGATTGTAGTGTCGCAATTAGTAACGCTCTGATTGTACTTTTAGTGTTGCAATTAGTAACGCTCAGATTGTAGTGTCGCAATTAGTAACGCTCTGATTGTAGTGTACGAAAGTTATTTAATTTTTTCTTCAGAGGGCATGCTGTTGGTGGCTATAACAGGTTGCGCCATGGAAAAGAACATCCCCTTCAGTAACTTTATATCTGGATCTAGTACTATGGACTGGTACTTTTACAAAACAGCCGAAGAGTTTCAAGTGTGGTGTCAAGGGAAAATGGTAAGTGTTAAATATAGAAACTTCCTCCAATTACTCTAGTAGCAGAGTTTATAAAATATATAAATATATTTTTTATAACTCAATAAAAGTTCTATCGTTATTTTTACTATTAATCATAATTATTTTAAAAATCATTTTCCTAACTCGCTTTTTCTCCAGTACCACAGCCAAAAGTTTGCTGACGCAGCAGATCCTGGTGGCTGCATTGCAAGGATGTCCCCTGATGTGACAGACGTCAGTTTCAGATCTAATGAAGTTGATGCAAGCAAGAAAATAAGACACCCTAAGGAAAAGGAGGCGGAACTTATTAATCCAGGTATGTAGCTAATCTAAAAGAGAATCTGTTAGTAGTGGCTCAGGTTAAAATTAATTTTACTAGAGACTTAGTCCCCCGCGCAATATACCATGGCCCGGCTCGTTCGCACTGTAACAACTACCCACAAAGCAAACTGGGCAAACTGATGTGAAGCGAGTTTGTCAGGCTCGTTACTCCCTCTAATTACTTGTGAACCCCTACCCGACTATCTAGACTACTGCTCTGAGAGAAACCATCTGCTGAGGCTCAAAACCCCTTTTTACCGCACACCCCTTTTACCGTACTATTTACCTCCCCCAAAATATACGCTTAACTCAGATATCACTGCAAATATTTGCAATAGTTCAATAGAGATGAGACGGACGTGAACTTTCAAATCTGCAATATAGTGGCGCAGCTTGCCACTATATTGCAGGATCTAAGTAGTTTAATTAATTATTTGAAATATAATCTGCAGAGAAGGGAGGATTATTGATATAATGTTCTGGACAAAATTTGTATGAATAATATGCACTAATTACATGATAAACATTTAATATGATCATATTATAAATCATATTCACTAATTACATGATCTACATTTAATATGATCATTTAAAAAATGTACTTCGCTTATTATGTTACTATTGATTTCGTTTTATTTTCTGTTCGGCTTAAGTATCACGAAACTAATCGATTACAATACAATACCTATATATTATTAGGTTACTAGCCAAGGTATTATTTGTTATAATCCTTTGAAATTGACTCTTATGAAACAAAATATTAAAATTTCAATAATTATTGACATCATGTCACGAACTAATGGCCCTGAAACTGATCATATAAAAAGGTAAAATAAAATACAGAGTACAACTAACCTTGATAGAGAGAATATCTCCCTGAAGAGCACTAGGAACTACAATGTGGTTAGGATCCAGGTCTCCCACTCTGCTCTTCAGCCCTGATAACCACCTCTTCAGCTCCTCGCTTTTCTCCTGGAACTCTGCCAGCCTACTCGCCTTCGCCTCAAGTTCCTCCTGTGCATGTGTACTATCCTCCGTTACTTTCAGCCACGTCCGCTCTAAATCCGCCCTGTGGTGATAACCAATAACTATAATGAAACTGTTGGATTCTCTAATTCTCTTTGTAAGAAAACTTAGTAGTTGATGTAATGACATGTGTCACATCAACCGTGGTTTGAAGGGTATCAAGTTACACGCGGGCGTATAATGTTAACGTGGTGACGATGTATAAAATATGAGGTCATTTCTAGCTGTATTTATTCGACCAACACTTTCAGGTTTATTTAAAAGAACGATTTACAAAGTTAGAATCATTTGTACGCTATATTCTCATTCACCCCCCTGCGCAAGTCGCCCTAAATCTTATTTCAATTTTATTGATTAACGGCAGCAGTAAGCTCAGTTTTCGAATTTAATATAAATCCCCGATTTTTTCAATCTTGAAAAAACCTGCCACATAATTTGTAATACCTTTGGTCGTCAATAAATTAAAATATGCTCCGAATGATCAACGCTTTTTATCGAACACAAAAGAATCGATGGTGAATTAATAGATTAGAGGGAGTTTAATCAAAAACTCTGCTGGAATGCTGGATTAAAAAACAACTGATTAATTTAATATAATTTTTGGTTACTGTAAAAAAACAATGCCGTCCTCAAACACAGATGACACAGATGACTCATGGAACTATGACAACAAACTAACAAACCAATAAACTAGGACCAATGAACAAGGTATGAAGTAGACTAATAACATTAATAAACTCACTTTAACAAGATGTGAATCAGACTAATTAGGCTAACAGACTCACTAATTAATTACTAATTAGACTCACTAATTAAATAATTACTAATTAGACTCACTAATTAACTAATTACTAATTAGACTCACTAATTAACTAATTAGTAATTACTAATTAGACTCACTAATTAACTAATTACTAATTAGACTCACTTTAACGCAGTCCACCTGGGTCCCCCTACATCCTTAACAAAGAACATGAAACTACAGCCTCATATAAACAGAGTGTATTATATGTGCAATGAGACAAGAGCAAGTGCACTGCATGTTAACCTTATACTTTTAACATTTTATAGTTTACACTTACTGTCATACTCATAGTCAATATTTGTGATGCATATCACACATATCACACATATAACGCACATATCACGGAGGTATGTTTTTCTAAATCAAGTGGTTTGCAAATAATCAATAAAATGCGGCTGTGTGGGATTGCTTGCGGAGTAGCAGTGTCAGTGTTACTTCGGGCAGAAGAGTGTTACCTCGGGCAGAAGATGGAGATATCAGAGTTGTTGCTGAGATCCCAGTCTGAGTAGACAGAGTCAGGGTACGAGAACATTGGAACATCCTGCTCTCCTTCTTCTTCTCCTTCGTCTTCTCCTGGCGACGTGTCTGCTTCATTGTAGTTCCTGTGGTACAAAGATGAAAAGTAGCCCTCACTACCAATACTGGAGCCAGGAGGAGTCTCTACCCCACATCTTTGTAACAAAACATCACTCATATCCATAGCCTCTACTCTCTCCACATCCACTCTACACACTAACACATACTGAGAGCAAGACGTTTTCCTCCACACCAAACTAAAGTCATATTGTCTCAGGACACAATCCTGGATAGACACTCCACAGTTCTTAAACACCTCCCGATCTGGGATCAGCTTCTGTTGTCTCCTGCTCCTGTGACACCCAGTAAACTTGAGAGTGATAGGTCCGTTGAGAGAGAAGATAAAGACAGGGAAGGAGGGGTCCCGTCTAGAACATTCCTCCAACACGTGGTCTACCCTGTTACATTCAGCGTTACAACCCTCAGTGTTACCCTCAGTGTTACCCTCAGTGTTACCCTCAGTGTTACCCTCAGTGTTACCCTCAGTGTTACCCTCAGTGTTACCCTCAGTGTTACCCTCAGTGTTACCCTCAGTGTTACCCTCAGTGTTACCCTCAGTGTTACCCTCAGTGTTACCCTCAGTGTTACCCTCAGTGTTACCCTCAGTGTTACCCTCAGTGTTACCCTCAGTGTTACCCTCAGTGTTACCCTCAGTGTTACCCTCAGTGTTACCCTCAGTGTTACCCTCAGTGTTACCCTCAGTGTTACCCTCAGTGTTACCCTCAGTGTTACCCTCAGCGTTACAACCCTCAGTGTTACCCTCAGTGTTACCCTCAGTGTTACCCTCAGTGTTACCCTCAGTGTTACCCTCAGTGTTACCCTCAGTGTTACCCTCAGTGTTACCCTCAGTGTTACCCTCAGTGTTACCCTCAGTGTTACCCTCAGTGTTACCCTCAGTGTTACCCTCAGTGTTACCCTCAGTGTTACCCTCAGTGTTACCCTCAGTGTTACCCTCAGTGTTACCCTCAGTGTTACCCTCAGCGTTACAACCCTCAGTGTTACCCTCAGTGTTACCCTCAGTGTTACCCTCAGTGTTACCCTCAGTGTTACCCTCAGTGTTACCCTCAGTGTTACCCTCAGTGTTACCCTCAGTGTTACCCTCAGTGTTACCCTCAGTGTTACCCTCAGTGTTACCCTCAGTGTTACCCTCAGTGTTAGCAGTTAGTCTGAGCACACTAACAGAGTTGTAACTCACCCCCATCACCTCACTGATAGTCTCCACCACACTGCTCACCACAGAGTCATCTTCTTCGCACAGTCTATAAGAAGGGGGAGACAGTTCTTCAGAGAGGGAGGGGTTGTACAGTCTGTAGGGTAGAGGAGAGAGGTGTCCTGGTATATCCTGGTATATCCTGGTGTGTCCTGGTACATCCCCAGAGAAGGGGAGGAACTCCCTGCTCTGTTGAAGGTGGTTCAGTAGCGTGTGTCTAGCAGGCCGGGGCAGGATGTGTTTGGTAGTGGTAACTCCTACCAGTCTGTCTATCTCTTCCATCATCCCATCAAACGAGGTTATTTCCATTATTATACTATACCACAGACAGGTAACTCTGTGATAGAGGGACTGTGTAATAGAGGGTAGAAGTGCTGACAGGGGTGAAATGTTAAAATGCTCACCTCTTGTGCACCAGACTGTTCCTTTTGTCTGGAATGTCGGGTACCGGGGAGGGGGAACGAGCTAGAGGCACCTCGTTCACAACGTTAGCAAGGAAAAAGTAATCTCCCATACAGGCATAGACTGTGTGTTACACAAAGTTAATATTATTATTAACATTTAACAGCTTCTATAAATGGAGTGGAAACAAGCTTCTTCACAATATAAAAGGGACAACAATTCGGAAAATTAACAAAGATCGAATGCAACTTAAAGCCAAATACCACAAGCAGAGGGACACACCTCTCACAAAACCTCAGAAAGAGGCCCAGCAAAACAAGGGGTGCACACTACATAACTCTAGTCACGTGACATGTGTTTAGACCACGTGACCTCACAACATCCTAGCTGAACAAGAGAGAGTAGTGAGGCGTGTGGAGACAACACAGCACTATCAGCAGTGTGTGGAGACAACACAGCACTATCAGTAGTGTGTGGAGACAACACAGCACTATCAGCAGTGTGTGGAGACAACACAGCACTATCAGCAGTGTGTGGAGACAACACAGCACTATCAGCAGTGTGTGGAGACAACACAGCACTATCAGCAGTGTGTGGAGACAACACAGCACTATCAGCAGTGTGTGGAGACAACACAGCACTATCAGCAGTGTGTGGAGACAACACAGCACTATCAGCAGTGTGTGGAGACAACACAGCACTATCAGCAGTGTGTGGAGACAACACAGCACTATCAGCAGTGTGTGGAGACAACACAGCACTATCAGCAGTGTGTGGAGACAACACAGCACTATCAGCAGTGTGTGGAGACAACACAGCACTATCAGCAGTGTGTGGAGACAACACAGCACTATCAGCAGTGTGTGGAGACAACACAGCACTATCAGCAGTGTGTGGAGACAACACAGCACTATCAGCAGTGTGTGGAGACAACACAGCACTATCAGCAGTGTGTGGAGACAACACAGCACTATCAGCAGTGTGTGGAGACAACACAGCACTATCAGCAGTGTGTGGAGACAACACAGCACTATCAGCAGTGTGTGGAGACAACACAGCACTATCAGCAGTGTGTGGAGACAACACAGCACTATCAGCAGTGTGTGGAGACAACACAGCACTATCAGCAGTGTGTGGAGACAACACAGCACTATCAGCAGTGTGTGGAGACAACACAGCACTATCAGCAGTGTGTGGAGACAACACAGCACTATCAGCAGTGTGTGGAGACAACACAGCACTATCAGCAGTGTGTGGAGACAACACAGCACTATCAGCAGTGTGTGGAGACAACACAGCACTATCAGCAGTGTGTGGAGACAACACAGCACTATCAGCAGTGTGTGGAGACAACACAGCACTATCAGCAGTGTGTGGAGACAACACAGCACTATCAGCAGTGTGTGGAGACAACACAGCACTATCAGCAGTGTGTGGAGACAACACAGCACTATCAGCAGTGTGTGGAGACAACACAGCACTATCAGCAGTGTGTGGAGACAACACAGCACTATCAGCAGTGTGTGGAGACAACACAGCACTATCAGCAGTGTGTGGAGACAACACAGCACTATCAGCAGTGTGTGGAGACAACACAGCACTATCAGCAGTGTGTGGAGACAACACAGCACTATCAGCAGTGTGTGGAGACAACACAGCACTATCAGCAGTGTGTGGAGACAACACAGCACTATCAGCAGTGTGTGGAGACAACACAGCACTATCAGCAGTGTGTGGAGACAACACAGCACTATCAGCAGTGTGTGGAGACAACACGGCACTATCAGCAGTGTGTGGAGACAACACAGCACTATCAGCAGTGTGTGGAGACAACACAGCACTATCAGCAGTGTGTGGAGACAACACAGCACTATCAGCAGTGTGTGGAGACAACACAGCACTATCAGCAGTGTGTGGAGACAACACAGCACTATCAGCAGTGTGTGGAGACAACACAGCACTATCAGCAGTGTGTGGAGACAACACAGCACTATCAGCAGTGTGTGGAGACAACACAGCACTATCAGCAGTGTGTGGAGACAACACTATCAGCAGTGTGTGGAGACAACACAGCACTATCAGCAGCGTGTGGAGACAACACAGCACTATCAGCAGTGTGTGGAGACAACACAGCACTATCAGCAGTGTGTGGAGACAACACAGCACTATCAGCAGTGTGTGGAGACAACACAGCACTATCAGTAGTGTGTGGAGACAACACAGCACTATCAGCAGTGTGTGGAGACAACACAGCACTATCAGCAGTGTGTGGAGACAACACGGCACTATCAGCAGTGTGTGGAGACAACACAGCACTATCAGCAGCGTGTGGAGACAACACAGCACTATCAGTAGTGTGTGGAGACAACACAGCACTATCAGCAGCGTGTGGAGACAACACTATCTGACACTCTGGGAACACCAAACAACACAACATCAAGTCTTTCATTAATTAGCAGGTACTCTCTCTCTCTGTTGGGAGGAGACAACAAGCTTGCATTGGTACTCTCTTCTACTGTTCTTACAAGCACACACTGATAGTGCACAGATTATCTGATGTTAGATACACATGTAACACAGGGGGGTCTATCTGTTAGGTAGTGCTGCCGGGAAACAGGGTCATGATGAAGTAAGTCTTGACATTTTATGACATGACTGGAAAAAGGGTGGGAAATAAGCTATTGTGTGAACTCCAAAAGGGCTAAAATGCACGATCAAAGAAATAAAATGTAAAGATAATAAATTTGCACGTCTCATCTCTAGTGTGTGGAGACAACACATCTCTAACTAAGCACACTGTTAGAGAACCTAATGACAGTACTGAATACAACCCAGCTAACACCAGCAATTCCTATATTTCAACACTTAGCACTACATCAGTGTTCAAACTACGAGCAAACTACATATAAATACCCGCCAAATATTACATCGCGTACTCTCTGAGAGAGCGGGAAACCAAACAAGCACTAGTCAGACTACATCACAGCAGGGTTGGAACGTGTGTAACAACCCGCAAAACACGTAACCAGTGGTGTTTATAGTATTTAGTATGGTTCAATTAGAAATTCTCAGGAAGAGTGGATCCTATGGCTGAACTGTACTCTAGTATAATACAGGGTCCATTATATACGTTATCTCAACATAGGTATGGGATTTAATTGTATCGATATCAGACAATGATATTGGTTACCATAAACGGTAACAGCGAGGCACCATTAGCAGAGAGGCTGCATCATTAGCAGAGAGGCTGCATCATTAGCAGAGAGGCTGCACCCCCACCCACCCCCACCCACTTGAACTGTGATAACTATAAAACCATACCAGACTATTTATATTTCACCGCACAGATATTGAACCTTTTATAACGGGTACCTCGAATAAAAAAGAATGTAAAAAGTTATTATATAACCAGGGAAACGAACTTACTTTCCGAGCGAGATTGTGTCTGTCTCAGATTTGGAGGCTAGCTTGAAGAGCTTTAGGGAGAGCTCGTCAGCTGTAGCCCTTTTAACTTGTAACCCTTCTAGTTGCACACACCGCATTGTTACTGCTTCCAACTGAAATAGAAACACGTCAATATAAAAATATGATGTTCTCAATTGTATTATTGAGCCCGGGTGAGAACAGAAGCAACAGTAAATATTACTGATTTTACTCTAGTAGCAGAGTGTAGCTGTGAAGCTACTACTCTAGTGTTTGTAGGTATGCAGTTTATTTATTAGTGAAAAGGTGTGGTTGCTCCAGTTGACAGATAATGTGAATTGTCCTATTGTACAGGTGAGTACATGTTATCAGACACTGCCAACTACAGGTGAGTACATGTTATTAGACACTGCCAACACAATGAAGATACCATTGTTTTCAATCAACACTTAGATTATTCCTTAAAATGGGTGCGGATACTGTACGGCTATTACACGAATGAAAGAATATCAATTGTTTTATTTAGGAAGAAATCAACTGTGTTTTCACTGTTTTGTTCCCCCGTCCTTTTTACTGAACATTGAATACTGTTATTTATAGTGATTTTTTCCTTTTCACCCTTTTGAAAAAAGGCAATAGTGAAAGGTTACAAATGGAGGTTTTTGCAGAAAAACGTGGATTTTGGAGATTGCAGTAGGTGGGTCTGAGTATGCATGTCGTGTTCCTTGCTTCCGTTCGTTACCAAGCAACGAAAAAGTTGCGCGCGCGCGAGGATTGCTTGCGGAGATGTGTTGTATAGATAGCCTGTGATCTATGAATGCGCGGCGCGACTGTGTTTTAATGTATACGATTACGATGGATGTAATGTATAATATTACAATTAGGTAATACGCCCAATAACAATTTGTACGTGGCACGCGTAGTGTATTGATGTGTATACGACATACGAGTATAGTTTACCTTTGCTGATAATTTCTTGAATTACAGATACAAGTTAAGTTCTACGGCAATTGAACTGAATTTTTTCCCGTATTTGATGCATAATTTATCAATATTATTATCATGAAGATTGAAGTGAGCTGATTGGAGCTTATACTTAAAGTTATAGTAAATGTGAAATGGAAATCTAGCGTCCGCCAAAACGAAACAACGGGCGCAATTCTTGTTTCATATTAAAGTATTAACATAAGCTAAGCGCCTGCATCTTGAAATAACGTAATTAACAAATGCGTGTATTTTATTAACAGCTTAGCGTTTTACAAGGTTTCATTAGTTGGACAATAGACATGTCACTAGTAGGGGCTGCGTGTGTAGTTGTGGCAACGATATCTCAACTTGCAATACTTGTATTGCTCTATCTGGCTAAAACAAAAAGTATGATATGATTATGTCATAAATAATAAATATATCATGATGATATATAAGTGGTATGATTTAAATAGACGGTTCAATTTCTTAAAGCTAAGTAGACTAGATTCTCCTTTCAACAGACGGGCTCTCTCGTATTGATTAGTAGCACTAATCTGAGCGAGAAAATACTATCTAATCACGCGAATAATTATTAATTAATTAATTAACTAATTAGTTAACTAATTAATTTCCAGCAGGTTGGTTATTTCCCACTTATATCGGCACTCTCACTCTCAGTACTTTCCTTATGATTCTGAGAATCTTTCAAGTTCTCTCCAACAGAGGTAATGTATTTACAATTTCACTTTCTTTTTAATTTAAATTTAATGTTTAATCTAAATTTAATGTTTATAAATTTCAAAATTATAATTTCACAATTATATTCAGTTTCTCGCAGTTTGTTAAAAAATACCCTCATAATCAATTGTTGTACTGCAGGGATATTGAAACAAGACAACTTTTATAAAAGAAGTAAGTATAAGGTTATTTGTTTGATAATTATACATAATTATATATGTAGTTATATATACAGGGTGGCCCAAAAGTGACTACCCACACGCAACCTCTTAATAACTCACGTAATTCGTCTCCAAATTGCACCAAAATTTCAGAGATTATAGATATGGGTCAAACTTAGATTTCCTGAAAGTTTCGTAAGCCACGCCCAATTACAGTGGGCGTGGCGTGACACTCCCTCTTTTTCACTATTGTCTTCATAAAATGAGAACGCTTTAAGCTAAGAACTCCAAATTTTTTGCACACATTTGGCTTGATAATTTAAAACCTTTCCCAAAGTTTCAAGTTCATTGTTCAAAATTTGGCTGAGTTATGACCATTTCAAAATTCATCGGAAACGTGATCCGAGCACTCAGTCAGTGATCTCTGCACTCAATCAGTGATCTCGTCACCCAATCTGATCAAGAGTAAGGCGTTAGCTGTATTAATGAGGTTCATTAGGCTTTACCAAACATACTGAGGAGATGACGACCTGATCATGATTGATTGGATACCGATAATGACTTTGCTAGACAGGAAAACACCGAATTCTTCGTAAAAGTGAGGTCCTAGGATTCCACGAGAACTGATGGCGCACCAGATCGTGACCTTTTCAGGAAAATCAGGAATCACGGTCTAAAAGTTGGTGTTTCTTTGTGATCCGATAGGCCCGGTTAGAAAGATCTCGCTTTAGGATTCGTTGAAGGGATGTTCTGCTGAGGTCTAAGGCAGGAGCTCGTTTTCGGGTGCCAATTTTAGGTGTATCCATCACGTCACAAAAAACCATGGTGATGTTTTCTTCGGTCCTCGCAGTTCGTCTTCTGCCGACTCTTCGCCGATCGTTTGCAGAAAAAGTGAACTTGATCTTGTGATGCATATCAAAGCAGCTTTTCCGGCAAGGGGATGGTCGGTTGAATTTCATTTGAAATTGTCGTTTAAGCTGAGGACAAAACTCCCCATTCTCTTTCTTCAGGTAGACAAACAATCGTTGTTCCGCAGTATAGGGAGGATAGTGAACCATTTTCGATGATTCAATGGATAGTTCATTCCTTTTTATCGATTGTAAGGAACGAACCTGTGACTAGCAGGGCTAACAAGCCCTGCAACCAATCAAGCGGTGCATGTGAGCCAAACAGGCCATTAACCAAGTGCAGAGATCACTGACTGAGTGTTCGGATCACGTTTCCGATGAATTTTGAAATGGTCATAACTCAGCCAAATTTTGAACAATGAACTTGAAACTTTGGGAAAGGTTTTAAATTATCAAGCCAAATGTGTGCAAAAAATTTGGAGTTCTTAGCTTAAAGCGTTCTCATTTTATGAAGACAATAGTGAAAAAGAGGGAATGTCACGCCACGCCCACTGTAATTGGGCGTGGCTTACGAAACTTTCAGGAAATCTAAGTTTGACCCATATCTATAATCTCTGAAATTTTGGTGCAATTTGAAGACGAATTACGTGAGTTATTAAAAGGTTGCGTGTGGGTAGTCACTTTTGGGCCACCCTGTAATATATTTATATAAATTCAAATGTGAGCCTTTAGGAACTGAATCTAAATTTAGGTTGTGTTCTGCTGCTAAACTTTCTAGCTGAAAGCCCGTCCTACGGACATCTACTTCAGATTCGAGATGTAGTTCCCCCGAAGTAGCTGTTATTGTTGAATGTGTATTGTGAACTGGTTTTAACTAGGACAGTATACAGTAGACAATATGTGAAAGCTCCATCATTGAATTACCCTGTATAATGTATATAAGCACAGTAACTGCAGTTTTGCACCCTGCAACACAAAGCGTAACAAGATACTAGTTTTGCACCACCTGGTCTATAGTACTATGGTTAACAGTAAACACAAGGAAAGTTAGTTACTTGGCCATCATATATTTGAAACAGACTAACTTTGAATTATTCATTTATACAATGCAATTTTTATGAGTTGCCTCGTAAGTACGAGGGGGAGACTGTAGTTTCAGTAAGACCAACTCGGCAGTTACTATTAGTCTGGCAACTACAAATAATATGGGACAAAATACTTTTAAATATTATGGGACAAAATACCTTTAAATAATATGGGACAAAATACTTTTAAACAATATGGGACAAAATACTTTTAAATAATATGGGACAAAATACTTTTAAATAATATGGGACAAAATACTTTTAAATAATATGGGACAAAATACTTTTAAATAATATGGGACAAAATACTTTAAAATATTATGGGACAAAATACTTTTAAATAATATGGGACAAAATACTTTTAAACAATATGGGACAAAATACTTTTAAATAATATGGGACAAAATACTTTTAAATAATATGGGACAAAATACTTTTAAATAATATGGGACAAAATACTATTAAATAATATGGGACAAAATACTTTTAAATAATATGGGACAAAATACTTTTAAATAATATGGGACAAAATACTTTTAAATAATATGGGACAAAATACTTTTAAATAATATGGGACAAACACAATGTATTTACGGAACGAAAATTAATGTATGTATGTATGTATGTATGTATGTATGTATGTATGTATGTATGTATGTATGTATGTATGTATGTATGTATGTATATCCTGTAGAGGAACTTGTTAGATGATGTGTACTGGAGAACCAATGTACAATGTACAATGTACAATGTACAATGCACTATTAATGCGATTAAGGCAGGTCGTAACCCTATTATAACTAATATATTTCAGACGCAGAGGTTATCAGGTTTACTACGATACTAATAGGAGTACTAACAGGTTAATCAAGAGCATTTGCAATTACACGTGTTACAATTTACTTGCTTTCGTGTTATTTTCACTTTCACTTTCACTTTCACTTTCACTTTCACTAAAACCCCTTATATCCCCAGTGCTGGCCTCATCAGTGATACTAGGAGTGTTTGTGTACATAAGCTACCTGTTCTACTTAGAAGAAGAGCACGACGTACTGCACTCCTACACGTACGGGTACGGAGTGACACTAGAAGTGGGGGTAATGGAGCACGTGACTGTGCTCACTATCACAGTGTTGGGGGGAGTGTCCGTGTTGGGGCACGTGATTAACACGTGTTTAGCGTGCTGTTGTCATGGCGACCTAGCTCAGTAGACATGTCAGATGTAGTCAGATGTTACACTTTAATTCAGTTTTTTCAGTTTTCTTGAATATGAATGAACAAAATTTCCCATGACGTGTTAAAAGTTATGTATCAATGGGGTTTCTACAAAATATGTCAATAAATTAAGATTAAGGTTGAAGTTCTTTAAATGGTTATATTCTGGTGAAAATTAATAGTTGCCATTTATTTTGATGATAGCTTTATGGTATTCTTTTTGAATTCAATTTATATCGTTCTTAAGGCTGATACTTTTAAAACATCGTTTTTTTTCTAAATTTTAAAATCCAATATGTTATAATATGTTATAATATGTTATAACATGTTATAATATGTTATAACATGTAATAATATGTCATAATATTGTATTGAGCTGTCGGTTGAGGGTAAACCCGTCGAGCAGGTTAGCAACTTTGTCTACCTGGGTGCAACTATTAGTGGGGATGGGACAATCAACAGAGACCTGGATGTCCGTATCCAGAAGGCTAATGGCGCCTTTCATCAGCTCTGGAACATTTGGAATAGCAGAACTATAAAGACTCCAACCAAGATCAGGATCGATTGTAGGACTGAATCCCTACCGGACGGAATCACTACCACCCAAATATCACTACTGGTAGTGATTCAGTCCGGTAGTGATTCAGTCCTAAAATATACCTCAATCCCTACCAGTTGATCTTAGTTCACTAGTCTAATATCATGACGTGATCTGAGCCGGTGCTCTCATGGAGTGCTTGCTATGGGGCCTGTCAGACATGTGATCCACAGACTTACGTACGCAACGAGGAGCCCTAACGAGAACTGGTTCGGATCAAGTCATCCATAATGACCTGCTATACGACAATACAGTGATGTGAACCTTCACATGCTCGGTATCTCAATCAGCTAGCGGGAATAATATATAAACCCGCAACGCCTGTGTTTATCTTATACCACTATGTCTTCCTCATCCATCGAGTTTATTCCTGGCAGAAAGAAAGGCAGCCGCAACGTCCTCTACGATGGTCACCTCTACCACCTTAACAGAAAGAGGGAAGACAAGACCTACTGGAAGTGCAACAAGTGCAAGTCCCGCCTGATCCTTGTCCAGGACACCTTCTGTTCTGCTACTCCTCATGACCACGAATCTCAACCAGCAGAAATTGCAGCCCACCGCTCCAAGTCTAAAATGAAGACCCTCGCAGCTACTACTGAGAACTCAACTAAGCAGATTGTTGCAGACTCTGTCGCTGGACTATCCTTCGAAGCCTCGTCCCGGCTCAACTGTGATCCCAAGTCCTTGGCACGACTAGTCAGACGAGCCAGAATGGCAGCCTACTCCCATTTCCTCCTAACTACCTGACCTCTCCCGGTGGTGACACTATGTTGCTCTGGGACTCCTCCTACGACACCAACACCAGAAGATCTATCCTCCTTGGTACTGCAGACAACATCAACATCATCTATCAGTCAGATCACCTCGTCGTGGATGGAACCTTTAAGACCTCTCCAGACCTGTTTACTCAACTCTTCACAGTCCACGCCTTACACCCTACTGGATGGAGAATCCCTGCAGCCTTTGGACTCCTACCCGGGAAGCGCACCATCATGTACGAGAACATCCTCAACGAACTGGACTCCTACGGACCCTTCTACCCTCAGTCGGTGCTGGTGGACTATGAAATCGCTATCAGGAACGCAGTCTCCAACGTCTGGCCTGGTACTACCTTGAGAGGATGCTGGTTCCACTTCAAACCTGGAGATGCAACGTATTGTTGATGATTATGATAACTTTGGGGATGTTACCGAGTTTCTGAAAGCTGTTGGATCTAAGATTTTGGGTTAATGCTTTAATGTTTACTTATTATTGTGTGATTTAAATTACTGTATCAGTATATTATCTATTATTCTTTGACCAAATTTCTGCTTAGTCAATTATCACGAAAAATCTAATAATAATTAACAAAAAATAAAATAATTAACTAATGAAATACGAACAATTATGCCTTTATTGCAAAGTTCAGTAGGGATCACATCAAAGTGGTTAGGTTTAGATATTAGCGGTAGTGATTCAGTCCGGTAGTGATTCAGTCCTAAAATATACCTCAATCCCTACCAATAGTGATTGGTAGTGATTCAGTCCGTTAGGGATTCAGTCATGTAGTGATTCGGTCCGTTCACCAAAGCGATCTATAGGGCTGCTGTCCTCACCATCTTGTTGTATGGAGCTGAAGTCTGGAACACCACCAAAAAGCAGATGAAACGTTTCGAGGTTTTCCATCAAACCTCCTTGAGAAGGATCCTTAGGATTAAATGGTTCTTTCATGTAACCAACGACGAAGTTCTTAGGAGGGCTGGCATCAAGTCAGTTGAGACTTTCATCAGTGCTGCCAGGCTACGTTGGTATGGACATGTAGTTAGAATGCCAGACTCTAGACTACCGAGGTTTCTGTTGAACTGGAAGCCAAACTATGGAAAGAGGTCAAGGGGCAGACCCCGTAAGAACTGGAAGTCCTGCGTACTCGAAGATGCTGCTAAGTTTACAGGTGTTGAAAACATCGACAACGACACAACAGAAGCTTTGGCTACCAACCGAGTACAGTGGAGACATATGTTACGCCGCCAACGCGATGTGTGTGATGCAGGCCACTCCAACGACTAGGAGGAGACCTTACCATGTAACATGTATGTAATATGTTATAACATGTTATAATATGTCATAATATGTTATAACATGTTATAATATATTATAATATGTTATAATATGTTATCTTCAAATGCCATTTTATGTCATCAGAGATAGTCCAAAAACTACTCAACTCCTCAAATTAAGGCAACTCTTAATTTGAGCAGCATGACTACAGTATTCTAAAAAATCAGAAAGGCTTATTTTCCCAAAATACTGAAATAATTTTGTTAAAGTAGCTCCTTCTATTTCAGTTCCTGAGAATGGTCCCCTTACTCCCGGGTGCCAGCTAGTAACTATCTGATTGGTTGTTCGGTAACCGGAAGAAGTATTTTTTCCACCTAATCATAAATTGACCTTCCCATTAAAGAGGCGCTGTCCTCGTGACGGTACACGTGTATACCGTGTATGGTAATTGGTACACGTATATAGAAAATAACACTGAACAGTCTTCAATAATCTGTGTTAGTTTTTGTTCTGCTTTCCAGAGAATAATGCTACCCTCAGTACACTTACGAAGTCATTTTATTCCCCAACTGAGTCGACACTACGTTTACAAATAGACTGCTTAATGATACTTTTCAAATTAATTTATCAAAATCTCTCTTGTTAAATCATTCGTATGGGTATTTATGCGTATAAATTATTCAAACTACATATTATTCAAGCTATACATAATTTAAAGCTATCTAATTATGTTGATTAATAATTATGTTGGCCCTAATTTTGCCAACTGCAAATAACGTGCTGCAGCTGTTACTTTGTAACTAGTAGTATAGGAACCTGCCGGATATCCGGCAGAATCCGGTCCCGGCCGGATATCCGGCTTTTATATCCGGTTCCGGTTCCAAGAAATTTTCCGGATATTCAACCGGAAATTTCCTGAAAGTTCCTGAAATGCATATTTTTGTCTAAATTCTTTCTAAGGGGCATCCAGTCAGTGCTCTCAGTGACCAGTGAATTCACGGTAGCTTGTTATCTGTCAGCGTACAGTTTTATCGGACTTTAAGTTTTATAATTGTGTCCACATCACACATGGCTTTTAATATTATAATTGATACAAACCCACAATCAAGGATTAATTTTAATTTTCCGGCAATTTCCGGCAACCTCAAATTTCCTCTTTTTATTACCCGGTCCCGGCCCGTAAAAATCCGGCAAACCGGAAAATAGATTGATATCCGGTCGTAGTAATATGATTGATAAGTTACCTCTGTCCGTTGTTAATATAAAAGGGCCTGATGAACATTGGGGATGCAGTTCAGTCGAGTACGTGTAGCAGTGTGTAGTGGGACTATCACAGTGTTATGTACTTGTTAAACCATAATATTATACGTTTTTATCTGATGTTAGGTTGTAGTTATCCACTGTCTGAGATGGTGGGATGAGTTAGGGTTAGGGTCTGCAACCCCCGGCCACCCCAACCTAACTAGGGTATTTATAAATCCTCTCCCTCTCTCACTAGAGACAGTGTTACCATGGTGTTACTATGAGTATTGCTGAAAGCACAGTGTAAGGCCTACACGGACCGCCTCTAACTAGCCAATCCCTGTTTACATGCCGTGTAGCAGGGGACTAGAAAGAGCTAAACTAGTAAGCGGGGCATAGCCAATACACTGTACTCCCATCATTGAGTATATTACCAACCAGAAGGAAAATTTCCTTGTGTTTGGAATCTACCAAGACGAAAGTTGTGCAATCCAGCGAAATTCCGAAGAATGGTATTACTATGGTGTTACTGTGGCTACGTGACAGTGTTACCATGGTGTAACTATGGCTACGTGACAGTGTTACCATGGTGTTACTATGGCTACGTGACACTAGTCCTATCTAGATAGTATGCACCACGTGTAGTGTCACATGATAGAGCACACATCTTCTAGCTAGGGCCGACCACTGGTAACGATTGTGGCTACGATCCCCGTAAAGTGTGTTTGATGACCAGCTCGAGAATTTAGTCTCCGACACGCAGGAGCCCCTGACCAAGCTACCACACCGCACAGTGTGAGGTGTGGTAGCGTGTGAGGCTCACACTGACACACGGAGACCACTATCTGAAGAGAGGGAGCTGAGATTGTGGAGCTGTGTGACTGGCATGTGCTGCTCCCTGCATCCCACCATCTCCCTCTCTATCTCGACTAGCGACCCCCTGCAAGTGAGACCAGGGATCCTGATACGTTCCTCTCAGCTGCACTTTATCTGTTATTCTATATAGTTACTATGGTAACACTCCTTATATGGTAATGTTTATCAGTTGTTCTATATCAGTCTAGCAGTAGCTCTTCACTGTAAAATCAGTTGTTTGTCTCGTAGTAGTAAGGTAGTGGAAGCTGTGTTTTAAACTCATCTCAAACCCTGAAGTGCTGACATGTTCAGATAATTGATGTAATAGTGAGTCAGGGAACCTGTCCGAGTAGAATCAGGAGGAGTCAGTAAACTAGCCTGCTGTTGTATCACGTGATATCCCTCTCTTACAAGGTCCTTGTTAGGTTTTAAGGGACCGAGTAACCGTTAGGGTACAGTGTAAGGAGTAACGTGTCATGCAAACAACAAATTGTCTCGTTGATTTTGCACAAAAGTTCTTCTCGCGATAAGATTAAAAACACCCTCGATTAATTTGTAACCATCTAACGATGTTCATCAGCTAGATATTTTGTCAAAACACGCAAGGTGTAAAAAGTGTAAAAGTACCATTAAAGACATGTGGAAAATATAAGACATGTGGAAAAATTTTGGAAAACAGTTTAGTCCCAGCCTAATAACTCATAAAATCTTTGGAAGCTTTTTGTGGTCGCGTAATCGATTTTTTCCCAGAACGATCTGAACAGTACTATAGTATATCTTCACCCTCAGCGTGCCAATATCCAATCACGCAAAAAAAAAATAAAAAAAAAAAAAAAAAAATAGACTCATATTAGTAATCGTGACGTCAAGTAATCCATGACATTGGCACAAGTAACTGAATAACTGTGCCAGTGTGCCTGCAGTCATCGTCGGCACGGATTTTGGCTAGGCACGGCTTTTGAAAACCACGCGCGACGAGCCTGAGGAGTTGTCACGTATCCTTGGCACGCCCTATAAATAACACACTACGACCTAATGGGTCATTACATCTGAACCGCACCATGACAACAGTCATGGTGACAACAGTACCAATAGTATAATATGGTCGGGGCCTTAATTCTGAAAAACAATGGGCGACATTCTTACAATCCTTTATATCTAGTTAAACATACAATTAACAGTGATTTTCAGTCCAAACGTGACGTGCAAACTAGAGTGGGATCTTGAGTCGACACCTTTAAAATTATGACTGATAGTGTGTTGGGGAGTGACGATCAGTTGAATGGGAATTCTACTCTGCGGAGGATGAGTATGCAGGAGATGCCAGCTCTTCTTCCCTCTCTCCACAATACGGGCTCAGCCTCCCTGCACATCCGGACTTGACTTCCCTTTAATCCCCCTCTGCTACTAACAAGTGTGGCGCCTCACTCTAACCAAAACTACAGGTGTCAGAGTAGTGATACACTGTAACGAGGAGGTCTCAACACAGTGCTCTTCCCTCAATCAACGTGTAGTTGGAAAAATTGGAGCAGGGATCGGAACACGGAGGTAGCAAAGATATGTTCCTTTCCTCCGACACAAGCATCTGATTACTACGGAACACAATCACAATTACCAGGTGACTAATAAAAAACAAGCATTGGTTTAACAAAGTAACAATAACTTTAATTTAATAAATAAACCACCTTGCTGATCTTCACGTAAGCTCGTGATTTACGTGTTTTCTGTCGAAATTTCAATGTGTTATTTACAGTATGGACGGCACAACACGTGGTATCCGATGACGTAGTCACAGACATTGCCCCGTACCAGCGTACTCTCTGCAATGGCCATTCACAAGCCTAAGTAAAACCGGTTTTTCTGAATATTTATGTGAGATTAGATTCACATCCTTATAGTTCTAGAGAATCAGCACGGGTGCAAGTATGAAGGATCATTTTAAACGTTGTAATGTAGATCGTAAAAGGAACTACTTTCATAAACTATATATTCAAGTTTTATTTATCAAAACTACCTGGTAAAGCGGATTGAATAATGCGCTTTTTTCACTCCTAATAATAAGGCGACTATAATCATTCCTTAAGAACAAGAACCATCAACACACTGTTTTGATGCAGGTGTAACGGAAACTGACATAATTAAGAGGAGACCATAACACAGGAGCGCAGTCACGAGACATAAGTGATGAGACATCAAAATAAATGAAAATTCCTGCACAAAAAGAGCAAATAGGAACCGGTCATTGCACTCTCATCCTCTCAATCTCCTCTCATAGTTAGTTGCACAAACTAATCATTGAGGTTAAGACCGAGTTGGTTGTCTATTCATCTTTCTCTCCAATTATCAAATTAGATATAGCGGTGCTTTTATTGAAATAATGATTCCTGGAGGTCCAGTATAAATGTCTTGGGTCGCAGAACTGACATTAACCAATATAATCGGACCGGTCCTTGCACGCTCATCCTCTCAATCTCACCTCTAAACTCAATTTAAAAGATCTGCCAAAAAATACGTTACTCAATAAGTTTGTTTGAGTATACAAACAACTTATTGAGCTAACTAAAAAACCGGTTTAACACGTGCCCACAAGTAAGCATCCAAGATATAGAGGAAATCTTTCACGGACACGCAAAGACTGATCTATGCTAAAGCACGTGGATCGTCTCTGATTGTCAGCGTTACGGAGAAAATATAAAAACGTGTTTTTAAAATTGTTAATTAAGTCCAAATTTGGTTTTTTTTGTCGCAAATTGTAGGCCTTATCTATCTTGATTTGCTGTACCATAAGTAAGTTATGGAATACACTGTCGAACTCGTGCCTTTGGCACTCGTTGCACCAGCAGTTCCATAACCTACCTAATATAACACATATAATAGGATATGGGATATAGCGGATAGTTAGCATATTGGTTATTTTATAACTTAATAAGGTGGGTCATAATTTTATCAATTACTGTCTCCCGAATGAGATAGAATCACACTCTTTCAATGAAGGCAGAGTTATAATCATATTGCGATAGCGGATTACAAAATACAAACTATGAAGTATAGGGGGGGGTGGGGGGAAGGTTATAAATCATGTATATTTTCAATTTTGTAGTAGACATGATGGAGACAAGCCATTTCAGTTACTAAAGGTTGAACCAATTTCAATTGACAACGATGTTTTTATAAAAATCTTGAAAATAAGCAGTATTTAGGTATTTTACCAACAAACGCAAAACTGTTTTTGGGTTCAAGATTATTTTGCAGAGTTTCACAGTATAAAAGCATGTGCATTGGGCTTCATTATAGTTTGTTGATGAGGCGTATTTTTTAGCGTTTAACCCTGGTGACTGAAGGTCTTAATTCATCCATGTCCTTTCGGTTAGGCCCATAATTATCACTCCATGAACTCTCTCCAATGAGCTCCTCCCTCGAACAATTGATATCACGTGTTCCTTTCTGCCTCAGCTCGGTGATTTGTCTCCTTCATCTGTTGATATTCGTTTACTCTTCTCGAACAAAGATAGTAATTCCTGTGATTGCTTCTGGTCATTTCCTCGACAGTTGTTACCAGAAGACTTTCATCATCCATGTTTCTGATAAGGCCTATATATAATTTATCGTCTCTACACAGTACACGACTATTTTTCCGCTTTATGAGTTCCTTCTCATCTCCTTCTCTTGCCATGATGAAACACACCACGTGACATGTCCCGTAGCTCGTGCTTGAAATAGTTCTAATCATTGTCTCGTGGTCCAGGATATTTATATCGCCTTCACCCTAGCCACACCTTGCTAGACGTAAATATGATCGTAACAGACTTGATCTGTTATACTACAAGAATCCGGTAAAAAATCAAATGTCAAATGTTCATCTCAGAACCATAAATAAAGAAATGATAATGATAAAACACATTGCTTTAATTACTACACAGTTATCAAGGATAAATCTAGAGTACAGAGCGGTTCTTAAGACTTGGTGGGGTTATTTATAACCCCATAAATGAGCTCTGCTGTTTAAACTTTATTATTATATCAAGATAACTTGTTACATCCTACTGTTAAACAAAATTAACTTTCATAGGATCCAGTAATTTAGTTAGAAAGTTCAATCATTCAGTTCCTGTGCAATCAGAACGTGTTTTTCTTGGTTCTTATTAATTATATAATTTACAAGAATTGCAACATAATACTATGACATAATGACATCTTACATCGACACTGGAAACACGGATTCATACACGCCAAATACAATTTTTCAGTCGAGTTAGAAATACAAAATAAGTTATGATGTACATCCGAAGGGTGGAGGGGGGATTTTCGTATTTTCGTGAAAAACGCCAGGTAGCCAGGACTTCTATTATATTAATGGACATGTTCATTTGAAATTGAGATTATTTGTACATATACAAAAAAATTAACCAATCCTGTTCAGAATTTCTCACACAGAAACTTTATTGTTGTTATGCACTATAATGTTACAACTACAAGTTTGCATTTTTTTGAATCTGTTAACTCTAAGCTGCCTTTACTGACTGGGCCGGCGCTCAGCATGTCATTCCGCCTAATCTCTAGTCGTTTATGAAAATGATAGCCTTGAGTCCCCAGGTAAGTTAGCTGCATTTAGTTAACTGTATAGTAAATTCCTTATTCTGAAATGTAGTAGGTTCTGGTACTAGACTAGATCAATTTTAACAATCATTAAACATATTGTTAAAAGCGCAGGGAATTCGAGTTCGAACGGTTATAAGGCAAGATGGTCAACTTTTGTCGCAACACTCTGAATCTGATACCAATTATCTACTGTGTCCTAAAAACTTTATATATCAGGCTCCACCTTGAATAGAAGAATCGTCCATCAGGATGATGAATAATTTTTTCAGTGCCAGTATTTTGACGTTGCACTCGATTATCTTCCCCATTTAATTAAATTTGTTAACATCGAAAGACAAATGAACAGTTTAACGTACGGGAGTCAAGCGAACTAGGATAATCGATAAGTTGTATTGTAATTACTTTGTTATTATCAGTTCCTAAATATGAATATGTGATTTGAAGTCTTATGTCTTTTCGTGGTCTTTGCAATAATTAGTCAAAGCCATAAAAAATAGATCAGCCGAAATCTTTCCAGAATAGTTCTCTTTTAACTAAATTAAATTCCCCTCAGAAGAAGATACAAGTGAAGAAGAAATGAAGTGAACAGGGAGACAACCAAACTACTCTGAGCAGCAGCCCTGAAAGTCACTTAATTTTCCTCGTCGTTCTCCTGGTTTGCTGTTGAATAATGAGAATCTAACTTGTTTGTTGTTGTTTACTGAATGGTTCTACTGTAACAAATACAATATATTAACATGTGGTGTTTTATCGGGATGTGATAGAAAAAATAAACAACTTAAAAACCCGGACGACTCTATAAATTATTAACCTATAATTAAACCTTTTTTGATATTTTAACATTTTTAATATTTTAGGCAACTTTCAATGTTAAATAAAAAATAAAAAAAAGAGACTGTCGATTCGAATTATTGATATTCATGTATATTTTTCAGAATACTTATTATATTATGTAATATACATTTTTTTTTCCCGAACCATGACTTGTTGTGTCAGGACTAAGAACGTGAACAAAGCTTTTTTATTTGGACCAAGTTAAATGGTTAATGCATTGGTTATGACTAACCCAGAAACCTACCGGCTGGGGTATATCTCCAAAACTAAAAGTAAAATAGATAGAACTTCCGGTTTTCAAACAAAATGTCCGTCCTCAGCTCGTAAATTTAAAGTTGGCTCCCCAGGAGCACAATTTGGGACAACTAGAATTTTTGAATTAAACCAAAAAGTTGATTTTGGGCTGAAATAAAATATCATCAGCTTTTTAAAACTTTGCGAAGTAATGTCCGTTTGTCATTACTACAAGGCTCAATGCACGTTGCGAAAGGTAAACTTGATGTGACGCCAGACGCCATACGTGCTTGTTGAAATCTATCACCTCAGCAAGCCCAGCAGCGGTATGGTTTTTCTGGGTGTGTGATAGAGCTGAGAGTTTATAGTTAGCTGCAGAAGAAAAGCAGCAGAAGGGGGGGGGGGGGGGGGGGGGGGGGGGGGGGGGTGGGGGGGGGGGGGGGGGGTGGGGGGGGGGGGGGGTGAGGGAGATGGGGGGGGGGGGGAGTGCAGGAGGTAGGGGATGTTTTGCATATAATAATGATAATTTTCGCGGAAAATGTATGAAGTTTTAAAAGTAGATTTTGAGGCTGAAGACGCGTTTTTACCTGCCTCATCCAGGATCGAGTCCCTTCATTTGGCGAAATTCTCTACTGGCTTGATATTTTAAAATTGAATTTGACTTGGTTGGTGGAGAGTTAGGTTTTGTCAAAATGAACGTTTTAAAATGAAGCCAAATTAATTTAAAACGCGCGTAGGTTCGGCCCAGGAAAACCCTACCGGCCTGGGGTATATCTCCAAAAGTAAAATAAATAGAACTTCCGGTTTCAACAAAATGTCCGTCTCGTAAATTTAAAGTTGGCTCACCCAAGAACAATGTGGGACAACTTAGATTTTTGAAGAATTAACCCAAAAAGTGATTTTGGGCTAAATAAAATATCACAGCTTTTAAACTTGCGAGTAAAGTCGTTGTCGACTACTTCGTTCGAAAGTAAACTTGATGTGACGCCGCCGCCAAACTGCTGTGAAATCTATCACCTCCTAGCAAAGCCCAGCAGCGGTAAGGTTTTCTGGGAGCTACAAAAGATTTCCGACCCAGCAAAAAAAAGTTTTGCGAAATCGGATCTATATTCTTTTATTTTAAGGCTTTCGCAGAAATGTGTTGAAGTTATTGGCATTGCCCTGCAGTGTTGCCATTATTTTGCTTTAATAAATTATATTATTTAATGTTATTGGTCAACTGCAGGCAAGCATAACTTTGCCCTTATTCACATAACTATTTACCCCCTATACTATTAATCCCCTTTATTGTTTTTTCCAGCATTAAACTCATCGAAAGTAGATCAGCAGTTATTAAGTTCATAACATTCTAATTCAAGTTAAAGATGACAGGAATAGGAAATAGTGATGTGAAGTTTTTAAGAAATTTTTGCGCAAAATACGCGCCATCGCCAGCATGTTATACTAAATTAGGTAAAAAAACCCAAAATCGCGCCATATTCAGGTGCCTTAAAAACCATGTTTTTAAATTGAGTTAGAGATCTGAAACTTTGCAAGGGGCGTCTAGACCTGTCCACATCCGACTGTAAAAAAAGCTTCATATTTCAGGAGTATCGGGAAGTGGGTTTCTGGAACCCCTGTTTTGCTGTTTTACAACAGATGTCGTGAAGTATTAATAGATAGATAGATAGATGTATATAATGTATAGACGCTTTGGCAGTCCAATTGTAGCCAACATTAAGTGTCCGTAGATTCAAAAGTATAAAAATACAGTCATTTCGAACCACAGGTTTAAAGATAATTGGTTTATACCTTTTTAGCTTACATTATATCAAAAAATAATTTATCGTCATCTCATCACTTGATGACGTCACCATTTATGTTTTTAAAACTTGATTTTTGACAAAATACAACTTTTTCTCAAACTGATTTTACACCATGAAAAAGTAATTTTATTCAAAATCCGAACTTTTTCATACACCTTATGCAGATTAGTAAGTGTTTAAGCATTCGGAAAATCTAAACCGGAAAAGTTTCCTACCCTACTCCTTCATAAAGATATTCGCTATTGAAGTAGTGCTTTTTTGAAAGAATAATTTTATAAAAACACAAAAGTTTTATTTTTTTATTTTTTAAGGAAGCTGGGCCAAGATAGCCCACGAGAGGAGAGCATTGAGATGCCTCTACCTCTGGGTGTGGCAACCTTGGGGAAGGTTGCCGGTTGAAATCAGAGTGATTTGTGGGGAGGATGGTGTAAGATTATAGTATATCAAAATGATAACGCTTAAATGCCAGCTGGGTTTGAAAAGTAAAACGACGAGACAGCATATGAATAATACTTAAGTCACCCCGTCCCTGATCCAGCTCTTCCGCACAATTAAGCGTTTGGTGCGGTTGCGAAAATTGACAATTGGGTGATGTTTGGTTGTCGAATATGTCCATTGACAGAAAGGTAGTAGTCCTGAAATATTACACATAAGTTTGAATTAGTATTCTCTGGTGTTGACCATCCCATGGGTTGGTGGAGCTCAATATTGCTTCTTAAAGGTCTAAATTGTAATAGGCTAGTTTTTAAAAGTTAAAAATCCAAAAGTTGCACAACGTGGGGACACGCCCAAATTGATAGAAAATTGCAAAAATTACTGAAAATTTGCTGGTTTCTCACCACATTTTTTTGAACTTTGGAGTCCCGTGTGATCCAAGTTCTTTTGAAATCTCTGAAACTGTGCGTGCTTGTCAAACTATATATTATATACCACATGCAAAAAGTTACGGTGATTCACTATTGTATGTGCACGCAACGTCCGCTCAAAGTTTGCACGTCGAAAAGGTGAGAATTTTGCTCATTAGTGATTCGAATAATTCTGCGTTTCCCACGATATTTAAATGGCATTATATATGAATTAAATGCCAACTGAATGAGCAAAAAGTGCCATAGTCAGTTTTTTTTTGTCGACAGATAACCTACCTAGCTAAACACAAGAAATGTTTTTGAAGGTTAAATTTCGAAATCGTTGAAATTACCTCCTTAAAGGATATTCATGAATTTCGACTGTGTAAATTAATCCTGACAATATAATCAAAAATAGATGAATATTTAACCAAACCCATAATCATGGGTAGAGTGAAAACCGCTGCCAGTGTCCTCTCTTTTCCAAGAGCTATTACATTCGTAAGGCCGGAATGAATGGGAAAAGCGAGCGACCGATTTTCATTCTCGGATCAATTTGCATTTGCGACGTTTCCTCAATTTAATATCATTTCCTTTGTTTGGAAAAGAGAGACACTGGCAGCGGTTCACTCTATATACCCATGATTATGGGTTTTGGTTAAATTATGAACTCACATTAATATAAGTAATGACAATTTTAACAACTCACATTCTTAGATTTACATACAACATAGAAAATGTTAACGGGTGATACTCGTAAAATATCTGTTCCATATACATAACAGGACCGTCGACGAAGTCCAACTCGGCGCGCGTCCTGTTAGGTTGTAAACCTACAAAGAAAATGTCGACGTTTCTTTTCTTTTCGTTGATATTATCCCAAGAATTTTGCCTACAGCTTACCTGAGTGGTAAGTGACAAATGGTTTTATTATTAGCTCTTGCCCAATTTGCTAAAGTAATATATTTGATCGCTTCCTCAAATTTATACCAATATGCCAATGCGAGGTGAAATTAAACAAAATGCTATATCATTAGGCAGTAATATAAGTGATAAGGTTTAGTGTGAATATGAAATTTCATCACTCGTGTAGTTGATCGCATTTTATTAAACCAAAAGTTTGTAAATCCTTTTCCAAGCCTATTGAAATTGTTTCTAAATTTTTAGTAAACATGATATAATTTTTTATATTTAATATGAATAATGTTTCAGTAAATACTCTAGACGTCATTAATCATGTTAACATTTTGACATGTGTTTAAAGCTGAACATTTCAATTTGATGACACGAAAAGTTGGTGAGATTACTCTTAGCGATGCTTTAGTTAAGTGGGTAGATAATAGAAATGGTTTTATTTAGCTCTCAACCTTAGAAAAACAAATTATATGATCGTCTCTCGCCAAAGAAACTTAAATTATCGTGATGTGGCAATGTTCTGGTGTCACCAATTTGAGAGAAAAACAGAAGCCTCGATTTTTAGGAGTTATAAAGATATAAACTAAACTGGTCCCCATCATATCTCTGCCATGGAAAATAAAAATGTCCATATACATAGGAGTCATGTACTAACTTAAAAAATATCTGCCTCTCGAACACTCGTCAAATGTATCAAAGTTTTGTGCAGTCACACCTTTAATTATTGTAAGCCTTGTATGGGTTTTGCTCAAATCTCATATTGAATCACTTTTTGTAAAACAGAAAAATGGCCTTCGAGCAGTATTCACCGGGTTTCGTCAATTACTGGACAAGGACTTATCCCCCCAGCAAGTACCAAAGTCTGGATTTTATTCACATAAAATATTGACAGTAACTGAGTACACAGTATCATTGTAAATAACGCACTCATTTAATGCATAAATTGAAAAATTTCCTAATCTAGTACCTTTGTCTCTCAAGAAAACAATTCCCCCAAAAGCGGCACCATTATTTAATACTAAGCCGGATTCACTTCTCACTACAGAATGGTCACGAAAAGTATGGTCAACACTCTTACAATAACTCAGTATTTTAAAGGTCCATTATTAAGCAAAAAACCGTTTTTATAATGTTTGCAGCAACTTCCCCGCCTAGTCTATTAAACCTGAACATTTACAAAACTTGTATAAAAACTATGCTCATCCGATCAGCAAAATGAAAACATCGAGAGATGAATGGCCTTTTTCCAATGTTATTTTGTATAACATGACTAAAAAAATCAACGCGTAACATAAACCAAAATGCCGATAATAACCTTGACTCTACATCTAAATTATATGCACACATTTGTTTTTTGTTTGTTTATAGAACCCGTCCCCAATCTCGTATCGGAAAATGACTAAACTCAGGTCTGAGTGTGAATACTGGTGTACCTGCAAGAGTTTCATTAAGCATTTAGAGTTCTGTAAACAGCAGTTACAATTGTGCTAGATTATTTTTAGTATATCCGATTGGTATCAAAATATACTCCACATGCTTCCAAAATTTGTAAAGCCGTATACATACATATCACACTACACCGGAAGCCGACACAGTGCAGATCTCCTCCATACCAGTCGATCTGCGCCGCGTATGTTTAGTTATAACGCGCGGCGCAGACTGAGTAAACCACACGCCGCAATTCCGATCCAGTGCAATGCTACATGTAAGAACTACGGCTTCAATCCCAACTTTCTGCACAATGGTCCTGGAATGTTTTGGAAGGAAAAGAATGAACAAAAAAAAGGGATATATATAAAAAAAAATCAGCGATTTAATGTTGCCTTAGAGGGTAACTTTAATTCCCAGGTTTCAAAATCAAGCTTTTTAAATAAAATAAAACTAAAGTATGTAAACGTCGAACCAAACCGATTATTGAGCGATAATACTGAGTTTATTGATCCTGGGTGCGAGTCATTCAGATTTCCATTTTTCGAATGGTTCATGTCAGTCTTGACCGAAATTGTCTAATGAAGTAAAGCAACAAGCAAACTCTTCCCGTTAATGCTGATATAAGTCGGTCTCAATCCCAAATTATGATGATGACCCAGTGAAAAAGTGCAGAAATCGACCGAAAATAAACAAAAACTAAAAACAGTTAAAAAGGACAAATTCCAAACACAAGGAATAATTAATAACTTAGAGCGGAAATAAGCAATATCTCCAAACGGAGTTTCTGAGAGGTAGAAGGTTCTTTAATTAGAGCGATTATTAAATGAGACCCACTAAAGTACTAAATTAACCGGACTGCTAGCAAGAATCGAGAGTGGAATAAAAATAAAAGCGGAATAAATTTTAAGATAATGAAACAGAAACTGAAAGCAAAAATATATACCGTTCTAGAATGCTTCGCAAACTATTGCTCCTTTGTAAAGCACGTGTTGTAAGTGTAGTAAAAAGATAAAATAATAAAGCTATAAAAATGACGAGCGTTGAAATCGAGAGGGGGAGACAGTGAGTTCTTAATTAATAAACTTAGAGCGTAATAAGGAATATAATATCTCCAAACGGAGTTTTCTGAGAGGGTGAAGGTTCTTTAGATTAGAGCTAATGATAAAATGAACCCACTAAAGGTACTAAATTAACCGGACTGCTATCAATAGAATCGAGAGTGGAAATAAAAATAAAAGCGGAATAAATTTAAGATCATCACACATTGATGCATCAACTCAATATACGTCGCAATTTCATAAATTACACTGCAACATTGACTTTTTTATTATCGCCGCGTATTTCAAACAAGTACAAATTCTACAAATTTTGAAGTGCTCATCTTTTTTTTACTTTTTAATCTTTTACCTATTAACCCATTGAAAATAAAAACCTTTAAGGTTATAAACAATCCTTGCATACTTACCGGTAGAGTCCTAAAATTGAATAGTTTTTTGAGATTTCCTTTACATTATATTTATGCATGTGCCCCACGGTATGAATTTCTTATTACCATTGATATTATATTATTTTTTGAGTAAACATTGTCTGTACCACGGCCTAAAAAAAAACACCATCGAAGAAGCGAACACTCCCGCTCTTTTTAAGATAAAGAGGAAAAGTTACGCTGCTAAATTTCGCTGTATAGACCTTGATATAGAGACCAATCTTCTCACGATCTCCTGACCAAGTACCTTTGGATAAAGTTCAAGCTTGATCAGGTTGCGGTGTGTCGAGGAAGTAAGATCCACTAGGGTGGAAGAAAGGAAACTTTAAAGCCTTAAGAACCAGGCCTTGCACAGAGGTTGAACTGCTCCCATCTTGTAATGGTCAATATTGTGACTCCTTCCTCCTTGACAGCTTATAGAGAGGGTGCTGCCACCTGAAAACATTCCTCATTTCTCAGAACTGTACATATGGCGACAAACCGTTAGACTACAGATAATGATCATATAACATGGAAATACTTGAGATTGCTATATCGAGAAAGAATTATGCTGAAAGTAATAGAGTATACACGAGGAATACTTTTTCATGTTTCAGTGACCAAATGACGCCCCTACTAGTACTACATCAAACATTTATAACCAATAACATCGAAGTTACCGATAACCAACAACAGACTTCTAAAGATAAACCAGACTCATCTCCTATTAATATGAATACTTTTTTAGTATCAAGCGACTACGAAGCGGTGACAATGGAACAGCAAGAAGGAAGCAGTGTTATCCAAATAAACGAACAAAAATGAACAATTCAAAAATTTCCCCCGCCCCTACTATTACCCTGACCTAGCCCCTAAAATTGTCGTTATTACTTAACTCAGATATCATGTCTTTAGCACATAGTACTTACCTATAAATGTAAGTCCCTACCATAATAATATAAATTATAATACTAGATATCTTAAATGTAATTATACCATACAGGGGCGCGGCGGCGCTCGGGCGCTCAGCACTGTCATTTACAGTTATTTATGCGGCATTATGTGGACTTATAATCAATTGTGGGGGATTTCCAAAATCCATTAAGGACTTTTGTACCACGTCGTGACGCATACAAATAAATACCATAATAGCTAAAAAGGTCCACATAATGCCGCAAACATAACTTTTAAAATGACTCGTCCAGATCCATCTTTAAAATCCTTAAATTGGACACTACTCACTAGCTGAACTAGCTCTTAATTATCGATAAAAAATCTGTGTATCTGACTTCCAGCTCGCCATTTTTGAATTCAAGCAAATCAGGATATCCAAACGGTGTAGGAAGTTCATTCGTTAAAAACTGGTGTCAAGATATCATAGGCCCCTAAAATGACTTGTCCATATCAGTTTAACCTTAAATTAGACAGAACTCGTTGCTGAATACAATACCTTCTGAGTAAAAGGCTGTCATTAAACTTAATTGGATGATTGACCCCCAGCTGCAGTTTTTTGGAAATTCCAGATAATTTATGATATTCAGGGCTGTAGAATATTCTTTGTAAGACAGAACGTCCCCGTTAACAATATTTACATTGGCCCGAAAATGGCTCTTCCAGATCCAGTCCTCAATCAT
Organism: Bolinopsis microptera; assembly: GCF_026151205.1. NCBI lineage: Eukaryota > Metazoa > Ctenophora > Tentaculata > Lobata > Bolinopsidae > Bolinopsis > Bolinopsis microptera. The sequence goes on from NC_087079.1 coordinate 17,756,718, forward strand.
AAATTGGGCACAACTTACTAGCTTTTTGAAACTGTCATTAAATCTGTATGATGACCTCCAGCTGAAGTTTTTTGAATTGCAGATAATTGAAGATATCCAGGGCCTTCCAGGGGTTGGTGGAATTTTCTGCAAACGACCAAATCCCGTTGGAAAAAGCCAAAAACCGTAATTTAATTGCATATGGCAATTTGATTCCAGTGACCCTTGAGCTATTAAAGTTACAGGTTTTCTAGCTCACTTCCAATGACCCGAGATTAAAATCCAGGACAAGCCTGGACCTCAGATCTATAGTCGACAATTTAATCCTGATCTTTATTCGACAAGTGAGCCCTAGTTCACTGTAAAGTAAGGTAAGCCAGTAATCCACAGCCATTAGTAATGCGAACCGAGACCTGAACGTTTATTTCAACTCACGAATTTTCAGACGCCCTAAATTAAGCTATACACATATTCTCCTTTCCTGTATCACCAACGTTTTAATTCCCATAATTAATAAATGTAGGATGCCTCATGGCTCATCTACCAGTTAACCTCCGACTATAGCTGACAGCGGTGGCGCTAAAGAAAGACGAAAGGACCGAACATATAAGAGTTTGTGACGGTATCGTGGTCACATTCACCACGGTCATCTAGGTCACTCTTACTGTAGGGGCGACTGAGCGCAGACGCTCAGCGCGCTTGTCAGAAAGTTTCGTGAGAAAATAACTTAAATGGGATACCTGTTATTGAACAAAGCTTTGGAATTCACGTATACAAACAAAATAGTTTACCAAACAAGCAAACTGCAAAAGCGCATCAACTATTATATGTTACAGATATTATGATCATTGAAGACTAAGTGGTGTTATTCCTAAACAGATTTACGTAACGACCGATTTGATGTTTCCTCGCCGCACTTACCACACTACACACTTACACAGTTACACTGTAAGTTACGACGTTACGTTATCACTATCAACATATAAAAAGGGACACCACGTTTATTTGCCGCGATAAAATTAAAAATTAGCCGGCAGTTTGAAATCAGGACAGCTTTGATTTCTTAATTATGACTGGCTACAAAATGAACAGATTATACTGAACGTTAGTAAAGATTTTTAGAGAAAGCCTTTAAGAACTTAAAATCACATATGTATATCATTGCAGCCCTGCTAGTTTTATGAGCAGTACCGGCAGCACAAACGTATTTTACAAAATTTCGTGCAAGAACATTCAGAGTTTCAACGAAAAAGTAAACTAACTATGAGTACAAAAATTGGGTTCTTCGCCGCTGCCGTTTACAAATTAAACGTGAAAATACGGGTCAACGAAACAGCAGAATAAAGATTCTAAATAGTTGATGAATTTGTTGATAACCGCTAACAAGCTTTAAAACTGGCTGAAACTAAGTTCAGCAGATAGCGTTAGTCGCCCTTTTTCAAATAACAGAAATTTGACCAATTGTGTAGTTATTAAATTCAGAGCCGACCTCATCATGTCCTCACTCTCCAGTCTCTAGCTACCCACAGTGGCGACTTGCATCAATAAAAATATGGTTTAAGCAGCAATGGAGAACAGTTTATTTTAATGAGTTCAATAAAAATTCGCATTACCAAATCCAGGCCTTATAGTTGTGCAATTCGTTGTATAAGGGTTTTTAATATTAACCAAGACCAAGAAAAAAATAAACTATACGCCATCGAATTGTAAAATTAAATTATTCTGAATCAATAACATAAAATCGGTAAGCTATTAAACATTAGTATGTCTATAAGAATCAGTAACTGTAAAGATCTTGACCAAAACCCATAATCATGGGTACAGTGAAACCCTGCCATGTCCTCTCTTTCCAAACAAAAGAAATGAATTAATTTAAGAACCGGCCGCAAATGCAAATTGATACCGAGAATGAAATTCGGTCGCTCGTCTTTTTCCCATTCAATACGCTTTATTTCAATACGTAATCCTTATGGGTTTTTGGTCAAATTACATATAAATGTTTCTAAGATCGTTTGTTGTACGTGATTTTTTTCGAGGGGTATGGATTCTGTTAAATTCAGATTAAAACTGCGAATTTGTTGATAAATACTGCTGAACTGCACTGGAAAATTAGATTAACTAGCAGAATGATAATATCAGCAGACTTACAGTTACAATTATATAGGTAGGCAGATTTTAGGTGACGCTGGCATCGGCCAGTCCCTGAGCACGCGCTCTTTTCAAGCTTCCTGAACACGAGCAAGCATATAGATTATATATAAGCAAGCTACCCAGGAAACCTTACCGGCTGGTGCCAAAACCTTTTTTTTTTTTTTTTCGAAAGTAAAAGAATACTGGGATAAGACTTCCGGTTTCTTGCAAAATGTTCACGCCTCGTCAAAATAAGCCGAAAGCCCGCACTATGAATATGATAAACTATAACGCGGCTGTTGTGCTTGCCAGCACTGAGATTTCAATAAATTAGATTGATTATCCTAACGAAAAAAATGTCTATTGACTGTAAATTTAAATCAAAAAGTGCAGGGATGTTAACTCGTCCAGTCGAGCAGACAAATCTTAAACTTGAAAGTCGATCATGATCATGTTAACTTCTTAAAGTTAATGTACAGCTTTGACGTACAGAGTTGACATGTGAACTCTACCCTAAGTCTACCCTTTCTTGTCATAACGTTGTATGACCCGCCGCGCAGAGTGCGCGGCTTCCCCTGTATCGTAAGAAACTCTACAGTGGAAAAACACATTGGGCATTGGGGGTCCGACCGTGGATACAACCATTACTAGTCAATAAATTCTACTGATAACTGATGATCATTACTACTTGAACTTAAGTTGATAAAGTCTCCTCAATCATTCGAGTGCCTGCACCAAGGAATTGCCGCTTATGTCGTATCACATCTCTCCCAGTGCTTTCGGTTTCCTGCCAACTCTCGGACCTTATCAAATACAATGTCTGGATCTCCTGTGTCTATTAACTCTGGCGTCTTTCTAGGACACAGGTGCGCATTTCTTTCTTGGCCGCCCTCGTGATTCTTCGGCCGTGACAGTGTCGCAATCAAATAGATACTTTTGGTAGCCTGGTGTCAGGCATTCTAGAAACATTTCACAAATCAACCAGCGAAGACGTTGGGCATAATCGGGGCCCTCTATACACAGAGACAATTGTGCAAAGAAACTGCTGCTACTGCTGCTCACTCTGTTGCTCACTGCGGCTCACTGCTGCTCACTGCTGCCACTGCTGCTCACGCTGCTCACTTGCTGCTCACTGCTGCTCACTGCTGCTCACGCTGCTCACTGCGCTCACTGCTGCTCACTGCTGCTCACTGCTTCTCACTGCTGCTCAACTTGCTGCTCACTGCTGCTCACTGTGGCTCACTGCCTGCTCACTTGCTGCTCACTGCTCAACTGTTGCTAACTGTTGCTCCACTGCTGCAAAATTTATTTAAAAACAATAGAGGGGTGCGAGAAGCAGCACAGGTGACATAGAACCATAATTAGCCGTTGCAGTTATATCAAGAGTGCTGGCAAGCACGAGCGTTGTCTTTATGGGGGTATACTATTATCCCCCCCGTTTACTATTAGAACCCCCTTTACTAAAATACCCCCCCTTTAACTATTATCCCCTTTACTATTATACCCCCTTTGGGTTATAAAAGTAAAGGGGGTATCATAGTAAAGCGTGCCTCCGGCCGAGTTTTTTCAGGCATTATACTTTATTTGTAGTTCAAAACATCTAATTGATGTCAAAGATACAGGAAATAGAAATAGTTATGTGGTAATTTTTAAGACATTTTTGCATAAAATACTGCCAGCACTGTATACGAAATTCGGTAAAAAACCCAAAATCGCCATATTCAGGTATTAAAAAAACCATGTTAAAATTTGAGTTAGAGATCTGAAACTTTGCAGGGTGTCTAACGTTGACCAAATCGACTGCAAAACAGTTTCAAGTTTCAGGGCATCGGGAAAATATTTTCTAGAAACCCGCTGTTGTACGACAGATTGTCGTGGACATATACTACAGATATACAGATGTTGACCAAAACCCATAATCATGGGTAGAGGTACCGCATGCCATTGTCTCTCTTTTCCAAACAAAAGGAAATGATATTAATTTGAGGACCTCCGCTAATGCCAAATTATACCGATATGAAATCGGTCGCTCGCTTTTTCCATTCGATCACGGCTTACAATTTTAATACTATAATACCTCCGCCACTGAGTGCTGCGCGCTATAATTTTCCCGACCAAGCTTGCTGGAGGGGAATTGCGGGCACAAAGTTGCGGAGGTATTATATTTTATAATACGTTCCGGTTCCGATTGCAGAAGGGGTGTAATCCGATACGTGGCGCATCATACACTATAGTGTCTAATATATAGAACGCCAGTGTTATTTGTTTTGAAACTTGCCGCCAGACCAGTCTGAGTCTGGGCGATAAAAACCTCCAGCTTCTCTTGCGGGAAAAATGAGCAAATTATCAGCCCTTCGGTGTCCCCGAGTTTAGTGGATATAATTCCCGAAGGTATTATAATATAAAGCTTTATTGAATTGGAAAAGCGAGCGACCGATTTCTTTCTCGGATCAATTTGCATTTTCGGACGGTTTATTCAAATTAATATCATTTCCGTTTGTTTGGACAAGAGAGACACTGGCAGCGGTACACCTCTACCCATGATTATGGTTTTTTGGTCAAATATCATCTCTTTTGATTATAATGTCAGGATAATTTACAAAGCCGAAATGTAACACATCATAACTTCATTAATATTATATTATTAATTAGAAGGAAATTTTCACATCGATTTCGAATTTTACCTGACTGAAAGACACTTTTTACTCATTCAAGTTGGCATTAAATTCATAAATAATTGCCATTTAAATATCGTGGGAAAGCAGAATTTTTCGAATCACGAATAGCAAAATTCTCTCTCTACCTTTCGCACGTCAAACTTTGAGCGGACGGTTGCGTGCGGCATACAATATTGAATCACCGTAAATTTTTTGCATAGCAGTAATTTTTATATAGTTTAAATAAGCATAGCAAAGTTTCAGAAGATTTCATATAGAACTTGGATCCACAACGGGACCTTTCCAAAGTTGAAAAAAAGTGAAAACAGCAATTTTCAGTAATTTTAGAGCAATTTTCTATCAAATGGGCGTGTCCCGACGTGTGCACACTTTTTGAATTTCAACTTAAACAGCCTATAACACAATTTAGACCTTTAGAAAGCAAAATTGAGCTCCAACAACCCAAGGGATGGCCCAGAAACCAGAGAATACAATTCACAACTTTTTGTGTTTTTATAAAATTATTCTTCAAAAAGCACGTAATACTTCAAATACGGAAATAGCTTTATGAATGAGCAAAGTAAAAAACTTTTTCCGGTAGATTTTCAAATGCTTGAACAATTATCTAAGATGAAAATGTCCCAGATTTTTGAATAAATTAACTGCTTAATGGTTAAAATCGATTGAAAAGTTGTTACTTTGTCCAAAAATCAAGTTTTATAAAAACTTAATTTGATGACCGTCATCAAGGTGATGATGATGAAGATAAATTATTTTTTGATATAAAATGTACACTAAAAGTATAAACAAATTCTTCAAAACCTGTGGTTTCGAAATGACGTATCTTTTATTACTTTTGAATCTACGGACACTTAAATGTAGGCGAAATTTGACTGCAAAGTGACTGCAGAAAGCGTCTATACTATACTTCAACGACAATCTGTTGTAAAACAGGGGTCCCGAAAACCCACTTCCCGATACTCCTAAACATGAAATTTTTTTTACAGTCGATTTTGGACAGGTCTAGACGCCCTGCAACGTTCAGATCCTCTTACTCAATTTTAACATGGTTTTTAGGCCAACCTGAATAGGCGATTTTGGGTTTTTACCTAATTTCTAAAAAACATGCTGGCGCGTATTTTGCGCAAATGTTCTTAAAAACCTCCACATAACTCATTCTTATTCCCTGTCATCTTAACTTTGAATAGAATGTTTTGAACTTAAATATAGTACCTGCTGAACTACTTTCGATGAGTCATAATTGCCTGGAAAACAATACAGGGGATATAATAGTAATAGGGGTAATAGTATTGTGAATATAAGTGCGGACGGTAATGCTTGCCCGCATTGAGATATATTATAATCATGGATAGACGCTTTGCCCAGTCCAATTATAGGCTTATATTCAGGGTCTGTAAGATTCAGAAGCTTGTAACAAGAGTCACAGCATTCTCTTATTGAGCTATTTTGTGGTGGGATAGCGGACCAACACCTTCTAGTTTATTGAGCTATTTTGTGGTGGGATAGCGGACCAACACCTTCTAGTTTATTGAGCTATTTTGTGGTGGGATAGCGGACCAACACCTTCTAGTTTATTGAGCTATTTTGTAGTGGGATAGCGGACCAACACCTTCTAGTTTATTGAGCTATTTGGTCTGAGCCATTTCTGTGGAGGTTCATTATATTAGTTCTGTAAATTGTATTTTAACCCTTTCGTTGTAAGGAAACCATGTAATAACTTAATGACTTTCTCATATACTCTAATATAATACTCTACTTTCTCCTTCAATAATTAAATATATTTCACATTTAAACGCTCTTTCGTGTTGGCGTGCCAGCAAAATAAAAAAGGTTGAGTACAATAAATTAGATGTAAGAAATCTCAGTTTAAATTCAGTGCTTCGAAGCCCTTTAATTTCTATCTCATCTTTATCATTAATTTATTGTTTATATTATTGGTATTTCTTCTTAATGTATTTTATTATGATCTGTAATCAGCGACTGCACGTGCAAATTGGTCGAGAAATAGGTAGTTGCACAGTAAGGGTGTTGCAACGCGCATGTGCAGAGATTATTGGAGCAATATTATGATAATATGTTTTGTGGCGTTGTCGACATTTTAATCTGCTCTATTTTCTAAATAGCATATTAATGATCTCTTCTGTTATGATTACGTTGTGTGGAGTGTGTTACATATTGTTGCATGACTTGAAATTTGCGACCTGGAATATATTAGAATCTTTGTATCGTAAACGCCAGATATTAATTGTGATATTAATTTTATGCAGATTGCAGAATCATAGAAGTTATTAATTTTGGGACGAACTTGAGATTTATAATGGCTTTCATTATCTTAAGATTTGTTAACTACAGTGAAGGAGACGGTTTGTCGGTATTTATTGAAATGCTGACAGCTCCTGAGCTCCAGCGTTCCGTCTATATACTCTAGTAGCAGAGTGTAGTGTCCACTAGAGTAATATTGGTACCAGCCTTGTCTGTTATAACACTTCTTTAGTAAAGGCTTGAGAAATAGAGTGATAATAATCTTTAAAGTTAGGAATGTTGCTGTTTGGTTGTCAAGTGTTGGTAGAGCGAACCGATTTAACAGATTGTTGAGCTACTTCGTTGGTTCTGACTTCTGAGCTACCTTAAGAATAGTCGTTGTATCAAAATATTAGTAGATTCAGCAATCAGTATACTGTATTCGTTAGGTTTACTTATGACTGCAATCAGTATACTGTATTCGTTAGGTTTACTTATGACTGCAATCAGTATACTGTATTCGTTAGGTTTACTTATGACTGCAATCAGTATACTGTATTCGTTAGGTTTACTTATGACTGCAATCAGTATACTGTATTCGTTAGGTTTACTTATGACTGCAATCAGTATACTGTATTCGTTAGGTTTACTTATGACTGCAATCAGTATACTGTATTCGTTAGGTTTACTTATGACTGCAATCAGTATACTGTATTCGTTAGGTTTACTTATGACTGCAATCAGTATACTGTATTCGTTAGGTTTACTTATGACTGCAATCAGTATACTGTTATGTATTTGTCGTTAGGTTTACTTATGACTGCAATCAGTATACTGTATTCGTTAGGTTTACTTATGACTGCAATCAGTATACTGTATTCGTTAGGTTTACTTATGACTGCAATCAGTATACTGTATTCGTTAGGTTTACTTATGCCTGCAATCAGTATACTGTATTCGTTAGGTTTACTTATGCCTGCAATCAGTATACTGTATTCGTTAGGTTTACTTATGCCTGGCAAGGAACACCAGCGAGAAAGGGTTCTTAAAGCAATAATTAAGTCTTATTTTGATAATTACGGAGAACGGAGATATCTGCAGATATATGCACAATGGGATTAGTGACGTAGTGGGATTAATGCACAGTAATCTCACGAAGTCACTACCTCATATTCTAATACCATTAGTAATACTTCTGTAGAATCAATATCATAAACGTCATATCTATAATGCTATAATGGGATCAAGTCAAGATAATGACGACACTTTAAGATGAGTAATATATGTGAATTCTCGTGGGGAGGTGAGACACGTGACCATGATTCTGGAGTTTGATTGGTTAATAATGGATGCTGATTGGTTAATCACCTCCCCACCAGAATCCACATATAATATAGCTTTGACTTCCATTAAATTCATCAGACACAGGGACCTTGGACCATTGAAATGGTATTAATTACACTTACAGTCAAGGTGCCAATTTAACGTCTCCTAAATGGAGGCAGCTGGTCACTCTTCATGCACGGGTGCTATTACCGATTACGGGGGGGGGGGGGGGGGGGGGGGTATTACGTCTCTTGAGTTCTTAAGTGAAAATTGTGTTGGTTCGTGTTAATGAACTAAGTGTTGATTTATAGGGTTACACAATCCCTCGTGACCATTATTTTAAACCTTCTTCTTTTTTCCCAGCTCTTTTCAATCTCTTCTTCTCTAATTCATAAATAATAGTTTTTACCTCTTCCTCTAATTCATAAATAATGTTTTTACTATAAAACTTAATGGACAATAGTTAGACTCTCTTTGTCAAGCAGTTCAGACACTAATTGTTTTATTTCAATGCTACTTCGCTAACGATACGACTAGCTTTTTGGGCATATCTTAATTGTAGGAATTATTATGTACTTAGATATTCACCGGTATCGTGGCGCCTTATTGTTACTAAAATTAATATTTTAGGAGAAGGTAGGATCTGTGGTTTTTCCAAATGTTTAGTTTAGCATTTTCGTATTCATCTACTTGCAGGGTACCTGTATTCATCTACTTGCAGGGTACCTGTATTCATCTACTTGCAGGGTAACTGTATCATGAAGTAATGTCTTAATAAACCCTGAGTGTAAGAACAATCGTTTTGAAGTACCTGAGTTAAACTGAAAGCCACTAACATGTCTACGTATCTCATGGAGTTTTGTCAATTTATATCGTTTAGTTCCAAATTTCTCTAACATTGTGAATTGTGAAATGTTGACATGATTGTGAATTGCTTTCTTTTTTTGTCCCATGAGCATTGAGCAATAGCTGTTGCAGTACAGGCACTTAGCCAGGGGGAGGGGGCTGTTACAGTACAGGCACGTAGCCAGGGGGAGGGGGCTGTTGCAGTACAGGCACGTAGCCAGGGGGAGGGGGCTGTTACAGTACAGGCACGTAGCCAGGGGGAGGGGGCTGTTGCAGTACCTCCCTAATTTGGCTCGGTCACTTCGCAAATGTTAAAATATCAGTTTTGCCATTAGACTTTAATCGAACTCAATTTCTTGATTGAAAATACTCAAGGGTCGACCGAGGGCAGGATTTGCGAGGACAACCGAAGTTTCATTTTGTTGGCCGAGGCCGAGGAAAAATCGCTATTCCTCGGTAAAACCGAGGCCGAGGACTCGGTCGACCCTTGCAACTGGGACAATTTCGCCGAGGCCGAGGAATAGCAACTTAATTTTTACCGAGGCCGAGGCAAAATCGAGGAATTGTCCTCCTGACCGAGGCCGAGGCCGAGGAAAAATCGCTATTCCACGGTAAAACCGAGGCCGAGGCCGAGGACTCGGTCGACCCTTGAAAATACTTAACTTAATTTTCCTGTCAAAAATACAATAATCGTGCACGGCTATTGCCAGTTTCTCTATATTTTTAGACTCTTTTAATTGTGTCAGTTTTATTTTTAACTGTGTCAGTCTCTATTTTTCAAAGTTTTTTAATTGTTTTATTCGTTGGGTAAACTAGGTGTTAAATTCCTAGAGCTTAGTAGTAATGAGTTGTAAAGTTGCAAACAAGGAATTTGATGAAAATATTGTCCGTGTGCCAAAAAAAATTATAGTAAATATCTGCAGCTAACTCTATTAATACTCGAATTGTTGTAAATTTAGTGATCGTTAGGTTTCTTTATTGGTGTTATAATAATATGCAAGACGTTGTTTTACCTTTGTTAAAACTTAACATTGTTTAGTAAAATAAGCGTAGCCAAGCGTGCTGTTATTCTCATCTGAATGATTGGTGAAATCTTGTATCTTAAAGTCTTCATTATTTCGAAAACTGTTGCATCCTGTCTTTCGTTCTTTTGTTATCGCTTAGCGTTCTCGGTTTAACATTTAGACTTGATTTGTTCAGTCGTGGAAGGGACTTAAATTGTGCCTGCTTTGCCATAACGTCTTTATTAGGGGGGGGGGGGAACATGTCACCCCCCCCCCCCCCCCCCCCCTAATAGCATACCCATCCCACTATAGGAATGTGAAGACACTAACAGTAACTTCAATGAGGATGAGACAGGAGGTTGTTGTGCAGGATGAAAGTTACCTTTGTCCTGCACAACCACCAAGGGAACCTCGAGTCATGAAGGCTCATATTATATATATAATATATTGTCTAAATACGATTTGAACTCTTGATAGTTGAGGGACGAGGTATAGATTATTGAAAACCCCCCCGGCCCTAAAAACCCCCCCCCGGCCCTTAAAACGTAGGGCCTGTCGTGATATCATGGATCGCTTAGGTTCCACCAGGATCTGGTAGTCCTCATAATTCTGCGGCCTCTATGTATCGTCATCTCGTACAACTCTTTAAGAATCTTAGGGATTTGGCATGTGAAAATTTGCAGCCTTCCAGACATTGATTGAGTTAACGAGGTGTCGTACGTCACCTCAAGATCGGGTGACAGGGGGCTGACCAGGCCAGAACCCAATTCAAATTGATTGGGTCTGAGGTCACGTGATTATGAGCCTGAGGTCACGTGACTATGACGTCACCAGACCTTCCTCTCCGTTTCCCGCTCATTGGACCAGGTGAGCTTGCATGCATGTGAATGTGGGTGTAAGTATAGCTGTACTGTAGTTTATACCTAATTAAACCCCTATAGAAACCGAAAATTTATTTACCTAGAAATTTACCAAAATATCGTCATTGTTTTAAATTTATTTTGATGAACATTCCTGACCTAAAATCGCACGAGAAATCGATTAAACTTGGTTTCAGAACTCAACATTGCTTCCTTATGCCTAAAAATCCATGTTTTATCGATACAATCAACATCTCGATCATATTAATTAATTAGTAACAGGTAACAAATACGCAAAAACAATTTCATCACATCTACATTGTATTCTTAACGGGTCGATTTCCAATAACCATTAACCAATAATCGTTGTGATGATACGTCATGTGTTCCTGATCATCATCAGCAATGTCAAGACAGGAGCGGCGGTTGCTTTAAATCAATGGTTTATGTTCGACCACTGTTGACGGAAAATTCGGGAATTGAAAATGTTTACTAATATAACACGAGAAAATCGGGACAGGAATATATTCAAGGCACAGCACCATGAAAATGACCAATGTTCAAAGTGAGACGTGAGTTGGGCGACTGACATGGTGGAAACACTTAGAATGATGCCGTTGCAATCGTCTTATCAGTTATATGTATAAAAACCTTGTGTTATGTGGCAGTTGTATTGCAATTTTTGCAATTTCAGTTGGGCAGCTTTTTTTAAGTGTCTGTTATTTCAATTTTCGTAAACGTACTACCTGGCAATGTTATGAACTAAAAGGGTGACCATTTTTGGTTATTACTAGCACTTTGCAAATCCAGCAGATTTACTTTTGTAAAATATTTTGTTAACGATTTCTAATAAAATTCAAGTTGCACTGCTGGTGTGGCTAAATGTTAAAAGTGAGTCCCCTTGCTACGTGGTCTGACGAGAGCCGCTATCATATCATACATAAGAATGCCTCTCAAAACAGAGTTTGTTAACAACAACCAAGCTGTTGAGAGGCAAGTGGCGCTTATGTCAACCTGTGGTAAGAAGGTGGTAGGGAGGATAGGAAGTCTGGGCAACAAATTGCTGTCGCAGAGCACAGACAGCAAACGAAAAAGCAGAAGAAGTGAAGGTACAATAAATCAGATATACTGTATTTTCTAAGTGGCTCACAAGTAGGAGCTCAACCATTATTTCTTGTATTGTCACAAAAACGTCTGTAGCTTAACTTAATTTCAGATCACATCATTATAATGGATTATAAATAATGCTAAACATTAGCCATATTAGGTGAAGAGTATTATGTAGGCTTTTAACAACCATATAATGCTTTATATCCCACACCCAAGTAACAGAAATGCAATTGATTTTAACCTGTCGACAATATTTCAGAAAAGATTCCCGCAAGCAAGCATTTTCCTTCGTTCTGCTCTGATCTCTACTCTGTTACTAACTGATGATGGACTTTGATACGATTCGTTGATATGATTTTTGACGTATTGTATATAGCTTACATTTAACCATATAATGGTTCAGACAAAAGGACAATTAAACTGGTGTTTTATTTTTAACGGGTGATACTCGTAAAATATTTGTTCCAAATATTACCTTCGACGAGTTTAGCTCGGCGCACGTCCTGGTAGGTTATATTTTATAAACCTACAATTTTGTTTAGTTAGTCTACCGCGTAACTATACTTGAACCCTTTAAGTAATAAGTTGAACTACAGGATCGAGATGTTGATTGTATCGATAAAACATGGATTTTTAGGCATAAGGAAGCATTGTTGAGTTCTGAAACCAAGTTTAATCGATTTCTCGTGCGATTTTAGGTCAGGAATGTTCATCAAAATAAATTTAAAACAATGACGATATTTTGGTAAATTTCTAGCTTTCTGCCAGAAAATAAATTTTCGGTTTCTATAGGGGTTTAATTAGGTATAAACTACAGTACAGCTATACTTACACCCACATTCACATGCATGCAAGCTCACCTGGTCCAATGAGCGGGAAACGGAGAAGAAGGTCTGGTGACGTCATAGTCACGTGACCTCAGGCTCATAATCACGTGACCTCAGACCCAATCAATTGGGTTCTGGCCTGGTCAGCCCCCTGTCACCCGATCTTGAGGTGACGTACGACACCTCGTTAACTCAATCAATGTCTGGAAGGCTGCAAATTTTCACATGCCAAATCCCTAAGATTCTTAAAGAGTTGTACGAGATGACGATACATAGAGGCCGCAGAATTATGAGGACTACCAGATCCTGGTGGAACCTAAGCGATCCATGATATCACGACAGGCCCTACTTAAAACGTGATATCCTTACGTATCAAGGCTTATAACTTGCACACATAGCTCTAGTACTCATGAATAAAGGCTGCTTTCTCTCTTCAGTTGCTCAGCGGTTTTGGGGACTGGTAGATCAGTCTAAATGCTAAATTCTTCGCCTCGCTAAGAGAATAGCTAAGGGAATAGAATTGCAATCTGAGGTGCTGACTAGAATAAATGAATAAATTGTTTTTTCTTAGGGACTAGGGAGGCGTTCTTAAAAGTTATGCTCTTTACTAGGCTGATATACGCACTTAAAACTCAGAGTTGTATTTCAGAAGGTTCAGGAGTCTCACAAGTAACACTGCCTGTTTTACAACACTACCAGTAGTGACGATAATATATTCTGTGGGATCTGGTGGGGAGCATACTATTTGACACGTAACAGTAATTCTTGAGTTTTATTGGTTAATCACTATCACATCCCTTAACATATTTATATTATCACATAGTTCTAATGCTCTAATGCATCCCTTAACATACCACTATATGTTACATGGTAGGTGAAAGAGGACTTCTATTGTTATCACTATCAGGTACTACTAGTTATTAGTTACTACTCTTACCGAGCATAAGGAAGCTAATTAGCTAATTTCAGGTGGCCTTTTGTTCATCATTTCCAACAGTTTGGGGTGTTACAGAGAGAGAGAGAGAGAGAGAGAAAGAGAGAGAGAATCTAATGAGACCTCGTACGGGGAATGCAGGGGTACTGTTCAACTTCTTTAGTAGGTTTCCTGCGTGTCATATCCCTGTAGAGGATGAACTCAAAGATATGTTTGACTTTTGGAAATATTTAGCCATTTGATCGTATAATTACTGCACCACAGACTGGTTAATGTTTAAATAATTGGTAATGAGTTACTTTGAGAGTATAAGTAATGCTGTAATGGTGGTCCCCAGACCTTTCAGAGTTTCCAATTAGTTCATTCGTGTCTACAAACCCTACTAAAGTACTAAGTTTGTATTGATATTTAAGTAATTTGTGTTTATTTTATTGTTTAAATTTATAAATGCATATATTGCCCCTTAGATACTACTTACTACTTAGTAATTTGAAGTATGTCACTAGTAATTAATTAAATAACTAATAATATATTTACAATCCATTAAATAACTCACCATACCTCCAAGTTGCTCATTATTATTATTTAACTTGACATGTTACGTTATATTGAGTTAAGTTATATTAAGTTATATTTGAACATCGAGAAAATATATATTATATTATATATATCCACGCAGCCTAGCGGGCGGAAATTTATATCGCCCGCGCCAGCGCGGCGATATAATATATGTCCTCGAGGGCGCACAGCCCGAGGACGACATATCCCCGTATAGCCCGGAGTGCTATACGGAATTCCGCCCGCGAGGGGAGTAGGTTATGTTTTATATCCACCAGCGGGCGTGTTACAGTTTCCAACAATCATAGAAAATAGAAGTAACAGATTTCGAACTCAAGTTGCAAATTTACGAGAAAATCATGCTTTTGCCTTTGGTTTAAGATGCAGAACAGGGCAAAATTACTGATTATAGAACACAATAGAAGAATAGAGAACCGATGTACCATGTCTTATTCTCCACAGTCAGTAGTAGTAGTCAGTGTGTATACACTATACACTAGTAGTATAGTACACTATACCTACTCTACTTTTTAGATCTGCACATGGTTTAAACATGATGACACGGGCTGACACGGTGTAGTTGTTAGTCTTTCTAAACATTAGATAATAATATGTGCATTATTGTTACTACCACATTACTAATACCATCTCTGTTGAGATTTGTACGTGAGTATTAGTTTCCATTGTTTGATCTTTTTATTGACCAACAGAGTGTCCCCAGAAAGTCTTATCATATACAAATAGATTTGTTATTTCGTATTTAGGTGAGGATTGTTACATGCCTCTGTTAGAGACGCATAATATAATTAAACGCTTATAATTATCATGGTAACCATGACGAATTAAATGCTAATTAAGTAGCTGTGCATCACTAGCGTGTGAACTGTGATATATGGATAGATCTAGATCTTTAATATAGGGATAGAGGGTAACTATAGCGTGTAGTCTAGACAATATAACCTTGATAGCTTGG
This sequence comes from Bolinopsis microptera, assembly GCF_026151205.1. Classification (NCBI taxonomy): domain Eukaryota; kingdom Metazoa; phylum Ctenophora; class Tentaculata; order Lobata; family Bolinopsidae; genus Bolinopsis; species Bolinopsis microptera. The sequence continues at coordinate 17,772,184 of NC_087079.1, forward strand.
TAATTTAGTTAGTAGTTATTTTGCAGCTAGTTCCTTATGCTTATATTATATCTTTAATATTCCTTATTATATCAGATCTTTAATATTCCTTATTATATCAGATCTTTGATATTCCTTATATTATATCCTTGATAATCGTATATAATACGTGCTAAACAATAGTAGCCAGTATTTAGTGGTTACTTGTAGAGAGGATGTGTGAACTTTTGTGACGCATAACGGATACCCCCTATCCGCAGAAATACTTTTAAAGGGTCGACGATAATTACGTTAGTCATAATGAAGTAATGACGCACGTGCAAACACACTAACTTGATAAGGGTTAGGCGTGTTCATTGTTGAAAGTAATTTGATTGATTGCGTTGCAATATAAAAGGCGCGTGGCTGATGAACACTCTAATCAAGATAGCGGTCACATACTTTTTGTGTGAAGATACGAGAAGGAGGAGATATTGCAGAAGATTACATAGATTTACTGTCTGTAGTTCTGCATATCCAATCAATAAACAGCACTGGCCATTTACATGTTTTTGTATTGTTATCAATCTGAGTGCTTATTATCAAAGAGTTTTCTGATTGAGATGTTGTTTCTTTCCGCTCTAATTTTATTTGATTTTATGGTTTATATAATATTTATTTACTTCTTCGAGTGTTTCAACTCTATCTGGTCTATGAAACCTCCACTTTCCGAGATTGCAGCAATATTTGTAACTATTATATCAATACGTTAAATAATGAGATAATTATAATTTTATAATAATACTAGGAAGCCCGTGGTAACAGGGATGAATCTAGTAGTTTTCTATTTCTTTGGCAGTCAATTTTTATCGCGTCAAAAAATATCCGTCACAACCAAAGATACAGCCGATTTAAACTAAACACAGCGTAATATCAACAAAACCGATCAAAATGACGTTAAAACAATCATTGCACGTGCACGTGCGTGTAACAATCCTCGTTACCATGGTTACTTTGTAACTACCTATTTCTCATCTGATTTGCACGTGGGCGGTCGTACAGACAAAAATAATTCTTTGAATTATAGTAGAGACTAGAAAGCCCGTGATCACAGGGATAGGAGGGAGATAATATTAATATTATTTTTTATCGCATCAAAAAATATCTGTCACAACCGAAGATACAGCCAATTAAAATGTAGCTCGAACTGAACACGACGTAATTACCACAAAACCGATCAAAATGTCGCTCGCAAATTTATTTAACGTGCACGTGCGCGTTCCAACACCGTTACCATGTAACTTCCTATTTCTCATCTAATTTGCACGTGGGCGGTCGTACATACAAAAAGAATCTTTCGAATTATATTAGAGATGAGTCTAATATCACGTGTTAATATCACGTGTTAATATCATATATAATATTAACCACGTGTACCGTTTATGACCGAGATTTTAAGAGCCACTCCGCCCGCCTATCCCGCCTGTCCCTTTAAAGCTCCCACTAAACTGCGCCGGGCTCGGCTTCTTTATATTTTAGACTAAATATTATAATATAATGTAAACTTTGTAAAGCTATAAAGACTGTTTGCAATTGCAGTCACGTGACCATGAAACCGTTATGTAATTTAGGGAATAGCATACCTTCTTAAACCGTCTTGTTATAGTGTATGTTATAATATAAGTGTATATATAATATAGTGTATGTTTTTGACGGCCCCAACGTTAATGTGGCTCTTGCTATGTGTTGGTTCAGCCGAATTAATTATTATGTAATCAAGTTTATTTTTCTCGTTAGTTGTCATCCGGCCAAACATTAAGCAACTTATATTGCAGTACCATTTATCATTAAGTTTATCAAAATATGTCATTGTAATTTTGAATGGCTGAAATGTAACGCTTGATTTATATATATATAATGATTATAAAATAGTGTAGTGTCATACCTTCGTCACCAGATATAGTGGATATAAGCAATAATATAATGTTAGGAATCCATTGTAAAATATAAGTTTTACTTTAATGCTAATAGAGGGGGGGGGGTACCTACTAATAAAGCTGCTCCGCTCATTGGATGTTTAAGGAATTGAGCCACGATATAGCCATTGAGTCTGATGCTTCGATTTTAACACTGGATTCTAACACTTGCTGAGTGTTGAGTTGTACAAATAAGAGACGATAACTTAATAAACGTATATAACTTATATAACTTAATAAACGTAATGAAATAGTGACCATCATTATGATTATGGTCTGAATCGGGCGATGGGCATGATAATCTGTTCGTTTGGATGTGAGCCGGTTGTCTTCAATAATTAATTTCCATCTTAATAATAAACGATACTCCCTGTCTTTACTCCATTAGTTCTAGTGCTGCGTTCTGATTGGTCAGTTTTTTCTGATTCATATCGGCAGTTCTCACACTACTTTCCTCATTACGTTGAAGTTGTCAGAATAGATTGATTTATATGAACGATACTGACATTTAAACGTGTAAGCCGCTCTGATTGGTTAATATTATTGGCGATGGCTGAATTATTATCGTCTCTCTAACAGCCTGTGTTCATTATACGTACTGCTTTTATTAAAATTCCGTTGTAGTAGCTCTATTCTCCTTACTTGTAAACTGATCCTGGATCCATTCTGATAACTGCAATTATTTCCGCCCTAACTTGCTTTCAATCAATAATTTATCTCCTTTTAATTTAATCCTTTCTCAGTAATGTGACCTTTAATCATCAAGGCACCATTAAAGAGTAACCACCAGTTATTACATTTGATATGACCCTAACTAATGACCAATCTCAACTGAGTGCTACTTCTCCCCCCCCCCCCATCTTAAAATTTATTCCGCTTTTAGTTTTATTCCCACTCTCGATTCCTTGCTAGCAGTCCGGTTAATTTAGTACCTTTAGTGGGTCTCATTTAATCATTAGCTCTAATTAAAGAACCTCTCACCCTCTCAGATTTTCACCGCTCCGTTCATTTGTATAGCTTTATTATTTTTATCTTTTTACTACACTTACTAACACGTGCACATTACAAAGGAGCAATAGTTTGCGGAGGCATTCTAGAACGGTATATATTTTAGCTTTCAGTTTCTGTTTCATTATCTTAAAATTTATTCCGCTTTTAGTTTTATTCCCACTCTCGATTCCTTGCTAGCAGTCCGGTTAATTTAGTACCTTTAGTGGGTCTCATTTAATCATTAGCTCTAATTAAAGAACCTCTCACCCTCTCAGATTTTCACCGCTCCGTTCATTTGTATAGCTTTATTATTTTTATCTTTTTACTACACTTACTAACACGTGCACATTACAAAGGAGCAATAGTTTGCGGAGGCATTCTAGAACGGTATATATTTTAGCTTTCAGTTTCTGTTTCATTATCTTAAAATTTATTCCGCTTTTAGTTTTATTCCCACTCTCGATTCCTTGCTAGCAGTCCGGTTAATTTAGTACCTTTAGTGGGTCTCATTTAATCATTAGCTCTAATTAAAGAACCTCTCACCCTCTCAGATTTTCACCGCTCCGTTCATTTGTATAGCTTTATTATTTTTATCTTTTTACTACACTTACTAACACGTGCACATTACAAAGGAGCAATAGTTTGCGGAGGCATTCTAGAACGGTATATATTTTAGCTTTCAGTTTCTGTTTCATTATCTTAAAATTTATTCCGCTTTTAGTTTTATTCCCACTCTCGAATCCTTGCTAGCAGTCCGGTTAATTTAGTACCTTTAGTGGGTCTCATTTAATCATTAGCTCTAATTAAAGAACCTCTCACCCTCTCAGATTTTCACCGCTCCGTTCATTTGTATAGCTTTATTATTTTTATCTTTTTACTACACTTACTAACACGTGCACATTACAAAGGAGCAATAGTTTGCGGAGGCATTCTAGAACGGTATATATTTTAGCTTTCAGTTTCTGTTTCATTATCTTAAAATTTATTCCGCTTTTAGTTTTATTCCCACTCTCGATTCCTTGCTAGCAGTCCGGTTAATTTAGTACCTTTAGTGGGTCTCATTTAATCATTAGCTCTAATTAAAGAACCTCTCACCCTCTCAGATTTTCACCGCTCCGTTCATTTGTATAGCTTTATTATTTTTATCTTTTTACTACACTTACTAACACGTGCACATTACAAAGGAGCAATAGTTTGCGGAGGCATTCTAGAACGGTATATATTTTAGCTTTCAGTTTCTGTTTCATTATCTTAAAATTTATTCCGCTTTTAGTTTTATTCCCACTCTCGATTCCTTGCTAGCAGTCCGGTTAATTTAGTACCTTTAGTGGGTCTCATTTAATCATTAGCTCTAATTAAAGAACCTCTCACCCTCTCACAAAACTCCGTTTGGAGATATTCCTTATTACGCTCTAAGTTATTAATTTTCCTTGTGTTTGAATCCTTTCACTTTTTAACTGTTTTTAGTCTTTGTTATTTTCGGCCGATTTCTGCACTTTTACACTGGGTCATCATTCATAATTTCTGGGATTGAGACGACTTATATGAGCATTTAAGGAAGAGTTTGCTTGTCTGACTTACTTCATTAGACACTTCTGGTCAAGAACTGAACAAGAACCACATTCGAAGACTGGAACATCTGAATGACTCTGCAACCCAGGAATCAACTACTCAGTTATTATCGCTCAATAATCGGTTTGGTATCGACGTTACATACTTTATTATTATTTTTTTTTTAAAAGCTGATTTTAGAAACCAGGGAATTAAAGTTACTGTCCCAAGGCTAACATTATATCGCTGATTTTATTTATATATATATCACTTTTTTTGTTCTTTCTTTTCCTTCAAAACATTCCAGTACATTGTGCAGAAAGTTGGAGATGAAGCCGTAGTACGTACATGTAGCATTGCACTGGATTGAACTTGCAGAGTGTGGTTTTTTCCAGTCTGCGCCGTGTGCTTATACAAATATACGCGGCGCAGATAGACTGGAGGAGATTGCACTGTGTAGGCTCTGGTGTAATGTGATATGTATGTACTACGGCTTTACAAATTTTGGAAGCATGTAGGGATATATTTCTGATACCAATCGTATATATACTAAAAATACTCTAGCACAATTGTAACTGCAGTTTTACAGAACTCTAAATGCTTAATGAACACTCTTGCAGGTACCACCCGTATTCACACTCAGACCTGAGTTTAGTCATTTTCCAATACGAGATTGGGGACGGGTTCTATAAACAAACAAACAAACAAACAACTAATGACCAATCTCAACTGAGTGCTCCTTCCCCCCCCTCCCACTTATGCTATTACTCTAATAGTACCTACTAAGTCGAGATAGTACTAACTACATGGTACTTAATTCCTAGTCTCGCCTGCAGCTAGTCACTTAGGACACCGTTAATAGAACGTATTAATATTACTCTTAGTCTAGTACTCCTAGATAATATGTCAGCTATCTGTCCCAGGACTTCCTCTAAAGTTGACTTATATTTATTAGTCTCGCCTGTAATACCTGCATCAGCCACTAGGTAATTAGGTATGTGTTTCCTGTGAACACTCTGAATATGACTGTAATAATTGGACTGTCAAGTACCGGAGTCCGTACTTCAATATAACAATACTACCTTGTGTGGATATTCAATACTAGTGTAACCCGCGCATACGGCCGGGACTTCACTATTGCAGTTGAAATGCAAAAGTATAAACCCGTTTACCCGCCTATTATATTCGAAAACACGCATTACATTTTCGTAGTTAAAACGGTGCGAAAGTGTGAACTCGCTCATTCCAAACATATTATTATATAACTTTATTCAAATCAAAAATAGAACATAAATGAACATCTTAAAGATCTGATAAGTAGCCAGAAAAAAAGAAAAACTGATACACAAGCTATAACAACTTCTTCCATTCCGCTCTATCAGAGGCTAAAAGTCTTAAATTGTACAAATCGTCTGTATTTACAAATGGAATGTTCCTGCTACCTAAATCAAATTTAATAGTCTTAAGCAAGTTCGACTGGTGTCTACCTACTCTACCCTTTTTAGTACTCTGACTCTCTACTGCAAAGTGTAATGCAAGCTGTGCAGGTGAGTTGTTATCACTGCGAAGGACATGTCCGAGCATCCTCCATCGTGCACATGCAACACGCTCACTGAGTGGAACCACTTCACATCTCTTGTAAAGGGTGTCGTTTTTGATTATATTAGGGTAAGTCATTCTGATGATTTGCCTCAGATGCTTTCTGTGGCAAATATCCAGTTTACTCAGTAGCTGCTTTGAAGCTGCCCAGCAGCTACAATTATACATTAAGACGGAGACCACCTGGGCTTCGTAGATCTTAAGTCTGGTCTTAAGAGGTATGCGTTTACCTTGTTCCCAAACTTTCTTGTAGGTTTGGAAAGCAAGGTTTGCCAGAATACATCGTCTTTTTATGTCCTCGTTGCTGCACAATTTGGAACCAAGTGAGATAGATGATCTCCAGGGCTCTCTTCCTCGAAGTGGCTCTCCTTTGTCATCAACTTCGTTCTTCTCGGCCAGATAGATATGTGTGAACTCTGTTTTTGATTCGTTGACAAAAAGATTCCACTCCTCCAATATCTCCTTGCATATTGGTAACATGGACTCCAAATTTTTTTTTTTTTTTTTTTTTTTTTTCATTCCAAACATACCACAATTTAATTCTGAGTGCTCCTCACATATCTAATAGTAATACTTGATAGGCAATTTGACCAAAACCCATAATCATGGGTAGAGTGGACCGCTGCCAGTGTGCATTGTCTATCTTTCCCAAACAAAAGGATATGATATTAATTTGATTGACCGTTCTCAAATGCAAAATGATACCGAGAATGAAATCGGTCGCTCGCTTTTCCCATTCATTTCTGCTTCCGGCCAACCGGTGACTCACTCTATGAGGGATCAGTTTCTCTTTTTATTATTTCTTCAGAACTATAAATGTGGATTGTGGTGGGAGGTGAGGTTTATTTGTTTACCTGAAAGTTAACACGTGATCAATCCATGCAATTATTATTATTATATATGGCATCCCGGGATAATTGTATGGATTGATCACGTGTTCACTTTCAAGTTTCATGACCTCAGTTCGAAGTCACATATACCGTCAAACGTCTAATTTAAACTTAAGTTAAATTTACAAAATAGTAGCTGATTGTTCAGTTACAAAGTAATTATTAAGTAATAAGTAACCTAGTTACAAAGTAATTAGTCGTGTTATGTTTAGTAGAGAAGGTACAGTGTTAAGCACTATAGAGTATCAGGGTGGCGTATTATGAAACATACTGCATGCTAGATACAGTACAATCACTGCGAGCTCACTGATTGGTCAGTTTAACCGTGTCTTACTTGTTGTAATGACTATTCCGTATTCTATGGAAAAAACAACAAACTCTTGGATTGTTTAATTATTTGATTCTTCAGTATTGTGCTTTGGTTTACTCAGTAGTATGTTACTGATAACACCTTGTTATAACTTATCTTGTGACTCTATTTGAGTAACTAGTGGCTCTAGTGACTTTATAATATTGAGATGATGAAAAACGATGAACCATATCATCATGGGATAATTTCAAGTTAACGGAAAATAACGCCACAAATAAATTGGACTCTTCTCAAAAAGTATCAATTTTATCGACTTAAAATTAACACATTTATAGCTAGTGCTAAGGTTGAGGGTATATTTTTAATTGCTTTTCCGTTTCACAATTTATTCAATTCGTAATGCTTCTACCAAGATTCCGTAATTTGACTGGTCCCAGTTGTACTGAGATTGCAAATGTTGTTCAGATAACTCTGAAGATTGAACTTTTGTAGTTTTACTTCTAGTAAGGGGTACTTCATAGATAGTACAAATTATTAAATACAGCTAGGAGCTAATTAGTCGTGTAGCGGGGTCCCCCCCCCCCACCCCCCCCCCCTCGCATGTAGTAATAGTAAAGAGTAAGTAACGTGCACATCCCTATCTGTTTTGTTATTGTTGTATTTTACACTGGGTAGATGTTTGTATAAATCATTCGTACGTGACCTTGTAGAGCTACTGCAATTGTATAAATGTATCAGTTCTTTTCCTTTACCATATTATTACGATCACTTTTATTACACTTTTTTTACACGTGTATTTTACACGTGTATTTTACCCTGGTATTTTCAGTGATGACCTCTGAAGTTTCCCTAAATCTCACCTCCTCAATCCAGCTCCAAGTGGCTGCATCTTACACAGAATCAGTGTTTTACGCTATATTCCTGGCTGTTGGTAACCTTGTGGGTCTGTTTGGTAATGTGCTGGTAATAGCAGCAACTATCGGCCAACAAGCCAACCACTTCAAACTAGACCAGGGAACTATAATCCTGCTGCGTCACCTAGCTATATCTGATGTGTTGTTCACTCTGCTCTACCCGGTCCCTATAATGGTAGTGTATATAGCACGGAGCTGGGTGTTTGGAGCGGAGGTGTGCTATCTTATAGGACTTATTATAAGTCTCCCTGCTACTGCAAACATGAACTTTATACTGGTCATGTCACTCTATAGATACGTGAGGTGCAGGTTCCCTTTGAAAGTAACACAAATTACTCCTTTCATGGCTACAATAGGGTGTCTCATAATGTGGGCTCTGTCCTGTATCTTCCCTGTTTACACTCTGGCAGTGAAACTCAGGATTGTGTTCAACGTTAAACTTGCTTCCTGCAGCTTTACTTTCCCTAAATCCACTGGAAATGCTATCCTAATCTTCGGAACGACTGTTGTGCCGTTCCTAGTGATAGTTTCACTAAACGTGTTGTTGTGGTTGCACGTGCGCGCGTTTACTCGGCACTTATCTGCAAAGCTGGACAGCAAGTCGCGTCGTGAGATGACGGAGATGGAGAAGAAGCAGAGTAAGAGATTCAGAGCTTCTTACAGACAAGGTGTCATCACCACCACCTTTATCACCGCGCTCTTCGCTGTCACCTGGATGCCAACTGTGGTGAGGTTCGCGTACGCTGCATTTGTTGGAGAAGATGGGTTATACGACTGGGTGGAAAAAGTAAGGTATTTCTACTTCTTGGGGTCGTGGGGGAATCCTATAATATACGGTATGATAAACAAGGGGTTCCAGGACTACTTCAAGTCATTTGTTAACAGACTCTGCAGGGTTTACGTAGTGGACCCTTCCAATAACGTGGGTAAAGTTATGAGCGAGATACAAGTTAACATTAGAAAAGGAAGCAAACCGGTCAATGATGCGAGTAAGGTAGATGATGTTCGTATTGTGTGTAAATCTGTAATGAAAACTGCTGATGAGCGGGGAAGTGTGTCTCCTAATAAGCTGGATGTTTATGACAATAAAACATTCGATAATTCGTGTATTGAGTCGAAAAAAGTAGTTTTCAAGGGATGAGCCAATTTCTTTATCTGTAACTAACTTACTTTAGTAGTAACTAGTAGTAGTTTAGTAACTTACCGATAAATTATTTTTTCTTATTTATTTGATAGCCAATTATTTGCGCAACAGCTTATTCCAATTTCCACGAATTGCTATATATATATATTATATATATTTGTATATATATATATGTTGTAGCTGTACTCCTACACATTAAAAGTCGGTGTTGATTAGATCTTCGAAATAAGTCTTTGCATCATTTTATTAAACATCGTTATCTGAGATAAAATTGTTCTAAAAGCAACTGGAATATTCACAAATCTTTAAAATAACTTACAAACTAGGAAAGGAAAACAAGTCTTAGGAAGACGTACAAAACTATGTGACTTAAAACGGTACAAAACTAAAATATACTGGGTAATAATCAAACGAAAAGAATGGCTGCGTACATTTTATCTAATCTATTAAAGATTAGTTTCTCGGAAAAAGCTTGATTTCTCTGAATCAAGCAGTAAAAATATATAAATAGTAATGAATATAACACGTCTCTGATAGCAATATTGTAAACTAAATACGGGTTAATAGGCTGAGATCATGTCAAATAAAATAAACAAACTAAACACTAAGCTCCAGCGGATTTAAAAAGGATGTGGTTACTATCGAGGGTGTTCATACCCCCATAACGCTCAAGGGTTTTCAATTGGGTCTGGTAGAACCCCTCTCTAGCTTCCATGGCCTTTTCCCTATCTGCTTGACTTATTTCAGGTTTAAATTCAAGAGCGTCCACTATAATAACAGAAAGGTGCGTACTAAGTGAAGAGTTATATAAGGCTACTGAACTAAAATCTAAATCATGATCAATATCTAAAAAGTGATTTACTAACTTACAACTTCTGATACCTTTCTTAATGTGGCTCTTATGATTAGAAAATCTCTTAGGGAGATTAGAAGTAGTATATCCTACATACGACTGTTTACAAGTTCTACACTCCATTAAATAAATAAGGTTATTACTCTGACAAGTTATATATTTAGTAATAGGGAAAACTTGTTTAGAATGGTGACTACTAAATTTGGAACATGGGGACAGGAAACTTTGCTTACAAACATAGCATTTTCCACAGGCATGGCACCCTGCGTTGTCAGCCTCCCGAACAGCCGGCAATATTGCAGCGTCTGGTTCAAGAAATTGACTAGCAGTGGCTTCTCCACCTCTATCACTGCTTACAGTTCCACTAGCACGATACTTATTGTGTACAAGCATGCCACCGATAGTTTGATTCTTTCGGTGACTTACAAATACACTGTCAGCACGTACTAGCTTCTTCAAGGCTGGATCGAGATTAAGAAGGTGCTTATACTTGTGAATAATGCTCCCCATGTTGGGAAGTAGTACAGACAGATCCGTCTGAAAAAATCGATCTGCTGACACACGAAGCTTTCAGAGGATTTTTGACGTTTTTGAGTCCCATTAGGTGCCCTTTATGGCTGACCAACTTTTCCAAACTTTTCCACGTGTCTTAAGGCCACTTTTTGCCACTTTACCACTTTTTACCACCTTTCTTGTTTGTCGAATATCTTTAGTTGTGAACATCGTAAAAGGTTGCGAATCAATCGAGTGTGTTCATATTATCAGGAAGAAAAACTTTTGTTGAAACAATTTTTACGTCAGATAATAAGTTAATTGGATAATTATCAATTAACTAATTAGCAAAATTCTAAAAATTTTTTATTGGCTAAAAATGATCGAAATAGCTTGAAACACGGAGAAAAGTAGTTTTTAGAAAAAATTTGAAAATTTTTCACTTACATTTTTTTTCGAGACTTCGAAAAATTTCGAAAATTCAAAATATTTTTTTCCGCCAAAATTGATCCAGGGGTACAGATTTTACAGTTGGGATTTAGTGGTATATCGGTCGTTTGGGATGGGCGTGGCCCCTGGGCGTGGCCCGAGTGGGTTGAGAGTGTCGAAACTTGATTTTTATGATGGTTTGGTACAGGCAGGAAACCCCTTATTCAAACTTAACAACCGTCCCCTACCCCGGAATTCAAAGGCCACAGGGGTGTAACGATTTTAAAGTCTGGGAGATTTAGCTGGATTTCGCCCCGTCATTTTGGGGTTGGGGTGGCACCTGGCGGGGCGAGGGGTTGCGAGGTCGAATACTGATTTTATGATGGTTTGGACAGGCAGAACCCATTTTTAAACTAACACATTGTCCCCTACCCCGGAACCTAAAAGCATACAGGGGGTAAAGGATTTTTAAAGTCTGGATTTAGCTGGGATTACGGTCATTTTGGGTGGGCGTGGAGCCCCCTGGGGAGTTGCCCTTAGTGGCTTGAGAGGTGTCGACACTTGATTTTTATGATGGTTTGGTACAGGCAGAACCCATTGTAAACTAAAAACATGTCCACCCTACCCCGGAACATAAAAAAAGCATCTAACAGGGGTAAAGCTTTTTAAAGTCTGGATTTAGCTGGCTTTCGGTCCATTTTTGGGGATGGGCTGGCCCCTGGGAGTGGCCCCCGCGTGGGTTGAGAGGTCGAAACTTGATTTTTATGATGGTTTGGGGGACCGGCAGAACCATTTATTAAACTAAAACATGTCCCCCTACCCCGGACCATAAAGGCATACACGGGGGTAAAGATTTTAAAAGTCTGGATTTAGCTGGCTTTCGGTCATTTTGGGATGGGCGTGGCCCTGGGCGTGGCCCGCGAGGGGTTGAGAGGTCTCGCAACCTTGATTTTTTGCTGGTTTGGTAAGGCAGCAACCCATTTTAAACTAAACCTGTCCCACCTACCCGGAACATAAAGCACTACAGGGTGTAAGATTTTAAGTCTGGATTTAGCAGGATTTCGGTCATTTTTGGGAATGGGCGTGGCCCCTGGGAGTTGGCCCCCGAGTGGTTGAGAGGTCGAAACTTGATTTTTATGCTGGTTTAGTACAGGCAGAAAACCCATTTTTAAATAAAACATGTCCACCAACCCCGATGATAAAAGCACTACAGGGTAAAGTTTTTAAAGTCTGGATTTTAGCTGGATTTGGTCATTTTGGGATGGGCGTGGCCCCTGGGAGTGGCCGATGTGGGTTGAGAGGTCGAAACTGATTTTTATGATTGTTTGGGCCATGCAAACCCATTTTTCAACTACTCAAACATGTCCCACCTACCCCGGAACCATAAAAAGCACTCACAGGGGTAAAGATTTTTTACCGTCTGGACTTTCGCAGTCTTACCCCGGTCCCTTTTGGGATGGGCGTGGCCCCATGGGTGGCCCGCGGGGTAGAAGAGGTCGAAGAAACTTGATATCTGATGGTTTGGTTACAGGCAGCACCCTTTTTAACTTAACCCTTGTACCACCTACCCGGAAATAACAGCCCTACAGGGGGGTCAGATTTTAAGTCTGGATTTAGGTGGGATTTCGGACATTATGGGGCTGGGCGTGGCCCCTGGGAGTGGCCCGCGTGGGATGCGAGGTCGAAACACTTGATTTTTATGATGGTTTGGTCAGGCCGAACCAATTTTAAACTAAAACATGTCCACCTAACCCGGCACATAAAAGCACTACAGGGGTTTGTTTAACGATTTTAAAAGTCTGGGCTTTAGCTGGATATCCCCGGTCATTTTTGGGCCTGGGGCGTGGCCCCGTGGGAGTGGCCGAGTGGGGGTTTTGGAGGTCGAAACTTGAATTTTTATGAGGTTTGGGCCAGGCAGAAGAACCCAGTTTTAAACTAAAACAGTCCCACTACCCCGGAAACATAAAGCACTACAGGGGTAAGATTTTTAAAGTCTGGATTTAGCTGGATTGGTCATTTTGGGATGGGCCGTGGCCCCTGGGGGAGTGGCCGCGTGGGTTGAGAAGGTCGAACGCAAACTTGCTTTTTATGATGGTTTGGTAAGGCAGAACCCCCCTTTTTAAACTAAAAACATGGTCCCACCATACCCGGACACATAAAAGCACTACAGGGGGTAAGATTTTAAAGTCGGCTTTAGCTGGATTTCGGGTCATTTTGGGATGGGCGTGGCCCCTGGGAGTGGCCCGAGTGGGTTTGTAGAGCGGTTCGAAAATTGATTTTTATGATGGTTTGGGAGGGCAGAACCCATTTTTAAACTTAAAAATGTCCCACCTACCCCGCGGAACCATAAAGCATACAGGGGTAACGTTTTAAAGCTGGATTTAGCTGGATTACGGTCATTTTGGATGGGGTGGCCCCTGGGAGTGGCCGAGTGGGTTGAGAGGTCGAAACTTGATTTTTCTGAAGTTTGTAAGGCAGCAGAACCCATTATTAAACTACTAACATGTCCCACTACCCGGAACATAAACGACTACTGGGTAAAGATTTTTAAAGTCTGGATTTGCTGGATATCGGTCATTTTGGGCTGGGCGTGGCCCCTGGGCGTTGCGCCCGAGTGGGTTGAGAGGTCGAAACTCGATTTTTATGAAGTTGGTTTGGTACAGGCAGAGACACCCTTTTTAAAACCTAAAAAACCACTGTCCCACCTACCCCGGGACAATACAAGCACTACAGGGGTAAAGATTTTAAAGTTGGGATATAGCTGGGATTTCGGTCATTTTGGGTATGGGCTTGGCCCCTGGGGTGGACGCGTGGGTGTTGAGAGGTCGAAACTGATTTTTATGATGGTTGGACAGGCAGCAAAACCCATTTTTTTTAAACTAAACTTCCACCTACCGGAACATAAGATGGCATACAGGGGTAAAGCTTTTAAGTCGGATTTAGCTGGATTTCGGTCCACTTTTGGGATGGGGCCGTGGCCCCTGGGAGTGGCCGCAGTGGGTTTGAGAGGTCGAACACTTGATTTTTTTCTGATGGGTTTGGGAAGGCAGAGCACCCAATTTCAACTAAACCATGTCCCACTACCCCCGGAACATAAAAGCATCAGGGGTACCCGTTTTAAGTCTGGATTTAGCTGGGGCTTTCGGGTCATTTTGGATGGGCGTGCGTGGCCCCTGGGAGATGCCCGAGTGGGTGAGAGGTCGCAACTTGTTTTTATGATGGTCTGGGACAGGCAGAAACCCATTTTTAAACTATAGCTGTCCCACCTTACCCCGGAACATAAACGCACTTCCAGGGCGTGAAAAAAAGCACTACACATCCACTACAAAAATCAAGGAAACGTGCTCTCACATAAACTGTAGACGTTTCAAAGGTAAGCGAATCAACCTAAAACGTAAAACTCGGATACTCACTCCAAATGAGAGTAGTTTGTTGGCAAGATGATCGCCAGTTACAGTTCGGAAGTATATAAAGGACGTGGGCCGTGAAACAAAACCATCTAGTTCGCACGTTTTTTTTTTTTCTTTTCGGTTGTAGTTTTTAAAGTGCGAAGGTGAAAACAGACACCTATTCTCGAGTGCACCTTTCCTTTGTTTTTTTCTTTTTTTTAAACCCGTCCTCAATCCGTATCGGGAAATGAATGAAAAAAATTTTGATATAAAAACGGGGGTACCTGCCCCCCCCCCCGCAACTCGCAAGGGTATTTTTTAAACTTTTCACATCCTTGAATTAGCACTGTCCTGCATACCCCTAATTAACTGTTTTTTTTTACTGATTAAATAATTAAGGGGTGGGCCTGCCAATATTTCATGTTGTTTTTGTTGTTTGTTTTTTGCTGCGTCATTATACACGATTTTTAAAAGTGTTTTTGATTTGCATTCCAAAAAGGGGGCCAGGAAAACAGGAAAATTTAAATGTTTTTTTAAATAATGTGTTTTTCATACCTTAATTTATCGATATACAAAATAAAACAGGGGGGTACAACCCATTTCCTCATTTTTTCTAGGGGGGGGGGGGTGTTAACCTCAGTTTTACCTCAGTTTTACTAAAAGGGGGGGGGGGGGTAAAAAAACCATTTACTCATTTACTAGGGGGGGGTTTTTTTAACTTTAGTTTTAAAAAATCATTTACTAATGGGGGGGGGGTTAATAGTTTTACTGTTTTAAACTAGGGGGGGGGGGGTACTAAATTTTAATTTTACTAGTTTTTCTAGGGGGGGGGGGGGGGAAATAACCAGTTTTTTTCTCATTTTTTCTAGGGGGGGGGGGTTACTAAACTCATTTTTTATTTACAAAAAGGGGGGGGGAAACCCCATGTTTTTTTTCCTGATTTTTTAAAATTACAATGTAGCCCCGTTGTAACAAGGGGGGCCTATCCTGTTATAGCTTCATTTAACTCCATCTTTTTATATCCCCCCCCCCCCCCCTGAAAAATTTTACTAAAAGCCCCCCCCCCGATTTTTTATAAGCCCCCCCCCCTAATATCCCCCCTTTAAAAATTTAAAAAAGACCCCCCCCCCCTAGTACTTTTACTATAAACCCCCCCCTAATATTGTTTACTAAAAACCCCCCCCCCCAATACGTTTACAAAAAGACCCCCCCCCCCCCCAATTTTCTTTACTAATCCCCCCCCCCCTAGATACGTTACTTTTAGCCCCCCCCCCCCTAATATCTTTACTAAAAAGAACCCCCCCCCCCCAATATCTTTTACTATAGACCCCCCCCTAGATATCGTGTTACTATCAGCCCCCCCCCCCTAGATATCTGTTACTATAGCCCCCCCCCCTAGATATCTGTTACTATAGACCCCCCCCCTAGATATCTGTTACTATAGACCCCCCCCCCCCTAGATATCTGTTACTATAGCCCCCCCCCCCTAGATATCTGTTACTATAGCCCCCCCCCCCTAGATATCTGTTACTATAGACCCCCCCCCCTAGATATCTGTTACTATAGACCCCCCCCCCCTAGATATCTGTTACTTAGACCCCCCCCCCCTAGATATCTGTTACTATAGCCCCCCCCCTAGATATCTGTTACTATAGACCCCCCCCCCTAGATATCTGTTACTATAGCCCCCCCCCTAGATATCTGTTACTATAGCCCCCCCCCCCTAGATATCTGTTACTATAGCCCCCCCCCCTAGATATCTGTTACTATTCCCCCCCCCCTAGATATCTGTTACTATAGCCCCCCCCCCCCTAGATATCTGTTACTATAGCCCCCCCCCCCCTAGATATCTGTTACTATAGCCCCCCCCCCCTAGATATCTGTTACTATAGCCCCCCCCCCTAGATATCTGTTACTATAGCCCCCCCCTAGATATCTGTTACTATAGCCCCCCCCCCTAGATATCTGTTACTATAGACCCCCCCCTAGATATCTGTTACTATAGCCCCCCCCCTAGATATCTGTTACTATAGCCCCCCCCCCTAGATATCTGTTTCTATAGCCCCCCCCCTAGAGAGCTGTTACTTCCCCCCCCCCTAATATCTGTTACTATAGCCCCCCCCCCCTAGATATCTGTTACTATAGCCCCCCCCCTAGATATCTGTTACTATAGCCCCCCCCCCCTAGATTCTGTTACTTATAGCCCCCACACCCCTTGATATCTGTTACTATAGCCCCCCCCCCCCTAGATATCTGTTACTATAGACCCCCCCTAGAATATCTGTTACTATAGACCCCCCCCCCTAGATATCTGTTACTATAGCACCCCCCCCCCCTAGGATATCTGTTACTATAGACCCCCCCCTAGATATCTGTTACTATAGACCCCCCCCTAGATATCTGTTACTATAGCCCCCCCCCCCCTAGATATCTGTTTAGCTATAGACCCCCCCTAGATATCTGTTACTATAGCCCCCCCCTAGATATCGTTACTATAGCCCCCCCCCCCTAGAGATCTGTTTACTATAGCCCCCCCCCCCCTAGATATCTGTTACTATAGACCCCCCCCCCCTAGATATCTGTTACTATAGCCCCCCCCCCCTAGATATCTGTTACTATAGCCCCCCCCCCCTAGATATCTGTTACTATAAGACCCCCCCCCTAGATATTCTGTTACTATAGCCCCCCCCCCCTAGATATCTGTTACTATAGACCCCCCCCCCTAGATATCTGTTACTATAGCCCCCCCCCCCTAGATATCTGTTACTATAGCCCCCCCCCCTAGATATCTGTTACTATAGCCCCCCCCCCCCTAGATATCTGTTACTATAGACCCCCCCCCCTAGATATCTGTTACTATAGCCCCCCCCCCCTAGATATCTGTTACTATAGCCCCCCCCCTAGATATCTGTTACTATAGCCCCCCCCCCCTAGATATCTGTTACTATAGCCCCCCCCCCCTAGATATCTGTTACTATAGCCCCCCCCCCTAGATATCTGTTACTATAGCCCCCCCCCCCTAGATATCTGTTACTATAGCCCCCCCCCCTAGATATCTGTTACTATAGCCCCCCCCCTAGATATCTGTTCTAGCCCCCCCCTAGATATCTGTTACTAAGCCCCCCCCCCCCCCCTAGATATCTGTTACTATAGACCCCCCCCCTCTCCCTGTCTCCATTATTAATGAGCTGAGCTTGTCCTGTTGTATTGACCCCCTAGTGTGGACTACCTGTTAATTTCTCAACGTGTTAGTTAACAGTACTTGTAAGGGTGGGTTTATAAACGCACTCTCTAGACTGTTGTTGTTACTAGTTACTACCCTTACAAGCAGTGTCGTAAGTTGTAAGTTAGTACTAACAGTGAGAGTGTTCTCTTTCGTAACGTTAGTTTTTTAGTTAGTTTCTCAGATTTATAGAAGCTTCTCATTTTGTTTGTACTGACTTGTAACCGTGTCTAACTTGTGCTGTAGTGTCTGTTTCTCAGATTATAGCTTATTATTATTATGATGACGATTAGCTTTTTAAGCTCACTAAACTTAGATAAATTAGATAATTGGCATTTATTTAGTTATTATGCAACATACAAACAATGAAAACTAAAGCTAGCTGACCTTGTCTGAGCAACATATTCTCCTTTTCAATCTCATGCTCGCATATTATTGTATATTACACATATTTACTCGCCATTTAAACATTAAACGTTTCCCAGAATTACGCCTGTCTGACCCCTAACTCTGTCCTAGTACCTATACTTAGTATAGTGTCCTGGTATAGTGTCCTAGTATAGCCACTGCCCCTATGTAATGAAATGTCAGCTCTCTCATACTCTCTCAGTTCTCACTGTGGTATTAACCCAGTGGCCTTCAAACCCTACTTCCTAGCAATTTCACCCTTACACTATGGTATTTCAACCCACTATAATATGTATAATATGTAAGATATTTTATTGAGTGTGATACGCACACATTGCGTTGCAGTGAAGTAGAGCGTGTTATAGTGTGTGAAAGTGTGAGTGAGTGGTAATCGTGTCGTATTTTATGTTGTTTATTTTGGAATTCTGGTGCTAACTTCGTCAAGCAAATGATGGAACCTCATTATTCAGTTTTATTTAGTTTTATTCAGTTTTATTATGCTGTATATTCAGTTTTATTCAGTTTTATTCAGTTTTATTATGCTGTATATTCAGAGTGTATGTGGTCCCGTGTGACTGTGTTAATAGTTACTACTATCTACACACACGTTTAGTGTACTAACTACACACAAGTTTAGTGTACTAACTACACACACTATAATAACTTGTTATTGTGGCTTGTACCAGGTAGTCAGTCCCCAGTAGGTAGGATGTAGATGACATGTAGTTGTTAACCAGTAACCGCACTAATTCTGCACTGTTACTGTATTTGTCACTTTGTTACTCAGCTGTGCTGACTTGCTCTCTTCTTTTGGTAGTTTGTAATTTAACAGTGTTTAATTCTGTTTAATTCTGTAATTGTAATTTGTACATGTTCTGATGTAGGGTAGTTGCAGCCAACTAGACACTATTAGTAGGCTAACAGCTTAGTATTGCTCTGTTGAAGGTTGTAAGTTGTTTTCTCATAACTCAATGTACTCAATGTCATAATGCATTGCTGCAAATTGCTAGATATTCAGCGGTATACAATTACATAACACAGTGATACAGAAAGGTTATTGATGTTGATACTTGAGATGCTTTGCAGCCAACTAGACACATATGTTTAATGCCATATAAGCATATAAGCAGTTTTATTGCTGCAACATTCTAATAATTACAGAATGCACGTGTAGTTTTAGCACTAGTTTAGTGTAGTGATACTTAGTTATATTGTATCACTTGTTTAGAATGTTTAATGTGTATACATTGCTTTGCAACTAGTATTGACATGATTATGTAACTCCCTTAGAACAATCGATTATACCTTACATAACCAAAAAAGCAATAAAGCACTAGAACACAGCCCTGTACAGCCCTCTAGCTCACTACATAATATTACTGTCAGGTTATTAAAGGAATCCTATAACAGTCACTCTGTTACTCCTTTATAAATAATACTGTTCACTACTCCTACTAGCTACTAGTTCACTACTCCTGCTAGCTAATATATAATATATCCCCCATTTAATATATCCCCCATTTGTTAATATATCCCCCATTTGTCACCATGCTGCTATATCTGTACGTTTTAATAGCCGGCACAAGCTCACTCACTGAGGACCTTTATTTTGGGGGACTGTTTCTATTTTATCCTGTGTGTTCTGTTTTAACCTAGTTTGTTTATGTGTTTCACAGTGTGTTCCACTGTGAAACACATAAACACACAGTGTGTTTCACTGTGTGTTTGTTTGCATTTCATTTTAGAAGCTAGGTTTTGAGTAGTGCACTTTTCATGCCAGGTTTCAGCTTTACTTGTTTCAGCTTTACTTGTTTCTATTTATTTCACAAAAGAAAGTAGACTCAGTGGCGAAACGTACATTTCAGTCACCAGTTAACTTGCTAACTAAAATGCACTAATGGTAGCTACATTTAGAATTACCCCCGTAGAAACCTACTTACTTTAGGGAGTAACCACACTTTAAGTCACACTTTAGATCCTCACGTTACACTGTTACAGTCTTCTAACTTGGACCCTGTTATAAGGTTGTTGCAATATATGCTACTTAACGTCGAAAGCTTCCGTAACACTTGTTCCTTAGTCCGTAAAGGGAGGGGGAGTGAGGGGGGATCAGCCATCAGGTACTTAGTCCATGAGGGGAGTGAGGGGGCAGTGAGGGGAGCATCCGGTAGAGTTATCAGAACATTGACCGTTATATAGCTGTCAAATGTCAATAGGTTAGGGTAGGGTTTTCAGCCGTTTGCCGCCCCTTCAGCTTTTTGCTGCCCCCTACAGCTTTTTGCCGCCCCCTTTTTGCCACCCCCTTTTTGCCGCCCCCTTTTTGCCGCCCCCTTTTTGCCGCCCCCTTCAGCTTTTTGCCGCCCCCTGGGAGCATATTGCACCCCAAATATTTTTTCTCGTCGACCGAACGTTCAATATGACAGGAGGGGTAGGTGGGCGGGTCCGTACTTTAAGTAGGTACTTTAAGGTCTCGTAATATTATCAATATTATAGATATAGTTTAGTCTTATATACCTCCTGAAAGTAAACGGCGTTTCTTATTACTTTTTTAGTGGTGTTCACTGTTCAACCTATATTGACGGCTGAGCCTCTACTAGAAAATGGCATTATTGAAGTTAAATCTCCCGATATTTCACTATTTTTCACCACCTTGTGCATTTTTTGAAATGCCCAAATGAGGTATAACCCGAGTACAATCCAATTACTTTCCCAGTGCACTGAGCTCTGTGAACCAATCAGCAGCCAGCTTTTCCCGCACGTGTGTTTTGTGAACCAATCAGCAGCCAGCATTTCACCTACTTGCTCGTCACGTGTTATATTGAAAGACACTCACAGTTCACTCTGTTTGAAGCTCTGTAGTGCACCTCTAAATACTAAACACTACTGTTTAACATTTCTAGCTGGAGCTATTACTGCAGCATTATATATTCTGCCGTTTTCGGACAAATGTGCTTGAAGACCATTTTTGAAATTTTGGATTATCTTATCCGAATTTATTTGTAGGGTCAGGAACTATCCCTGAAAACCATCAGAAGCCATTAGATTCAAACCTCGGATTTTTGAGTGATATTTAAGCATATTTGTCAGAAAACGGCAGTTTTGCAACTTAAACTGCAGCATCCTGTAGTTAGTCCGTCGTTATTTGTTGTTTGACTGCATGCAAGATGTGCACTGTGCAGGTAGCTATTAATACAGGTAGCCATTATTAAAAACTTAGTTTCTAGTCTCCGCTCTGCCAGCTTTATACTCGAACTAGTGTAACCGTGCCTTATAAGCGATAGGCTCTTCAGGAGATAAAGTTAAGGGGGCAGGGGGGGTCTTCATGGAAATTTTCTCAAAATCGACTTTTTAGTTATTTCTGATAGAGGGGAGTGATATCTATCAGATGCTTTTAATCCTATAGAAAAATATTGTTCCTAACCGAAATTATCGCCGGTAAAAGATCAGCGCTTGTGTGTAATTGTATTGCGCGAGCGATTTTTGATCGCATGCCCTGAAAATCGAGTCTAAAAATCTATCTTCTCTTACATTTTTTGAGCAATCAATCTCAAACTTTTAGAATATGCTCTAAGGATCATTTAGAAGAGATTGTCCAGGCAAAATTTTGAGATAGGCCTTTAAACATTTTTTATTCAATTTTAAAAATCTTGGACCTCGAAAAATCGTCAAAAAACCAGGTCCAAGATTTTTAAAATCGAATAAAAAATGTTTAAAGGCCTATCTCAAAATTTTGCCTGGACAATCTCTTCTAAATCATCCTTAGAACATATACTGAAAGTTTGAGGGTGATTGCTCAAAAAACGTAGGAGGAGATAGATTTTTAGACTCGATTCTCAGGGACGCGATCAAAAATCGCTCGCGCAATACAATTACACACAAGCGCTGACCTTTTACCGGCAATAATTTCGGCTAGGAACAATATTTTTCTATCGGATTAAAAGCATTTGATAGATATCACTCCCCTCTATCAGAAACAACTAAAAAGTCGCTTTTGAAAAAATTTCCATGAAGACCCCCCCTGCCCCCTTAAATATCTCTAAAAGTTTAAGATCTGCTAAGTGACGTTCTGTTATTTCATTTTAACCTTTTTGTCCTCCTTTTTTCCATTCACCAAAATCAATTTTTTTGCATTTTAATTAGTCAAATAAACAAAATTAATTGATACGAGAATAACGAACCTATATAAAAGTATAAAGAGAACTAATCACCTCGCCCCAGTTATCAGCAAGACAGGAGTACCTGGTCTCGCTCCGTAACCAGATCACCCTTTACATGGACCTGTGTACTGAAGTGGAGGTCAAGTTGGGGGATGTGTCCAGTACTCTCGATAAACCAAACCTCTGGTTATCTAGCTCACTGGATGGAGGACTGCAGGAACAGCTCGATATCACCAAGGTTTGTTATTACCTCCCTACCTCCCTACCCCCCTACCTCCCTACCTCCCTACCTCCCTACCTCCCTACCTCCCTACCTCCCTACCTCCCTACCTCCCTACCTCCCTACCTCCCTACCTCCCTACCTCCCTACCTCCCTACCTCCCTACCTCCCTACCTCCCTACCTCCCTACCTCCCTACCTCCCTACCTCCCTACCTCCCCACCTCCCTACCTCCCTACCTCCCTACCTCCCTACCTCCCTACCTCCCCACCTCCCTACCTCCCTACCTCCCTACCTCCATAATTGTAGGTTTACTTTTATCTCAATTTGAGGATTTCATTCAATCGTAGACTTTTTGCGAGACCCCTCCGTTCAGTAGTAAACAGTAAGTAAACAGTAAGTAAACAGTAAGTAAACAGTAAGTAAACAGTAAGTAAACAGTAAGTAAACAGTAAGTAAACAGTAAGTAAACAGAAATTAAACAGTAAGTAAACAGTAAATAAACTGTAAGTAAACTGTAATTAAACTGTAATTAAACAGTAAGTAAACAGTAAGTAAACAGTAAGTAAACAGTAAATAAACAGTAAGTAAACAGTAAATAAACAGTAAGTAAACATTAAGTAAACAGTAAGTAAACATTAAGTAAACAGTAAGTAAACAGTAAGTTAATTCTCACACCGTCCAACCTGGTTAAACTTGTGAAACTGTCCTCGTTCCTAGGTGGATAGCCTACTGTTCATATTTTGTTCTTCGCACTTTACGTTTACTGTTCTGTTCTAACCGGGATTAGAACGCCTCTTTTACCTCTGGTTCTGTAGTTTAAGTGAGGTTCCTACTCGCTACCCCCGGAGTTTATTCCTCATCCCACCATCCTCGTGAGGTTCCTTCTCTCTACCCCCGGAGTTTATTCCCCCTCCCACCATCCTCGTGAGGTTCCTACTCTCTACCCCCGGAGTTTATTCCTCCTCCCACTATCCTCGTGAAGTTCCTACTCGCTACCCCCGGAGTTTATTCCTCCTCCCACCATCCTCGTGAGGTTCCTACTCGCTACCCCCGGAGTTTATTCCTCCTCCCACCATCCTCGTGAGGTTCCTACTCGCTACCCCCGGAGTTTATTCCTCCTCCCACCATCCTCGTGAGGTTCCTTCTCTCTACCCCCGGAGTTTATTCCTCCTCCCACCATCCTCGTGAGGTTCCTACTCGCTACCCCCGGAGTTTATTCCTCCTCCCACCATCCTCGTGAGGTTCCTACTCTCTACCCCCGGAGTTTATTCCTCCTCCCACCATCCTCGTGAAGTTCCTACTCGCTACCCCCGGAGTTTATTCCTCCTCCCACCATCCTCGTGAGGTTCCTACTCTCTACCCCCGGAGTTTATTCCTCCTCCCATCATCCTCGTGAGGTTCCTACTCTCTACCCCCGGAGTTTATTCCTCCTCTCACCATCCTCGTGAAGTTCCTACTCTCTACCCCCGGAGTTTATTCCTCCTCCCATCATCCTCGTGAGGTTCCTACTCTCTACCCCCGGAGTTTATTCCTCCTCTCACCATCCTCGTGAAGTTCCTACTCTCTACCCCCGGAGTTTATTCCTCCTCCCATCATCCTCGTGAGGTTCCTACTCTCTACCCCCGGAGTTTATTCCTCCTCCCATCATCCTCGTGAGGTTCCTACTCTCTACCCCCGGAGTTTATTCCTCCTCCCATCATCCTCGTGAGGTTCCTACTCGCTACCCCCGGAGTTTATTCCTCCTCCCACCATCCTCGTGAGGTTCCTACTCTCTACCCCCGGAGTTTATTCCTCCTCCCACCATCCTCGTGAAGTTCCTACTCGCTACCCCCGGAGTTTATTCCTCCTCCCACTATCCTCGTGAGGTTCCTACTCGCTACCCCCGGAGTTTATTCCTCCTCCCACCATCCTCGTGAGGTTCCTACTCGCTACCCCGGAGTTTATTCCTCCTCCCACTATCCTCGTGAAGTTCCTACTCGCTACCCCCGGAGTTTATTCCTCCTCCCACTATCCTCGTTAGGTTCCTACTCTCTACCCCCGGAGTTAATTCCTCCTCCCACCATCCTCGTGAGGTTCCTACTCTCTACCCCCGGAGTTAATTCCTCCTCCCACCATCCTCGTGAGGTTCCTACTCTCTACCCCCAGAGTTTATTCCTCCTCCCACCATCCTCGTGAGGTTCCTACTCTCTACCCCCGGAGTTAATTCCTCCTCCCACCATCCTCGTGAGGTTCCTACTCTCTACCCCCGGAGTTAATTCCTCCTCCCACCATCCTCGTGAGGTTCCTACTCTCTACCCCCGGAGTTTATTCCTCCTCCCACCATCCTCGTGAGGTTCCTACTCTCTACCCCCGGAGTTAATTACTCCTCCCACCATCCTCGTGAGGTTCCTACTCTCTACCCCCGGAGTTAATTCCTCCTCCCACCATCCTCGTGAGGTTCCTACTCTCTATCCCCGGAGTTAATTACTCCTCCCACCATCCTCGTGAGGTTCCTACTCTCTACCCCCGGAGTTAATTCCTCCTCCCACCATCCTCGTGAGGTTCCTACTCTCTACCCCCAGAGTTTATTCCTCCTCCCACATCCTCGTGAGGTTCCTACTCTCTACCCCCGGAGTTTATTCCTCCTCCCACCTATCCTCGTGAGGTTCCTACTCTCTACCCCCGGAGTTTATTCCTCCTCCCACCATCCTCGTGAGGTTCCTACTCTCTACCCCCGGAGTTTATTCCTCCTCCCACATCCTCGTGAGGTTCCTACTCTCTACCCCCGGAGTTTATTCCTCCTCCCACTATCCTCGTGAGGTTCCTACTCTCTACCCCCGGAGTTTATTCCTCCTCCCACTATCCTCGTGAGGTTCCTACTCTCTACCCCCGGAGTTTATTCCTCCTCCCACATCCTCGTGAGGTTCCTACTCTCTACCCCGGAGTTTATTCCTCCTCCCACCATCCTCGTGAGGTTCCTACTCTCTACCCCCGGAGTTAATTCCTCCTCCCACCATCCTCGTGAGGTTCCTACTCTCTACCCCCGAGTTTATTCCTCCTCCCACCATCCTCGTGAGGTTCCTACTCTCTACCCCCGGAGTTTATTCCTCCTCCCACCATCCTCGTGAGGTTCCTACTCTCTACCCCGAGTTTATTCCTCCTCCCACCATCCTCGTGAGGTTCCTACTCTCTACCCCCGGAGTTTATTCCTCCTCCCACCATCCTCGTGAGGTTCCTACTCTCTACCCCCGGAGTTTATTCCTCCTCCCACCATCCTCGTGAGGTTCCTACTCGCTACCCCCGGAGTTTATTCCTCCTCCCACCATCCTCGTGAGGTTCCTACTCTCTACCCCCGGAGTTTATTTCCTCCTCCCACTATCCTCGTGAGGTTCCTACTCTCTACCCCCGGAGTTTATTCCTCCTCCCACCATCCTCGCGAGGTTCCTACTCTCTACCCCCGGAGTTTATTCCTCCTCCCACTATCCTCGTGAGGTTCCTACTCTCTACCCCCGGAGTTTATTCCTCCTCCCACCATCCTCGTGAGGTTCCTACTCTCTACCCCCGGAGTTTATTCCTCCTCCCACCATCCTCGTGAGGTTCCTACTCTCTACCCCCGGAGTTTATTCCTCCTCCCACTATCCTCGTGAGGTTCCTACTCTCTACCCCCGGAGTTTATTCCTCCTCCACCATCCACGTGAGGTTCCTACTCTCTACCCCCGGAGTTTATTCCTCCTCCCACTATCCTCGTGAGGTTCCTACTCTCTACCCCCGGAGTTTATTCCTCCTCCACCATCCTCGTGAGGTTCCTACTCTCTACCCCCGAGTTTATTCCTACTCCCACCATCCTCGTGAGGTTCCTACTCTCTACCCCCGGAGTTTATTCCTCTCCCACTATCCTCGTGAGGTTCCTACTCTCTACCCCCGGAGTTTATTCCTCCTCCCACCATCCTCGTGAGGTTCCTACTCGCTACCCCCGGAGTTTATTCCTCCTCCCACCATCCTCGTGAGGTTCCTACTCTCTACCCCGGAGTTTATTCTCCTCCCACCATCCTCGTGAGGTTCCTACTCTCTACCCCCCGGAGTTTATTCCTCCTCCCACTATCCTCGTGAGGTTCCTACTCTCTACCCCCGGAGTTTATTCCTCCTCTCACTATCCTCGTGAGGTTCCTACTCTCTACCCCCGGAGTTTATTCCTCCTCCCACCATCCTCGTGAGGTTCCTACTCTCTACCCCCGGAGTTTATTCCTCCTCCCACCATCCTCGTGAGGTTCCTACTCTCTACCCCCGGAGTTTATTCCTCCTCCCACCATCCTCGTGAGGTTCCTACTCTCTACCCCCGGAGTTTATTCCTCCTCCCACCATCCTCGTGAGGTTCCTACTCTCTACCCCCGGAGTTTATTCCTCCTCCCACCATCCTCGTGAGGTTCCTACTCTCTACCCCCGGAGTTTATTCTCCTCCACTATCCTCGTGAGGTTCCTACTCTCTACCCCCGGAGTTTATTCCTCCTCCCACCATCCTCGTGAGGTTCCTACTCTCTACCCCCGGAGTTTATTCCTCCTCCCACCATCCTCGTGAGGTTCCTACTCGCTACCCCCGGAGTTTATTACTCCTCCCATCATCCTCGTGAGGTTCCTTCTCGCTACCCCCCGGAGTTTATTCCTCCTCCCACTATCTCGTGAGGTTCCTACTCTCTACCCCGGAGTTTATTCCTCCTCCCACCATCCTCGTGAGGTTCCTACTCTCTACCCCCGGAGTTTATTCTCCTCCCACCATCCTCGTGAGGTTCCTACTCGCTACCCCCGGAGGTTTATTCCTCTTCCCACCATCCTCGTGAGGTTCCTACTCTCTATCCCCGGAGTTTATTCCTCCTCCCACCATCCTCGTGAGGTTCCTACTCACTACCCCCGGAGTTTTTTCCTCCTCCCACCATCCTCGTGAGGTTCCTACTCGCTACCCCCGGAGTTTATTCCTCCCCCCACTATCCTCGTGAGGTTCCTACTCTCTACCCCGGAGTTTATTCCTCCTCCCACCATCCTCGTGAGGTTCCTACTCTCTACCCCTGGAGTTTATTCCTCCTCCCACCATCCTCGTGAGGTTCCTACTCGCTACCCCCGGAGTTTATTCCTCCTCCCACCATCCTCGTGAGGTTCCTACTCTCTACCCCCGGAGTTATTACTCCTCCCACCATCCTCGTGAGGTTCCTACTCGCTACCCCGGAGTTTATTCCTCCTCCCACCATCCTCGTGAGGTTCATACTCTCTACCCCTGGAGTTTATTCCTCCTCCCACCATCCTCGTGAGGTTCCTACTCTCTATCCCCGGAGTTTATTCCTCCTCCCACCATCCTCGTGAGGTTCCTACTCCACTACTCCGGATTTATTCCTCCTCCCACCATCCTCGTGAGGTTCCTACTCGCTACCCCCGGAGTTTATTCCTCTTCCCACCATCCTCGTGAGGTTCCTACTCTCTATCCCCGGAGTTTATTCCTCCTCCCCCCATCCTCGTAAGGTTCCTACTCACTACCCCCCGGAGTTTATTCCTCCTCCACCATCTCGTGAGGTTCCTACTCGCTACCCCCGAAGTTTATTACTCCTCCCACCATCCTTGTGAGGTTCCTTCTCACTACCCCCGGAGTTTATTCCTCCTCCCACTATCCTCGTGAGGTTCCTACTCTCTACCCCCGGAGTTTATTCCTCCTCCCACCATCCTCGTGAGGTTCCTACTCTCTACCCCCGGAGTTTATTCCTCCTCCCCCCATCCTCGTGAGGTTCCTACTCGCTACCCCCCGGAGTTTATTCCTCCTCCCACCATCCTCGTGAGGTTCCTACTCGCTACCCCCGGAGTTGATTCCTCCTCCCACTATCCTCGTGAGGTTCCTACTCTCTACCCCCGGAGTTTATTACTCCTCCCACCATCCTCGTGAGGTTCCTACTCTCTACCCCGGAGTTTATTCCTCCTCCCACCATCCACGTGAGGTTCCTTCTCTACCCCCGGAGTTTATTCCTCCTCCCACCATCCTCGTGAGGTTCGTACTCGCTACCCCGAAGTTTATTCCTACTCCCACCATCCTCGTGAGGTTCCTACTCTCTACCCCCGGAGTTTATTCCTCCTCCCACTATCCTCGTGAGGTTCCTACTCTCTACCCCCGGAGTTTATTCCTCCTCCCACCATCCTCGTGAGGTTCCTACTCCTCCCACCATCCTCGTGAGGTTCCTACTCTCTACCCCGGAGTTTATTCCTCCTCCCACTATCCTCGTGAAGTTCCTACTCTCTACCCCCGGAGTTTATTCCTCCTCCCACTATCGTCGTGAGGTTCCTACTCTCTACCCCCGGAGTTTATTCCTCCTCCCACCATCCTCGTGAGGTTCCTACTCGCTACCCCCGGAGTTTATTACTCCTCCCACCATCCTCGTGAGGTTCCTACTCTCTACCCCCGGAGTTTATTCCTCCTCCCACCATCCTCGCGAGGTTCCTACTCTCTACCCCCGGAGTTTATTCCTCCTCCCACTATCCTCGTGAGGTTCCTACTCTCTACCCCCGGAGTTTATTCCTCCTCCCACCATCCTCGTGAGGTTCGTACTCGCTACCCCGAAGTTTATTCCTACTCCCACCATCCTCGTGAGGTTCCTACTCTCTACCCCCGGAGTTTATTCCTCCTCCCACTATCCTCGTGAGGTTCCTACTCTCTACCCCCGGAGTTTATTCCTCCTCCCACCATCCTCGTGAGGTTCCTACTCGCTACCCCCGGAGTTTATTCCTCCTCCCACCATCCTCGTGAGGTTCCTACTCTCTACCCCCGGAGTTTATTGCTCCTCCCACCATCCTCGTGAGGTTCCTACTCTCTACCCCCGGAGTTTATTCCTCCTCCCACTATCCTCGTGAGGTTCCTACTCTCTACCCCCGGAGTTTATTCCTCCTCCCACCATCCTCGTGAGGTTCCTACTCTCTACCCCCGGAGTTTATTACTCCTCCCACCATCCTCGTGAGGTTCCTACTCTCTACCCCGGAGTTTATTCCTCCTCCCACCATCCACGTGAGGTTCCTTCTCTCTACCCCCGGAGTTTATTCCTCCTCCCATCATCCTCGTGAGGTTCCTTCTCACTACCCCCGGAGTTAATTCCTCCTCTCACTATCCTCGTGAGGTTCCTACTCTCTACCCCCGGAGTTTATTCCTCCTCCCACTATCCTCGTGAGGTTCCTACTCTCTACCCCCGGAGTTTATTCCTCCTCTCACCATCCTCGTGAGGTTCCTACTCGCTACCCCCGGAGTTTATTCCTCCTCCCACCATCCTCGTGATGTTCCTACTCTCTACCCCCGGAGTTTATTCCTCCTCCCACCATCCTCGTGAGGTTCCTACTCTCTACCCCCGGAGTTTATTCCTCCTCCCACCATCCTCGTGTGGTTCCTACTCTCTACCCCCGGAGTTTATTCCTCCTCCCACTATCCTCGTGAGGTTCCTACTCTCTACCCCCGGAGTTTATTCCTCCTCCCACCATCCTCGTGAGGTTCCTACTCTCTACCCCCGGAGTTTATTCCTCCTCCCACCATCCTCGTGAGGTTCCTACTCGCTACCCCCGGAGTTTATTACTCCTCCCATCATCCTCGTGAGGTTCCTTCTCGCTACCCCCGGAGTTTATTCCTCCTCCCACTATCTTCGTGAGGTTCCTACTCTCTACCCCGGAGTTTATTCCTCCTCCCACCATCCTCGTGAGGTTCCTACTCTCTACCCCCGGAGTTTATTCCTCCTCCCACCATCCTCGTGAGGTTCCTACTCGCTACCCCCGGAGTTTATTCCTCTTCCCACCATCCTCGTGAGGTTCCTACTCTCTATCCCCGGAGTTTATTCCTCCTCCCACCATCCTCGTGAGGTTCCTACTCACTACCCCCGGAGTTTTTTCCTCCTCCCACCATCCTCGTGAGGTTCCTACTCGCTACCCCCGGAGTTTATTCCTCCCCCCACTATCCTCGTGAGGTTCCTACTCTCTACCCCGGAGTTTATTCCTCCTCCCACCATCCTCGTGAGGTTCCTACTCTCTACCCCTGGAGTTTATTCCTCCTCCCACCATCCTCGTGAGGTTCCTACTCGCTACCCCCGGAGTTTATTCCTCCTCCCACCATCCTCGTGAGGTTCCTACTCTCTACCCCCGGAGTTAATTACTCCTCCCACCATCCTCGTGAGGTTCCTACTCGCTACCCCCGGAGTTTATTCCTCCTCCCACCATCCTCGTGAGGTTCCTACTCTCTACCCCCGGAGTTTATTCCTCCTCCCACCATCCTCGTGAGGTTCATACTCTCTACCCCTGGAGTTTATTCCTCCTCCCACCATCCTCGTGAGGTTCCTACTCTCTATCCCCGGAGTTTATTCCTCCTCCCACCATCCTCGTGAGGTTCCTACTCACTACTCCCGGAGTTTATTCCTCCTCCCACCATCCTCGTGAGGTTCCTACTCGCTACCCCCGGAGTTTATTCCTCTTCCCACCATCCTCGTGAGGTTCCTACTCTCTATCCCCGGAGTTTATTCCTCCTCCCACCATCCTCGTAAGGTTCCTACTCACTACCCCCGGAGTTTATTCCTCCTCCCACCATCCTCGTGAGGTTCCTACTCGCTACCCCCGAAGTTTATTACTCCTCCCACCATCCTTGTGAGGTTCCTTCTCACTACCCCCGGAGTTTATTCCTCCTCCCACTATCCTCGTGAGGTTCCTACTCTCTACCCCCGGAGTTTATTCCTCCTCCCACCATCCTCGTGAGGTTCCTACTCTCTACCCCCGGAGTTTATTCCTCCTCCCCCCATCCTCGTGAGGTTCCTACTCGCTACCCCCGGAGTTTATTCCTCCTCCCACCATCCTCGTGAGGTTCCTACTCGCTACCCCCGGAGTTGATTCCTCCTCCCACTATCCTCGTGAGGTTCCTACTCTCTACCCCCGGAGTTTATTACTCCTCCCACCATCCTCGTGAGGTTCCTACTCTCTACCCCGGAGTTTATTCCTCCTCCCACCATCCACGTGAGGTTCCTTCTCTACCCCCGGAGTTTATTCCTCCTCCCACCATCCTCGTGAGGTTCGTACTCGCTACCCCGAAGTTTATTCCTACTCCCACCATCCTCGTGAGGTTCCTACTCGCTACCCCCGGAGTTTATTCCTCCTCCCACTATCCTCGTGAGGTTCCTACTCTCTACCCCCGGAGTTTATTCCTCCTCCCACCATCCTCGTGAGGTTCCTACTCCTCCCACCATCCTCGTGAGGTTCCTACTCTCTACCCCGGAGTTTATTCCTCCTCCCACTATCCTCGTGAAGTTCCTACTCTCTACCCCCGGAGTTTATTCCTCCTCCCACTATCGTCGTGAGGTTCCTACTCTCTACCCCCGGAGTTTATTCCTCCTCTCACCATCCTCGTGAGGTTCCTACTCGCTACCCCCGGAGTTTATCCTCCTCCCACCATCCTCGTGAGGTTCCTACTCGCTACCCCCCGGAGTTTATTCCTCCTCCCACCATCCTCGTGAGGTTCCTACTCTCTACCCCGTGAGTTTATTCCTCCTCCCACCATCCTCGTGAGGTTCCTTCTCACTACCCCCGGAGTTTATTCCTCCTCCCATCATCCTCGTGAGGTTCCTACTCTCTACCCCGGAGTTTATTCCTCCTCCTACCATCCTCGTGATGTTCCTACTCTACCCCCGGAGTTTATTCCTCCTCCCACCATCCTCGTGAGGTTCCTACTCTATACCCCCGGAGTTTTTTCCCCCTCCCACCATCCTCGTGAGGTTCCTACTCTCTACCCCCGGAGTTTATTCCTCCTCCCACCATCCTCGTGAGGTTCCTACTCGCTACCCCCGGAGTTTATTACTCCTCCCACCATCCTCGTGAGGTTCCTACTCGCTACCCCCGGAGTTTATTCCTCCTCCCACCATCCTCGTGAGGTTCCTACTCTCTACCCCCGGAGTTTATTCCTCCTCCCACCATCCTCGTGAGGTTCATACTCTCTACCCCTGGAGTTTATTCCTCCTCCTACCATCCTCGTGAGGTTCCTACTCTCTATCCCCGGAGTTTATTCCTCCTCCCACCATCCTCGTGAGGTTCCTACTCACTACCCCCCGAGTTTATTCCTCCTCCCACCATCCTCGTGGGGTTCCTACTCGCTACCCCCGAAGTTTATTCCTCCTCCCACCATCCTCGTGAGGTTCCTACTCTCTACCCCCGGAGTTTATTCCTCTTCCCACCATCCTCGTGAGGTTCCTACTCGCTACCCCCGGAGTTTATTCCTCCTCCCACTAACCTCCTGAGGTTCCTAATCTCTACCCCCGGAGTTTATTCCTCCTCCCACCATCCTCGTGAAGTTCCTACTCTCTACCCCCGGAGTTTATTCCTCCTCCCACCATCCTCGTGAGGTTCCTACTCTCTACCCTCGGAGTTTATTCCTCCTCCCATCATCCTCGTGAGGTTCCTACTCTCTACCCCCGGAGTTTATTCCTCCTCCCATCATCCTCGTGAGGTTCCTTCTCGCTACCCCCGGAGTTTATTCCTCCTCCCACTATCCTCGTGAGGTTCCTACTCTCTACCCCCGGAGTTTATTCCTCCTCCCATCATCCTCGTGAGGTTCCTTCTCGCTACCCCCCGGAGTTTATTCCTCCTCCCACTATCCTCGTGAGGTTCCTACTCTCTACCCCCGGAGTTTATTCCTCCTCCCACCATCCTCGTGAGGTTCCTACTCTCTACCCCCGGAGTTTATTCCTCCTCCCACCCTCCTCGTGAGGTTCCTACTCGCTACCCCCGGAGTTTATTCCTCCTCCCACCATCCTCGTGAGGTTCCTACTCTCTACCCCCGGAGTTTATTCCTCCTCCCACAATCCTCGTGAGGTTCCTACTCTCTACCCCCGGAGTTAATTCCTCCTCCCACCATCCTCGTGAGGTTCCTACTCGCTACCCCCGGAGTTTATTCCTCCTCCCACCATCCTCGTGAGGTTCCTACTCTCTATCCCGGGAGTTTATTCCTCCTCCCACCATCCTTGTGAGGTTCCTTCTCACTACCCCCGGAGTTTATTCCTCCTCCCATCATCCTCGTGAGGTTCCTACTCTCTACCCCGGAGTTTATTCTTCCTCCCACCATCCTCGTGATGTTCCTACTCTCTACCCCCGGAGTTTATTCCTCCTCCCACCATCCTCGTGAGGTTCCTACTTGCTACCCCCGGAGTTTTTTCCCCCTCCCACCATCCTCGTGAGGTTCCTACTCTCTACCCCCGGAGTTTATTCCTCCTCCCACCATCCTCGTGAGGTTCCTTCTCGCTACCCCCGGAGTTTATTCCTCCTCCCACCATCCTCGTGAGGGTCCTACTCGCTACCCCCGGAGTTTATTCCTCCTCCCACCATCCTCGTGAGGTTCCTACTCGCTACCCCCGGAGTTTATTTCTCCTCCCACCATCCTCGTGAGGTTCCTACTCGCTACCCCCGGAGTTTATTCCTCTTCCCACCATCCTCGTGAGGTTCCTACTCTCTACCCCCGGAGTTTATTCCTCCTCCCACCATCCTCGTGAGGTTCCTACTCACTACCCCCGGAGTTTATTCCTCCTCCCATCATCCTCGTGAGGTTCCTACTCTCTACCCCCGGAGTTTATTCCTCCTCCCACCATCCTCGTGAGGTTCCTACTCGCTACCCCCGGAGTTAATTCCTCCTCCCACCATCCTCGTGAGGTTCCTACTCTATACCCCCGTAGTTTATTCCTCCTCCCACCATCCTCGTGAGGTTCCTACTCGCTACCCCCGGAGTTAATTCCTCCTCCCACCATCCTCGTGAGGTTCCTACTCTATACCCCCGTAGTTTATTCCTCCTCCCACCATCCTCGTGAGGTTCCTACTCGCTACCCCCGGAGTTTATTCCTCCTCCCACCATCCTCGTGAGGTTCCTACTCGCTACCCCCGGAGTTTATTCCTCTTCCCACCATCCTCGTGAGGTTCCTACTCTCTACCCCCGGAGTTTATTCCTCCTCCCACCATCCTCGTGAGGTTCCTACTCACTACCCCCGGAGTTTATTCCTCCTCCCATCATCCTCGTGAGGTTCCTACTCTCTACCCCCGGAGTTTATTCCTCCTCCCACCATCCTCGTGAGGTTCCTACTCGCTACCCCCGGAGTTTATTCCTCCTCCCACCATCCTCGTGAGGTTCCTACTCTATACCCCCGTAGTTTATTCCTCCTCCCACCATCCTCGTGAGGTTTCTACTCGCTACCCCCGGAGTTTATTCCTCCTCCCACCATCCTCGTGAGGTTCCTACTCTCTACCCCCGGAGTTTATTCCTCCTCCCACCATCCTCGTGAGGTTCCTACTCTCTACCCCCGGAGTTTATTCCTCCTCCCACCATCCTCGTGAGGTTCCTACTCTCTACCCCCGGAGTTTATTCCTCCTCCCACCATCCTCGTGAGGTTCCTACTCTCTACCCCCGGAGTTTATTCCTCCTCCCACCATCCTCGTGAGGTTCCTACTCTCTACCCCCGGAGTTTATTCCTCCTCCCACCATCCTCGTGAGGTTCCTACTCTCTACCCCCGGAGTTTATTCCTCCTCCCACCATCCTCGTGAGAGTGTCTGAGGAGGGTTAATATCCGGAAATGTCAGGTTCTCTAAATTAATTAGGAAATTTGTCTAACTCCCTGAGATTACATTGTTGTACAGGCAGATTAAGAGTTACACGGATCATTATGCCAAACAGTAAGATTCATACACACTCGTGTTTAGATTTTACACCCGGGAGAAACTTTACAAACTTCCGGGATACTCACGTTTGACGGAGGAAGATACCGACCAATCACTGTCCGTATCCGGAAACAAACAATTTATGCGCATCTTTTGCATTTAATTATCGGCCTGGAAAGCTGATCCAGAATT
Source organism: Bolinopsis microptera (assembly GCF_026151205.1). NCBI lineage: Eukaryota > Metazoa > Ctenophora > Tentaculata > Lobata > Bolinopsidae > Bolinopsis > Bolinopsis microptera. The sequence goes on from NC_087079.1 coordinate 17,807,542, forward strand.
AGAGTAATAGGTTGTCACGTGACTGTCACGTGTTTTATGTAAGGGAGACTGGGAACTGGCAAGTTGTTCTCGCTGTGTGCTTACATCTCTGTTGTTTCTCTTGTTTGTGGTGTTGCAGCTACACATGTTAGTTACTGAAGATGATATCACGTGTTATGTTAGTGATAGTTATCAGTAGAGTCTTCTATGGGATTTGAGGGTAAAACCGCCCGGTTCCAACAGATCCAGAGGTTATCTTATGTTGGTAATGAGTGTAGCTCCTAAGAAGCAGTGTGATCACAGTCAGTGGGTAACAGCTCTGTTTAACGAGGTTACAGAAATGTCTTGTTCCGACTCGGAAACTGTTCAGTCCCCAGGCTTCGTTGGGACTTCTCCAGATCAACTCATCTCAACGTCTCCAGACCAACTCATCTCAACGTCTCCTGATCAACTCATCTCAACGTCTCCAGATCAACTCATCTCAACGTCTCCAGATCAACTCATCTCAACGTCTCCTGAATTTCTTAGCAGTCCTCCTGAGTTCCTTATGAGTCCCCCTGACAGCTCCTTTAATTGGTCTGACAGTGTGGGTCAGTGCAAGGAGATATTAACAACCTCCTCTCCTCCCTCCTCCTTCAAAGATCATAGCATCTCGAGTGGAGAGTTTATAATGAACAGTAGCAGTGATGCTATGATCAGTAACAGTAACAGTAAGAGTGACGAGGAGATGGAAACAGTCTCCAGTCTGGTAGCGTCTCAACCCAACTCTGAAACAATCCCCAATAATATCCAGAACATATCACCAGACTCTTGTGAGTTCTGTGACACAGACGAGCTCTTCAGCGATGACACCTCCCAACCAGAGTCTTATTTCCATGGTTACAGCGACTCTTCCCCTGAACTAGAACAGTTAACATCCCCCTCACTCTCCTGTCTCTTCCCCTCCGACATTACCCGCTCTTTACCCGACATCAGGGTCCTAGAGTCACGTGATACCAGAATGTTTGGGTCACGTGAGAGGCTGGCTAGAGGTCTGCTCGTCAGGAAGGTGGTCAGGTCTCTGAGCTACAGAGTGGCTTGTTCTACTGACTCACTTCACCTCTGGTCGTGCTCCAACTCGTCCGGTAACCATCTTCACGGTTGTATCTCCACTGGTAACGTTTCTGACGAAGTATTCTTATCAGACCAGAGTAGTTGCTACGAGGAGCTGATGAAGCCTGATTTCTCTGCTGCTAGGAGAAATAAAGAGTTGTCGGAGCTGATGAAGCCTGATTTCTCTGCTGCTAGGATAAGTAAAGAGTTGCCGGAGGCCCGGTTTGCACTCACTAGATCTCTCCGTCAATCCTTCTTGTCACACCGGGGTGGTGTGTCCAGCGAGTGGAGTGCTTCCAGTGGCTCAGAGGGGTTTGATAACGGGTATCGTAACCTCAACGGTGATCTTGCTTTAGACCACTATAATGACCTTTACTCTGATCATGATAACCTTGCCTCAGACCACGGCAATCATGACTCAGACTTCGATGATAATCCAAATTCAGACTGTAATGAAGACTCTTCAAGTAGACCTCGTAGTCCCGAACAAAAGCCCTCCCAGTCGGTACCATGTTCTCATCAACATTGCACGTGCAAAACCACCGCCGCATGCAGCACGTGCAGAACCACCGCCACATGCAGCACGTGCAAAACCACCGCCACATGCAGCACGTGCAACAACCCAGTAGTCTCTGAAGAGAAGATCTCGTCGCGGAGTCGTAGTAATAGCTACAACAGTGCTTGTGGGGAGGATGAGAACAGATATATTTACCCTAAAATCCTTATCAGTAGAGACTTTCAGCTTCCAGTTAACTTCCTGACAACCAGGCCGGCAAAGGTTAGTCTTCGTTTAGTGACGTCATATCACGTGTATACACGTAATGCCCCGAATTTAATTATATGAAGACGTGTTTTATCAAAGTCACCAATTGCCCTGTCTGGCAGTATCCAATCATTTGGCCTTCCCGACTATGAAATCTGTTAAAACCCTGCAGCTAATATTATGTAAAAACCCATTACAGTCTTTAAAGTTATTTAAGAACTATGCGAGTGTCCAATTAACCATGCTTGCTATTTATAACTCTACTATTGCTAAGTAAGCTTGTGATAAATAATAATATTTTACATGATTAGCTCGCCTTGCTGCTGTTACAGACAGCTTCACGCTCTGGTTGACATTACTTAATCAGTTGTTGACATTACTTAATCAGTTGCCGATATACAATATCTCGTATCTCTGAACATTTTGCGTTGTTTACAACTTTTACAAGAATAGTTTAGGGTTCCGCTGCTAATTGTTCACAAATTAGGTGTTCACAGTCCTATTCTCAAAATTAAATAATTAGTTTAAAATAGGTGGTGATTAGTTAAGTCAGTTAACTCTTACATCTTCACTCTCATCACAGTCGACTAGTTAACTCTTACATCTTCACTCTCATCACAGTCGACTAGTTAACCCTTACATCTTCACTCTCATCACAGTCGACTAGTTAACCCTTAGTAGTACCCTAGTACACCCAATTATTATCGGAGCGGGGTGATGGAAATAATAGGGTCCTTACTTCCTGGCTACCTGGTCCTTCATTAACCCTTAGTACCCTAGTAATGGAAATAATATTACACTAAATAACTGGTTCCTTCCTTCCTGGCTACCTACCTTCATTATACCTACTCAGTCTGAGGAGGGCACAGATTTAGTTGATTCGTCTTATAATTATCATCGCAGTCGCTTTATGTCGGATTATCCTTCTGTTTGATGTCGGATCTTTTATTTTATTCTTCACATAATAACCCTTCTTAGTGCCCACTCTCGAAACATGGCAGCCTCTTATCACGTGATTTGATGTCCCTACAACTCAGTCAACATCTGCAGTCTGTTAAAACACACAGTGACATTAAAAGTGGAGCAGAGGTAACATCCATGACATCAAAGAGCAGCACCATGGCAACGAAGAGCAGCACCATGGCAACGAAGAGCAGCACCATGGCAACGAAGAACAGCACCATGACAACGAAGAGCAGCTCTATGGCATCAAAGAGCAGCTCTATGGCAACGAAGAGCAGCACCATGGCAACGAAGAACAGCACCATGGCAATGAAGAACAGCACCATGGCAACGAAGAACAGCACCATGGCAACGAAGAGCAGCACCATGACAACGAAGAGCAGCACCATGACAACTATGGGAGATTTTATGACAACTAGCAGTAGCAGTGACCAAAGTGTAGCTACTAACTCTGCAGCTAACTCTAAGATGAGGCAGAACTCTGCAGCTACTAAAACCTCTACTAAAAGAGCAGTCTCCAGCACGAAACAGACTAGACAGACATCTTCCTCTGCTGAGTCAGTTGCTTCATTAGAGAAGGTACGATCTGTTTGTTGGTTCTACTGAGGGTGCTGCTGGGATGTGAGTAGGTTGTAGGTGGAGGGTTCTCAGTTAGTGGAGTTAGGAGGGTTTATTACCTCCTAAATAAGGAGTCCTTATTCATCGTGAAGTTAGTTTTGGGCGGTTTGGAAGTGTTGCCAAGGTTTCAAAGCTATAATTTAGTTAAAAGCTTTTCTTCGTACTCGCCTATCCTGTAATGAGGATACTGCCGCAATAACTTGTCCTTTTTAGGACGTATAGTCCCAATAGTATTACAAGTATTATCATTATAGTTTTGGTAGTGAAATTTTAAAAAATTATAAAAAGATATTAATAGTTTTGAAATTAACAGTTTATTGTTATTGCAGGATCTGCAGAGTGAGTTACGTACGATAGGAGAGGACATTACCAGTGTAGAACAGTTCGCAGGGAAGCTAGATCAGATAATGCCAGGACAAACCCACAACTCTCAGAACTTACGGGACAACTTCAACAAGTTAGTACAGAGTCAAACTTAGCTTAGAGACAACTTCAGCAATTTAGTCACGAACTAGTGCTACTGTTGATTCAGCATCTTTTTTATTATAATGTTAAACCTTAGTCTCACTGATATTTACGCTCCCTTTTATTTGTATGAGTATTTTAATTGCAGAGGGCATTTGGGGTAACCAAAGGGTCAAATTTAATCATAAAATCAGTGATGGTTTCTGTAAATTGTGCGTGCACACTACACACTACACACTACACACTGTCTGTATAGCTATAATCTATAAGTTGTCTACATGATGTCTGTCTGCTGTCTGTCTGCTGTCTACATGCTAGGATGTGTTCGCTTAAAAGTCTCCCTCTCGCACAATACGCATTATATTAGAGCATCCCTCATATTGTACAGTCACACTATTTTCTAAGTGACCACGTGTATGTAACTACTATTTACATTTTCCTACACGCTTGTTTTGTAAACAATTAAGTAACTTGTTTTGAAGTAGTTAGCTGATACGATCCTTGTTGATTGACTATAACACTTGCTTGTAAAGTGAACTTTTCTCTTTTCTTACTTCAACATCAAGTAAGCTTATTCACATTCAGAGAGTATCAATCTGTTGTTTCAATGTATTATGTGTATATATGTGTTTCAATGTATTATGTGTATATATATGTATATATATATAACAATGGATTGTTTAATAAATAAACCAGAACTACTTGTGTTATGCAGTAAGCCGTCCAAACTGTCTGCTTGTTGTGAGACCGCCAATGACTTGTTCGTAAAAGTTACAGGTTTGCGTCCGGGACTCTACGACGCGAGACCCGCCGTAGAGTCTCACGCCGTAGAGTCCGGACCCCGTACAACTCCCCAATATTATCAAGCAACATACTTCAGTTTATCAGCCCGTGTGGGTGAGAAGTCAAACTATTTGGAGGTGGAGAGTAACAAATTCCTCAAGTTCCGTCAGGACTACAATGAGCTAGGTGAGCTGAATATCACGTGTTATCGCGCGTTACCACGTGTTATCGCGCGTTACCACGTGTTATCGCGCGTTACCACGTGTTATTGCGCGTTAGCACGTGTTATCGCGCGTTACCACGTGTTATTGTGGGTTAGCACGTTTTAATGCGAGTTATAACGTGTTATTGCGGGTTAGCACGTTTTATCGCGGGACAATGTTTAACGTGTATATATAAAAAGACACGGAAGAAAATTATCCTTCACCTTTTGTTAGAGTGATAACATGTGCAAGTATAAATGGTGTTCTAACATTTACAACTCACAGGGGCATGGCTACAGACAGCTCTAAATGACGGGCCCAGTGAAGAAAGTAACACAGCAGACTCTTTAGGAAGCTTACAACGCTCCCAGAACATCTACAACACGTTAGTATTGTACTTAGAGATCACTCCTTTTTTAATGAAGAATGTTATCAATTTTGGGGTTTCAACAGTTCGGTTGCGTTATGAGACCACGTGACTAATGACTATACTATTGACTGCCTATATATATAAGTATATACTATATTACGTGACAGGTACAAGACTAGAGTAGACGAGCTGAGCGTGTTAAAACTGAAACTAGACAATGTTATAGCGTACGGAAGAGACCTACTGATACATCTCTCTCCCTCTGCTGCAAAACAACTCACGTGAGTATACAGTAAACTGACGTCATCAGATATCACGTGACGTCATCAGATATCACGTGACGTCATCAAATATCACGGGTTTCTACTGTTTGGTTGTGTTGCTTATACGTCACGTGACAAATAAGCTAATAAGATATTTTTACAGGAGTGATCTGACAATACTACACACGTTGTGGGAAAAGCTAGACGAGGAAGTGAGAAGTAGATACAGTGAAGTTAACATAGCATTAGAGGGACTCCTCAACCTGCAGGACCACACTAACACTATCACAACCTGGTTAGAAGGGTTGAGTAGAAGAGAGAGTACACACCAACCTGAGGGAGGGGACCAGTACACTAGACATGTGCAACTCTACCATGGTTACATCGACCAGCTTAACACTCAGGTATATCACAATTGTGTGGTTATGTCTTGTTATGGTTATGTGTTGTTACAGAAACGTGTTGCTATGGTTGTATGTTTTTACAGAAACGTGTTGTTAAGGTAACGTGTTGCTATGGTTATGTGTTTTTACACAAACGTGTTGTTAAGGTAACGTGTTGTTAAGGTAACGTGTTGTTAAGGTAACGTGTTGTTAAGGTAACGTGTTGTTAACCTCCCTTTTCTCCAGTCAGCGGAAATACAGTCTACTCGACAACTCTCTCACCAGTTGATGGGATCACTAGATTCTAGTTACGAGCAGTTCATTTCCTGCCAGTTTGAGACTTGTAACGGTCGATGGGTTCAGCTCTCTGATAAGGTAACTCTATGTCACGTGACATTCATTATCGCGTGACGTCATTTAATATTCACTGTCACGTGACGTGACTAGAAGCTAACTCAGGGCTACTCATCTTGAAGTCTTATTAATATTATCATGTTTGACTACTAGAAATATTGGATAATAAATAGTACGTTAACTTTAATTGCACTTCAGATCACACGTAAATCAGAGCGATGTCGCCACTTGCAAGACCTTCAAGCGTCACTTCGTGGTCACGAGGTCATGATGTCACAGTTTGACACTATGCTGAAGGAGCTGGAGTTATTGTTGCGTAGTGAAGGCTATGATAAGAGTTTTATAACCGGGTTACCAGGACTACACGACCAGATCACCGCCTCCCTACAGCTGGTTAGTTTTACATTGAGCCTCCTTACAGCTGGTTAGTTTTACATTGAGCCTCCCTACAGCTGGTTAGTTTTACATTGAGCCTCCCTACAGCTGGTTAGTTTTACATTGAGCCTCCCTACAGCTGGTTAGTTTTACATTGAGCCTCCCTACAGCTGGTTAGTTTTACATTGAGCCTCCCTACAGCTGGTTAGTTTTACATTGAGCCTCCCTACAGCTGGTAAGTTTTACATTGAGCCTCCCTACAATTGGTTAGTTTTACATTGAGCCTCCCTACAATTGGTTAGTTTTACATTGAGCCTCCCTACAGCTGGTAAGTTTTACATTGAGCCTCCCTACAGCTGGTTAGTTTTACATTGAGCCTCCCTACAGCTGGTTAGTTTTACATTGAGCCTCCCTACAGCTGGTTAGTTTTACATTGAGCCTCCCTACAGCTGGTTAGTTTTACATTGAGCCTCCCTACAGCTGGTTAGTTTTACATTGAGCCTCCCTACAGCTGGTTAGTTTTACATTGAGCCTCCCTACAGCTGGTTAGTTTTACATTGAGCCTCCCTACAGCTGGTTAGTTTTACATTGAGCCTCCCTACAGCTGGTTAGTTTTACATTGAGCCTCCCTACAGCTGGTAAGTTTTACATTGAGCCTCCCTACAATTGGTTAGTTTTACATTGAGCCTCCCTACAATTGGTTAGTTTTACATTGAGCCTCCCTACAGCTGGTTAGTTTTACATTGAGCCTCCCTACAATTGGTTAGTTTTACATTGAGCCTCCCTACAGCTGGTAAGTTTTACATTGAGCCTCCCTACAGCTGGTTAGTTTTACATTGAGCCTCCCTACAGCTGGTTAGTTTTACATTGAGCCTCCCTACAGCTGGTAAGTTTTACATTGAGCCTCCCTACAGCTGGTTAGTTTTACATTGAGCCTCCCTACAGCTGGTTAGTTTTACATTGAGCCTCCCTACAGCTGGTTAGTTTTACATTGAGCCTCCCTACAGCTGGTTAGTTTTACATTGAGCCTCCCTACAGCTGGTTAGTTTTACATTGAGCCTCCCTACAGCTGGTTAGTTTTACATTGAGCCTCCCTACAGCTGGTTAGTTTTACATTGAGCCTCCCTACAGCTGGTTAGTTTTACATTGAGCCTCCCTACAGCTGGTTAGTTTTACATTGAGCCTCCCTACAGCTGGTAAGTTTTACATTGAGCCTCCCTACAATTGGTTAGTTTTACATTGAGCCTCCCTACAATTGGTTAGTTTTACATTGAGCCTCCCTACAGCTGGTTAGTTTTACATTGAGCCTCCCTACAGCTGGTTAGTTTTACATTGAGCCTCCCTACAGCTGGTAAGTTTTACATTGAGCCTCCCTACAGCTGGTTAGTTTTACATTGAGCCTCCCTACAGCTGGTTAGTTTTACATTGAGCCTCCCTACAGCTGGTTAGTTTTACATTGAGCCTCCCTACAGCTGGTTAGTTTTACATTGAGCCTCCCTACAGCTGGTTAGTTTTACATTGAGCCTCCCTACAGCTGGTTAGTTTTACATTGAGCCTCCCTACAGCTGGTTAGTTTTACATTGAGCCTCCCTACAGCTGGTTAGTTTTACATTGAGCCTCCCTACAGCTGGTTAGTTTTACATTGAGCCTCCCTACAGCTGGTTAGTTTTACATTGAGCCTCCCTACAGCTGGTTAGTTTTACATTGAGCCTCCCTACAATTGGTTAGTTTTACATTGAGCCTCCCTACAATTGGTTAGTTTTACATTGAGCCTCCCTACAGCTGGTTAGTTTTACATTGAGCCTCCCTACAGCTGGTTAGTTTTACATTGAGGCTTACCTTACTTTACTTTCAAGCTGATGAAGATGACAGCAAATTGTCAATACTTATATATTTTTCAGATATTTTGGGTTTTTAAAGTTTACAATAAGCGTCTCTTAAAATTTACGTACAACATGCTACATGATAGAACTATACTTACTCCTACACTAATACCAGGTGGGCTCGCTAGAGAAGGAGTGCGGGCAACTACAACTAGAGGACAGTGTGTGTAGTTGTGGGCTGGAGATATCACTGGGAACTACTAGCAGCAAGTGTAGAACTAAGTGCCAACTTCTACTGGAACTCCTCTCTAAATATCAGGTACGTGATATCTTAACACGTCATCTTCGAACGTCATCACATCAGAACGTGACGTCATCGCAACATAACGTGACGTCATCGCAAAATAACGTGACGTCATCACAACATAACGTGACGTCATCACAACATAACGTGACGTCATGACAACATAACCTGACGTCATCACAACATACCGTGACGTCATGACAACATACCGTGACGTCATGACACTAATACCCACTACTACAGGGTGATCTAGACGCGCACCTGAGGGATGTTAAACTGTGCACTGCTCTGTACTCTGAACTGACTACTGAACTTGGTGTGATAGCAGGACACGTGTTATCAGCACTGAGCAACACTTCTCTTCCTATAGCAGACAGAGTAAGTTTACAGTAAATTTACAAAATGTAAATTACTACTTCATTTTTAAGTTTAGTGTTAATTATAGATTTTATTTAACATTCACTCCTAGTCCTACAATTTGATGTATGAGACGAGTGATAAACAGGAATAAAAAACGAAACAGGATCGGTTATTAATTTTATAAAAATATGTTTGTTTCAAAGACCAGAAGGCCACCCATAAGGGCTTTTGAGCAGTATACACAATTTAATTTAAACAAAATTAAGTTGGTATCCCTGGAAACGACCTGCACCTATACTTACAATAACACAGTAGAAGGCTGCGTTAACGAAGATTAACACATGTATTGATAATTTGTGTAACAATTCTTAGAACTTAATAAACAACTCCAGTAACTATTTAGTAAGTCAAATAACTGTCTTTATATTACAAACGTAATAGCATACTTCACGAGATATTCACGAGCATCTCAAGTAACAACATTATACAGTGTATTCTGTGTAAAATTATCTTTATCCCGGTTGTTGCGACAAGTGAAAATGCTCTTATTAGGGAAAGGAGTTTACTCGACGTTTCAATGTAACTACATCGTATTCATCGTATAACAACAGGGATAAAGATAATTTTACACAGAATACATTACAACAATGCGACTCATAAATAATACTCCAATCCGGATTTTACACTTTATACAGTAGAACAGTATTAGTAGTAGTATAGTAACAGTATCTTTCATCATCACTAACTCACAAGCGAAGTTATTTTACCCAAATCAAGGAACGGAAGGGTCCGGTAATATACGGTGGTGTGTTTTGGTGGTTTCATCAGCTGCTCCTGTCTTTAAAGCTTGTTCAGGTCCTGTCTTTAAAGCTTGTTCAGCTAATATATCGTCTATCTGAGCTCTACTTGCTACTACCCCTTTCCTCAGACTTACCGTAGCTATCAGTCCCCCTGCCCTGCACACCTTCTTGTGCTTGTTGCTGTGCCTGACAGCTTGTTGGTTGCCAGGACAACATGCTACAAAGGTATTGAGCAGGTGCCCTATTAGTGCTATTACTCCCAGTACTATTACAGCGTAGGGTTGGTCTATGGGTTCCTTGTGGTACATCTCCCTCTCTTCCCACCCCATCTTCTTTAACATTTGCACGTAGTTTAACACTGGGTCCAGGTCCTTTATTTGCTTTCCTACCACTCCTAGTGTTCCTATTGCTGGTAATTAGTTAATTAGTTAATTAGTTAATTAGTTAATTAGTTAATTAGTTAGACTAGCTCAATTGTGTGGTAATATCCAGAGATTAAAGTGGATTTTTAAATCAGTTAATCAGAAAAACCAAGTTTTAGTAATCTATACTAATAATCCTTAAAAGTTTGTGGGTTCGTGGGAAATTTCCGATAGTGACGTCCCGGCCGTAGGCACGGGTTACAGTAGTACTATAATATATTCATTGGTATAAAGAAGACAAACTTGCTGATTTTATCTTGTCAGTTAAATATGAAATAAGACCAGTATTTGTATCTTGTACATATAATTGTAAGTAATTAAATACATACACGAGAGGAGACCCACAACTATCATAGCAGTCCTAGCATTCTTGTGATCTGTAGGAATATAGGGTATTAATAACGCTATCATAGCAGTTCTAGCATTCTTGTGATCTGTAGGAATATAGGGTATTAATAACGCTAGGTTACTAAGGTGTTACTAGGGTGTTACTAGGGTGTTACTAAGGTGTTACTAGGGTGTTACTAGGGTGTTATTAGTGAATAGAGGGTGTTAATAGTAAGTTTTATCATTTTGAGAATCTTATTCGAAATATTTTCCATACATTTGAAGTGCTAAGTAAGAATTTAAATCTGTTCTTCAAAAGGATTGATCTAACGTTTTCCGTATAATATCTTCATTGTCAAAAAAATAATTGAAATTAATAAATAAAATTAATAACTCACGCTTCTTATAACAAAGGCAATCTGAATCTGAAAATGAAAATACGTTCAATTTTATTGCCTTGGTTCTGATTTGTTGCCATAGTTACTTAATTTTGACATGTGATCCCAATGTTTGTGTTGGTATCATAATTACAGTAAAACATGTTAAATGTTAAGCAAACACTTGCGTACCACCCAACATCTGAGCTATCGGGTGTTACTAGGGTGTTACTAAGGTGTTACTAGGGTGTTACTAAGGTGTTACTAGGGTGTTACTAGGGTGTTACTAGGGTGTTACTAAGGTGTTACTAGGGTGTTACTAGGATGTTACTAAGGTGTTACTAGGGTGTTACTAGGGTGTTACTAGGGTGTTACTAAGGTGTTACTAAGTACGTACCTCCCAACATCTGAGCTATTCTGAGTGAGGTGAGAATGCAATCAGCCCCCAACAATATCAGGTACACTGTACAAATTGAGGAACCTGAAAATAGTCAGAAAAAGAGAATAGAATTAATCATGCAATTATTTGGAGTTTGTCTTGCAAATGGTGTTCATATTTCAATTATTGATAATTTATTGATGAACCGAACATGGTTAAAAGATTTCGCTTCGAGTCACGATTTCAAAATGCAAATAATCTGTGAAAATGTAGTTACCCAAATGTATTTATATTAAGTTAGTCACTAATAATAAGGTTTACATTTAGGTACTCACTTTGAGCGTCCACTCCGAGTAACATAATAGCGATAGTTAACTGAGCAACAGTAGCGGCGCACACTGCCATAGCCCCGATTACAAAAGACATGTGTAAACTGAGCTAATCTAGCTGGAGGTGTATATCATAGTCATGATAATATACAGGAACAACGGTTTATATTGATAATTGAAAACCATCTAAAAATTGTTACAGTAAGTGAAGATAACCTATCTATAAGTGAACTGCAAAAGGATCGCGTCATGTTAAAAGATACTAGTACATGACATTGCTGTTATACACAGCACAAAACAGAGGATAACTTAAGAAAATACAGTATGTTTGGTGTTTAGAGTGACTAACCTTTGTTCTCCCTCTGTCGTACAGTCATTGTGAATCAGCTTTGTTCGGTGGTACAATCTTTGTGACCCCGACTAATTTGTATTGATTGAAGTACAATAGCAAGCATTTAGAATATAATAATACCTAGCACACCATTCCTCGTACATAGCTGGTTCTGTGTGTGTATGTATGTGTGTGTGTATAATTTAAAGGTGTTTGGACAGTGGCTCATTACTGAATTACTGAATTAATCTTCTTATAACCCAAACTCTAACGCTGACCCTAAACATGGAACTAAAACATTTTAGGGTTATACGGGTTCCTGCTAGTGGAACTAAAACGTATCATATACCAAAACCCTTCAGGTTTAGACTCCAGTTTTCATGTCAGTTCAATTTAATTTTTGTGATATTTTTAGACGGAATAAAACAGGTTCACTGTTTAAACATTATCTACTCCATAACAATCTCAGCAAATACAGGGTGTACTGCATAAAATAAGTGCAAATCAGAAACATCAGTAAAGGGATAATTACCGTAAATATATTTCATAGAATGAATAGATAAGAATGAAGGCGTCCATTCAAAATCAAAACTAAATTGAACACAAGTTGGACGGTGGAATGCACTGCATTTTTTGAATTCCATTTTTTAATTAAACTTAATATTCTACAATCTCAAAAGTCATAGTTCTGCATATATAGTAGAAATATCCAACAGTTTGTGTTGGAATTCGAAGAGAGAAGATTGAACTAGATTTACATAAAAATAATAAAGCGTAATTTGTCAGTCCATGATAACCCTCAGTCTAGAAAGTCGAATCTTTATCTACTTCCTAACAGTACCTCATTAACATGAGTTCTTAGTAACCTCTTAGTAACCGCGCGATACTAACTCCTCTACTTGTTATCCCCTAGTAACCGCGCGTTACTAACTCCTCTGCTTGTTATCCCCTAGTAACCTCCTAGTAACCGCGCGTTACTAACTCCTCTACTTGTTATCCCCTAGTTACCTCCTAGTTACCGCGCGATACTAACTCCTCTACTTCTTGCCCCCTAGTTACCTCCTAGTAACCGCACGTTACTAACTCCTCTACTTGTTATCCCCTAGTAACCGCGCGTTACTAACTCCTCTACTTGTTATCCCCTAGTTACCTCCTAGTTACCGCGCGATACTAACTCCTCTACTTCTTGCCCCCTAGTTACCTCCTAGTAACCGCACGTTACTAACTCCTCTACTTGTTATCCCCTAGTAACCGCGCGTTACTAACTCCTCTACTTGTTATCCCCTAGTTACCTCCTAGTTACCGCGCGATACTAACTCCTCTACTTCTTGCCCCCTAGTTACCTCCTAGTAACCGCACGTTACTAACTCCTCTACTTGTTATCCCCTAGTAACCGCGCGTTACTAACTCCTCTACTTGTTATCCCCTAGTTACCTCCTAGTAACCGCGCGTTACTAACTCCTCTACTTGTTATCCCCTAGTTACCTCCTAGTTACCGCGCGATACTAACTCCTCTACTTCTTGCCCCCTAGTTACCTCCTAGTAACCGCACGTTACTAACTCCTCTACTTGTTATCCCCTAGTAACCGCGCGTTACTAACTCCTCTACTTGTTATCCCCTAGTTACCTCCTAGTTACCGCGCGATACTAACTCCTCTACTTCTTGCCCCCTAGTTACCTCCTAGTAACCGCGCGTTACTAACTCCTCTACTTCTTGCCCCCTAGTTACCTCCTAGTAACCGCACGTTACTAACTCCTCTACTTGTTATTCCCTAGTAACCTCCTAGTAACCGCGCGTTACTAACTCCTCTACTTGTTATCCCCTAGTTACCTCCTAGTTACCGCGCGATACTAACTCCTCTACTTCTTGCCCCCTAGTTACCTCCTAGTAACCGCACGTTACTAACTCCTCTACTTGTTATCCCCTAGTAACCGCGCGTTACTAACTCCTCTACTTGTTATCCCCTAGTTACCTCCTAGTTACCGCGCGATACTAACTCCTCTACTTCTTGCCCCCTAGTTACCTCCTAGTAACCGCGCGTTACTAACTCCTCTACTTGTTATCCCCTAGTTACCTCCTAGTAACCGCACGTTACTAACTCCTCTACTTGTTATCCCCTAGTAACCTCCTAGTAACCGCGCGTTACTAACTCCTCTACTTGTTATCCCCTAGTTACCTCCTAGTTACCGCGCGATACTAACTCCTCTACTTCTTGCCCCCTAGTTACCTCCTAGTAACCGCGCGTTACTAACTCCTCTGCTTGTTATCCCCTAGTAACCTCTTAGTAACCGCGCGTTACTAACTCCTCTACTTGTTATCCCCTAGTTACCTCCTAGTTACCGCGCGATACTAACTCCTCTACTTCTTGCCCCCTAGTTACCTCCTAGTAACCGCGCGTTACTAACTCCTCTACTTGTTCTCCCCTAGTTACCTCCTAGTAACCGCGCGATACTAACTCCTCTACTTCTTGCCCCCTAGTTACCTCCTAGTAACCGCGCGTTACTAACTCCTCTACTTGTTCTCCCCTAGTTACCTCCTAATAACCGCGCGTTACTAACTCCTCTACTTGTTATCCCCTAGTTACCTCCTAGTAACCGCGCGTTACCAACTCCTCTACTTGTTATCCCCGTTGCAGAAGCAAGCTATGGCCGTATTGACCACATGCCCAGGCAGTGCAATGGCTCCCAGTACTATCATAGCCCAGTACATATCAGTATACAGGATAATCACCCCGTACGGTAGGTCGAGGTAGATCTTGTAGTTTATCTTAACCTCATAGTCTATGTCCACAACGAAGGTGTCGTTGAGTATATTGGTCCTGTTCTGGGAGGGTGACATACCACTGAGGCTCTCGTAGAAGTCGTTAACGTGACCTGTAGTGTTGATCAGGTCCTTTATGTGCAGTGAGAGGAGCACTAACGTTCCTATACCTGAAATAAAGTGGGTTTTATTAAATAAAAAGATAAGAGGATATTGTTGATGAGATTAGTAACTGTAGTCAAGAGTAACCATAATAATCGTAGTAACCCGAGTAACTGCAGTCTACTAAAGGTGATACTCATTTATACTGACTAATGATGAGTTTCTATAACACTTACATGCGACGAGACCCAGACTGATTGTACTGATTCGGATTATTTTGGAATCTGAGAAAAAAGATTGTTAATATTGAGAAGGACATCTATCAAACAAGATACACAGTCTGATATAGTACCAATATATCCTGATAAAGCATGGCTCTTTAATAGCAGCCTATTACAGTACCCACAGTGTAAATAATACTCACTCTCAGTGTAGAAGGAAGCCACCCCACCTGAGATGTAGAATATTAGTTACCAAATTAACCCTTAGTGGGTACATGTTGTTTATGTAAAGTAAGTAACCCTTAGTGGGAACATGTTGTTTATGAACCCATCAACAAATCTGAAAATCCTGGACAATTATCAGTTTCCCGAACAGCTCTGTTCTCAAGACAAAACACGTGTTATTAGTGAACACACTGAGTTAATGCAGTTAACTCACCGCAACATATCTGACCAAGTCTGAAGACCAGCAGGGTGGTGGCTATTGCGAACAGCAGTGTGTAGAATATCCCTGCCCATGTTTCTGAAATTAGTTAATTAGATAAATTAACATTTATCCATCCATTTATTCGAAGAAATGTTCACGTTAAGTAAGGTCTCTAAACATTAGTTATAATGTGATATTCACGTTTAGTAAGGTCTCTAAACATTAGTTATAATGTAATATTCACGTTTAGTAAGGTCTCTAAACATTTGTTATAATGTAATATTCACGTTTAGTAAGGTCTCTAAACATTTGTTATAATGTGATAATGTTCACGTTAAGTAAGGTCTCTAAACATTAGTTATAATGTGATAATGTTCACGTTAAGTAAGGTCTCTAAACATTAGTTATAATGTAATATTCACGTTTAGTAAGGTCTCTAAACATTAGTTATAATGTGATAATGTTCACGTTAAGTAAGGTCTCTAAACATTAGTTATAATGTGATATTCACGTTAAGTAAGGTCTCTAAACATTAGTTATAATGTAATATTCACGTTAAGTAAGGTCTCTAAACATTAGTTATAATGTGATAATATTCACGTTTAGTAAGGTCTCTAAACATTAGTTATAATGTAATATTCACGTTAAGTAAGGTCTCTAAACATTAGTTATAATGTAATATTCACGTTAAGTAAGGTCTCTAAACATTAGTTATAATGTGATAATATTCACGTTTAGTAAGGTCTCTAAACATTAGTTATAATGTAATATTCACGTTAAGTAAGGTCTCTAAACATTAGTTATAATGTAATATTCACGTTAAGTAAGGTCTCTAAACATTAGTTATAATGTGATAATATTCACGTTTAGTAAGGTCTCTAAACATTAGTTATAATGTAATATTCACGTTAAGTAAGGTCTCTAAACATTAGTTATAATGTAATATTCACGTTAAGTAAGGTCTCTAAACATTAGTTATAATGTGATAATATTCACGTTTAGTAAGGTCTCTAAACATTAGTTATAATGTAATATTCACGTTAAGTAAGGTCTCTAAACATTAGTTATAATGTAATATTCACGTTAAGTAAGGTCTCTAAACATTAGTTATAATGTAATATTCACGTTAAGTAAGGTCTCTAAACATTAGTTATAATGTGATAATATTCACGTTTAGTAAGGTCTCTAAACATTAGTTATAATGTAATATTCACGTTAAGTAAGGTCTCTAAACATTAGTTATAATGTGATATTCACGTTAAGTAAGGTCTCTAAACATTAGTTATAATGTAATATTCACGTTAAGTAAGGTCTCTAAACATTAGTTATAATGTGATAATATTCACGTTTAGTAAGGTCTCTAAACATTAGTTATAATGTAATATTCACGTTAAGTAAGGTCTCTAAACATTAGTTATAATGTAATATTCACGTTAAGTAAGGTCTCTAAACATTAGTTATAATGTAATATTCACGTTTAGTAAGGTCTCTAAACATTAGTTATAATGTAATATTCACGTTAAGTAAGATCTCTAAACATTAGTTATAATGTGATAATGAAACTTACTGTCTGCCTTGCCCCCAAGTATGAGTATAGTAATGATGAGCTGAGCTACAGCTGCTACCCCCACTCCTACAGCTCCTATCAGTGCTGACATCATCTTCTCAACTATAAAACAACTCTGACTGTTATCGTTTACTGTATACGCGTGGGGCATCTAGGAGGAATGCGGAACTCGTTTCTTGTGTATTGACATGACAGTATTCTGGAGTCTGGGAAGTAGGCTGATAGCGAGGATTCAGTTACCTTTAACAGACTTAAACGCAAGAACTATTCGAAATGTGATAAGTGTTTGTGTCTGGTCACACAGTTATTCTGAATCTATTTAAAGACACCTCATCATTTGTAAGAAATCAAATACTTTGGACAAGTGCCAGAAAGTCTGATAAAAATGAAAAAGGTTCAAAACAGCACTCGGAAGCATCGGGTTCAAACTAAAAAACTTGAACTGAAACCCTTCTTAAAATGTTCTTGAGCCTTAAAAAGCCCACCAAGCAAATTATTTGTGAAATTTAGATAGTTCTGAATTAGCAACTATGCCTAAATACCATCCAAATATTTGAACAGTGAGATAAAAACACGATGTAAAGCTGCATGGGTAAACGTCTGCGAGAGTTCATACATTGGACTATTCAGTAAAAACAATGTAATAATAACTCAACAATCAAAAATACTAGCACATCAAACACTAGGCTGACGACCTGAGACAAAAGGTTAAATTAAAGTTAATAAAGTTTGGTGAATTATTTGCATTCAGGATTGATCACCACCTTGGGTATATTAAGCCATGAAGGTACACTACCTTAACAATGAGGGTAACATCCTCATTGACCTATATGTCAGGGGTCTCAAGCTATAGAAACTACAAGACAGTGACTTCAACACTGAGATAATGCTGTATTTAGTTCTCAAGTTCATCGCGGCTTTGTTTCTTCTCATAACAGAGCATTCCTACAAAATTGAAAGACAAAACACGTAATTTAGGAATTCATGAGAGCGCTAAACCACGTGGCCAAAAGTCTCACCATGAATTCGATATTATCTCCAAGGTTTATGAATACAGAACTTGTTCTGCAAGGTTTATAAAATATACAGGACTGCAAAACTTTACATTATTAGAGATAATTCTGAAACGCAGCTTGATGAAAAATTTAGCATAACGTTTGGGTTTATAGTCTATTCTCTGTGTTCCTCCACGACTAATATGGTGGTGTAATAACAACTGGGATATATGATATACATCTAAATCTAGACAAATATTCCTTAACAAAAGCTACGATCTGGGTAGTTTGATATATTACTGGTATTGAGGTGTGTGTGTGTCCTAATACAGGGGTACCTCAGGGATCAGTCCTAGGAACCACCATATCTTATCGTTTTAATTACATTTTACATGCTAATAATTTGGCATTGGCTTTTCCTTGATATGTTATGAAAGAGGGGTACCATCAGGGATCATGCTAGGAACCACCATAATACAGGGTTACCTCAGGATCAGTCCTAGGAACCACCATAATACAAGGGGTACCTCGGATCAGTCCTAGAAACACCATAAACAGGGGTACCTCAGGATCAGTCCAAGGAACCACCATAAAACAGGGGTACCTCAGGGATCTCTAGGAACCACCAAAAACAGGGGTACCTCAGGATCAATCCTAGACCACCATAATACAGGGGTACACTCAGGGATCAGTCTAGGAACCACCATAAACAGGTACCTCAGGATCAGTCCTAGAACCCACTATACTACAGGGGTACCACATGGATCATCCTAGGACCACCATAATACAGGGGTACCTAAGGGATCAGTCCTATGAACCACCATAATACAGGGTACCTCAGGGATCAGTCCCTAGGAACCACCATTAATACAGGGGTAACCTCAGGGATCAGTGCTAAGGAACCACCATAATACAGGGGTACCCTCAGGGATCAGTCCTATGAACCACCATAATACAGGGAGTGTACGGCCAGGGATCAGTGTCCTAGGAACCACTTAATACAGGGTACCACAGGGATCATTCCTAGGACCCACCATAATACAGGGGTACCTCGGGGATCATCCTATAACCACCATAATACGGGGTACCTCTGGGATCAGTCCTAGGAACCACCATTATCCAGGTACCTCCAGGATCATGCTAGGACCACCATAATACCAGGGGTACCTCCAGGATCTGCTAGGAACCACCATAATACAGGGGTACCTCAGGGATCATTGTTTTAAACACTAACAGTTTGGTCCTTCCAATATGGTTCGATATGGTATTTATTTAGAATAAAACCACTATTTACCAAAGTAACCACTAGTAACCAATAGTTACCAAAGTAACCCTATTACCCCTAGAAACGCTGCTAGTAACCATAGTAACCATGTCGGCACTGATAGCTGCGATTGGGGTGGGAACTGCTGCTATAGCTCAAATGGTCCTCATGATAATGGTTCTAGGACTCAAAGCATCTGGTAAATCACTCAGCGAGGGAATTAACAACGTCACTCAACTGTAGCTGCATTCATCAAACTTCAATATATCCACTTTTAACTCCAATATCTCCACTTTTAACACCAGTATCTCTACTTTTAACACCAGTATATCCACTTTTAACACCAGTATATCCACTTTTAACACCAATATCTCCACTTTTAACACCAGTATATCCACTTTTAACACCAATATCTCCAATTTTAGCACCAATATCTCTACTTTTAACACCAATATCTCCATTTTTAACACCAATATCTCCACTTTCAGTGACCTGGATTGGTGTTTTACATCTGGTTATGTTCCTCATTGCTCTCGCGCTACTCGGACTAAGAATAGCTCAAATTTGTGCCGGTAAGATTAGCTTAGCTTATCTTCTTTGTAATAGTTAATAAACTGATTTATACAGTAAACTGTGGTACATTAAACTGAATATTGGTCCCATCTTCTATCTAACAGTGGGGGGGGGGTCCAAGGGGAACTTTGGGGAGTTTTGGGGAACTTTTTTTTGGGGAACTTCAGGAAACCTGGGGGACTTTCCCAAAGTTCCCCAAAAAATTATCAATGAAACAAATAATTTTGGGGAATTTTGGGGAACTTTTTTTTGGGGAACTTCAGAAAGTTCCCCAAAATTCCCCAAAATTCCCCAAAGTTCCCCAAAAAAATTATAATGCCAAACAAATTATCATGCTGTATGTATCAACAAGTAAGTTAAGATTATACCTTATAATAACATACATGTTAACATTAATGGGTATTAATGTATATTAGAGAAATTTTGAATAATTTTGATTAATTTTGAATAATTTTAAATAATTTTGAATAATTTTGGGGAATTTTGGGGAACTTTGGGGAGTTTTGGGGAACTTTTTTTTGGGGAACTTCAGAAATCTTGGGGGACTTTCCCAAAGTTCCCCAAAGTTCCCCTTGGACCCCCCCCCAACAGTATAAACAATTACAGGTGGAGAGGGGTCCTTCTACAAGAACAGTGAGTAATTCAATAACTAATAAAATTGTAAAATCAAAGGGGGTTTCATAATTTAACTTATCAACAACACTAAGATTTAATAATTTCGAGTTTCATAACGAAAGTGTTTGTTGGATAACACTAAAATCCTCTTCTTATCAGACGTAAAGTGTATCCGTATAGCCACCATCGTACTCGGTTCCGTCTTGGGTAAGTTTTAAAATCAACTTTTGAATCGTTATTTGAGACTTGATTACACGTTCTATATAATTACACTTTCTATCTATTATAATATGAGAAGAATAGATAATCCGAAGTTTTATGTATCACATAATATTAGTAAAATTAATGTAATAACAACTCCGCATTAGTGACTACTAACTAAAACATAACAACTTCTTTATTTCAGCACCACTGATTACTAACAACTTCTTTATTTCAGCACTACTGATGGGTATCATCTTCGTGCTGACAATCCTCCAGGTGATTAAGATACTGAAGTTGAACGACACTCACAACGCGGGCATCCCCATGACAGGTTCCTACATTCTTGTAGTGGTGGGCGCTTTTGCGCTCATTGGCCACCTTGTCAACACCTCTGTAGCTTGCTGCAGTGCAGACAACGGAGATCAGGCTTAGGGGAGTTACTATGGAGGTTACTAGGGAGGTTACTACGGAGGTTACTAGGGAGGTCACTAGGGAGGTCACTAGGGAGTTACTAGGGAGTTACTAGAGAGGTTACTAGAGAGTTACTAGAGAGGTTACTAGAGGAGTTATTAGGGGGTTACTAAGGAGTTACTAAGGAGTAACTAGGGGAAGGGGGTTTAAGTGGGGTTTACTATGGAGTAGTTTTACTATTTACTAGTACAGGTTTACTATGGAGTTGCTGGTAGGGGGAAAGGAACTGTGGGGTTACTTGAAAATTACTAAGAAGTTTCTCTGAAAATCTAAAGACTTATTACTAAGTGTTGAAAGCTGAACTGAAATTTAAATATTGTATTTTATTGTAAAACCTGTTTAATGATATGCTGGGAATTCGATTAATGTGTAAATTGATTGAGTGATATTTTAATTAGTGATAATTCTAAATACGAAACCTTACAAATTGTTAGTGTTTTTCTTGTGAAACTATAATTATTGACGGAACTGCTCATAATATATCAAGGAAAAGCCAATGCCAAATTATTAGCATGTAAAATGTAATTGAAACGATAAAATATGGTGGTTCCTAGGACTGATCCCTGAGGTACCCCTGTATTATGGTGGTTCCTAGGACTGATCCCTGAGGTACCCCTGTATTATGGTGGTTCCTAGGACTGATCCCTGAGGTACCCCTGTATTATGGTGGTTCCTAGGACTGATCCCTGAGGTACCCCTGTATTATGGTGGTTCCTAGGACTGATCCCTGAGGTACCCCTGTATTATGGTGGTTCCTAGGACTGATCCCTGAGGTACCCCTGTATTATGGTGGTTCCTAGGACTGATCCCTGAGGTACCCCTGTATTATGGTGGTTCCTAGGACTGATCCCTGAGGTACCCCTGTAATATGGTGGTTCCTAGCACTGATCCCTGAGGTACCCCTGTATTATGGTGGTTCCTAGGACTGATCCCTGAGGTACCCCTGTATTATGGTGGTTCCTAGGACTGATCCCTGAGGTACCCCTGTATTATGGTGGTTCCTAGGACTGATCCCTGAGGTACCCCTGTATTATGGTGGTTCCTAGGACTGATCCCTGAGGTACCCCTGTATTATGGTGGTTCCTAGGACTGATCCCTGAGGTACCCCTGTATTATGGTGGTTCCTAGCACTGATCCCTGAGGTACCCCTGTATAATGGTGGTTCCTAGGACTGATCCCTGAGGTACCCCTGTATAATGGTGGTTCCTAGGACTGATCCCTGAGGTACCCCTGTATTATGGTGGTTCCTAGCACTGATCCCTGAGGTACCCCTGTATTATGGTGGTTCCTAGCACTGATCCCTGAGGTACCCCTGTATAATGGTGGTTCCTAGGACTGATCCCTGAGGTACCCCTGTATTATGGTGGTTCCTAGGACTGATCCCTGAGGTACCCCTGTATTATGGTGGTTCCTAGGACTGATCCCTGAGGTACCCCTGTATTATGGTGGTTCCTAGCACTGATCCCTGAGGTACCCCTGTATTATGGTGGTTCCTAGCACTGATCCCTGAGGTACCCCTGTATAATGGTGGTTCCTAGGACTGATCCCTGAGGTACCCCTGTATTATGGTGGTTCCTAGGACTGATCCCTGAGGTACCCCTGTATTATGGTGGTTCCTAGGACTGATCCCTGAGGTACCCCTGTATTATAGTGGTTCCTAGGACTGATCCCTGAGGTACCCCTGTATTATGGTGGTTCCTAGGACTGATCCCTGAGGTACCCCTGTATTATGGTGGTTCCTAGCACTGATCCCTGAGGTACCCCTGTATAATGGTGGTTCCTAGGACTGATCCCTGAGGTACCCCTGTATTATGGTGGTTCCTAGGACTGATCCCTGAGGTACCCCTGTATTATGGTGGTTCCTAGGACTGATCCCTGAGGTACCCCTGTATTATAGTGGTTCCTAGGACTGATCCCTGAGGTACCCCTGTATTATGGTGGTTCCTAGGACTGATCCCTGAGGTACCCCTGTATTATGGTGGTTCCTAGGACTGATCCCTGAGGTACCCCTGTATTATGGTGGTTCCTAGGACTGATCCCTGAGGTACCCCTGTATTATGGTGGTTCCTAGGACTGATCCCTGAGGTACCCCTGTATTATGGTGGTTCCTAGGACTGATCCCTGAGGTACCCCTGTATTATGGTGGTTCCTAGGACTGATCCCTGAGGTACCCCTGTATTATGGTGGTTCCTAGCACTGATCCCTGAGGTACCCCTGTATAATGGTGGTTCCTAGCACTGATCCCTGAGGTACCCCTGTATAATGGTGGTTCCTAGGACTGATCCCTGAGGTACCCCTGTATTATGGTGGTTCCTAGGACTGATCCCTGAGGTACCCCTGTATTATGGTGGTTCCTAGGACTGATCCCTGAGGTACCCCTGTATTATAGTGGTTCCTAGGACTGATCCCTGAGGTACCCCTGTATTATGGTGGTTCCTAGGACTGATCCCTGAGGTACCCCTGTATTATGGTGGTTCCTAGGACTGATCCCTGAGGTACCCCTGTATTATGGTGGTTCCTAGCACTGATCCCTGAGGTACCCCTGTATAATGGTGGTTCCTAGCACTGATCCCTGAGGTACCCCTGTATTATGGTGGTTCCTAGCACTGATCCCTGAGGTACCCCTGTATTATGACACACACACACCTCAATACCTGCACCAACATGTCAAACTAGCCAGATCGTAGCTTTTGTCAAGGAATATTTGTCTAGATTTAGATGTATATCATATATCCCAGTTGTTATTACACCACCATATGAGTCGTGGAGGAACACAGACAATAGACTATAAACCCAAACGTTATTGGTTATGCTACATTTTTCTTCAAGCTGCGTTTCAGAATTATCTCTAATAATGTAAAGTTTTGCAGTCCCGTATATTTTATAAACCTTGCAGAATAAGTTTTGTATTCATAAACCTTGCAGATAATATCGAATTCATGGTGAGACTTTTAGCCACGTGGTTCAGCGCTATCATGAATTCCTAAATTATGTGTTTTGTCTTTCAATTTTGTAGGAATGCTCTGTTACGAGAGGAAACAAAGCCGCGATGAACTTGAGAACTAAATACAGCATTATCTCAGTGTTGAAGTCACTGTCTTGTAGTTTCTATAGCTTGAGACCCCTGACATTTAGGTCAATGAGGATGTTACCCTCATTGTTAAGGTAGTGTACCTTCATGGCTTAATATACCCAAGGTGGTGATCAATCCTGAATGCAAATAATTCACCAAACCATATGATTAACTTTAATTTAACCTTTTGTCTCAGGTCGTCAGCCTAGTGTTTGATGTGCTAGTATTTCTGATTGTTGAGTTATTATTACATTGTTTTTACTGAATAGTCCGATGTATGAACTCTCGCAGACGTTTACCCATGCAGCTTTACATCGTGTTTTTTATCTCACTGTTCAAATATTTGGATGGTATTTAGGCATAGTTGCTAATTCAGAACTATCTAAATTTCACCAATAATTAGCTTGGTGGGCTTTTTAAGGCTCAAGAACATTTTAAGAAGGGTTTCAGTTCAAGTTTTTTTAGTTTGAACCCAATGCTTCCGAGTGCTGTTTTGAACCTTTTTCATTTTGATCAGACTTTCTGGCACTTGTCCAAAGTATTTGATTTCTTATAAACGATGAGGTGTCTCTAAATAGATTCAGAATAACTGTGTGACCAGACACAAACACTTATCACATTTCAAATAGTTCTTGCGTTTAAGTCATACTGTTAAAGGTAACTGAATCCTCGCTATCAGCCTACTTCCCAAACTCCAGAATATGGTCATGTCAATACACAAGAAACGAGCCTAACTACTTCCCAAACTCCAGAATATGGCCATGTCAATACACAAGAAACGAGTTCCGCATTCCTCCTAGATGCCACACGCTTACACTGTAAACGATAACAGTCAGAGTTGTTTTATAGTTGAGAAGATGATGTCAGCACTGATTGGAGCTGTAGGGGTGGGGGTTGCAGCTGTAGCTCAGCTCATCATTACTATACTCATACTTGGGGGCAAGGCAGACAGTAAGTTTCATTATCACATTATAACTAATGTTTAGAGACCTTACTAAACGTGAACATTTCTTCGAATAATTGCATGGATAAATGTTAATTTATCTACCTTACTCGGGAATATTATAGCGGGTTAATTTATGACTGGGAAAATTAATGACCGGGAAAAATATGGCGGAATTTTCCAAAACCCACCAAGCATCAAAATGTATTACTATTAGTTTACCTTACTCGGGAATCTTATAGCGGGTTAATTTATGACTGGGAAAATTAATGACCGGGAAAAATATGGCGGAATTTTCCAAAACCCACCACTTTATCCCAGTCATAATATTCCCGAGTAAGGTAATTAATTAATTTCAGAAACATGGGCTGGGATATTCTACACACTGCTGTTCGTAATAGCCACCACCCTGCTGGTTTTCAGACTTGGTCAGATATGTTGCGGTGAGTTAACTGCATCTACTCAGTGTGTTCACTAATAACACGTCGTTGTTCTTCAGAACAGAGCTGTTCAGAACAATTTCGGGAAACTGATAATTGTCCAGGATTTTAAGATTTGTTGATGGCTTCATAACCAACATGTACCCACTAAGGGTTACTTACTTTACATAAACAACATGTACCCACTAAGGGTTACTTACTTTACATAAACAACATGTACCCACTAAGGGTTACTTACTTCACTTTACTTGTTAATTAACATAAACAACATGTACCCACTATACTAAGGGTTAATTTGGTAACTAATATTTTACATCCCAGGTGGGGTGGCTTCCTTCTACACTGAGAGTGAGTATTATTTACACTGCGGGTACTGTAATAGGCTGCTATTAAAGAGCCATGCTTTATCAGGATATATTGGTACTGTATCAGACTGTGTAGTGTGTATATTGTTTGATAGATGTCCTTCTCAATATTAACAATCTTTTTTCTCAGATTCCAAAATAATTCGAATCAGTACAATCAGTCTGGGTCTCGTCGCATGTAAGTGTTATAGAAACTCATCATTAGTAAGTATACTCATAAATGAGTATCATTTTCACCTTTATTAGACTGCGGTTACTCGGGTTACTACGATTACTATGGTTACTCTTGACTACAGTTACTAATCTCATCAGCAATATCCTCTTATCTTTGTATTTAACAATACCCACTTTATTTCAGGTATAGGAACGTTAGTGCTCCTCTCACTGCACATAAAGGACCTCATCAACACAACTGGTCACGTGAATGACTTCTACGAGAGCCTCAGTGGCATGTCACCCTCCCAGAACAGGACCAATATACTCAACGACACCTTCGTTGTGGACATAGACTATGAGGTTAAGATAAACTACAAGATCTACCTCGACCTGCCGTACGGGGTGATTATCCTGTATACTGATATGTACTGGGCTATGATAGTGCTGGGGGCTATTGCACTGCCTGGGCATGTGGTCAATACGGCCATAGCTTGCTTCTGCAACGGGGATAACAAGTAGAGGAGTTAGTAACGCGCGGTTACTAGGGGATAACAAGTAGAGGGGTTAGTAACGCGCGGTTACTAGGAGGTAAATAGGGGATAACAAGTAGCGGAGTTAGTAACGCGCGGTTACTAGAAGGTTACTAGGGGATAACAAGTAGAGGAGTTAGTAACGCTCGGTTACTAGGAGGTTACTAGGGGATAACAAGTAGAGGAGTTAGTATCGCGCGGTTACTAGGAGGTTACTAGGGGATAACAAGTAGAGGAGTTAGTAACGCGCGGTTACTAGGAGGTAACTAGGTGATAACAAGTAGAGGAATTAGTAACGCGCGGTTACTAAGAGGTTACTAGGGGATAACAAGTAGAGGAGTTAGTAACGCGCGGTTACTAAGAGGTTACTAGGGGATAACAAGTAGAGGAGTTAGTAACGCGCGGTTACTAAGAGGTTACTAGGGGATAACGAGTAGAGGAGTTAGTAACACGCGGTTACTAGGAGGTTACTAGGGGATAAAAAGTAGAGGAGTTGGTGACGTGCGGTTACTAGGAGGTTACTAGGGGATAACAAGTGGAGGAGTTAGTAACGCGCGGTTACTAGGAGGTTACTAGGGGAGAACAAGTAGAGGAGTTAGTAACGCGCGGTTACTAGGAGGTAACTAGGGGATAACAAGTAGAGGAGCTAGTAACGCGCGGTTACTAGGAGGTAACTAGGGGATAACAAGTAGAGGGGTAAGTAACGCGCGGTTACTAGGAGGTTACTAGGGGATAACAAGTAGATGAGTTAGTAACGCGCGGTTACTAGGAGGTTACTAGGGGATAACAAGTAGAGGAGTTAGTATCGCGCGGTTACTAGGAGGTTACTAGGGGATAACAAGTAGAGGAGTTAGTAACGCGCGGTTACTAGGAGGTAACTAGGAGATAACAAGTAGAGGAGTTAGTATCGCGCGGTTACTAGGAGGTAACTAGGGGATAACAAGTAGAGGAGTTAGTAACGCGTGGTTAACAAGTAGAGGAGTTGGTAACGTGCGGTTACTAGGACGTTACTAGGGGATAACAAGTAGAGGAGTTAGTAACGCTCGGTTACTAGGAGGTTACTAAGAACTCATGTTAATGAGGTACTGTTAGGAATTTGATAAAGATTCGACTTTCTAGACTGAGGGTTATCATGGACAGACAAATTACGCTTTATTATTTTTATGTAAATCTAGTTCAATCTTCTCTCTTCGAATTCCAAGATATACTGTTGGATATTTCTACTATATATGCAGAACTATGACTTTTGAGATTGTAGAATATTAAGTTTAATTAAAAAATGGAATTCGAAAAATGCAGTGCATTCCACCGTCCAAATTGTGTTCAATTTAGTTTTGATTTTGAATGGACGCCTTCATTCTTATCTATTCATTCTATGAAATATATTTACGGGAATTATCCCTTTCCTGATGTATCTGATTTGCACTTATTTTATGCGGTACACCCTGTATTTGCTGAGATTGTTATGGAGTAGATAATGTTTAAACAGTAAACATGTTTTATTCCGTTTTCATCTGTCTAAAAATATCACAAAAATTAAATTGAACTGACATGAAAACTGGAGTCTAAACCTGAAGGGTTTTGGTATATGATACGTTTTAGTTCCACTAGCAGGAACCCGTATAACCCTAAAATGTTTTAGTTCCATGTTTAGGGTCAGCGTTAGAGTTTGGGTTATAAGAAGATTTAATTCAGTAATTCAGATGAGCCACTGTCCAAACACCTTTAAATTACACGCACGCGCACACATACATACACACACACACACAGAACCAGCTATGTACGAGGAATGGTGTGATAGGTATTATTATATTCTAAATGCTTGCTATTGTACTTCAATCAATACAAATTAGTCGGGGTCACAAAGATTGTACCACTGAACAAAGCTGATTCACAATGACTGTACGACAGAGGGAGAACAAAGGTTAGCCACTTTAAACACCAAACATACTGTATTTCCTTAAGTTATCGTCTGTTTTGTGCTGTGTATAACAGCAATGTCATGTACTAGTATCTTTTAACATGACGTGATCCATTTGCAGTTCACTTATAGATAGGTTATCTTCACTGTAACAATTTTTAGATAGTTTTCAATTATCAATATAAACTGTTGTTCCTGTATATTATCATGACTATGATATACACCTACAGCTAGAGCTGTTTACACAGTATGTCTTTTGTAATCGGGGCTATGGCAGTGTGCGCCGCTACTGTCGCTCAGTTAACTATCGCTATTATGTTACTCGGAGTGGACGCTCAAAGTGAGTACCTAAATGTAAACCTTGTTATTAGTGACTAACTTAATATAAATACATTTGGTTAACTACATTTTCACAGATTATTTGCATTTTTAAATTGTGACTCGAAGCGAAATCTTTTAACCATGTTCGGTTCATCAATAAATTATCAATGGTCGAAATATGAACACCATTTGCAAAACAAACTCCAAATAATTGCATGATTAATACTATTCTCTTTTTCTGACTATTTTCAGGTTCCTCAATTTGTACAGTGTACCTGATATTGTTGGGAGCTGATTGCATTCTCACCTCACTCAGAATAGCTCAGATGTTGGAAGGTACGTACTTAGTAACACCCTAGTAACACCTTAGTAACACCCTAGTAACACCCTAGTAACACTGATTGCATTCTCACCTCACTCAGAATAGCTCAGATGTTGGGAGGTACGTACTTAGTAACACCTTAGTAACACCTTAGTAACACCCTAGTAACACTGATTGTATTCTCACCTCACTCAGAATAGCTCAGATGTTGGGCGGTACGTACTTAGTAACACCCTAGTAACACCTTAGTAACACCCTAGTAACACCCTAGTAACACTGATTGCATTCTCACCTCACTCAGAATAGCTCAGATGTTGGGAGGTACGTACTTAGTAACACCTTAGTAACACCTTAATAACACCCTAGTAACACCTTAGTAACACCCTAGTAACACCTTAGTAACACCCTAGTAACACTGATTGCATTCTCACCTCACTCAGAATAGCTCAGATGTTGGGAGGTACGTACTTAGTTAACACCCTAGTAACACCTTAGTAACACCCTAGTAACACTGATTGCATTCTCACCTCACTCAGAATAGCTCAGATGTTGGGAGGTACGTACTTAGTAACCCTAGTAACACCTTAGTAACACCCTAGTAACACTGATTGCATTCTCACCTCACTCAGAATAGCTCAGATGTTGGGAGGTACGTACTTAGTAACACCTTAGTAACACCTTAGTAACACCCTAGTAACACTGATTGCATTCTCACCTCACTCAGAATAGCTCAGATGTTGGGAGGTACGTACTTAGTAACACCTTAGTAACACCTTAGTAACACCCTAGTAACACTGATTGCATTCTCACCTCACTCAGAATAGCTCAGATGTTGGGCGGTACGTACTTAGTAACACCTTAGTAACACCTTAGTAACACCCTAGTAACACCTTAGTAACACAGGATAGCTCAGATGTTGGGCGGTACGGAAGTGTTTGTTTAACATTTAACCTTTTATTTATTTATCTACTGTAATTATGATCCCAACACAAACATTGGGATCACATGTCAAAATTAAGGAACTATGGTAACAAATCAGAACCAAGGCAACAAAATTGAAAGTATTTTCATTTTCAGATTCAGATTGTCTATGTTACAAGAAGCGTGAGTTATTAATTTTATTTATTTATTTGAATTAATTTTTTGACGATGAAGATATTATACGGAAAACGATAGATCAATCCTTTTGAAGAACAGATTTAAATTCTTACTTAGCACTTCAAATGTATGGAAAATATTTCGAATAAGATTCTCAAAATGATAAAACTTACTATTAACACCCTCTATTCACTAGTAACACCCTAGTAACACCCTAGTAACACCTTAGTAACACCCTAGTAACACCTTAGTAACACCCTAGTAACACCCTAGTAACACCCTAGTAACATCCTAGTAACACCCTAGTAACACCCTAGTAACACCCTAGTAACACCTTAGTAACACCCTAGTAACACCCTAGTAACACCTTAGTAACACCTTAGTAACACCCTAGTAACACCTTAGTAACACCCTAGTAACACCCTAGTAACACCCTAGTAACACCTTAGTAACACCCTAGTAACACCCTAGTAAACACCCTAGTAACATCCTAGTAACACCCTAGTAACACCTTAGTAACACCCTAGTAACACCTTAGGTAACACCTTAGTAACACCCTAGTAACACCCTAGTAACACCTTAGTAACACCCTAGTAACACCCTAGTAACACCCTAGTAACACTTAGTAACACCCTAGTAACACCCTAGTAACACCCTAGTAACACCCTAGTAACACCTTAGTAACACCCTAGTAACACCTTAGTAACACCTTAGTAACACCCTAGTTATTAATACCCTATATTCCTACAGATCACAAGAATGCTAGAACTGCTATGATAGCGTTATTAATACCCTATAATTCCTACAGATCACAAGAATGCTAGGACTGCTATGATAGCGTTATTAATACCCCATATTCCTACAGATCACAAGAATGCTAGAACTGCTATGATAGCGTTATTAATACCCCATATTCCTACAGATCACAAGAATGCTAGAACTGCTATGATAGCGTTATTAATACCCTATATTCCTACAGATCACAAGAATGCTAGGACTGCTATGATAGCGTTATTAATACCCTATATTCCTACAGATCACAAGAATGCTAGAACTGCTATGATAGCGTTATTAATACCCTATATTCCTACAGATCACAAGAATGCTAGAACTGCTATGATAGCGTTATTAATACCCTATATTCCTACAGATCACAAGAATGCTAGAACTGCTATGATAGCGTTATTAATACCCTATATTCCTACAGATCACAAGAATGCTAGAACTGCTATGATAGCGTTATTAATACCCCATATTCCTACAGATCACAAGAATGCTAGAACTGCTATGATAGCGTTATTAATACCCTATATTCCTACAGATCACAAGAATGCTAGGACTGCTATGATAGCGTTATTAATACCCTATATTCCTACAGATCACAAGAATGCTAGAACTGCTATGATAGCGTTATTAATACCCTATATTCCTACAGATCACAAGAATGCTAGAACTGCTATGATAGCGTTATTAATACCCTATATTCCTACAGATCACAAGAATGCTAGGACTGCTATGATAGCGTTATTAATACCCTATATTCCTACAGATCACAAGAATGCTAGAACTGCTATGATAGCGTTATTAATACCCTATATTCCTACAGATCACAAGAATGCTAGAACTGCTATGTTATTAATACCCTATATTCCTACAGATCACAAGAATGCTAGAACTGCTATGATAGCGTTATTAATACCCTATATTCCTACAGATCACAAGAATGCTAGAACTGCTATGTTATTAATACCCTATATTCCTACAGATCACAAGAATGCTAGGACTGCTATGTTATTAATACCCTATATTCCTACAGATCACAAGAATGCTAGAACTGCTATGTTATTAATACCCTATATTCCTACAGATCACAAGAATGCTAGAACTGCTATGTTATTAATACCCTATATTCCTACAGATCACAAGAATGCTAGGACTGCTATGATAGTTCTGGGTCTCCTCTCATGTACGTATTTAATTACTTACATATTTACAAGATACAAATACTGGTCTTATTTCATATTCAACTAACAAGATAAAATCAGCAAGTTTGTCTTCTTTATACCACTGAATATATTATAGTACTAGTGTAACCCGTGCCTACGGCCGGGACTTCACTATCGCAGTTGAAATCCAAAAGTATAAACCCGCCGCGCGTATTATAATCGAAGACACGCATTACATTTTCGAAGTTAAAACAGTGCGAAAGTATGAAGTCGCTCAGTCCAAACAGGCCGCAATTTAATTCAGAGTGCCCCTCACGTATCTAATAGTAATACTTGATAGGCAATCTTGAGGTCCAATGCCAAATTACCTAATTATATAGCAACTCTGTTATGAGGGGAGAGAGAGAGAGCGAGAGTGGGAGAGAGGGAGAGTACGTGAGACACTTTAGTATCACATTTGGGTCACAAAATGATCAATTAAACCACTTACCACCGACTGATTTAAAAATCCTTAATCATTTGGCTTCATCAGAGTTTTGTCGAAACTATACCGAAAAAACCAGTCCCATAACTCTTACCGTTTTCTTAATTAAGCCGTTCGGAAATTTCCCACGAACCCACACACTTTTTGGGATTATTAGTATAGATTACTATAACTTGGTTTTTCTGATTAACTGATTTTAAAATCCACTTAAATCTCTGGATATTACCACACAATTGAGCTAGTCTAACTAATTAACTAATTAACTAATTACCAGCAATAGGAACGCTAGGAGTGGTAGTCTAACTAAATAACTAATTAACTAATTAACTAATTACCAGCAATAGGAACGCTAGGAGTGGTAGTCTAACTAATTAACTAATTAACTAATTAACTAATTAACTAATTACCAGCAATAGGAACGCTAGGAGTGGTAGTCTAACTAAATAACTAATTAACTAATTAACTAATTACCAGCAATAGGAACGCTAGGAGTGGTAGTCTAACTAAATAACTAATTAACTAATTAACTAATTACCAGCAATAGGAACGCTAGGAGTGGTAGTCTAACTAAATAACTAATTAACTAATTACCAGCAATAGGAACGCTAGGAGTGGTAGTCTAACTAATTAACTAATTAACTAATTACCAGCAATAGGAACGCTAGGAGTGGTAGGGTAACTAATTAACTAATTAACTAATTAACTAATTACCAGCAATAGGAACGCTAGGAGTGGTAGTCTAACTAATTAACTAATTAACTAATTAACTAATTAACTAATTACCAGCAATAGGAACGCTAGGAGTGGTAGTCTAACTAATTAACTAATTAACTAATTAACTAATTAACTAATTACCAGCAATACGAACGCTAGGAGTGGTAGGGAAGCAGATAACTAATTAACTAATTACCAGCAAAAGGAACGCTAGGAGTGGTAGTCTAACTAATTAACTAATTAACTAATTACCAGCAATAGGAACGCTAGGAGTGGTAGTCTAACTAAATAACTAATTAACTAATTAACTAATTACCAGCAATAGGAACGCTAGGAGTGGTAGTCTAACTAATTAACTAATTAACTAATTAACTAATTAACTAATTACCAGCAATAGGAACGCTAGGAGTGGTAGTCTAACTAAATAACTAATTAACTAATTAACTAATTACCAGCAATAGGAACGCTAGGAGTGGTAGTCTAACTAAATAACTAATTAACTAATTAACTAATTACCAGCAATAGGAACGCTAGGAGTGGTAGTCTAACTAAATAACTAATTAACTAATTACCAGCAATAGGAACGCTAGGAGTGGTAGTCTAACTAATTAACTAATTAACTAATTACCAGCAATAGGAACGCTAGGAGTGGTAGGGTAACTAATTAACTAATTAACTAATTAACTAATTACCAGCAATAGGAACGCTAGGAGTGGTAGTCTAACTAATTAACTAATTAACTAATTAACTAATTACCAGCAATAGGAACGCTAGGAGTGGTAGTCTAACTAATTAACTAATTAACTAATTAACTAATTACCAGCAATAGGAACGCTAGGAGTGGTAGGGAAGCAGATAACTAATTAACTAATTACCAGCAATAGGAACGCTAGGAGTGGTAGTCTAACTAATTAACTAATTAACTAATTACCAGCAATAGGAACGCTAGGAGTGGTAGGGAAGCAGATAAAGGACCTGGACCCGGTGTTAAACTACGTGCAAATGTTAAAGAAGATGGGATGGGAAGAGAGCGAGATGTACCACAAGGAGCCCATAGACCAGCCCTACGCTGTAATAGTACTGGGAGTAATAGCACTAATAGGGCACCTGCTCAATACCTTTGTGGCATGTTGTCCTGGCAACCAACAAGCTGTCAGGCACAGCAACAAGCACAAGAAAGTGTGCCGGGCAGGGGGACTGATAGCTACGGTAAGTCTGAGGAGCGGGGTAGTAGCAAGTAGAGCTCAGATAGATGATGTATTAGCTGAACAAGCTTTAAAGACAGGAGCAGCTGATGAAACCACCAAAACACACCACCGTATATTACCGGACCCTTGCGTTCCTTGATTTGGGTAAAATAACTTCGCTTGTGAGTTAGTGATGATGAAAGATACTGTTACTATACTACTACTAATACTGTTCTACTGTATAAACTATAAAGTGTAAAATCCGGATTGGAGTATTATTTATGAGTCGCATTGTTGTAATGTATTCTGTGTAAAATTATCTTTATCCCTGTTGTTATACGATGAATACGATGTAGTTACATTGAAACGTCGAGTAAACTCCTTTCCCTAATAAGAGCATTTTCACTTGTCGCAACAACCGGGATAAAGATAATTTTACACAGAATACACTGTATAATGTTGTTACTTGAGATGCTCGTGAATATCTCGTGAAGTATGCTATTACGTTTGTAATATAAAGACAGTTATTTGACTTACTAAATAGTTACTGGAGTTGTTTATTAAGTTCTAAGAATTGTTACACAAATTATCAATACATGTGTTAATCTTCGTTAACGCAGCCTTCTACTGTGTTATTGTAAGTATAGGTGCAGGTCGTTTCCAGGGATACCAACTTAATTTTGTTTAAATTAAATTGTGTATACTGCTCAAAAGCCCTTATGGGTGGCCTTCTGGTCTTTGAAACAAACATATTTTTATAAAATTAATAACCGATCCTGTTTCGTTTTTTATTCCTGTTTATCACTCGTCTCATACATCAAATTGTAGGACTAGGAGTGAATGTTAAATAAAATCTATAATTAACACTAAACTTAAAAATGAAGTAGTAATTTACATTTTGTAAATTTACTGTAAACTTACTCTGTCTGATATAGGAAGAGAAGTGTTGCTCAGTGCTGATAACACGTGATTTGCTATCACACCAAGTTCAGTAGTCAGCTCAGAGTACAGAGCAGTGCACAGTTTAACATCCCTCAGGTGCCCGTCTAGATCACCCTGTAGTAGTGGGTATTAGTGTCATGACGTCACGTTATGTTGTGATGACGTCACGTTATGTTGTGATGACGTCACGTTATGTTGTGATGACGTCACGTTATGTTGTGATGACGTCACGTTATGTTGTGATGACGTCACGTTATGTTGTGATGACGTCACGTTATGTTGTGATGACGTCACGTTATGTTGTGATGACGTCACGTTATGTTGTGATGACGTCACGTTATGTTGTGATGACGTCACGTTATGTTGTGATGACGTCACGTTATGTTGTGATGACGTCACGTTATGTTGTGATGACGTCATGTTATGTTGTGATGACGTCACGTTATGTTGTGATGACGTCACGTTATGTTGTGATGACGTCACGTTATGTTGTGATAACGTCACGTTATGTTGTGATGACGTCACGTTATGTTGTGATGAAGTCACGTTATGTTGTGATGACGTCACGTGGTGTGAAGATGACGTCACGTTATGTTGTGATGACGTCACGTTATGTTGTGATGACGTCACGTTATGTTGTGATGAAGTCACGTTATGTTGTGATGACGTTACGTTATGTTGTGATGACGTCACGTTATGTTGTGATGACGTCACGTTATGTTGTGATGAAGTCACGTGGTGTAAAGATGACGTGACGTTATGTTGTGATGACGTCACGTTATGTTGTGATGACGTCACGTGTTAAGATATCACGTACCTGATATTTAGAGAGGAGTTCCAGTAGGAGCTGGCACTTAGCTCTACACTTGCTGCTAGTAGTTCCCAGTGATATCTCCAGCCCACAACTACACACACTGTCCTCTAGTTGTAGTTGCCCGCACTCCTTCTCTAGCGAGCCCACCTGGTATTAGTGTAGGAGTAACAGAGGCATGTTGTATACTTTAAAAACCACAAATCTCTGAAAAAATACAAGTATTGACAATTTGCTGTCCTCTTCATCTGCTTGAAAGTAAAGTAAGGTAAGCCTCAATGTAAAACTAACCAGCTGTAGGGAGGCGGTGATCTGGTCGTGTAGTCCCGGTAACCCGGTTATAAAGCTCTTATCATAGCCTTCACTACGCAACAATAACTCCAGCTCCTTCAGCATAGTGTCAAACTGTGACATCATGACCTCGTGACCACGAAGTGATGCTTGAAGGTCTTGCAAGTGGCGACATCGCTCTGATTTACGTGTGATCTGAAGTGCAATTAAAGTTAACGTATTATTAATTATCCAATATTTCTAGTAGTCAAATATGATAATATTAATAAGACTTCTAGATGAGTAGCCCTGATTTAGCTTCTAGTCACGTCACACGACAACTAATGACGTCACGTGACATAGAGTTACCTTATCAGAGAGCTGAGCCCATCGACCGTTACAAGTCTCAAACTGGGAGGAAATGAACTGCTCGTAACTAGAATCTAGTGATCCCATCAATTGGTGAGAGAGTTGTCGAGTAGACTGTATTTCTGCTGACTGGAGAAAAAGGAGGTTAACAACACGTTACCTTAACAACACATAACCACAACAATATGTTTCTATATGAACACATAACCATAGCAACATGTTCTAACAACAACACATAACCATAACAACACATAACCACACAGTTGTGATATACCTGAGTGTTAAGTTGGTCGATGTAACCATGGTAGAGTTGCACATGTCTAGTGTACTGATCCCCTTCTTCAGGTTGGTGTGTACTCTCTCTTCTACTCAACCCTTCTAACCAGGTTGTGATAGTGTTAGTGTGGTCCTGTAGGTTGAGGAGTCCCTCTAGTGCTATGTTAACTTCACTGTATCTACTTCTCACTTCCTCGTCTAGCTTCTCCCACAACGTGTGTAGTATTGTCAGATCACTCCTGTAGTGATATCAGGTCTTATTTGTCACGTGACGTATAAGCAACACAACCAAACAGTAGAAACCCGTGGTATTTGATGACGTCACGAGATATATGATGACGTCACGTGGTATCTGATGACGTCAGTTTACTGTATACTCACGTGAGTTGTTTTGCAGCAGAGGGAGAGAGATGTATCAGTAGGTCTCTTCCGTACGCTATAACATTGTCTAGTTTCAGTTTCAGCACGCTCAGCTCGTCTACTCTAGTCTTGTACCTGTCACGTATAGTATATAGTATATACTTATATATAGGCAGTATATAGTATAGTCACGTGGTTTCATAACGCAACCGAACTGTTGAGACCCCAAAGATGATAACATTCTTAATTAAAAAGGAGTGATCTCTAAGTACAATTCTAACGTGTTATATATGTTCTGGGAGCGTTGTAAGCTTCCTAAAGAGTCTGCTGTGTTACTTTCTTCACTGGGCCCGTCATTTAGAGCTGTCTGTAGCCATGCCCCTGTGAGTTGTAATTAATGTTAGAAGACTATATTTTATACTTGCACATGTCAAAAGGTGAAGGATAATTTTCTTCCGTGTCTTTTTATATATACACGCCAATCATTGTCCCGCAATAACACGAGGTAATGCGCATTAAAACGTGCTAACCCGCAATAACACGTGGTAACACGCGATAACACGTGGTAACGCGCGATAACACGTGGTAACGCGCATTGAAACGTGCTTACCCGCAATAACACGTTATAACGCGCGATAAAACGTGCTAACCCGCAATAACACGTGGTAACGCGCAATAACACGTGATATTCAGCTCACCTAGCTCATTGTAGTCCTGACGGAACTTGAGGAATTTGTTACTCTCCACCTCCAAATAGTTTGACTTCTCACCCACACGGGCTGATAAACTGAAGTATGTTGCTTGATAATATTGGGGAGTTGTACGGGGTCCGGACTCTACGGCGAGTCTCGCGTCGTAGAGTCCCGGACACAAACCTGTAACTTTTACGAACAAGTCATTGGCGGTCTCACAACAAGCAGACAGTTTGGACGGCTTATTGCATAAGACAAGTAGTTGTGGTTTATTTATTAAACAATCCATTGTTATATATATATACATATATATACACATAATACATTGAAACAACAGATTGGTACTCTCTGAATGTGAATAAGCTTACTTGATGTTGAAGTAAGAAAAGAGAAAAGTTCACTTTACAAGCAAGTGTTATAGTCAATCAACAAGGATCGTATCAGCTAACTACTTCAAAACAAGTTACTTAATTATTTACAAAACAAGCGTGTAGGAAAATGTTAATAGTAGTTACATACACGTGGTCACTTAGAAAAAGTAAATAGTGACTAATGTGACTGTACAATATGCATAAAACGAGGGATGCTCTAATATTATGCGTATTGTGCGAGAGGGAGACTTTTAAGCGAACACATCCTAGTATGTAGACAGCAGACAGACAGACAGCAGACAGACATCATGTAGACAACTTATAGATTATAACTATACAGACAGTGCGCAGTGCCACTGATTATATGATTAAATTTGACCCTTTGGTTACCCCAAAATTTGGGGCCCTAATCACTAATGCCCTCTGCAATTAAATTACTCATACAAATAAAAGGGAGCGTAAATATCAGTGAGACTAAGGTTCAACACAATAATTAAAAGATTAAAAAAGATGCTGAATCAACAGTAGCACTAGTTTGCGACTAACTTGTTGAAGTTGTCTCTAAGCTAAGTTTGACTCTGTACTAACTTGTTGAAGTTGTCTCTAAGCTAAGTTTGGCTCTGTACTAACTTGTTGAAGTTGTCTCTAAGCTACGTTTGGCTCTGTACTAACTTGTTGAAGTTGTCTCTAAGCTAAGTTTGACTCTGTACTAACTTGTTGAAGTTGTCTCTAAGCTAAGTTTGACTCTGTACTAACTTGTTGAAGTTGTCTCTAAGCTAAGTTTGACTCTGTACTAACTTGTTGAAGTTGTCCCGTAAGTTCTGAGAGTTGTGGGTTTGTCCGGGTAGTATCTGATCTAGCTTCCCTGCGAACTGTTCTACACTGGTAATATCCTCTCCTATCGTGCGTAACTCACTCTGCAGATCCTGCAATAACATGGAACTGTTACTTTCTAAACTATTAATATATTTTTATAATCTTTTTAAATTTCACCATCAAAACTATAATAATAATACTTGTAATAAGTCCTAAACAGAATTATATTGTCAAGTTATTGCGGCAGTATCCTCATTACAGTATCGGCGAGTACGAAGAAAAGCTTTTAACTAAATTATAGCTTTGAAACCTTGGCAACACTTCCAAACCGCCCAAAACTAACTTCACGATGAATAAGGACTCCTTATAATTAAGGAGGTAATAAACCCTCCTAACTCCACTAACTGACAACCCTCCACCTACAACCTACTCACATCCCAGCAGCACCCTCAGTAGAATCGACAAACAGATCGTACCTTCTCTAATGAAGCAGCTGACTCAGCAGAGGAAGATGTCTGTCTAGTCTGTTTCGTGCTGGAGACTGCACTTTTAGTAGAGGTTTTAGTAGCTGCAGAGTTCTGCCTCATCTTAGAGTTAGCTGCAGAGTTAGTAGCTACACTTTGGTCACTGCTAGTTGTCATAAAATCTCCCATAGTTGTCATGGTGCTGCTCTTCGTTGCCAGGGTGCTGCTCTTCGTTGCCAGGGTGCTGCTCTTCGTTGCCAGGGTGCTGCTTTTTGTTGCCATGGTGCTGCTCTTCGTTGTCATGGTGCTGCTCTTCGTTGTCATGGACGTTACCTCTGCTCCACTCATAATGTCACTGTGTGTTTTAACAGACTGCAGATGCTGACTGAGCTGTAAGGACATCAAATCACGTGATAAGAGTCTGCCATGTTTGAGAGTGGGCACTAAGAAGGGTTATTATGTGAAGAAAAAAAGACAAGATCCGACATCAAACAGAAGGATAATCCGACATAAAGCGACTGCGATGATAATTATAAGACGAATCAACTAAATCTGTGCCCTCCTCAGACTGAGTAGGTATAATGAAGGTAGGTAGCCAGGAAGGAAGGACCCAATTATTTCCAACACCCCGCTCCGATAATAATTGGGTGTACTAGGGTACTACTAAGGGCTAACTAGTCGACTGTGAGGAAGATGGTAAGACACGGATAATCACCCCCTTTTTAAAACTAATTATTTAATTTTGAGAATAGGACTGTGAACACCTAATTTGAGAACAATTAGCAGCGGAACCCTAAACTATTCTTGTAAAAGTTGTAAACAACGCAAAATGTTCAGAGATACGAGATATTGTATATCGGCAACTGATTAAGTAATGTCAATAGAATACCACATTAAGGTAGCTACCAGAGCGTGAAGCTGTCTGTAACAGCAGCAAGGCGAGCTAATCATGTAAAATATTATTATTTATGACAAGCTTACTTAGCAATAGTAGAGGTATTAATAGCAAGCATGGTTAATTGGACACTCGCATAGTTCTTAAATAACTTTAAAGACTGTAAATGGGTTTTTACATAATATTAGCTGCAGGGTTTTAACAGAATTCATAGTCGGGAAGGCCAAATGATACTGCCAGACAGGACATTTGGTGACTTTGATAAAACACGTCCCCATAAAATTAAATTCGGCATTACGTAGATACACGTGATATGTCGTCACTAAACGTGGTACTAACCTTTGCCGGCCTGGTTGTCAGGAAGTTGACTGGAAGCTGAAAGTCTCTACTGATAAGGATTTTAGGGTAAATATATCTGTTCTCATCCTCCCCACATGCAATGTTGTAGCTATTACTACGACTCCGCGACGACATCTTCTCTTCAGAGACTACTGGGTTGTTGCACGTGCTGCATGTGGCGGTGGTTTTGCACGTGCTGCATGTGGCGGTGGTTTTGCACGTGCTGCATGTGGCGGTGGTTCTGCACGTGCTGCATGTGGCGGTGGTTCTGCACGTGCAATGTTGATGAGAACATGATACCGACTGGGAGGGCTTTTGTTCGGGACTACGAGGTCTACTTGAAGAGTCATAATTACAGTCTGAATTTGGATTATCATCGAAGTCTGAGGCATGATTGCCGTGGTCTGAGGCAAGGTTATCATGGTCAGAGTAAAGGTCATTATAGTGGTCTGAAGCAAGATCACTGTTGAGGTTGGGATGCCCGTTATCAAACCCCTCTGAGTCACTGGAAGCACTCCACTCACTAGACTTACCACCCCGGTGCGACAAGAAGGATTGACGGAGGGATCTGGTGAGAGCAAACCGGGCCTCCGGCAACTCTTTACTTATCCTAGCTGCAGAGAAATCAGGCTTCATCAGCTCCGGTAACTCTTTACTTATCCTAGCAGCAGAGAAATCAGGCTTCATCAGCTCCTCGTAGCAGCTACTCTGGTCTGATAAGAATACTTCGTCAGAAACGTTACCAGTGGAGATACAACCGTGAACATGGTTACCGGACGAGTTGGAGCACGACCAGAGGTGAAGTGAGTCAGTAGAACAAGCCACTCTGTAGCTAAGCGACCTGACCACCTTCCTGACGATCAGACCTCTAGCCAGCCTCTCACGTGACCCAAACATTCTGGTATCACGTGACTCTAGGACTCTGATGTCGGGTAAAGAGCGGGTAATGTCGGAGGGGAAGAGACAGGAGAGCGAGGGGGATGTTAACTGTTCGAGTTCAGGGGAAGAGTCGCTGTAACCATGGAAATAAGACTCTGGTTGGGAGGTGTCATCACTGAAGAGCTCGTCTGTGTCACAGAACTCGCAAGAGTCTGGTGATATGTTCTGGATATTATTGGGGATTGTTTCAGAGTTGGGCGGAGACTCTACCAGACTGGAGACTGTTTCCATCTCCTCGTCACTCTTACTGTTACTGTTGCTGATCATAGCATCACTGCTACTGTTCATTATAAACTCTCCACTCGAGATGCTATGATCTTTGAAGGAGGAGGGAGGAGAGGAGGTTGTTAATATCTCCTTACACTGACCCACACTGTCAGACCAATTAAAGGAGCTGTCAGGAGGACTGCTAAGAAATTCAGGAGACGTTAAGATGAGTTGATCTGGAGACGTTGAGATGAGTTGATCTGGAGACGTTGAGATGAGTTGATCTGGAGATGTTAAGATGAGTTGATCTGGAGAAGTCCCAACGAAGCCTGGGGACTGAACAGTTTCCGAGTCGGAACAAGACATTTCTCTAACCTCGTTAAACAGAGCTGTTACCCACTGACTGTGATCACACTGCTTCTTGGGAACTACACTCATTACCAACATAAGATAACCTCTGGATCTGTTGAAACCGGGCGGTTTTACCCTCAAATCCCATAGAATACTCTACTGATAACTATCACTAACATAACACGTGATATCATCTTCAGTAGCTAACATGCGTTTGCAACACCACAAACAAGAGAAACAACAGAGATGTAAGCACACAGCGAGAACAACTTGCCAGTTCCCAGTCTACCTTACATAAAACACGTGACAGTCACGTGACAACCTATTACTCTAATTCTGGATCAGCTTTCCAGGCCGATAATTAAATGCAAAAGATGCGCATAAATTGTTTGTTTCCGGATACGGACAGTGATTGGTCGGTATCTTCCTCCGTCAAACGAAAGAAGTGAGTATCCCGGAAGTGTGTAAAGTTTCTCCCGGGTGTAAAATCTAAACACGAGTGTGTATGAATCTTACTGTTTGGCATAATGATCCGTGTAACTCTTAATCTCCCTTTACAACAATGTAATCTCAGGGAGTTAGACAAATTTCCTAATTAATTTAGAGAACCTGACATTTCCGGATATTAACCCTCCTCAGACACTCTCACGAGGATGGTGGGAGGAGGAATGAACTCCGGGGGTAGCGAGTAGGAACCTCACGAGGATAGTGGGAGGAGGAATAAACTCCGGGGGTAGAGAGTAGGAACCTCACGAGGATAGTGGGAGGAGGAATAAACCCCGGGGGTAGAGAGTAGGAACCTCACGAGGATGATGGGAGGAGGAATAAACTCCGGGGGTAGCGAGTAGGAACCTCACGAGGATGGTGGGAGGAGGAATAAACTCCGGGGGTAGTGAGAAGGAACCTCACGAGGATGGTGGGAGGAGGAATAAACTCCGGGGGTAGAGAGTAGGAACCTCACGAGGATGGTGGGAGGAGGAATAAACTCCGGGGGTAGAGAGTAAGAACCTCACGAGGATTGTGGGAGGAGGAATAAACTCCGGGGGTAGAGAGTAGGAACCTCACGAGGATGATGGGAGGAGGAATAAACTCCGGGGGTAGAGAGTAAGAACCTCACGAGGATGATGGGAAGAGGAATAAACTCCGGGGGTAGCGAGTAGGAACCTCACGAGGATTGTGGGAGGAGGAATAAACTCCGGGGGTAGAGAGTAGGAA
Organism: Bolinopsis microptera; assembly: GCF_026151205.1. Lineage (NCBI taxonomy): Eukaryota > Metazoa > Ctenophora > Tentaculata > Lobata > Bolinopsidae > Bolinopsis > Bolinopsis microptera. The sequence continues at coordinate 17,851,622 of NC_087079.1, forward strand.
CCTCACGAGGATGATGGGAGGAGGAATAAACTCCGGGGGTAGAGAGTAAGAACCTCACGAGGATGGTGGGAAGAGGAATAAACTCCGGGGGTAGCGAGTAGGAACCTCACGAGGTTAGTGGGAGGAGGAATAAACTCCGGGGGTAGAGAGTAGGAACCTCACGAGGTTAGTGGGAGGAGGAATAAACTCCGGGGGTAGCGAGTAGGAACCTCACGAGGATGGTGGGAGGAGGAATAAACTCCGGGGGTAGCGAGTAGGAACCTCACGAGGATGGTGGGAGGAGGAATAAACTCCGGGGGTAGAGAGTAGGAACCTCACGAGGATGGTGGGAGGAGGAATAAACTCCGGGGGTAGAGAGTAGGAACCTCACGAGGATGGTGGGAGGAGGAATAAACTCCGGGGGTAGAGAGTAGGAACCTCACGAGGATGGTGGGAGGAGGAATAAACTCCGAGGGTAGAGAGTAGGAACCTCACGAGGATGATGGGAGGAGGAATAAACTCCGGGGGTAGAGAGTAGGAACCTCACTAAAACTACAAACCAGAGGTAAAAGAGGCGTTCTAATCCCGGTTAGATTAGAACAGTAAACGTAAAGTGCGAAGAACAAAAGATGAACAGTAGGCTATCCACCTAGGAACGAGGACAATTCCACAAGTTAACCAGGTTGGACGGTGTGAGAATTAGCTAACTGTTTACTTACTGTTTTCTTAATGTTTACTTACTGTTTACTTAATGTTTACTTACTGTTTATGTACTGTTTACTTACTGTTTATTTACTGTTTACTTACTGTTTACTTACTGTTTACTTACTGTTTACTTACTGTTTAATTACAGTTTACTTACAGTTTACTTACAGTTTAGTTACTGTTTAATTACTGTTTACTTACTGTTTACTTACTGTTTACTTAATGTTTAAATACTTACTGTTTACTTACTGTTTACTTACTGTTTACTTACTGTTTACTACTGAACGGAGGGGTCTCGCAAAAGTCTACGATTGAACGAAATCCTCAAATTGAGATAAAAGTAAACCTACAATTATGGAGGTAGGGAGGTAGGGAGGTAGGGAGGTAGGGAGGTAGGGAGGTAGGGAGGTAGGGAGGTAGGGAGGTAATAACAAACCTTGGTGATATCGAGCTGTTCCTGCAGTCCTCCATCCAGGGAGCTAGATAACCAGAGGTTTGGTTTATCGAGAGTACTGGACACGTCCCCCAACTTTACCTCTACTTCAGTACACAGGTCCATGTAAAGGGTGATCTGGTGACGGAGCGAGACCAGGTACTCCTGTCTTGCTGATAACTGGGGCGAGGTGATTAGTTATCTTTATACTTTTATCTAGGTACGTTGCTCTCATATCAATTAATTTTGTCTAATTAAAATGCAAAAAAATTGATTTTGGTGAATGGAAAAAAGGAGGACAATAAGGTTAAAATGAAATAGCAGAACGTCACTCGGTCACTTAGCAGATCTTAAACTTTTAGAGATATTTAATTTTATCTCCTGAAGAGCCTATCACTTATAAGGCACGGGTTACACTAGTTCAAGTATAAAGCTGGCAGAGCGGAGATTAGAAACTAAGTTTTTAATAATGGCTACCTGTATTAATGGCTACCTGCACATCTTGCATGCAGTCAAAAAACAAATAACAACGGACTAACTACAGGATGCTGCAGTTTAAGTTGCAAAACTGCCGTTTTCTGACAAATATGCTTAAAGATCACTCAAAAATCCGAGGTTTGAATCTAATGGCTTCTGATGGTTTTCAGGGATAGTTCCTGACCCTACAAATAAATTCGGATAAGATAATCCAAAATTTCAAAAACGGTCTTCAAGCACATTTGTCAGAAAACGGCAGAATAAATAATGCTGCAGAAATAGCTCCAGCTAGAAAAGTTAAACAGTAGTGTTTAGTATTTAGAGGTGCACTACAGAGCTTCAAAACAGAGTGAACTGTGAGTGTCTTTCAATATAACACGTGACGAGCAAGTAGGTGAAAAGCTGGCTGCTGATTGGTTCACAGAACACACGTGCCGGAAAACCTGGCTGCTGATTTGTTCACAAAACACACGTGCCGGAAAAGCTGGCTGCTGATTGGTTCACAGAGCTCAGTGCACTGGGAAAGTAATTGGATTGTACTCGGGCTGGTCACTATTTTCTAGTTATACCTCATTTGGGCATTTCAAAAATGCACAAGGTGGTGAAAATAGTGAAATATCGGGAGATTTAACTTCAATAATGCCATTTTCTAGTAGAGGCTCAGCCGTCAATATAGGTTGAACAGTGAACACCACTAATAAAGTAATAAGAAACGCCGTTTACTTTCAGGAGGTATATAAGACTAAACTATATCTATAATATTGATAATATTACGAGACCTTAAAGTACCTACTTAAAGTACGGACCCGCCCACCTACCCCTCCTGTCCTATTGAACGTTCGGTCGACGAGAAAAAATATTTGGGGTGCAATATGCTCCCAGGGGGCGGCAAAAAGCTGAAGGGGCGGCAAAAAGGGGGCGGCAAAAAGGGGGCGGCAAAAAGCTGTAGGGGGCGGCAAAAAGCTGAAGGGGCGGCAAACGGCTGAAAACCCTACCCTAACCTATTGACATTTGACAGCTATATAACGGTCAATGTTCTGATAACTCTACCGGCTGATCCCCCCTCACTCCCCCTCCCTTTACGGACTAAGGAACAAGTGTTACGGAAGCTTTCGACGTTAAGTAGCATATATTGCAACAACCTTATAACAGGGTCCAAGTTAGAAGACTGTAACGTGAGGATCTAAAGTGTGACTTAAAGTGTGGTTACTCCCTAAAGTAAGTAGGTTTCTACGGGGGTAATTCTAAATGTAGCTACCATTAGTGCATTTTAGTTAGCAAGTTAACTGGTGACTGAAATGTACGTTTCGCCACTGAGTCTACTTTCTTTTGTGAAATAAATAGAAACAAGTAAAGCTGAAACAGTGCACTACTCAAAACCTAGCTTCTAAAACGAAATGCAAACAAACACACAGTGAGACAGTGGCCCACTGTGTGTTTATGTGTGGGCCACAGTGGGCCACAGTGGAACACATAAACAAACTAGGTTAAAACAGAACACACAGGATAAAATAGAAACAGTCCCCCAAAATAAAGGTCCTCAGTGAGTGAGCTTGTGCCGGCTATTAAAACGTACAGATATAGCAGCATGGTGACAAATGGGGGATATATTAACAAATGGGGGATATATTAACAGTAGCTAGTAGGAGTAGTGAACTAGTAGCTAGTAGGAGTAGTGAACAATATTATTTATAAAGGAGTAACAGAGTGACTGTTATAGGATTCCTTTAATAACCTGACAGTAATATTATGTAGTGAGCTAGAGGGCTGTACAGGGCTGTGTTCTAGTGCTTTATTGCTTTTTTGGTTAAGTAAGGTATAATCGATTGTTCTAAGGGCGTTACATAATCATGTCAATACGAGTTGCAAAGCAATGTATACACACTAAACATTCTAAACAAGTGATATAATATAACTAAGTATCACTACACAGTACACGTGCTAAAACTACACGTGCATTCTGTAATTATTAGAATGTTGCAGCAATAAAACTGCTTATATGGCATTAAACATATGTGTCTAGTTGGCTGCAAAGCATCTCAAGTATCAACATTAATTACCTTTCTGTATCACTGTGTTATGTTGGCTGCAAAGCATCTCAAGTATCAACATTAATTACCTTTCTGTATCACTGTGTTATGTTGGCTGCAAAGCATCTCAAGTATCAACATTAATTACCTTTCTGTATCACTGTGTTATGTTGGCTGCAAAGCATCTCAAGTATCAACATTAATTACCTTTCTGTATCACTGTGTTATGTTGGCTGCAAAGCATCTCAAGTATCAACATTAATTACCTTTCTGTATCACTGTGTTATGTTGGCTGCAAAGCATCTCAAGTATCAACATTAATTACCTTTCTGTATCACTGTGTTATGTTGGCTGCAAAGCATCTCAAGTATCAACATTAATTACCTTTCTGTATCACTGTGTTATGTAATTGCAAAGCATCTCAAGTATCAACATTAATTACCTTTCTGTATCACTGTGTTATGTAATTGCAAAGCATCTCAAGTATCAACATTAATTACCTTTCTGTATCACTGTGTTATGTTGGCTGCAAAGCATCTCAAGTATCAACATTAATTACCTTTCTGTATCACTGTGTTATGTAATTGCAAAGCATCTCAAGTATCAACATTAATTACCTTTCTGTATCACTGTGTTATGTAATTGCAAAGCATCTCAAGTATCAACATTAATTACCTTTCTGTATCACTGTGTTATGTAATTATATACCGCTGAATATTTAGCAATTTGCAGCAATGCATTATGACATTGAGTACACTGAGTTAGGAGAAAACTTAAAACCTTCAACAGAGCAATACTGTTACCCTACATCAGAACGTGTACAAATTACAGAATTAAACAGAATTAAACACTGTTAAATTACAAACTACCAAAAGAAGAGAGCAAGTCAGCTAAACAGAGTAACAAAGTGACAGTAATACAGTAACAGTGCAGAAACTGTGGTTACTGGTTAACTACATGTCATCTACATCCTACTTAGTGGGGACTACCTACCTGGTACAAGCCACAATAACTAGTTATTATAGGTGTGTAGTTAGTACACTAAACATGTGTGTAGTTAGTACACTAAACATGTGTAGAAAGTACAATAAACATGTGTGTAACTAGTAGTAACTATTAACGCAGTCACACGGGACCACACACACTCTGAATATACAGCATAATAAAACTAAATAAAACTGAATAATGAGGTTACATCATTTGCTTGACGAAGATAGCACCAGAATTCCAAAATAAACAACATCAAATACGACACGATTACCACTCACTCACACTTTCACACACTCACTCACACTTTACTTCACGCAAAGTGTGCGTCTCACACTCAATAAAATATCTTACATATTATACATATTATAGTGAGTTGAAATACCATAGTGTTAGGGTGAAATTGCTAGGAAGTAGGGTTTGAAGGGTTAATACCACAGTGAGAACTGAGAGAGCTGACATTACAATTCATTACATAGGGGCAGGGGCTACATCAGGCTAAACTAGGACACTATTATACTAGGATACTATACTATAAGGTCAGAGTTAGGGTGAAACAGACGTAATTCTGGGAGCGCCAAACAACGTTTAATGTTTAAATGGCGAGTAAATATGTGTAATATACAATGCGAGCATGAGATTGAAAATGAGAATATGTTGCTCAGATAAGGTCAGCTAGCTTTAGTTTTCATTGTTTGTATGTTGCATAATAACTAAATAAATGCCAATTATCTGAGTTTAAAAGCTAATCGTCATTATAATAATAAGCTACAATCTGAGAAACAGACACTACAGTACAAGTCAGTACAAACAAAATGAGAAGCTTCTATAAATCTGAGAAACTAACTAAAAAACTAACGTTACGAAAAAGAACACACTCACTGTTAGAACTAACTTACAAGCAGTGTTAAGCCACTGCTTGTAAGGGTAGTAACTAGTAACAACAACAGTCTAGAGAGTGCGATTATAAACCCACCCTTACAAGTACTGTTAACTAACACGGTGAGAAATTAACAGGTAGTCCACACTAGGGGGTCAACAGGACAAGCTCAGCTCATTAATAATGGAGATATCTAGGGGGGGGGGGGGGGCTATAGTAACAGATATCTAGGGGGGGGGGTCTATAGTAACAGATATCTGGGGGGGGGGGGGGCTATAGTAACAGATATCTGGGGGGGGGGGGGGGCTATAGTAACAGATATCTAGGGGGGGGGGGGGCTATAGTAACAGATATCTAGGGGGGGGGGGGCTATAGCAACAGATATCTAGGGGGGGGGGGGCTATAGTAACAGATATCTAGGGGGGGGGGGTCTATAGTAACAGTTATCTGGGGGTGCTATAGTAACAGATATCTGGGGGTGCTATAGTAACAGATATCTGGGGGGGGGGGGGGGGCTATAGTAACAGATATCTAGGGGGGGGGGGGGGCTATAGCAACAGATATCTAGGGGGGGGGGGTCTATAGTAACAGTTATCTGGGGGTGCTATAGTAACAGATAGGAGCTTAATGAAGATATAACACATAATATGGCACCCAACTGTATAAAACGAGGGACTACAGTTCGTAATAAAAACTCTAGGAACAAAACACTGAGTAGACTGTGTTAGTACCCCCCCCCCCCCCCCCCTAGTAAACTGAGTGAGCGTGTAAGGGGTACGCCCCTGCTTAGTTAGTATATCAGATAAATCATCAGTTACTGAACAACACATTATTTAGAAACATGATTAGAATTCCTGATTTCCATGGCAACAGTTAGGAATGCGAATCAACAACACTACTTAAAATACCGTGTATACATGACGCAGCTAAACAACAACAACAACATGAAATACTTGGCACGACCAGCCCTTAATTAATTAATCAGTAAAAACAAACCAGTTAATTAGAGGGTATAGCAGAGACAGTGCTAATTACAAGGATGTGAGAAAGTTTAATAAATACCCTTGCAGGGGGGGGGGGGGGGGGGTGCAGGTACCACCCGTATTTATACTCAGAATTCGGTAGGATCATTTCCCGATACGAGATTGAGGACGGGTTCTATAAACAAGAAAACAAACAGAAAGTGTGCACTACGAGATATGTGTAGTATGTGTTCACCATTACAAGGACTGTAAACTACAACCCGACAAGGACTGTAAACTGTGCACACTGGAACTGGTGTTACGTTTCACGGCCCCACGCTCCTCTTATACTACTCCTCGACAAGTTTAAATGTGTTTAGAGGGCAGCGTTTATCTAGAAGAGGGGTTTATCTAGAAGAGGGGTTTATCTAGAAGAGGGTTTTATCTAGAACAGGGGTTTATCTAGAACAGGGGTTTATCTAGAACAGGGGTTTATCTAGAACAGGGGGTCATCTAGAACAGGGGTTTATCTAGAACAGGGGTTTATCTAGAACAGGGGGTCATCTAGAACAGGGGTTTATCTAGAACAGGGGTTTATCTAGAACAGGGGTTTATCTAGAACAGGGGTTTATCTAGAACAGGGGTTTATCTAGAACAGGGGTTTATCTAGAACAGGGGGTCATCTAGAACAGGGGTTTATCTAGAACAGGGGTTTACTAGAACAGGGGTTTATCTAGAACAGGGGTTTATCTAGAACCAAGGGTTTATCTTGAACAGGGGTTTATCTAGAAACAGGGATTGGGGGTGTCCGGGGTTGGTGTGGTTCTTTGTGTGGTTTTATCTAGAACAGGGGTTTATCTAGAACAGGGGTTTATTCCTAGAACAGGGGTTTATCTGAACAGGGTTTTTCTAGAACAGGGGTTTATCTAGAAGACGGGGTTTATCTTAGACAAGGGGTTTATCTAGAACAGGGGTTTATCTAGAACAGGGTTTATCTAGAACAGGGGTTTATCTAGAACAGGGGTTTGCAGCTTGTTCTAGATAAGGAAGGGGAGAAAGAGTGTTTAAAGGCTTATCGTACTGAATTGTCCGTGCGAAATTCGAGACCATTAAGTAATTAGAATATGACGTTCTGCTACTTACTTACTAATTGGTTATGTATTTATGTAGGGTCTAGGTACTGTAACTCACCGTTTCTAATTTGCCGGGGGGAGTTCCGCTCAAGTTCCTGGATTCTTCCACCAAATCCTGAAATGATACAACATTATGCTGAGGTTAGAGGTACATAATATCTAAAATCAGTACGAAACAAGGAGTAGCACTGTTATACTAGTGCTACTAGTGCACTGCACTAGTGCCTAATGTAATTCTTTAATAGCATCGAAATCTTAGCATTATTTCATCAGTTTCCTTTTAAGATAACGGTTAAAATTGTTCTCAGATAAAGCCTATTATCGCTGTATAGCCTGTATGAAACTTAGGTTACCTCCCACAGAAACAACCATACTACCAGTATGACGTTATTGGAGGGGGTATGGGTGGAGCCTGTATAAAACGTAGGTTACCTCCCACAGGAACAACCATACTACCAGTATGACGTTATTGGAGGGGGTATGGGTGGAGCCTGTATGAAACGTAGGTTACCTCCCACAGGAACAACCATACTACCAGTATGACGTTATTGGAGGGGGTATGGGTGGAGCTAACCTGAATAATAAGCTCCTGATCGTCGAGCCATGAGGTGGGGGAGACGAGGACAGGAGAGGATAAGACCGCCTCAACTCTCAGGTTCCAACCCTCACTCTCTCTCACCTCCTCCAGAACCTGGGGTACAGGTTTATTAAAGGAAACATAGGGAGATAAGTATAGTCTTTATATTAGCACAACAGCTGATCAGCAAAGAGTAAACAATACGTTAGTGACAGCAGAATAAAAGAGATTGAAACACTGAGGGTGCTGAATAAAACGGTAAGATACTAAACCTGAGTAGGATGTGTAGATGATGTCTCGTGTGGCTCCTGTTTAGAGGATGTCTCTTGTGGCTCCTGAGTAGAGAATGTCTCTTGTGGGTCCTGAGTAGGCTGTTTAGAGGATGTCTCTTGTGGCTCCTGAACATCGTAGAACTCTTCCTCGTCTTCCCACTGAGTGCCCTTTGTAATAGACTCAGGTCTCACTTCCTCCATCTGGGAATGTACCCTATCTTTGGAGTCTGCTTCTACAGAGATCTCTTCCTCCTCATCCTCTTCCATGTCAACACATATCAGATCTGGAGTCCAGATGTTGAGCTCCTCATCAGACTCACTATTTTCTGTCTGGGTTGCTGACATGACTACTTTAACAGCGTCAACAGGTTTCTTCAGAGCTACAACAGAATCAACAGTATCCATAGCAACAGTATCCACAGCAACAGTATCCACAGAGCTAGCGCTCTTGTCGAACTGGCTGGAAGAGTCCTCTACTTGACTGACAGCTTGAGAGGCAGTGTCAGAGTAGTCTGGAGAGAACTGGGAGGCTGTGGTGGTAGTGTCAGGAGCTAGCTGAGTACTGGAGGAGAAGGAGAGAGGTCTGATGTCAGCCTGCTGACTATTGCTCACTAGATCTGGTCTAATATTAGCCTGCTGACTATTGCTCACTAGATCTGGTCTAATGTCAGCCTGTTGACTATTGCTCACTAGATCTGGTCTAATATCAGCCTGTTGACTATTGCTCACTAGATCTGGTCTAATGTCAGCCTGTTGACTATTGCTCACTAGATCTGGTCTAATGTCAGCCTGTTGACTATTGCTCACTAGATCTGGTCTGATGTCAGCCTGTTGACTATTGTTCACTAGATCTGGTCTGATGTCAGCCTGTTGACTATTGCTCACTAGATCTGGTCTAATGTCAGCCTGTTGACTATTGCTCACTAGATCTGGTCTAATGTCAGCCTGTTGACTATTGCTCACTAGATCTGGTCTAATATCAGCCTGTTGACTATTGCTCACTAGATCTGGTCTAATGTCAGCCTGTTGACTATTGCTCACTAGATCTGGTCTAATGTCAGCCTGTTGACTATTGCTCACTAGATCTGGTCTGATGTCAGCCTGTTGACTATTGCTCACTAGATCTGGTCTGATGTCAGCCTGTTGACTATTGCTCACTAGATCTGGTCTAATGTCAGCCTGTTGACCATTGCAGATAGAATCTGGTCTAATATCAGCTTGTTGCCCATTGCATATCGATTCGGGTCTAATATCTGCTTGTTGTCCATTGCAGATCGATTCGGGTCTAATATCTGCTTGTTGTCCATTGCAGATAGATTCTGGTCTAATATCTGCTTGTTGTCCACTGCAGATCGATTCCGGTCTAGTGTCAGCCTGTTGGGTAACATCAGAAGAATGAGGCAGGATTATAGCTTGTGAGCTGGTCTCCATGGTGGAGACTGTATCACACTGAGTCTCATTACAAGAGGAAGTTGGTTTGATGTCACATTGTGTCTCGTAACTAGAGGAATCAGGTTTCAGATCTGACTGAGAAGCCGTGTCCTCAAGATGAGCAACAGGAGTGCCACATTGCACCTCTGAGGAGAGGTAGTCGGGAGTGGCTTGAGAAGAGGACTCTAGAGTCAGAGAACTGCCGCACTGAGAGTTAACGAACGATTGAGTTGATTTGGCAGCGACAGGAGTTTGCTCAGTCTGGCTCTGACTTTCACTGCACGGATTGTTATCTACAATTGAGTCTGTACCAATATCTGCTGTTAGAGGTCTGTTTAAATCACATCCCACACTAACATCAGCAGTATCAACAGGGTTAGAAACAAGAGTCTCGTAAACCGTCTCATACACTGATATTAAACCTTGGAACAGCTCTTCATCTTCCTCCTCCTCGAATACAAGGTCCTCTGGAGTTTCACCATCATCAGGTGTTGGACAGAAGCCTTGCATCACATCAGAAGAGGAGGTGGACGGAGACCCCACTACTGTTATCAACCTCCTCTCCTTCATGTTCCACAAACATCTCAGAAATGTACTCGTTCACAGTCTCATCAAACTCCTCAAAGATAAGGTCCTCTGCTGTCTGACCCTCCGTGACAACACCGTCCTCATCAACCAGATACACAACGTTCCGATCAGGTGAGGGAGAGTCCTCGTCTACTACAATGTTATCTAGAACAGTGCGAGGTCCCGAGTCCCGCTCCGGAGGGGTGGTATTCCTTTGTCTGGGTAGCCCAGGAGGTCTACGTGGGGAGCTGCTAGGTGAGCTGGTGGGGTCCTCCTCCTTATCCGCAACTTCACTGTCAGTTCTACACAGCTTCTTCTTTTTCAACCTCCGTTTCTGAGCTCTTGTCAGGACTGGTTTAGGAGGCTTGGAGGGAACATCAGAGTCTGTATTAGCTTCAGAGTGTGTATCACTCTCCTGGTCAGGGGTGTCGAAGTCAGGTGACTCGCACATCTCCCTGACAGGTGAGAGAGGGGCCGGGCTAGGGTCTTGGTGAGGTGGCAGTTGAGTGTTTACATGAGGATGTATCCTCAAGAAGGAGGTGGAGGGTTTCTCTTCAATGACCACCTCATCTTCCTCCTCAGTCTCACTTAGAGACTCAAGGATATGCGAGGGCTTGTCTATGAGGATATGGAGTCTGTCTACTGTATCTGTAGTTGGGTATGGTGAGGAAGGTTTCTCCTCGTCGTTGTCTGAAGTGTTGAGAGGGTCTCTCCCAAGGAGAGCTTTGTTAAACAGAAACTGTGATGAAATATGTGGAGGAGACTGAGCGAAGGTGTTAGGACAGATAGGTGTATTTGGAGGAGCTTGGGAGTCTAACCGAAGGTCAATGAAAGTATCAGGGAAGGGAAGGAGGTCAGGAGATCTGGACTTTGTCCTCTTTTTCCTCCTCCGCCTCTTTTTAGGGTGCTTGAACACATCATCTATACCCTCAACAGTAATCTTAGGTATTGAATCTGGACGTGAAGAATATATCGGAGATTTTGCAAGCTCTGTTTCGTCTAGAGAGAAACATTCTACATCAGGAGGTCCAGAGTCTGACTCCGTACTTACGTCCTCACTCCAGAACCGCAGGCTCGCATCCATCAACTCTGCTATCAACTCAGAGTCACTGACCCTGTCCAAAGTTATCAAGTGCTCCGCTATATAGTCATTAAACGGAATATCTATCTCTCCGAACACGAGATCACCTGCATTCTCTCCATCCACAAGATAAACGTTTACTGCACCAGCTCCAGGTTCTTCCTTGCATTCAAGCTCTGAGGAGATGTCTTGCTGGAGAGACTCCTCATCAACAGAAGGCATCTTCTTTAACTCTCTTTGGTCGTCGTGAACCTCAAAGCTCGATCTGAGACTAGACTTCCCGGAACTAAAGGTGAACCAGCTAGAGGAAGTGGACGGACCGTCACTGTCAGAGGATAAACTCTCGTCTAGAATATCAAGTCTGTCCTGATAGTCTTCAGTGAGCACATTATAGCAAGCTGAGAGGGAGAACGTGGGTAGATCCTCAAACTCAGGTGGACTACCTGGCTCGGTAGAAAGGGACGAACTTTTATTGGCGATTGGAAATTTATCAATATCATCAACCGCAGCTGTCTTCTTCAGTATGTGTAACATCTCCTTCTTACCGGAGATAGCAGCATCGTATATCTCCAGCATTGCCTCGTAGACTGTGATATAATCGTTGTGAGGGAGATTATACTCCCCAAATACCATGTCTCCAGCATTACTGAACTCAGTTTCCGAGTGAGGGGGACTAGGATATAACACCTCTCCTATCGAGTACTCACTCTCGCTCTGCTTAACGTTGGGGACCAGGACTCTGGGGACATCGTCCGTGTCGGAGACACCAGGTGTTAGGAACTCCTCCTCGGGTGACTGAGAGAGTTGGTCTCCTGGTGGGAACTCCTTTACTTTCCCGGACAGTGATTCTTCAATGATAGCCTGAACAAGGTCATTGCGAGGCATAGATATGTATTTAGAGAGACCACCGATGTGAGAAGACATGATCTCCTCATCAGAGGAGAGTAGTTCTGAGGAAGTAGTACCTCGCCTTCTGGTGAACCTGCGTCTCCTACTAGAACTAGTACCAGAGAGAAGAGACGGCGAGAGAATAGACTCTAGATTCTTATCTGAACTGTCCACAGCATCTCCCAACTCTACCCCGTCATGTTCCACTTCCCCAGGGCTGTCTACACTCTTACTGCGCTTCAGTCTGTGATATATCATGGGATCTATTACATGATCTCCTGTGAAGTGATCCTTGGCGTTGTCCCTCTCGGGGATACTGTCCAGATCCATCGCCACTGGTAACATGGACATGGGCTCAGAGAGCACCTGGAGGTCCCGCTCTATTCCCTCTGATGAAGACCCTGAGATAGTGAGCACCCTGTCTCGGTCAGGTATTGTTACCAGGGATTCTGCTGTAGGACCGTCTGGCGTTTTTACTGGGTAACCATTGTTTCTGTGAGGGGATGATATCCCACTGTCAAGAGGACTGGTGCTGTTAGCAAGACCATCACCAAGTTTAGAGTCCGAAGCAGATGTTAGCGAAGGTCCTAACCCACTGTCATACTGATCTACAAGTGAGTCGTACCTTTCATCGAGAAGGGAAGATTGCTTCTGTAAAATCTTGGTTTTGATTCTTTGTTGAGGTGGTGTTAGCACAGCAGCATTATTAGCGTAGGTTATATGAACAATTTTATCAGGGTCTGGAGTATTAGACCTCTCCTCGACAGGCAAAATGTCTATCTTGAGAGGGGTCCTAGGAGGAGATAAGGGAGCAGGAGATAAGGGATCTGAAGGAGAGTCAGGGGAGAAGTAGATGCTCATGTCCTTGCCTGGAGTTACCTCCCCAACAATAGTGTTCTCTCCGTACACACAAGTCACATCAGCTGAGTAGATCTTGGGGTCTCCAGCAGGGGACTTGGAGAGGTGTTTGTCAGGCCTCAACCACACTGTACACTGGGAGGAGTAAGTTTTACCGTCCAGGTTCCTTGTGAGAGTCAGAGTTGGTGTGTTGTTTCTGGGGGCATCTCAAACAGCCGCTTAACTACAGGGTCGTCATGCTTCACCTCAGTCACCACCACGGTTTTGTGCACCTCGAAATCGTAGTCTCTGGACAGAACGATGGGGGCTGAACCTACAGGATCTAACTCCTGGCGAGCGATTTCTAGATCAGAGTTGGAGGTCAGCTCGACTATGTCAGAGAGTAGGCTCTCAACACTAACGCAGTGTTCCATGAGAGGGAGGAAACCCTCCACAGCCTCCTCTTCGTTATCAGATCCCTCAAATAGACTGACAGAGTCAGAGGAGACACTGACATAGTCCTCGTCATCTGCTACAAACATGTTGTCCTCAAGTAGATCCAGCATGTTCTCCTCTCCAGCTCGTCTAGACTTTTCACCAAGTGGAACTTCTTGAACCGGTTGTAGAGCTTAGTCTTCCGGTCTGATCGTATCGTTATCTCGCCCTCCTCGCTTTGGTGGATCACTTTAGAACTGCCAGTGTAAAACTCTTCTTTCGTACTGTTTTTTAACCTTACAGAATCTAAAGACCGGGGGGAGAAGGGCGTGTTCCCTTCCTTAGCATGCAATGCAATCCTTTTTCTTCTGATAATCTCACAAACAGGATCCTCTGCATCAACATCTCCTACATCCATGTCGTCAACCTGGCGCTTCACAGAAGCTATCTGCCACGGACAAGAGTCGTCTTCTTCGTCAAAATCTAAGAGAAGATCCTTGAAACCTTTAGGAGGAGGTCCGCACATGCTCCCCCGGTGGAGGGACGTGCTGAGGTGCTTGGAGACATTTGGGTCTTCATCATACGGTGAACTGTTACCATTGTTATTGTTCTTGGGAGGGAGAAGACCTAGTTCGTCTTCAGAAGGGAGGGAGTTGGAGGAAGGGCCTCGAGTTAGCTTCCGTTTAGTGGTGGGTGAGCTGCTCATGGGATGAGTGTAGTGTAGCGGAGTAGTACTGCAGGATATGGAAGGGATATCGTAGTCAGAGTCAACATAGGGTCCACTTCTCTTTACATGGGGAGGGGGCGAGGGAAACAACCCATGTTTGTAGATATCCTAGGAGGGGTACAAGTGGTTAGAGTCAAACAAGCACCAGGTAAAGGATTAACACGTGTAAAGGTATCATTGAGAGGACAAAATGTAGGACATTCAACAACGATACGTTTTAACAGCACTGTATATTATTCAAGTTAGAGTAGCACACAGCAGTTCGCATTTACAGTAAGATCACAAATGCTTCACCCAACAACAACAGTAACAAGCTCTATGTCAGCTTTATACACGTGTACCTAATAGATAAAGCAACCAGGATATTGCATACACACCACAAACATACAGTTTCAGAGTGTCTGTGAGTGTGTCACAGATTGTCTAATTCAGAGTAGAACTTTTAAAAGTTCACTAGTAGAACTTTAAAAAGCTAAAATTGATGAAAAACAAATGCTTTGAATCTATTTTTTCAGAGAAATTGTGCTACTTTTAAGCCAAAAAACGTGTAAAATGGTGAGAAATCGTTAAATAACGGCTTATTGGATGATATTGCGAGATAAAGTGTCTTTTAAAACAATTTAGTTCATAATTTGATCATGATTATACATTGGGGCTAAATGAAGTGTTCAAATTACTGTATAAAAATACGAGACCATAGGTCAGAAACTATAAACCAATACCTTAAGAACGACAAATTTAGTCTATCATAAATTTAGTCGAAATTTAGTCTAAAGTTGTTGTAAACCAAATTTATTGAGACTAAATTATTCGGCGGCTAATTTAATAGCAGACGAAAATTTCAGTAGAGAATATATGACATGAATATTATTGAGCTTACATTGTTCATAATTAATATAATGACCGTTCCTACTACTGAACTACTTTGACTATTAGTTATTACAAGTGAAATTTAATCAACATGCCTGAGTAGAGGTTATGAATTTGTACAAAATCGGGAAAAAAATAGCTAAATAATGGAAAAAACAAATAAATGGAATGGAAAATGGTCTCGAAAAGTCGAAACATGTGACTAGAATTGTTGTACACTAAAAATTTGTGACTTAAATTATGGTAACCAACATTTTTTTAACCAAATTTATTGCGAACCAAATTTATTGCGATCCAAATTTTTTGCGAACCAAATTTATTGGCCTTAAGGTACCAAGACAACGAAATTGTGCAGTAACAGACAAATAGAATACAGGAACAAATGGCAGAAAACTCAATTAACTTTGCGATCTCGTCCTTAGTCACATGGTTCTACATTAACTCCATATGCCCATATATAGTATCATATCTTCAGAGCCTGAATATAAACAGTTTAAAAATATCACCCTACGGGCTCGTTCATAGTGCCAAACACTCATTATTCAAAGGCAGCTGTATAATGCGCTGTGTATAATGTGCCCCTTTAATTACCTACCTGTATGTGCCCCCCCCCCCTAACTCTGTAAGGGGCCACATATTCTACATTTGAGTGCGTAATTTGGGCTATACAAGAAAATATAAACGAAGCGCTCGTTAATGTCACGTTACAAGAGCAGTGTAAAGATTACACTAGCTAGAAGTAAAGAAGAGCCCTATTCTACACAACATGTGCTCATTAGATATGCATCATAATGACTGGTCGGTTATAAGACTATCATTAAACCACCTGTAGAGTAAGAGTGCTGGAATTATACAGGTATAAGCTGGAAGAGAAAGAGTGTTGGTATACCAGGTATAAGCTGGAAGAGTAAGCTGATATGACACATGACAAGTACTGGAGAAGTGCACTCAGAGAACGCGAGGGATCTTGAGATGGAGTGAGAAGTGTATATTATATCTCAATATCTCTTGTGTATATAAACTGATGGGAGGGTAAGCAGTGTACAATGTATAAACACACATCATGGGAACACGCCTAACAAACAAAGCGCAGTAATAATGTAGCAGCTGGAGTAAGAATATATATTGAATCTTAAGAGGGTCGTGCCCCACAATATTGTGCCCCACAACATAACAACTGAATACACACAAAGACTGAAAGAGAACCTAGTGCAGGCTTAAAGAGGAGTAATGTATAATCCCACAGATCACTAGTGTGGTGAACAGTATTGAAACACTGTCCCGCAGGGTCCAGAGAGGGCGGGAGTTAGGGGGATACTGCACCTGCTGTACTACATAATGTATTACAAGATACTGCACCTGCTGTACTACATAATGTATTACAAGATACTGCACCTGCTGTACTACATAATGTATTACAAGATACTACACCTGCTGTACTACATAATGTATAACAAGATACTACACCTGCTGTACTACATAATGTATAACAAGATACTGCACCTGCTGTACTACATAATGTATTACAAGATACTGCACCTGCTGTACCTACTACATAATGTATTACAAGATACTGCACCTGCTGTAATACATAATGTATTACAAGATACTGCACCTGCTGTACTACATTATGTATTACAAGATACTACACCTGCTGTACTACATAATGTATTACAAGATACTACACCTGCTGTACTACATAATGTATAACAAGATACTACACCTGCTGTACTACATAATGTATAACAAGATACTGCACCTGCTGTACTACATAATGTATTACAAGATACTGCACCTGCTGTACCTACTACATAATGTATTACAAGATACTGCACCTGCTGTAATACATAATGTATTACAAGATACTGCACCTGCTGTACTACATAATGTATTACAAGATACTACACCTGCTGTACTACATAATGTATTACAAGATACCACACCTGCTGTAATACATATTACAAGGTAATGAGCCTGGTTGTAAGGGCGTGTAGTTGTAATGACATCACTAGATCATCTCTCGTAATTACATGGGAATTGACCTATAATTAACCAATTATGCGGGAATTTTCAAGTGATTATACTGGAAAATATTCTGAAATTGTTTTAAATTAAATGTGAGAATAAGGGAGCGCTGCCTGTCAGTCTACCATCACGAGGAAGTAATAAGATCGCCGCTACTTTTACTGAGGATGCATCTGAACAATAAAAGGGAGGATCAGACATCAAGGTACTAGTAGTAGCAGCAGTAGTAGTTATAAAGGAACTTAGTACTAGAGGAACTAGAGTACATTCGTACGTCAGGGGGATGATTTTAAAGTAGAAAAGTGACACTAGAAGACACTAAGTGAGAAGTAGAATCATGTTAAATTAAAAGTGTAACAACCCAGCGATAACGAGACTAACTCGCAATATATCAGTTTTTAAGTGAACCAGGTAAAGTAATAACTTAATAAGGGGTGTTTAAAGGTTTAATAAACGACACACCACATAACAGTAAGCCATGTGTCAGTGGAATAGTCCTATATGTGTGTCCTACTGCACCGTGCTGAGGAATTCATAAACATTTATTGGTAACCTTTATTTGGTAGCCTAGGTGGCTTCATTGCTTTTATTCATTTGCTTATATTATTAGAAATAAGAAAGCCTATGACAGTTAAGAACACGGGGAAGCAAAACCCTAGAAAGCAAACGAAACGCAGAGAGCAAACGAAACGCAGAGAGCAGAACCAAGGAAAGAGCACAACATCAGGGAACCGTTTATCAATCAAATGAAGCTGCTTGATTAACCAGCACTAAATTTTAGTAAAATTATAGTTACTGTATAGTTACTGTAGCGAGACAGACGCACTACTGAGACAGACGCAATCGTATAAAGGATAATTAACTATAGTATTCAACATATAAGTGTAATTATGGGCATATTATCATCATCACGCCACAATGAGATCAATAGTTGCTTGACAAATTATGTTGATGTAACGAATATTATAATCAACAACAATAATCAATAAGGGAAATATTTAAAACAAAACAGGCAACCAATTAAGCTGCCGGAGATATGGCGCAGGGCTCACAAATAACTAAGTAGGAACACTAAGGACACTAAGGACACAGCAACCTATAGTAGCAATTACACTGGTGTACTGTTTACATCAATGACATGGTATATATGTTGCTGTGTGTATGTAATAGTATTGGAGACCTGTATAAGTGGTATTATAGGGCTCACAAGGCGACTTCCTTGTAATTAATGTTCTGGTAAAGCTATTATCTGTTAAGTTAGCCTATGGAAGGGCAGCTTGATAGTATACCCATCGGAGCTTATACACAAGACTAATTATTGTAAGTTAATATAAGAATATAAGGGGACAGAGGGCGCCCCCCCCCCTCCGTCGTTACAAAGGTTGTCATGTGCAGTTCGTTAACGTGCAAGCAGCGAGAAAACACAATTACAACTTCATACCAACGAGGAATGGAAACAAAAGAAATCATTTATTTCAACGAATTGTGTTGCCAATTCCAGGTAGATGATGAAATGTTGGGGTGACTGTTTACATTGTAGAGGTCTAAATGAGTTTGTACACTGTACACATAGGACTAAAGGGGTGGGAACCTTGTGTAGTGTAAACATAGGACTAAAGGGGCGGGAACCTTGTGTAGTGTAAAAAACAAACTAAAAGTAGTGTAAACAATAAACCAAGTGGAGTAGGTACTGAAAACAAAACACAGGAAACTTATTGCTAATTTCTGTAATTACAGCATTATAATGGGATGGATCTAATTGAGTGTAATCTATACACAGCTTAGTGTAATTGCTCGCGTATTAAATCTTACTATATACAAAGCGAGACGATATATATGTGTTTATCCGTGCCATTTTATTGACACCGCGGCATCAACTTTATCGCGACTTTCCGCAAAAACCGTAAAAGATATACAACTGAAACTTTTTTGACTGGGTCAAATGCTTTAATGGCCTCCAAATCAGCATGAAAAAAATAAAAAATAGGCCAAGGAGTAGGAATTTTATAGCCCAAAATTTGGATCCCCAAGTGGTGTCAAAAACGCGAATTAAATAGGTAATAATTATTTTAGTTTCCTGAGTCTTGACACCATTTTAGGGTTATACGGGTTCTTGCTAGTACGTTTAATTGGAGTGGCTCAAAAGTTTAATCGGTTTAGATTTTACTTATGATTCGAATTTTGAATTTAATTTCAGATAGCACGCTCTACAGCGGAAAGGAAATAAAGAGTGTAACAACTACAACGGAAAGAAAGAGTGTAACAACTACAACGGAAAGAAAGAGTGTAACAGGTATACAAATACAGAACAGCGCCAATACAGCTGAGTTAGCAGCGGAAGAGACTGCAGCTGTGTGTGAAGTAATTAGCGGCGTACACTACTAATAATGTATTTCACTAATTGACACTGTAGTTGATAAGGGAAGCCTGTTAGCTACGTGCGCTGTTGAATTAATTAAATTTACATCTAAATAGTTAATATTTTACCACACCTACTAATAATACGTATCGTCATAGCAACAAGCCAACCAGTTTGAAAATGCGCCGATGTGGTTACCAACTTTTGCGATCAGTGGAAATAAAATTACATTTATAATTTACATTTCAGTGAACAGTGAGAACATGATGCACTTTACTCTTCGCCAAAGTAAAGGTTGAAGCCTTCTTCCATAACCCTCTCCCCTGATCCTCGCCTTATTCCCTAACCATGGCAATCTTCTCTGACCCTTAGATGGCAAGTACGTACGGTACAGGGCTTTAAGTACGTACGGTACAGCTACTTTTAAAGGTACGTACCGTACAGGCACTGTAAGGTACAATTTTTTTCAAATTTTTAGAATCAACTTCAGTGAATTACTTGCAATTTTTGATTAGTATTATCATCATGGGATCATCATAATTTTTGAGATAGAAGTCGAAAATAAACACAGTGGTTAAAACAATAAAAGATTTAAGAGGAAAATTTATGTACCGGATCGCTCTTAACCGGTACTACACTACTACTACTTGTAATTAGGTTCCAATTCTTCTACTTCTGGATTATTCTGCGCACGTACCGTCTAGTTTTTGTTTCCATTGCTATCAACTGGATTTGTACCTTTCAGCCTACCTTATTAAGTACGTACCGTACAGCTAATTTAAAGGTACGTACCGTACGTACTTCAATGAAACAAGAAATTTTCAATGAAACAAGAAATTTAATTTTAGCACATTTTTACAGAATAAAAAGATGTAAAACAATTCATAAAATATAATGCTTATTTGGTGTATGACTTTTTGTCCTGACTGCTAGTTTGGTTTATGAAGGACAGGTAACTAACGGGGCAAGGAATGCGCGTGCCTGGAAGCTTTTGCACACACCGAAACGCTAGTTCAGTTAAGTTTTTAGAGACAAGGCTCAGATTAGGACTAGAAGAAAAATTGTTAGCAGACATTAGAGGTTCTGTTTATAATTGTTACTATAGGTTGCAGTCTTGTTGTGACAAAAAGTCTACACTAAAACATGATTTAGTTTATATTTAGGATATAAAATGCAGCTTAAAGGTGGATATTGGAGAGCTGGTGAAAGATTATGGCCTTTGTATCAATTGTTATAATAAGCTATAAATATCTTAAACTATACAGTGCTAATTAAAAATTTCCTTAACCTTCATTCTCAAATTAGATTTTTTAAATTCAAAAATAAATATACAATGATTTTATTAAAAACTTTCTCACACATACTTTACTCACAGGACAAGACTTGGAAAACAGTACTTGCCATCTTAGCTCTGACCCTGGCAATCTTATCTGACCCGGACCTTCTTCTCTAATCCTGGCCCTCTTCCATTAGTCGACGGAACATAGATTTCGATCAAAGATCGCCTTATGTAAGGTTGTAGTTTGTGAGAACATTAACTAAAAAAAGGGCCCTCAGTATACCTCTGGCCCACTGTATTGATGCAGATGTTTTACATTAGGATATATTATGATTATATATCGTATACTTCTCCTCAGTTCAGAAATCACTCATGGAGAAGTACTGGGAATATTTTCCGATCGAGTGGGAGCCAAGTTAACAGACAGGGCGATAACTTCCTGATTAGATACCGTGTTTAATGTCTAAATAGCTTGAAGATGGCCCTCTTCCATGTCTAAATAATAAGTTAAACCACTACGAATCCGTGTCTTAGTTATTAAAACTTGCGCCAAGACATCTTTTTATAACAATGAAAAATATGTGCCGACTCCATCATCTATTCAAACTAACAATCCCTGAATTCCGATGTCATAGAAAAGTGACTCGTGTCTGCAGATCCAACTGTCTTACCGTGTCTAAAGTCTATTGATAATAAGATAAAGAGAGAGAATAAGATAAACCACTACACATCCATGTATATCTATACTTAGTTATTAAACCTTGCACAAACGTCCAACATGTACTTTCATAACAATAAAAATATGTGCCGACTGCCGACACGATCATCTATTCTAACTGAAAATTGCTGAATTTCGACGTCATAGAAAAGTGACTCGTGTCTGCTGCTCATTTTTCAGCTGTAATCACGTTCCGCATGATAAAAAGAAATGTGTCTTTGTATTTTGATTCATTACTCCGTCTAGTCATTGCCTACTGATAATAGTTTAGTACTAAGATGCATCCCTCAATCACGCTCTGATAAACCACCACAACAAAGCGTTCATAATATGACGATGTAAAGATTTCGGGCGACGTTCTTATTCTATGTTGTATGATGAGGAATGTGTATAATTTCTAATGGCGTAAGTCTAATAACCCCCACTCTATACGCTGATATCTAATTGCTGTTTTGTTGTTACTGCTAGGTTATTGAATTGAGGCGATCGGTCCTATGAGCTCTCCGAGCGGTAAAAGAAAGATAACTCGAAGCCCTTCCTCACTACCTCCTGAAGAGATAAGTTCACATGACGTGTTAACACTACAACAAGAAGGCGAAAACCGATCCAAAACCCAGATTCTGATAACGATCTCAACGTAAAGGAGTTTAACTCGCAATCTGAAGAAGATTCTGTCCCCATATCAACAGAAGAAGAGTGGGTCGATCATACAATTGATTTCTTGGGACACAGTGAGACTCTTTTAATAAGTATAACAGAAGACAAACTTTCGTCTTCCTCTTTTAAAGTAGGTAACAGCGGTATCAGATCGTCGCATGATGAAGATGTGCTAGATGTTATTTCCCCAATGACCTCTAGTAACAGCGGTAACAGACCGGCAGTCAATGATGACCCAGATGTCGCCAAGTTCCTGAAAACATCTCTCCACAGAGGCAGTATGAATAGGCCTCCACCGAAAGGCTTTAAGGATCTGTTAGATTTTGAAGAGGAGGATGAGTCTTGTCCGTGGCAGATCTCGACAGTGCGGAGATCTGTTAGCGGAATAGATATAGGTGATGTAAACATGCAAGAGGAAGATCTGTTAGAACTGGAACAGGATCTAAACATACAAGAGGAAGATCTGCCAGAACTTGAAGAGGATCTAAACATGCAAGAGGAAGATCTGCCAGAACTGGAACAGGATCTAAACATGCAAGAGGAAGATCTGCCAGAACTTGAAGAGGATATAAACATGCAAGAGGAAGATCTGCCAGAACTGGAACAGGATCTAAACATGCAAGAGGAAGATCTACCAGAACTGGAACAGGATATAAACATGCAAAAGGAAGATCTGCCAGAACTGGGACAGGATCTAAACATACAAGAGGAAGATCTGCCAGAACTTAAAGAGGATCTAAACATGCAAGAGGAAGATCTACCAGAACTTGGACAGGATCTAAACATGCAAGAGGAAGATCTGCCAGAACTGGAAGAGGATCTAAACATGCAAAAGGAAGATCTGCCAGAACTGGGACAGGATCTAAACATACAAGAGGAAGATCTGCCAGAACTTAAAGAGGATCTAAACATGCAAGAGGAAGATCTACCAGAACTTGAAGAGGATCTAAACATGCAAGAGGAAGATCTGCCAGAACTTGAAGAGGATCTAAACATGCAAGAGGAAGATCTGCCAGAACTTGAAGAGGATCTAAACATGCAAGAGGAAGATCTGCCAGAACTTGAACAGGATCTAAACATGCAAGAGGAAGATCTGCCAGAACTTGAAGAGGATCTAAACATGCAAGAGGAAGATCTGCCAGAACTTGAAGAGGATCGAAACATGCAAGAGGAATATCTGCCAGAACTTGAAGAGGATCTAAACATGCAAGAGGAAGATCTGCCAGAACTGGAAGAGCTTCTAAACATGCAAGAGGAAGATCTGCCAGAACTTGAAGAGGATCTAAACATGCAAGAGGAAGATCTGCCAGAACTTGAAGAGCTTCTAAACATGCGAGAGGAAGATCTGCCAGAACTTGAAGAGGATCTAAACATGCAAGAGGAAGATCTGCCAGAACTGGAAGAGGATCTAAATATGCAAGAGGAAGATTTGCCAGAACTGAAAGAGGTTCTAAACATGCAAGAAGAAGATCTGCCAGAACTGAAAGAGGATCTAAACATGCAAGAGGAAGATCTACCAGAATTTGAAGAAAAGGTTGACGAAAAACAGGACTGGGATCAAGATAACGGGGACCTTACTATTTTTGCTGTAATCTCTCGACTTTTTCAATGTGGGCAATACCCGCAAGATCTCTGCCTAAGAGGTAGATATAGACCCTTCAAACTTCGTGTTGTGTCAAGACGTATTACTTGAAGAAAAGGATTCTCGGATTGTTGATTACTTAGTTGTAGTGAACGGTGGATTTTGACGTACTGAACGCACGTTCCAGTCATTTTGTAGTGTTCACGTTATTGAACGTTTTTAGTGAACGTCAGTGATTATCAAAAACAAAAAATTATGAAAATAAACTTTTTGAAATCTTAATTTCCCCAACTGATAATTATTAATTTCCCCAAAATGAAGCAATCCTATTTCTGTGCACAAAAGATTAAGATTAAAAGGGTAATATTATTATCAATAATTTATAAGGTATAAAATGGTAATATTGTATCGTATCGTATAATTGTAGTAGTATTAATGCTATTAAAGGTACAGGTACTCAAGTTCAACACGCACTCTAGTTCGACACGTACTGTAGTTCGACAAACCCTTAGGTTTGACTCTGTCGAACCAAAGCGCGCTTTGAAATCTCCGGGCTCAAGCAACGATCCTTTACGAGCTTGTAATCTATTCGTTTGTTTGCTTTCCACTTGTCTCATGCTATTCAATTATGTGTGAATGTAATCTCTATAATCCATATTCCATATCTATGAACATTTAATTGTCCTCATACTCGTAAGTTAATTGTTAGTTAGCAGAATTGTAGACTTAGCGGAGAGATAAAAGACTAACGTAGTAACTCGTACTCCGTTTTATAGATCTAGATTGTTGAGTACGCTATATAAATATCAACCACATACCATACTTTATATTATCACAAACGACTAGTAACCGAGTACTGGTCTAGAGATTTGGCTGCTGAATCGAAAATAGTCGGATATCGATCTATTTCCTGTTAGCTAGAGACCAGAACTGATTGAAAAACAGGAGAATTAAAACTATACTGAAAGGTTCTGGAATTTCTAACCGTTCATGGTTGCTAGATGTCAGAAAATTTTTTAATCTGCCATTGAACCCTGTGATCCTATAAATATAATGAGGACCCGGGAATAGCCATTGGATCACAAGCAGAAACTATTTGTCGAACTAGAGTACGCTACCTGGACTCTAGTTCGACACGTACCGAAATACGACATGGGTGATATCTGGCGAATTTAATTTGTCGAATTATAGTGCGTTTCGAACTAGAGTACGTGAATCGTACTGAACACCACTAGTAATTTATCCATAACGTTCAGAACATGAGATGAGTTTTAGTGAACGGATGTACAGAAAATTGTTAGTGAACGTTCCGTACGTGCACTACAACTAAGGTTGATTAGGGGAACTTATCTGGTGGATTTAAATTGTGGATCTGTTTTTAAACTAATCTTGTTACGGTGTTTAGGCTCCAGGATATTGAATTGTATCTCTTTCAGTTATTAGGTCCTTAATTTGATTTGTAAATACTTAGTTGTTATTTGAAACACAATTAAACCATCTAAAGTGTCAAAATTGTCGTCCAATAAAAAATTCTAAAATGTTAAAAGTAATTAATTTAAAATAAAGTATAACATAACCACCTATAACCTCAAATAACGAAATACTTTCAATTATTAACTAATTATAACGCTAGTCAATATTCCTCTGCGTGAAATGTACGAGTGCATCACAATCTTTAAGTCTCTGCGCGGCGTCCTCCGCAGTAAGATCTCGCTGGCACTGAGCCAGCATTTCATACCCTGCAATGTGTTTCTTTACAGTAGCAGTGCGCAGTAACGGAGGGTAATAGTGCGCGTGGAGTTGCCAATGTGAGCAGTCTGATGCAGTGTTGGGGGCCTCGTGCCATCCCATGGAGTAGGGAAACGAACATTCAAACAGATTATCGTACCTTGTCAGGTATCTCTTCATTGTACTGGATAAGTCTAGTACCTGAGGGTAATATCTTCTTAGTAATGATATCTTACAAATCAACTGATAACAATAAAAGAGTTGTATCTATAGCACTAAATAACTTTGCAAAGACCACGCACCTCCTCCTCGGTGAGGTCCCTGAGCTTTGTCACGTGACGGGTAGGTAAAAGTAGGAGCTCAAAAGGCCACTTGGCCCAGTAGGGTACTAGAGCTACCCAGTATTCACTCTCCTCTACTACCCGTTTTTTACACCTCATCTCCTTTTCTAGGTACTTTACCTGAGGAATTTAGGCATATTAAAGTGTTAAGAAGTTTACAATGTATTATTTTAGATTCTATCGAATCAGTAGATTTAAAATGAGTCAGGAATGTCAGTCAATACGTGTTGTGATTGAGCTTAATCAAATTAATTAAACTTGTAAAGATGGACCAATTATACCAGACTCATCATAGTGAAGTTGTCCGAAAAACAGAACAAATAACTTAGCGGAGGAGATATTGTGCACGTACAAGAAGTGGGGAGTTGTGTTTGTGATATTGTGCACGTACAAGAAGTGGAGAGTTGTGTTTGTGATATTGTGCAATTACAAGAAGTGGAGAGTTGTGTTTGTGATATTGTGCACGTACAAGAAGTGGAGAGTTGTGTTTGTGATATTGTGCACGTACAAGAAGTGGAGAGTTGTGTTTGTGATATTGTGCACGTACAAGAAGTGGAGAGTTGTGTTTGTGATATTGTGCACGTACAAGAAGTGGAGAGTTGTGTTTGTGATATCATGCACGTACAAGAAGTGGAGAGTTGTGTTTGTGATATCATGCACGTACAAGAAGTGGAGAGTTGTGTTTGTGATATTGTGCACGTACAAGAAGTGGAGAGCTGTGTTTGTGATATCATGCACGTACAAGAAGTGGAGAGTTGTGTTTGTGATATCATGCACGTACAAGAAGTGGAGAGTTGTGTTTGTGATATTGTGCACGTACAAGAAGTGGAGAGTTGTGTTTGTGATATTGTGCACGTACAAGAAGTGGAGAGTTGTGTTTGTGATATTGTGCACGTACAAGAAGTGGAGAGTTGTGTTTGTGATATTGTGCACGTACAAGAAGTGGAGAGTTGTGTTTGTGATATCATGCACGTACAAGAAGTGGAGAGTTGTGTTTGTGATATCATGCACGTACAAGAAGTGGAGAGTTGTGTTTGTGATATTGTGCACGTACAAGAAGTGGAGAGTTGTGTTTGTGATATTGTGCACGTACAAGAAGTGGAGAGATGTGTTTGTGATATTGTGCACGTACAAGAAGTGGAGAGTTGTGTTTGTGATATTGTGCACGTACAAGAAGTGGAGAGTTGTGTTTGTGATATTGTGCACGTACAAGAAGTGGAGAGTTGTGTTTGTGATATTGTGCACGTACAAGAAGTGGAGAGTTGTGTTTGTGATATTGTGCACGTACAAGAAGTGGAGAGTTGTGTTTGTGATATTGTGCACGTACAAGAAGTGGAGAGTTGTGTTTGTGATATTGTGCACGTACAAGAAGTGGAGAGTTGTGTTTGTGATATTGTGCACGTACAAGAAGTGGAGAGTTGTGTTTGTGATATTGTGCACGTACAAGAAGTGGAGAGTTGTGTTTGTGATATTGTGCACGTACAAGAAGTGGAGAGTTGTGTTTGTGATATTGTGCACGTACAAGAAGTGGAGAGTTGTGTTTGTGATATTGTGCACGTACAAGAAGTGGAGAGTTGTGTTTGTGATATTGTGCACGTACAAGAAGTGGAGAGTTGTGTTTGGAGAAGTACTCCCTCTGATGAGAGTCTTCTAAAGAGATGAGGTAAGGAAGAAAACTAGAGCTCCATATTTGACAGTGAGGATGAGAGTTACTGCAGCCAACCATCGCTCCTTTGTTCTCGAATATCTGAGGGAGTCGCGAGGTTATATTAAGTAATGAGAATGAAGTGACATCTAAAATCTACTGTGTAAAATTCGTTGAGGAACCAGAATAGTTCAAATAATTTTATTGAAATTTTCCAAAAACCCGCTCCGAATCGAATCAGTTACCAGACAAGTTACCTGTACGTAAAGGTTGTATTTGAGCTGATCGGAGAGTCTGATCCACTCCCTGATAACACTCAGTATATCCTCGTGTCTCATGAGAGGGAGAGAGAGGTGAGAGTGGGGTGAGAAACACATCACGTGACACTCCCCTCCAGCTGGCTCACTCTGGAACAACTCATCCTCTGGCTCTGTGCCAGGACACGTGCTAGCTTTCTCACCTGGCTCTGTGCCAGGTTCCTCACCTGGCTCTGTGCCAGGTTCCTCACCAGGGGTGGCTTGTACAAGCGCGGAAAAGTCGTTAGGAAATACAAATGTGGAGGTGTAGAGGGGGTTAACACTGCCGTTAGATCTTGCAGCACCAGGGGACAGATAACTGGACACTTTAGTGAACCCCTGCAGTAAGAAAAGTTGAGACAAGGTGAGACAGGGAGCAATACTAGTAGTAAAACCATACTTATAAAACTTATATTATATTTGACCAAAACCCATAATCATGGGTAGAGTGTACCGCTGCCAGTGTCTCTCTTTTCCAAACAAAAGGAAATGATATTAATTTGAGGAACCGTCCGCTAATGCAAATTGATACCGAGAATGAAATCGGTCGCTCGCTTTTCCCATTCATTCACGGCTTACGAATTGTAATAAAGCTTATTAAATGGGAAAAGCGAGCGACCGATTTCATTCTCGGTATCAATTTGCATTAGCGGACGGTTCCTCAAATTAATATCATTTCCTTTTGTTTGGAAAAGAGAGACACTGGCAGCGGTACACTCTACCCATGATTATGGGTTTTGGTCAAATATCATCTCTTTTTGATTATAATGTCAGGATAATTTACACAATCGAAACTTCATTAACAAGGAGGTAATTCCGACGATTTCGAAATTCTGCCTTTGAAAACGTTTCCTTGTGTTTAGTTAGGTATATCTGTCGATAACCGACTGAATATGGCACTTTTTACTCATTCAAGTTGGCATTAAATTCATATATAATGCCATTTAAATATCGTGGAAAGCAGAATATATTCGAAATCACGAATGAGCAAAATTCTCACCTTTCGCACGTGCAAACTTTGAGCGGACGTTGCGTGCGCATACAATATTGAATCACCGTAAATTTTTGCAAAGTGGTATTTAATATGTAGTTTGATAAGCATGCAAAGTTTCAGAAGATTTCAAAAAGAACTTGGATCACAACGGGACTCCCAAAGTTGATAAAAATCGTGAAAATCAAAATTTTTAGTGATTTTAGCTATTTTAAATAAATTTGGGCGAGTCCCCACGTGTGCAACTTTTCGATTTTTAACTTTAAAACTAGCCTATAACACAATTTACACCTTTAAGAAGCAAAATTGAGCTCCACAACCCAAGGGATGACCCAACACCAGAGAATACTAATTCACAACTTTTGTGTTTTTATAAAATTATTCTTCAAAAAAGCACTAACTTCAATAGCAAATATCTTTATGAAGGAGCAAGGTAGGAAACTATTCCGGTAGATTTTCGGAATGCTTGAACAATTATCTAAGATGAAAATGTCCTCAGATTTTGAATAAAATTACTCCTTAATAGCGTAAAATCGATTTGAAAAGTTGTTACTTTGTCAAAAATCAAGTTTTTAAAACACTTAATTTGATGACGTCATCAAGTGATGATGATGACGTTAAATTATTTTTCAATACAATGTAAACTAAAGCTTAAACGATTATCTTTAAAACCTGTGGTTCGAGATGACTGTATCGTTTATACTTTCGAATCTACGGACACTTAAATGTAGGCTACAAGTACAATTGACTGCAAAAAGCGTCTATATTATATATTATATATCTTCACGACAATCTGTTGTAAAACAGGGGTTCCAGACAACCCACTTCACGATACTCCTGAAACATAAAATTTTTTTTACAGTCGATTTGGACAAGGTCTAGACGCCCTGCAAAGTTTCAGATCTCTAACTCAATTTTAACATGGTTTTTAAGGCACCTGAATATGGCGATTTTGGGTTTTTTACCTAATTTCGTATAACATGCTGGCGCGTATTTTGCGCAAATTTCTTAAAAACCTCCATATAACTATTTCTTATTCCTGTCATCTTTAACATTGAATTAGAATGTTTTGAACTAAAATGTACCTGCTGATCTACTTTCGATGAGTCTTAATGCCTGGAAATCAATAAAGGGGATATAATAGTATAGGGGGTAAATAGTATTGTGAATATAAGGGCGACGGTAATGCTTGCCAGCATTGTGATAATAACCGAGGTGTGTACGCATGATTCACAGTTTCGCTTCAAAGACAAGTCTAAAACATCGAATCAATAGTAATATTCCCGGGGATTGTAATATCAATAGTAAAGGGACTGTAATATCGATAGTAATATTCCCAGGGATTGTAATATCAATAGTAAAGGGATTGTAATATCAATAGTAATATTCCCAGCGATTGTAATATCAATAGTAATATTCCCGGGGATTGTAATATCAATAGTAATATTCCCGGGGATTGTAATATCAATAGTAATATTCCCGGGGATTGTAATATTGTTACCTGTCCTGTAGAGCTACTCTTCTCGCCGCCCCAGGGTCTGGAGATGCGGTGAGGGGACACTATTATCCACTCTCCCGTCAGAGGGTTCCGTCTCTGTGTTGCCATACTAGTAACAGTGAGGGGTGAATAAGTGAATAAGTGAATAAGTGAATAAGTAAATAAGTAAATAAGTAAATAAGTAAATAAGTAAATAAATAAATAAATAAATAAATAAATAAATAAATAAATAAATAAATAAATAAATAAATATTAAATAAATAAATAAATAAATAAATAAATAAATAAATAAATAAATAAATAAATAAATAAATAAATAAATAAATAAATAAATAAATAAATAAATAAATAAATAAATAAATAAATAAATAAATAAACAAACAAATAAGTAAGTAAGTAAGTAAGTAAGTAAGTAAGTAAGTAAATAAGTAAATAAGTAAAGAAGTAAATAAGTAAATAAGTAAATAAGTAAATAAGTAAATAAGTAAATATTAGTGGTGTTAACGGACTTGCTTACTTTTAGTACTGAAAATAATTTTAGTATAATATGATTGTCCATGACATTGCAAGACTTCTGCTTTTAATTCACTGTAAGTTCATGTACATATAAAACTAGTTGAAGGATAATGATTGCCTGTAGAGCCGCGCAATTTGGGCAACAAGCCATGTGCAGTGTGCCCGCTGTGCGTTGAGCGCACTGTGCGTAATGCGCGCTGTGCAGTGTGCGCGGCTCTGTTTTACTCACCTCTTACAGAGAAGCAAGTGATCAACAACCTGGGTAAGATGATGATAGAACTGCATAGAATATTGTTTAACTTTAGCAGTGATTTCAGCCATTCTACTCGAACAGACAATCTTAATTTGTTCTAAATCGTCTTATTGTTGTTTTCTGTTGTACAGTGTTCAACTTTTTCCAGAGTGTGCGTAATGTTTTGCTGTATAAATGAGACAGTCCTTTGTCCGTACTGACTGAATATAAACCTATGATTGCGGCAACTACAAATTAGTAGGTCATGTCGTTTATCATCCCTGCAGTAGTCAATGTATTTGCAGGATACGGGACAGCCCTAGTCGCTGCTGGGGCAGAGGCAGCAGTAATAGGAGCAACATTAGCAACAGAAGTTAGCACTGTAGTCGGAGCAATCGGGGCTGCGGTTGGAGCTGCTGGAGCAGTCGGTTCTGCAGTCGGAGCTGCTGGAGCCAGCACTATACTGGGAACAGCTAACACTATACTAGGAACAACTAGCACTGTGTTTGGTGCAGCTGGCGCTGCAGTTGGAGCTGCTGGTGCTGCAGTTGGAACAGCTGGTGCTGCAGTTGGAACAGCTGGCGCTGCAGTAGGAACAGCTGGTGCTGCAGTTGGAACAGCTGGTGCTGCAGTTGGAGCTGCTGGCGCTGCAGTTGGAGCTGCTGGCGCTGCAGTTGGAACAGCTGGTGCTGCAGTTGGAGCCGCTGGTGCTGGCACTATTGTCGCTGGGGCTGGGGCTATGGCTGCATCATTCAGTGTGGGCGCTGGGGCAAGATACGGCACACTTAGATATCAGGACCTGAACTCGGACCTCATTGGGTCGGATGATAGACCCCTTTTAGTGGACGACACTCTCATGAACAGTCTACAGGGACAGCTATACGTGTTTACTCACAAGGCTATTTGGGGATGTTGGCTACTATTACCAGCCGGAGGACACACTGCTAGAGACGTGGTTAATACAGTGGTGGAGTTGTCACCTACTGAGCACTGGGCTTTTGTAGCCAGGGCTGAATGCAAGGCTTTAAATCCTCCTCAGGTAGCATACTTTATCGCTCAGTTTGGTAACGGGGACTTCATACAACCAGCGGAGGAGATAGGACGAGATGATGACAACGCAGAACTATTCAGAGGTCTCCTCCAAGAGAGGAACAAGGCCCATGCTGCTTTGTGTATTGTTCAAGGTCCCTCTAATCCTGACGTTTGGATTCACAGCCCTGATGAGGGAGCTCCTGCGAAATCAGAAAATGATAATCCGGAGTTACGCCCCAAGAGATATGTGTACAAAGATAAGCGACTGTGCAGTCCAGCATTTAGGGAAGATGAGTGGGCACCTATGAGGAAAACAATGAAGTTACGAGAGCTGAACGACTGTATTTACGACACCAAATGCACTGGAAGGAATTACGATGCTATCAACAATAACTGTCAACATTTTTCAGTGGCCCTTTTCAACGACATGTTATGAAGTTATGAATACTCGGAAATGTTGAACTAATCAGACTAAGGATTACTTAAACTGCTTATCTTATCGAACTTTGAACGGACATTAATTGGACGCTGGAGGCCCTAGACAATTGTTCCGCTCAGAACAAATGCTGGACGCTTTACACTGCGTTATGTTCGCTCATAAACAGCCCTGACCTCGGGCTTGACACGATAACAGTGGAATATTTGGAACCAGGCCATAAGTCCATAAGCACTGACTCGTTCCACCATAAACTGGAACTGTCCATCAAACAGTGCGGACAGCTACATAATTATGAGGACTTTGTTGGTGCAGTGGAAAAGGTGGGTACTGCTCTTTCTATGGCCTGTTCGGACTTTCATTCTTGGCCTAGGTCATATGGGACAAGCAACCGCTGTAAAACAGAAAGACCATTGGTCGAGAAGGTGAAGGTTATCAGGTTTTAGCGAGGTTTCCTTCGCTCTGCTCCTTTTCTGCGGCAGAAAGAAGAGAGACAGATCCGGTTAGGTATAATCATAGCTTTCCCACAAAATCAACTACGGGGTATAACAAGCTCTAAAAAGAAATATATAGTTCAAAAACTTTGTAGACTCATGAGCCCCCGCAGTAGAGTATTTTGGGTTGATCTTCCCAGCCGATCTCAATAGAGAATATAAACAATATTTATTAATGTGTATTTTCGTTTACCATTTACCAATTATTATAATTTTACATTTTTATACGCTTGTTTTTCTTTGTCTTGCGTTACGATATCAATTATCATTAACTAGAAACCCGCTAGTCGAAAGCTTTGTTCGAGGAAATTTAAAAAATCAGTTATGCTTTAATTTCTATTCATCATCTAGCTCTGTTATACTGTGGAAATTATGGATTTTTTCGTCAAGTTTTAAATATAAATAGATATATTCTCGATAGTATTGCCTGAATAAATAGTATCTGGAGAGAAGATTTGTAGGATACAATACTTGTATTGAGTAGGAATAGTGTGCCTCGTGACGTGTAAAGCTGTAGGTACTTCGTACGACGCGACAATAGCTGGATAACGCAATATTGTTCACACACGTTTCGTGTACCTTCTTAGCTTATCAATTACAGTGATTGGGATATTGACTTTGAGTAGGGAATGTTAGGACATGATTGGATCTTGTGATAGAAAGTAAGAATAGCTCATCGTATGTAATACTCAACAAGCTAGTATACTTTACTACAAGCTTACAGGAAAAATGTTTCATCCTTTTATTTTGTGCTCGATAGACTCGGCCCGGGTCAGCTGCCTTATAGAGCGAAACATATTCATTCCTATAGCTCATCTTATATACCTCATATTCACGTTATTATCAATCTACCTTTTTGTTTGTATTGATTCGTGATCAAAGGGACAGTTTCTATATTCCGTATTATTACAACCTGTTCCTGACCATACGTTTTTCTTGTACGATTTTAAAGCTTTTGTCGAGTATGAGTGTTGTGCCTTGTATTATTAAATCTAAAATAGCTAATAATTTAATTAATTATTAACAGGCCCCTTAACGTGGGCAATAACATACGCTTTGTAAATTATATGAACAAATTCAAGTCTATTTTTCCGATTTGCTAATTGTCTCTTTAGATGGTAGAAACTAAGTTATCTGCTTACCTAGCTCATAGGCTTCCTCAAACCTGTACATTCGCTAGCTGAAAGCCTTATTCAACGAAATTTAAAATCAAATTTTTGTGACTTAGTTAACTGTATTAATTCCTTGGTCTGAAATATAGTAGATCAGGTACATCTAACAAGTATAATACAACATTGGTTAAAGGGCAGGGATCGAACGGTTATACGGTAATATTTGGATAACTTTGTCACACTCCTAATACGATAGCTCTTTTCTACAGTGAGGTTTCCTCAAAACCCTTTTAACTTATTAAGTGATGGTTCTTCTATCGATTGCAGCCCTAAATTATGCTGTTTTGAATTGTTGCCTAATACACGCACTTGGTTATTGGGAAATGAGGTCACTGTTTACTTAGATATAACGACCAGCTAAAATAGTGTTAAGCAATTACCTCACATCTTCAAACTAATTCATTGTCAAACATGGATTCATATAATAAGATTTTCCAGCAAAGTCAGATGCAGGATGCCATACTTGCTGTGTCTACCGCGTCCGCCGCTGTAGGTACTACTTGGTGAATACGACTCACTCAGAAATCAGGACCTGAACTCGGACCTCATTGGACCGGATGATAGACTTCTATTAGTGGACGAAACTCTCATGAATAGTCTCCAGGGACGACTTTATAAATTCACACACAAGGCTATCTGGGGATGTAGGATACTGCTACCATCCGGAGGGCACATTATTAGAAACATGGTTAATACACTAGTGGAGTTGCCACCTATTGAGCACTGGGCTTTTTTAGCCAGGGCTGAATGCAAGGCTTCAGATCCTCCTCGGGTAGCATACTTCATCGCTCAGTTTGGTAACGAGAATTTTATTAAACCCAAGGAGGAAGTAGGACGAGATGATGACAACGCACGCGCAGTACCCTTTAGAGCTTACCTTCAAGAGAGGAACAAGGCTCATGCTGCTTTGTGTATTGTTCAAGGTCCCTCTAATCCTGACGTTTGGATTCACAGCCCGGAGTTATGTACCTGTATATAATGAATGGATAATGAGCAGGCCTACTCATTATCCATTCGTTATCCAGGTGCATACACTGAATATTCAACATGTCCATTCCTAGGGCTAGAGATCGTAGCTACTTTGAGCTTTTGAGCTCCTTACTTGTTATATTTCGATCCGAGGCATCATACACTCATATCAAACTTCTTGACTTTTAACCGTTCACATTTTGCACCGATAGACAATTTTACGTTTTTTAGCCGCTCATAATTTCCATCGACCTTTCAAAGAACGTTGCTAAGAGAGCCCAATTTTTAAATCGATTTATCATATCAAAAACTATGATACCTGCACTTGACTCTTCTGGTCCACTTTTCCACAAAAAAGGTTCAAATGGAAGTTCCTGGATTAAACGCTCATTTGAGTTTGAGGATATTGGTAAACAAACATAATAGCGTTTTCGACGATAGTGGCTAAATCTGTGCATCTCTTAACCTAGAACGTTCAAATGTTCTGAACATCAGCCACGTGACCCAGATGCACTGCTCGGAAATAAAATTAATTGTTATATATATAATATATATATACCAGAAAACCCGTGGTAACAGGGAGGAAGCTAGTAGTATTATTTGAAATAAATCACATACAGAAATATTCATCCCAGCCGAAGATACAACCGAAGTGTACTGTATTTCATCAATCACATTTATCAAATACAGTACTCCATAAATATTAAATTTCTGTTAAATTCTTTTATGAAAGTAATTCCTTTGCGATAGATATTCCTTTGATTTCCAACAATTACAGTGATATTACAAGCTTGACTCAACCCTTGCTGTTCTATAAGGATGTTAATTGTGAATCTAATTTGCTTTATCATGAAATCCAACCCTTCTCGCTGGCTAATATAGGTCAAGTTATCTATCAAGTGACTGTACCTCGTGAATACGTCACTTGGTTACCACTTGCCCGACAAACTGGTGCCGAATTTAACAGGAATTTAACATTTATGAAATACAGTACTCCATAAGTATCACTATCAATAACCAAATCGTCACGTGACAGAAGTGCGCTGTCCAATAGCAGTTAGGTAAGCTGTCATGTGGCAACCACGAGGGTAACACGATGGTAGCAGCATGGCACGATGCTCATTGGACAATGAACACTTTCTGTCGGAAGTAGATACAGTTTTTTGCCAATTCGACACGGTTAAAATGCACCAAATTTCAAAATGTTGGTCGGAAAATGTTCCGAGACTGTTGTCTTTTGCCGTACCATAAGCAATTCATAAAACTTACCATATTACGTGATTCCGTGTGACGAGATTAATTTCCGACTTATCCGAGGTAATCGACCCCTCTCTTTGTTTTATTCTGATGTTATTTTATTCCTCTGTTCAGTTTCGTTGTGTTGATAGTTGGTTCTTATTCAATCGTTACTAGTTATGACTTTATGATAATCGGAAATTCACAAGACTATGGAAATTCACAAGACCTTGTTTGATATGCATATCGGTTCGCAATAAAAATTAAACAAAAGTTTCTAATAAATATAACTAATTTAATCTGTAACATTTCAGAATGGAAAATGAGGGTTCATTTCTACTACATCGGATCATCGAAGTTGTTCGTTGTTTGAAAGACTACATTCCAGTAATCGAACGAAATTTAAGATTTGACGATATTTTAGCTTCTATCATAGAAATCAATAGTCAACTGGACGAAAGTGAAACTATAGATTTGGATAAGGTAACTAATGCTAGAAGTTCGCTTTCTAACGTTAAGTACCAATGCACAAAACTGGCTACTTCCTTGAGCGCGCTGGCGCAAATGTCATTGAAGGCACTCGAGTGCAATGTTCACGAAACTGTTGTAATTAAAAATCTGATATACAGAGTGAAGGAAGGTATTGTTCTTGAGATGACGACAACTTGCAAGAGCCTTGAAGATGCGGCACAAACAATGAAAGACTTGCAAATAGACCTTAAAGAAATGCGATCAGTTTGGGAAAGTAAAAATCAGCTATACCCGACTAATTCTACAAACATTTACAACATACTGCTTGGCGTTGCAGGCACGTTGAGTGTCGCTACAATCATAACCGCAAACAGAATGACAGCAAACAGAATGGCAGCAAACGGAATGACAGCAAACGGAATGACAGCAAACGGAATGACAGCAAACGGAATGACAGCAAACGGAATGACAGCAAACGGGTCTATAGCAGGCTCCTTGAGCGTTGAGACGATCATAACAGTTATAACACGGATAGAGTCTCCTTTCAAAAAAATATGTGTGGCAGTCAGCTTGTTTTCTATCATCAGCTTAATCTTATACAAGCTGAAACCCCCACATATTCAAAATGCCTCAAACAGGTCGCAGAGAAATGACATGGTAGCCACTGTAAAAAGATTTGAGGACGCCATTCATGAAGCAGCTCTTTCGTATGATAACGTCGGGAAACAAGCTATAGAAAAAAAGATGAGAAGATCTGTCTCTACTCAGTAAGTCAGGAGAAAGATTCGCAAGAAGAGACAGTTTCCACCACTGCCTTGCCAAAAGATAACATTTGTTTAAAGCTATATTTGAGTGAAATCGACGCCATCACACAAGAATGTCTGGATGCAGTTTCTTGTGAAAATTAGCTCCTCTGCGAAAACAGTAACTTAGGATCCCCATCAAATAATTCCTCTCAGATCTCCAGGCTGCATTTAAAGGCACTTAACAGCACCTGTTTTAACGTCGTTCTGAACATCTCAGACCAACTCAACTTACTAGGTATTCACATTGAGTAGAACTTAGATGTTCCAGGACATGAAGGAGTATACGGTAACGAACTAGCGGACGAATCCAACAACATCCCCATAGGACCAAAACCCTTCCTCCCAATTAGGCAACACTCAGTGACAAAGGAAAATTCTACTTGAGATGTTCCTCCACAAATATAAATACTTTAATTTTACAGGAACTCACATCAGATGGCTAACATGGCCGCTGTCAGGATAGGTCACAGCCCACTAGCTAGATTCGTAGTTTACTTTCAGAGCGTGGCGAACAACGTCAACTTCAAGACGCAAGATTGTGAACACTTTTCAGGAGAAGCAGAAACATCCCAGCACCTCCTCTGAAAGTGCATCCAGCTCATGACGCTCAGAATGAGGATAATTGGTAAACCCCTATGGAGGATCTTAACAACAGTAAACTCAACCATATCTTCAATTTTGTGGAACAGTCGACAAGACTGGATAGAGACATAACAACCTTTTTGGATAACCTCCTAGGATTCTTCACCAGGAATTAAATCCCACACTAGGAATTCAACCTAGGCCCATCTCCGAGAGAGAGAGAGACTTTTCAATTTGCATGACACTATATAACACTTATGTTTATCGATTACCTACTCTTATCGTTATTTATTTGTCCATTCAAAATTAAAATATTTCCAATGTAGATCAGTTGTACCATTAAAAAATATTTCCTCAGCCGTCTGGGCTATTACGAATAACTAAAAATATATTCATCACTAAAGTATAATCTTTATTTCATAGGAATTAGGATAGTAGAATGGAGTGTCAAGCTGACGAAAATGCACCCGCCACCATGGTTAAGAAAGTAATAGAAGTGATCGGGAAGGTATTTTTAGATATTAAAGAGATGGAAAACAGTCTACAAAATTGCAACACATCATTTGAAGGCCTAGAAGGAAAAGAGAAAGAGATAATGGAGAAGGTGATAATTGCTGCTGAAAAGGTCAACTCACTGAGGTACTGTGCTATGCACTTGTTGTCTGATCTGACTGCAACCATCGAATCAACGTTGGGTGCATTAAAATGTGGAGTAAATGACCAAACAGTCTTTGAAAAATTTGCG
Source organism: Bolinopsis microptera (assembly GCF_026151205.1). NCBI lineage: Eukaryota > Metazoa > Ctenophora > Tentaculata > Lobata > Bolinopsidae > Bolinopsis > Bolinopsis microptera. The sequence continues at coordinate 17,890,703 of NC_087079.1, forward strand.
AGGGATTTAGACGAAAAGATAATGACAGTAAAGCTGAATGAGTTGTGTGACAAAAACCAAGGAGCAGAATCTGCCTTGGCGAATGTGCAAACCTCAATCAATAGTCTCACATCGTGGTGTAAGGCTCAGATTGCCAAGTTGTCAGCAGAGGAAAGCAGCAAGGTAGATGAAAAGCGTCGGGCGATTCTTAAACCCCTCTATAATAGTGTACTGAGCCTGGTGCAACTAATGGGAAATGTTCATCCATATATCAAGTTTGGCGCAGGTGTCGCAGGTGTCGCAGGTGTCTTAATTAGTGTAACTCTCACAGAATTAGACGTGGTAGAGATAAGGAAAATGTTCGGAAATGTCGTACAATATCTGCAAAGCTCAACAGAATATTGGAAAGGGTTTCAGGAAAAGATTAAGGGTCTCCAAAAGGAACTTGTTCAGCTGTCTAAGTGCTGGATGAGCCTCAAGAAAAAAACCAAGCTATCCTCTGATTACTGCAGTTTTTTCCTAGGTGAATCGGTCGAAAATTCCGATGTTAGAGGTAACTTGAAGGAGGTGTTTCTGGCTACCGTGACTGATATTAAGGATAAGTGCAACGAAACCCTTGAATCGGATCTTCTGTACAGATCCGGACTTTCAGTAAGTAACACACCTTCTTTCAGTTTAGCAGTTGCTAAATTGGATTAAAATGTTTAGTAAAAAATTGAGATGAAGTAAGACAATTTTACGCTCTCTTTTAGATGTTTTCTTTTTCGATGTCATGAATCGTTGTATTACCTCACATCTTTAAACTAATTCTTTTCAAACATGGATTCATATAATACGATTTTCCAGCAAAGTCAGATGCAGGATACCATACTTGCTGTGTCTACCGCGTCCGTCGCTTATGTACTTGGTGAATACGACTCACTTAGAAATCAGGACAAGAACTCGGACCTCATTGGACCGGATGATAGACTTCTATTAGTGGACGAAACTCTCGTGAATAGTCTCCAGGGACGACTTTATAAATTCACACACAAGGCTATCTGGGGATGTTGGCTACTGCTACCATCCGGAGGGCACATTGTTAGAAACATGGTTAATACACTGGTGGAGTTGCCACCAACTGAGCAATGGGCTTTTGTAGCCAGGGCTGAATGCAAGGCTCCAGATGCTGATCCTCAAGTAGCATACTTCATCGCTCAGTTTTGTAACGGGGACTTCATACAACCAGTGGAGGAGATAGGACGATATGATGTCAATGCAGTACCCTTTAGAGCCCTCCTCCAAGAGAGGAACAAGGCTCATGCTGCTTTGAGTATTGTTCAAGGTCCATCAAATCCTGATGTTTGGATTCACAGCCCGGAGTTACGCCCTAAAAGATATGTGTACAAAGATAAGCAGCTGTGCAGCCCAGCATTCAGAGAAGAGGAGTGGGCACCTATGAGGAAACCAATGAAGTTACGAGAGCTGAACGACTGTATTTACGATACCAAATGCACTGGGAGGAAGTACGATCTTTTCAACAATAACTGTCAACATTTTTCAGTGGCCCTTTTCAACAAGCTCTAAGAGTATGGTCTCCAGTAAACCGGTTTGATCAGCTGATAATAATTTTATAGATCGGAAAAAAAGACCCGGAGGCCGGAGTAGTCATTTAACTTGTTGATTAGATTAGAACTTTTAATTTTTTAAGAAAAAAGGAAAATAGCAATATTGATTGAATAGATCTTGTAATAAATATTGATTTGTGACTACAAATGATTGCATTTGTGTGTTATAAATATAAACTTACTACGAAATAATAAGAGAAAACAAAATCTCATAGAACTCAACAAATAGCTGCTGCCAGCGAACTGAGCTGACCGGTTATCAACTGAATGGGGATTCTACCGACACAAATTTAAATTTGTTTTCTTTTCAAGGTGTAAGTATTTTGGCAAGAACTTAGAAATTATCACAGTTTATTAAATGAAGTAATAAAGTAATAAAGACAACTTATTATATATTATTATATCGATAATTCATCAAAACATGATAAATTCTATAATACAACCACTGAAGCGCCAAACTACGCGCACTGTACAATGTTTGTTACAATAATTTTACCTCGCGCGTTACAGTTACTCCACTTGTAGCAGCTGCTTCAGAAGGACTTTCGACAAAACTGTACCATATGGATTGGTCGAAAATCGAGTGTTTTAGTGAATAACTTAGAATATATTTTCGATTTTCTCAAGATCTGACCAATAGATTTTCTTTAAACTTTCCAGATAGTTGTATGACTATGAGAAAGATATTCTGCGCGATTTTGGGCGAGTTTCTATGTGCCAAACCTAAGATATGACTTCAAACACAAGACAATATCTCCAAATTGGCGGTTTCTAGCGGAACGCTGGCACATATTTCGAGATCCTATTGATAAATTTTCTTTAAACTTTCTAGATAGTTGTATGGCTATGAGACAGCTAATCTGTGCGATTTTTGTAGAATTTCTATGTGTTGAACTTGAGATATGAATTCAAACACAAGAAAATATCACAAATTGGCGGTTTCTAGCGGAACGCAGGCACATATTTCAAGATCCTACTGATAAATTTTCTTTAAACTTTCTAGATAGTTGTATGGCTATGAGACAGATAATCTGTGCGATTTTTGTAGAATTTCTATGTGTTGAACTTGAGATATGACTTCAAACACAAGAAAATATCACAAATTGGCGGTTTCTAACGGAACACAGGCACATATTTCGAGATCCTACAGATAAATTTTCTTTAAACTTTCTAGATAGTTGTATGGCTATGAGACGGATAATCTGTGCGATTTTGGGCGAATTTCTATGTGTTAAACTTGAGATATGACTTCAAACACAAGAAAATATCTCCAAATTGGCGGTTTTTAGCGGAACAAAGGCATATATATTTTGGAGATCTAAATGATAGAATTTTTAAAAACTTTCCAGATAGTTACATGGCTACAGGAGGAGGAGGAGAAGGAGGAGTACTGAGGAGGAGGACTGAGGAAGACTGAGGAGGAGGAGGAGGTATTGGAGGAGGTGGACTCAGAAGGAGGAGGAGGAGGACTGAAGAGGAGGAGGAAGTGGAGGATGTGGAGGAGGTAGATGACTCAGGAGGAGGAGGAATCAGGAGGACTCAGATGGAGGAAGACTCAGGAGGAGATGGACTCGGGAGGACTCAGGAGGAGGAGGAGGATGAGAACACAGGATGAGGAGGATGAGGATGAGGATGAGGAGGAAGAGGACTCAAGGGGACTCAGGAGTAGGAGGACTGAGAAGGATGAGGAAGACTGAGGAGGAGGACTGAGGAGGACTGAGGAGGAGGAAGAGGAGTATTACTTAGAAGGACTGAGGAGGAGGAGGAGGAAGAGGAGTAGGACTGAGGAGGACTGAGGAGGAGGAGGAGAAAGATGAGTAGGACTGAGGAAGAGGAGTAGGACTGAGGAGGACTGAGGAGAAGGAGGAAGAGGGGATGAGGGAGAGGAGGGAGAGGAGGGAGAGGAGGATGAGGAGGAGGAGGAGGAGGAGGAGGACTGATGAAGAGGAGGAGGAGGAGAAGAAGGAGGAGGACTGGAAGAGGAGGACTGAGGAGGGGAAGGAGGAGGAAGGGGAGGACTGATGAGGAGGAGGAGGAGGATGAGGAGGATGAGGAAGACTGAGGAGGGGGAAGAGGAGGAGAAGAAGGACTGAGGAGGAGGAGGAGGAGGAGAAGGATGACTGAGGAGGACTGAGGAGGAGGAGGAAGAGGAGGAAGAGGAGGAGGACTGACGAGGAGTAGGAGGAGGAGGAGGAAAAGGAGAAGGAGGAGGAGGAGGACTGAGGAGGAGGAGGAGGATGATGACTGAGGAGGAGGAAGACTGAGGAGGAGGAGGAAGAGGAGGAGGAGGAGGAGGGGCATGAGGGAGAGGAGGATGAGAAGGAGAAGGAGGAGGAGGAGGAAGAAGAGGAGGAGGAAGAGGAGGAAGAGGAGGAGGAAGCATCTAAATGTTATTTCCATTTTTTCACAACATTTTTTCACAACATTTTTGTTTATCAGTAGGATCTCAAGATAATTGACTTTCGTCAAATATTGTACCAATTTGAGATATTTTCTTGTGTTTGAAGTCATATCTCAAGTTTGGCACATAGAAATTCGCCCAAACTTGCTCAGATTATCCGTCCTATAGCCATACAACTATCTGGAAAGTTTAAGGAAAATTTATCAGTAGGATCTCAAGATAATTGACTTTTGTCAAATATTGTACCAATTTGAGATATTTTCTTGTGTTTGAACTCATATCTCAGGTTTGGCACATAGAAATTCCCCCAAACTTGCTCAGATTATCCGTCCTATAGCCATACAACTATCTGGAAAGTTTAAAGAAAATTTATCAGTAGGATCTCAAGATAATTGACTTTCGTCAAATATTGTACCAATTTGAGATATTTTCTTGTGTTTGATCTCATATCTCAGGTTTGGCACATAGAAATTCGCCCAAACTTGCTCAGATTATCCGTCCTATAGCCATACAACTATCTGGAAAGTTTAAAGAAAATTTATCAGTAGGATCTCAAGATAATTGACTTTCGTCAAATATTGTACCAATTTGAGATATTTTCTTGTGTTTGAAGTCATATCTCAAGTTTGGCACATAGAAATTCGCCCAAACTTGCTCAGATTATCCGTCCTATAGCCATACAACTATCTGGAAAGTTTAAAGAAAATTTTTCAGTAGGATCTCAAGATAATTGACTTTTGTCAAATATTGTACCAATTTGAGATATTTTCTTGTGTTTGAACTCATATCTCAGGTTTGGCACATAGAAATTCCCCCAAACTTGCTCAGATTATCCGTCCTATAGCCATACAACTATCTGGAAAGTTTAAAGAAAATTTATCAGTAGGATCTCAAGATAATTGACTTTCGTCAAATATTGTACCAATTTGAGATATTTTCTTGTGTTTGAAGTCATATCTCAAGTTTGACACATAGAAATTCGCCCAAACTTGCTCAGATTATCCGTCTCATAACCATACAACTATCTGGAAAGTTTAAAGAAAATTTATCAGTAGGATCTCAAGATAATTGACTTTCGTCAAATATTGTACCAATTTGAGATATTTTCTTGTGTTTGAAGTCATATCTCAAGTTTGACACATAGAAATTCGCCCAAACTTGCTCAGATTATCCGTCTCAGAACCATACAACTATCTGGAAAGTTTAAAGAAAATTTATCAGTAGGATCTCAAGATAATTGACTTTCGTCAAATATTGTACCATGGTACAGTTTGGTACAGAAAGTCCAACTCAGCTGCTTTTACTACAGCTACTAAACTTCTAGAAGCTGCTTTTACTGACCTAAAATGATGTCGTACCTCCAAAAGTCAAGACGTGAACGGTGAACTAAATCAATTTAAATCACGAGAAAGCGCTGTTTAAAACTCTGATGAGAACACAAGTTCATAGCTGGTAACAAATCGAGATAAACTTACGAAGAAGACTTACACGGTTTTCATACTTATCATCAAGCTAACAACTGAGAACAGCAAGCAAAACAAAGCAATGAAGTAGGAAGTTAAAGCAATGTTCATGTTGTGCATAAGGGGTGTGGAACTTTAGGTTAAATTTGTTTAATGATTCATGTAGACTGTAAAGTTAATTTACACAGCAATTAATGAGTTTTAAAACCACACATAAACTAAATTGAGGCTTTACAAGCAGTTTTAGCTGGAAATGTGCTGCAGACAACAGAGTATAGCAACACAGGTACTGTAGTAGTACACAGGTACTGACCTACTGTAGTATACTCTAACTTAACACAATGTTACATGTTGTCTACCTGTCTACTTAGTACAATACACATAACACAATGCTACACATTACACATTAGTACATCACATTAGTACAACATGGAAGACTACATACCACTTTCTCATTTGCTACCTTCAGAAATAAAGAAGTTTTAAAGTTAAACACGGCTTTAAAAACTGAAGAGTATTTCTCAGGACAGACTTAAGAACAAAAATTTAAAAGATTGTCATATTATTAACTATTTTAATGAATCAAGTAAAAGACTAAAGTAGTAACAAATAAAGTAAAACTCACTACTTTTATATAGTAACTATAGCAACAAATAAAGTAAAACTCACTACTTTGGCAAGACTGTCTCTGTAAGAGTGAACGTAGCTAGCTAGATGTTTTAATCTCTTAATCTCCTTCTCAAACTTATCCAATTCTTGCAGCTGCGGAGAAATTTTAAACATTGGATAATAAATTCTATACCTGGTGTTATTCTAATACTCACAGCGTGTACTTCTAATATTCAACCAAAATCAAGAATAACGATACATTTTCTAATGCTACGGTACAGAAATTGGTCATTTTACCTTATTAAAGTTAAAATGAGGAAAAATGCGGAGTTGTTAGGTCCCAATGTACGACAAAAGGGGATGAAGCATGATTTTTGGCAGGATACCCATGGTGGCTAGAATAGGGTTGAAAAATAACAACAAATTGTTCTAACCTCGGTAGCGTATGTGTGTAGTTTCTTCTGGGCTGCTTTGTTGCTCTTATCGTAGTGTGAAGCTAACTGTCGTGACGACACCAGGAACACCTGGGTTAATAGATAGTAGAGCTAGGTTAGTTGTGGTCAACATGTTAGCTCATGTAGAGGAGCAGGATTAAGAGATCATAATTAATATTAACATTCCCAACTTTGAACTGAGAGAGCCCCCCCCCCCCCCATACTAGATAAGCTAATAGTTATTTGTACCTCGTTAAGGCCCTGTGGAGGTTGGTCTGAGTGGAGAGTATCTCTGAGTTTCCTCCACTCTCCTGCCATCTCCTCAACACAGTGCTCCTGAGCTTCTTCTAGTTCCCCCATCATAACACGTGATCTCTCCTGTAACTCCTGAGTGACACGTGTTAGTTAAATTCCTGGCACGTGTTAGTTAAATTCCTGGCACGTGTTAGTTAACTTCTCTGACACGTGTTAGTTAACTTCTCTGACACGTGCTAGTTAACTTATCTGACACGTGTTAGTTAACTTCTCTGACACGTGTTAGTTAACTTCTCTTGCACGTGTTGGTTAACTTCTCTGACACGTGTTAGTTAACTTCTCTGGCACGTGTTAGTTAACTTCTCTGACACGTGTTAGTTAACTTCTCTGGCACGTGTTAGTTAACTTCTCTGGCACGTGTTAGTTAACTTATCTGGCACGTGTTAGTTAACTTCTCTGGCACGTGTTAGTTAACTTCTCTGGCACGTGTTAGTTAACTTCTCTGACACGTGTTGGTTAACTTCTCTGACACGTGTTGGTTAACTTATCTGGCACGTGTTAGTTAACTTCTCTGACACGTGTTGGTTAACTTATCTGGCACGTGTTAGTTAACTTCTCTGGCACGTGTTGGTTAACTTCTCTGGCACGTGTTAGTTACCTTCTCTGACACGTGTTAGTTAACTTCTTTGGCACGTGTTAGTTAACTTCTTTGGCACGTGTTAGTTAACTTCTCTGACACGTGTTAGTTAACTTCTCTGGCACGTGTTAGTTAACTTATCTGGCACGTGTTATTTAACTTCTCTGGCACGTGTTAGTTAACTTCTCTGACACGTGTTAGTTAACTTCTCTGACACGTGCTATTTCTTTTGGAATAAGGCCAAAATACGGAGCAAATATTAATAAATTATCTTATTTGGTACCCTCTCATCACGACACGACCCGTTCGTGCAATTCTTCTTATTCAACTTATGGAAATCTTCCGACTTAATTTGTGAAATGATCGTTTAAAATGTTATTATTAACTATATTAATTATATTAAAATTAACTAACCAGAAAGTGAGCTGCCCGCTGTCTGGCAGTGTGTTTACCCAGGAGAACACTCTTCAGTACAGACAAGTACACTAACACTACTCTCTCATCAGGGATACTGGTAGCTACATCTGAAATTGTAGTGTTTATCAGTGTGTTTATTAGTGTGTTTATAAGTGTGTTTATCAGTGTGTTTATTAGTGTGTTTATTAGTGTGTTTATTAGTGTGTTTAGTAGTGTGTTTATTAGTGTGTTTATTAGTGTGTTTAGTAGTGTGTTTATTAGTGTGTTTAGTAGTGTGTTTAGTAGTGTGTTTAGTAGTGTGTTTATTAGTGTGTTTATCAGTGTGTTTAGTAGTGTGTTTATTAGTGTGTTTAGTAGTGTGTTTAGTAGTGTGTTTATCAGTGTGTTTATTAGTGTGTTTATTAGTGTGTTTATATTAGTGTGTTTATTAGTGTGTTTAGTTAATAAAGGGTCGGTTAGAGTTGGGATAACTTGTAGTATTACTTGAGAAGGCATGTGTATGTGTAGTATTACCATAGTATCTATTCGATAGTATAGAGTATTTTAATTGATATCTTGTCAGACCTCACTTCAACTCACATGCGCACACCATATCACACAATATACCCTCAAACTACACTATAAAACTATCAGGTAGTAACTAGTAACTAGTAACTAGGTAACTAGTAACTGTTAACACTAGGTGTGTTTGCTGGGCTGGTGGTCTGTATCCAAACAATGCAGCTCTGTTGGCTCATGTAGTGCAACAGCTCTACTATATTGGCTCTATTTTGCCGCCTCTATTCAAACTATTGGTGATGTGATTACTTGAAAACAATAGCTCAAACAGTGTGTTTATTGCTCACTACTACTACACGTATTATATAGCAGGTTCTATCATCTGACTGTGTCATATTCTACACAAAACACTATTGAGAGGGGTATAATTAATACACACAGAGTTTGTAATACTGTTTATTGTATACAATTGGCAGGGTTACAATACTATAGACAGGTGTGTGTGTTGTTAGAGACAACCCGACTAAATAAGAGAAGTTTATTAGTTTGTAGAATTCATTATTTAGTTGTTAGTTTCCAGAATATACGTAGGTAACAGCGGGAGGCAACCAATATCCAATATGACAATTAGTCAATTAGAAGCTCACAACCATGTTAGTGTGCAACTGTAACACACTACTACTACTAATACTAACACACTACTACTATAACACAGTGTGTTTCTATGTGGCACAATATGGCACTTATCTGTTAAATCTTAACATTCTTACTTTAGAAGGTTGGTTGTAATTACAACATGACGTTATAAATAACATTACTACCAGGTATTCAAGTTTTTAAGTATCTGACTTTATCCTGTAGCTCTTGTCTCGGTAAAAATAAGTAATATCGTATAATTGAAGTAGAGTAAGTGTTGTTAGTATATAGTAAGTGTTGTTAGTATATAGTAAGTGCTGTTAGTACAGTAACACTACATAAACACTACAGAGAGTACTAGAGTAGTTGAGGTAGTGTTTTAGTAACCTCACTACTAGAAAAATTCCCAAAATTTCAACAAAAATCCTCGGTCAAATCCTCGGTAAAATCGTCAAATTTCGCCGAGGCCGAGGAATTTCGAATCTATTTTTGACCGAGGCCGAGGCGAACCGAGGAATTGTCCTCCTGACCGAGGCCGAGGAAAAATCGCCATTCCTCGGTAAAACCGAGGCCGAGGACTCGGTCGACCCTTGACTACCCACCTGGTGTACAATAGTGAACCCTCCTAACATTGCTTAATTAAGTTATGTGACGTTATTATAACTAGATGTTATGTGACGTTATAACTAGATGAGTATTAATTAATATCACCACATAACTCGTTCACGCAGGCACACTATAATGATCAAAATATGTCAAGTTTAGTGGTAGGTATTAGTTTAAACCTTACAATATCTTGTTAATCATGCACTCTAATACAGTATAACTACTTTACAGCACTCTAATACAGTATAACTACTTTACAGCACTCTAATACAGTATAACTACTTTACAGCACTCTAATACAGTATAACTACTTTACAGCACTCTAATACAGTATAACTACTTTACAGCACTCTAATACAGTATAACTACTTTACAGCACTCTAATACAGTATAACTACTTTACAGCACTCTAATACAGTATAACTACTTTACAGCACTCTAATACAGTATAACTACTTTACAGCACTCTAATACAGTATAACTACTGAACAGCACTCTAATACAGTATAACTACTTTACAGCACTCTAATACAGTATAACTACTTTACAGCACTCTAATACAGTATAACTACTGAACAGCACTCTAATACAGTATAACTACTTTACAGCACTCTAATACAGTATAACTACTTTACAGCACTCTAATACAGTATAACTACTTTACAGCACTCTAATACAGTATAACTACTTTACAGCACTCTAATACAGTATAACTACTTTACAGCACTCTAATACAGTATAACTACTTTACAGCACTCTAATACAGTATAACTACTTTACAGCACTCTAATACAGTATAACTACTTTACAGCACTCTAATACAGTATAACTACTGAACAGCACTCTAATACAGTATAACTACTTTACAGCACTCTAATACAGTATAACTACTTTACAGCACTCTAATACAGTATAACTACTTTACAGCACTCTAATACAGTATAACTACTTTACAGCACTCTAATACAGTATAACTACTTTACAGCACTCTAATACAGTATAACTACTTTACAGCACTCTAATACAGTATAACTACTTTACAGCACTCTAATACAGTATAACTACTTTACAGCACTCTAATACAGTATAACTACTTTACAGCACTCTAATACAGTATAACTACTTTACAGCACTCTAATACAGTATAACTACTTTACAGCACTCTAATACAGTATAACTACTTTACAGCACTCTAATACAGTATAACTACTGAACAGCACTCTAATACAGTATAACTACTTTACAGCACTCTAATACAGTATAACTACTTTACAGCACTCTAATACAGTATAACTACTTTACAGCACTCTAATACAGTATAACTACTTTACAGCACTCTAATACAGTATAACTACTTTACAGCACTCTAATACAGTATAACTACTTTACAGCACTCTAATACAGTATAACTACTTTACAGCACTCTAATACAGTATAACTACTTTACAGCACTCTAATACAGTATAACATGATGCTAATCCCAGGGGACCTGGTCCTAATTAAAACTAATGTTACACGAGTGAAGTAAGGAGGCTAAGTGAGTTAGAACCTTGTTACAGGGTGTAGTGAGCTGCTGTAGAGAGGGTTCACTTTAGTATCCGGGGTGTAGTGTTACAACTTGGTACAGTTCCAGTATTTACTGTAAACTCAAAACATTGTAGTATATAATAAATAGTGTTGTCAGAGGTACAGAGAAAAGCTGTGTTGGCTACTGCTAGATCAAAGAATCGAGTCAGTTCTGAGTAATAGTCTGTCGGTTATTTGCGCATGATAAGTTTAAGTCTTATCCGGCAGCTGATACTTCGAAATTTTATGTTTAACTAGTATTATACATTATTTTTAGTAAACAACGTTAGTAGTTACCCTGCCCTCGTTCCCAAGGTAAAAATCTCCCGGCCCCCAGGTAACCAGGGTAACCAAGGTAACCAAGGTAGCCAGGGTAACCAGGGTAAGCAAGGTAAGCAAGGTAAGCAAGGTAAGCAAGGTAACCAAGGTAACCAAGGTAACCAGGGTAACCTATGTAACCAAGGTAACCTATGTAACCAGGGTAACCTATGTAACCAAGGTAACCTAGGTAACCTATGTAAGCAAGGTAACCAAGGTAACCAAGGTAAGCAAGGTAACCAGGGTAACCTATGTAACCAAGGTAACCAGGATAAGCAAGGTAACCTATGTAACCAAGGTAACCAGGGTAACCAAGGTAACCAAGGTAACCTAGGTAAGCAAGGTAACCAAGGTAACCAAGGTAACCAGGGTAACCAGGGTAACCTATGTAACCAGGGTAACCTATGTAACCTATGTAACCAAGGTAACCAAGGTAACCAGGGCCGGGTAACCAAGGTAACCAAGGTAACCAGGGTAACCAAGGTAACCTATGTAACGTACCGTGCGGCATGAGAAGAGGTTCCACAGAGAAGCAGCTTTTAGCCACGTTAAGAGCATGCTGTACTCTCTCTACTGGCGACATCTTACTTACACTAGCCATCACTACTTTGTCAGGCCTGGAAGAGGAACATGGAGTTAGAATTAACAGAAATGTTAACTTTGTGTAATATTGGGGGGGGGGGGGGGGGGGGGGTGTCATGTCCGTCTATGTCCGTCTATGTCCTGTCCTTTTTGGATTCTATGAGACAACGGACGTGTTTTTTGGGACATTGGCGGACACGGACGGACATTGGCGGACTCGGACGGACATTGGCGGACCCGGACGGACATTGGCGGACTTGGATGGACATTGGTGGACATTAGCAGACATTGGTGGACATTAGCGGACAAACATTTTGAGGACTGAAGAGTACTGAAGAGTACTGGAGAGTACTGAGGAGGATGGCTGAGAAGGATGGCTGAGGAGGATGGCTGAGGAGGATGACTGAGGAGGATGACTGAGGAGGATGACTGAGAGGGAGGAGAAGGATCAGGAAGACCCAGGAGGAGGAGGAGGAGGAGGACCCAGAAGGAGGACCTAGGAGGAGGAGGAGGAGAACTGAGGAGGATGACTGAGGAGGAGGAGGACTCAGGAGGAGGACTGAGGAGGACTGAGAAGGAGGATGGCTGAGGAGGATGGCTGGGGAGGATGGCTGAGGAGGATGACTGAGGAGGATGACTGAGAGGGAGGAGGAGGAGGACTCAGGAGGAGGACTCAGAAGGAAGAGGAGGAGGACTCAGGAGGAGGACTCAGGAGGAGGACTTAGGAGAAATGAGAAGGAGGACTGAGGAGAACTGAGGAGGAGGAGGAGGAGGACTGAATAGGAGGAGGAGAAGGAGGGGGACTGGGAGAGGACTGGGGAGGAGGAGGACTGATGAGAAGGATGAGGAGGAGGACCCAGGAGGAGGAGGACTGAGGACCGAGGAGGAAGAGGAGGAGGATGAAGAGGATGAGGAGGACCCAGGAGGAGGAGGACTGAGGAGGACTGAGGAGGACTGAGGAGGATGGCTGAGGAGCATGACTGAGAGGGAAGAGGAGGAGGAGGAGGAGGACTGAGGAGGACTGAGAAGGAGGAGGAGGAGGAGGAGGACTGAATAGGAGGAGGAGGAGGGGGACTGGGGGAGGACTGAGGAGGAGGATGGAGGACTGAGGAGAAGGATGAGGAGGAGGACTGAGGAGGACTGAGGACTGAGGAGGAAGAGGAGGAGGATGAAGAGGAGGAGGAGGACCCAGGAGGAGGACCCAGGAGGAGGACTCAGGAGGAGGAGGAGGACTGGGGAGGAGGAGGACTGTTGAGGACTGATGAGGAGGACTGAGGACGAGGAGGAGGAGGAGGAGGACTGAGGAGGGGAGGAGGAAGAGGACTGAGGAAGATCAGGAAGACCCAGGGGGAGGAGGAGGAAGAGTAGGAGGAGGAAGCATCTAAATGTTATTTCCGTTTTTGTCCATTTTTGTCCGTTTTTGTCCGCTCTATTTTTTGTCCGTTTTGAAAATATAGGGTACCGAACGGACAAAAAACATTATCCCCCCTATAACAGCAAAAATTGAACATTTTATTTAGCAATTTAGGTGTCCATTAATGTCCGCCTATGTCCGCCTATGTCCGCCTATGTCCGCCTATGTCCGCCTATGTCCGCCTATGTCCTGTCCTTTTTGGATTCTATGAGACAAGCGGACATAGACGGACGTGACACCCCCCCCCCCCCACAATATTAAATATTATAGTCCTATTTAGTCTTTGATTTTATAAATATACACCACCCCAGTGGAACAGGTAAGTAACAGGTAAGTAACAGGTAAGTAACAGGTAAGTAACAGGTAAGTAACAGGTAAGTAACAGGTAAGTAACAGGTAAGTAACAGGTAAGTAACAGGTAAGTAACAGGTAAGTAACAGGTAAGTAACAGGTAAGTAACAGGTAAGTAACAGGTAAGTAACAGGTAAGTAACAGGTAAGTAACAGGTAAGTAACAGGTAAGTAACAGGTAAGTAACAGGTAAGTAACAGGTAAGTAACAGGTAAGTAACAGGTAAGTAACAGGTAAGTAACAGGTAAGTAACAGGTAAGTAACAGGTAAGTAACAGGTAAGTAACAGGTAAGTAACAGGTAAGTAACAGGTAAGTAACAGGTAAGTAACAGGTAAGTAACAGGTAAGTAACAGGTAAGTAACAGGTAAGTAACAGGTAAGTAACAGGTAAGTAACAGGTAAGTAACAGGTAAGTAACAGGTAAGTAACAGGTAAGTAACAGATAAGTAACAGGTAAGTAACAGGTAAGTAACAGGTAAGTAACAGGTAAGTAAAGAGTGTACCTGTAAGCGTGAAGGAGTCTGCAGAGAAGTATGCCATTATTCCAGCTAGTAGAGAAGTTGAACTGCTCGGTAGTTCCCAGAGTTTCTTGTAGCCAGCTTCTTAACTGCTGCTGTAATGTACTTCCTGGGGAGGCAGTGAGCTGTTATCTTGTGAGATTATAATAACTTGTTACTACTGAGCCATTGTATGAGATAACAATCTCTTATCTAGTGAGATAGCAATCTCTTATCTAGCGAGATACAGCGAGCTCCTCTAGTAAATTGTGGCACTGGTGCAAAGAGGATATATTAAACAAGTTGTAAATCCCTCATATTATTATACTACTGTTGTATCCAGGTGGTCCTTTCTCAGAAGTCAATATTCAATATCCTATAACCTCGTTATGTTCAGCAGTATATTGAATAGACTGTAATGTAAACCATATGTTAACCAGCGTACTTGTAGGTAACTTGTGTGCAGTGTGTTGAACATCATTACTCTCAATATACAGATAGAGAGGAGAGTGTGCTATAGTAGTTTACAGACACTAGACACTGACGGGTGTCAGTGCGTGGTGAGTAGTATTAATGATAGCCAACTAGTGGTATTATTATGGAGGTCTACCAAAACACTAATAAACCACTTAGAGTCATGATTAGCCCATACACTCTCACTTCAGTCGTGTTTATATTATATTGGTGTTTACAGGTTGAAATAAACATCATGATTAATGATCGACTCAATAATAAGATGTAGCCTGAGTGTCTGTAAATGTGCGGACTATTGACAGTTTAAACTAGTCGTGTAGTGGGTTAGTTCATTTAAAAAATTTTTTTTTCAATTTAATTTTGTCAGAATAATAATAATAATTTGTTCATTATTCATTAATTATAATCATAACTCTTTATTAATTGTGATTTTAATAATGATCGGATAATTAATAGTATAGTTAGGATCAATATGGTGCTAAAAGGTATCATCTAAAAGGGGCAAATGAGAGGGAGAGAGCTTCTTTCTTTCTCAATAATTGAATCATTTATTCTGAACAAGTGCACAATATACTCATGATATCATATCATTATAATGGTACATTGAATCTCATAATCAGGGAGAATTACGATAGTGGGAATTGTTAACATGTAAAATCTGTGATACACCACAAACAGTGTTCAATTGTTCTTATATCCTTTATATTCATGCATACCTCTTCAATTAAACTCATTTTCCTTTCCCACCTACAGTATTATCTTATTATCACGGATACTTTAGTTAAATTTAGTACTCTCTTACTATAAATACTTTAATATATATCGTAAATAATTTAAGTAATGATTGTATTACAATATATATATATTGTATATATAACTGGTATATATACCAGTTATTGTATTATTGGTTCAGGTACCACAGCTCGTTAAAAGTAGATGCTTTAAAACAACCTATGGAAAATGTTTCCATTCAAAAAGGTAAAATTCTTAAAATTGCCGTTCATATCGATCCCTGGAAGCAAGTTATTTTAATATAAACTGTAATGGAAAAGGTTAGTTTAGTTAAGATTCAGTAACTCGGTAACACTTACCTAGAACTCTACAGGGAGAATCAGATGGTTGCAGGCGTTGGTGTTGGGTCTCCATTACTATACCAGGTATCTGAAATATTACTCCTTCATAAACAGCAAAAAACGTTTTGTAACTTATTAACTGTATTATATAAAAAACAAAACCAATATTTGGAGAGTGACGGGGTTGTATTGAACAGAGCTATGGAGGCGAGTTTTTGGTGGTTTGACGAGGGAGGTTCAAAGAGAGGGAGCAGGTTCAAACTAAACACGATTGTTGAACAGGAGTTCTGGATGTAGGATACACAGAGTTGGATGCTAGGATACACAGGTTCTGGATGCTAGGATACACAGAGTTCTGGATGCTAGGATACACAGAGATCGGATGCTAGGATACACAGAGTCTCTGGATGCTAGGATACACCAGAGTTCTGGATGCTAGGATACCAGGTTCTGGATGCTAGGATCAACAGAGTTCTGGGGATGCTTGGATACACAGAGTTCTGGATTGCTAGGATACACAGAGTTCTGGATGCTAGGATACACAGAGTTCTGGATGCTAGGATACACAGGCGTTCTGGATGCTAGGATACCACAGAGTCTGGATGCTAGGGGATACACAGAGTTCTGGTTGCTGGATACACAAGAGTTCTGGATGATTAGGATAACACAGAGTTCTGGATGCTAGGATACACAGAGTCTCTGGATGCTAGGATACTCAGAGTTCTGGATTGCTAGATACACAGAGTTCTGGTTGCTTGGATACACAGGTTCCTGGATTGCCTAGGATTACACAGAGTTCTGGATGTAGGATACACAGAGTTTGGATCTAGGATTTCACAGAGTTCTGGGATGCTAGGATACACAGAGTTCATGGATGCTAGGAACACAGGAGTTCTGGGTGCTTAGGATAGACAGAGTTCTGGATGCTAGGATACACAGAGTTTGGATGCTAGGATTCACAGTGTTCTGGATGCTAGGTTACACAGAGTCTGGATGCAGGCTACACAGAGTTCTGGATGCTAGGACTACACAGATTTCTGGATGCTAGGATACACAGGTTCTGGATGCTAGGATAACACAGAGTTCTGGATGCTAGGGATCACAGAGGTTCTGGATGCTAGGATCACAGAGTTCTGGATGTAGGATACACAGTCCATGAAGTTCAGTTACCCACGTGATTATAGATTACAGTGGTCAGTAACCGTGTAGTCCAGGTAGCTTCGTAACCCAATTACAGGAGAGTGTATATTGGGTGCAGGGAGCAATACATTAACGGTTACAGTGGTTATAATGTACAATGTACAATGCACTGCCTGTAGTTACAGTGGTAATATTGTACAATGTACTGCCTGTAGTTACAGTGGTTATTAATTTACCATTGTACAATGTTACTGCTGTAGTTAAGAGGTTATAATGTGCATTGTACAATGTACTGCCTGTAGTTACAGTGGTTATAAATTATAATGTGCATTGTACAATGTAAGCCTTGTAAGTTACCGTTGGTTAAATGTACATTGTACCACATGTACTTCTTGTAGTCAAGGAACCACATGGATCGCTTATGTCTTTAAAGGAGAATAACATGGTAATATTCGTTGGTATAAATACATAGCATAGGTCATAGCACCTTTTAATGTAAGAGGCTCGCGAACTAAGGTGCTTTTTATAATATAGTAGTAGTAGTACGCTTACAAAGACTTTAGAGTAGGTAATGAATAATGATGTTGTCAATGAAGGCAAACCCACTTCACACTTCACTACCATTAACCCACTTCACACTTCACTACCCATCACACTGCAATGGTTTAAGGTAGGACACAAGTGCATTATATACTCATTGAAGTGGCATATTAGTATTACCAAAAACAACTGAAACAGGGCAAGAAGGGCTGCTCAACTGCTGCCTGCTAACAAGCTCCCAGCTAAGCTATGTAACACAGGCAGTCATAGCTAGAACTTCAACTATGAAACTAGAAAGTGAAAGTGAAAGTACCTGGAACTTGAGATTGATGATCCGAGCATGCCTAAAGTGAGATTAGGACCCAGACGTTCATATTCAGTAGCGTCTATGTTTAACTTTTTTAACCCTTGCTGGGAGGATGTAAGAGCCATACCAACATTCTACCAGACTTCAGTTTCTCATCTACTCATTCGTGATCTACCCTGAGAAGTAGTGTTTAGTTAGTAATCTACTAGGAGATCTATTTGTAGTGTAGTGTTTGAACAGTTGTTTAGACTTGAAGATAGTTGTAAAGGACTTTAAGGAACCATAATTACTGAGGAGTAGTGTTTTAATAAGGGCAATCTTGCGTGATCTTAAGTCAACTGATAGCACGAACAAAATCCTATTATAGTGAAAGTGAAAGTGAAAGTGGAAGTGAAAGTGAAAGTGAAAGTGAAACAAAAGCAAGTTCTCACCAGTTTCTCGCTGGAGAGCTGCTTAGTAGCTGCAAACACAACACAACATCCTGCAGATCAGTGAACAGGTCTGTCACGTGGGCTCCACGTGGTTTTAGGTACATGTTCACCCACTTATGGAAACGTCTCTTCTGCAACTTCTCCGAGATGCTGAAAACAGAGTGTGTCAAATCTTAGAGTGTCAGGAGGATAGGTCCTTATAAAAAGACTGGGTAATTTATAGTACGACCCAAATTATTTATGCCCCAAATCTTAATTGCAGCAAATTTTGACCAGAGATAAAACTGAAACATTGGATTTTGGTCCCAATATAAATAACAATTTGAATAACCTTTTAGTAGTAAAGCACCGTACCTAATCAATTTGTCTGTACACACACAATGTGGTCAGGAGTATGGTTTACTTACCATTAAATAAGGAGAACGCTAGAGACAGATTACCTTATATGTAGTGTAACCATAGGTAACAATTACCCATATAGGTAAAATACTCACACTTCAAATAAACCCTGCGACCGCTACACTGCGAGGGGTGAGCTCGAGAGAAGCTCATTCTAACAAAACTGCCTGGTAGTTACGTTTACTCCACCCAACAACACACTATAAACAATACAAATTCAATTTACATCGTGAACTTACGAACACGAACCAACGAGTTGAACAATAACAATGTTCAAAAGGTCAATAGATACAGTTAATCATGTTAAACTATCTACAAGGTTCACGCAACATTCCGATAAAGATATATGATGGGGGACTGTAATCATGACATATTATATAATCACAAATGCTCCTAAATAAGTAAAACAGACATGTGTTACACAGTAATGCAGTGAAATACGTTGTGTCCAATAATTATTTTTTACGGGGGTTATTAGACGTAAAGTTAGATTATACGTGATCATTATTAGGTGACAATACTTACTCAATATAGATCACGTATAATCTTTATTTTTGTTATGTGTTTGTTTTTGTTCTCAGACTTGTCCAAATTCGTTGATGCTTTCACATCAGTTTGATTTCAGTTTTATTACGTTGTTTGTTGACAGTTTTGTGATCGCTTCTGGCGAAATCAAGTATTTTTTATTTATTTACCATGCCAAATCGTACAATTTCTCTGATAATAGGCGATATCCCTTACCTCAAAATTACCTCCAAAATATCCCTCTTCAAATTGTAAACAGTAACTGAGCCTATTTAAATTACCCTTGTTGACGATAATCTTGTACTTGATGTAGTTGAGAAGTCTCTCCACATTCTTTCGAGGCATCTGTCACTCTGTTACAGCTAGCTACCAGCTAATTACCACTCTGTTACAGCTAGCCAACAGCTAGTTACAGTTGTTAACTACTATGTAAACTAGTTGTATGACTGCATAGTTAACACTTAGTCTCCAGTGAGATACCGCTCACTAACTATCAGTCAAGTTCTTCAGTTGAGTTTTAACCAACTTTCCAACTAGTTCCAAGCCTCTCCTGGGACGCTCTCTGATGTCACAAAAATATATCTAGCCAGTAACGTAAGGAGTAAGGACAGTGTCATGGGGTTGATATCACAAGTGCTGAGGTGTATCCACAAGAAGAGCTGAGGTGTATCACATCTACCACTCTACATATTTAGTAGTAAAACTACTCATCTTCTCATCTTGGGGGTGAACTAGTCAATTGATAGTGAGATACTAAGATATTGCGCATATTACGTTAATTAAATAAACAATCTGCAATATGATAAAAATTGTTTACTTATATTCACGTTCATATACGTCAGAAGGTTTCATTAAAACTAAAAATAAATATTAGAAATACAGAAAGCAAACAATGCAAATGTACGTCGTGAATATTAGATGTAATTTAATAAAGATAAACCACCCACCATATTAAACAAAATATAATAAGATAACCTTACTGTAGCACACTGTATAGCTACACTGCATAGCTTAGTAGCTACACTGCCTCCACTAGAGACATTAATACCAGTTAAGTGAAGCTACCTCTACCAATAAACAGTGAGTAACTCTCGTAGATCAGGAAAAGAGCGACAATTTAAAAAGTTCATTAAATATAATTATGTAGCTAAGAAAGCTGAGATATGCCTGCTGACCTATTGTCTAGACTTCCTCTTATTTTACGGACAAAAATAAACTTTACTTCTGACAAAACAGTGATGAATAATAAAACTTATTTAACTTTGCAGTTAAATGAAATCATTTACCAGCAGATATTACAATCAATATCTTATGCTTTAATAGGCTTAATATTACAACTTTGAAAGTCAAATTATCATTAAAGTGGTTTTTATGGTAAAATATATATATAGACTCTTACAAATGGGGCCTACTGAAAAACAAATTAAGTAACATAAGATATAGGAAAAAGACAGCAACATACTAATATCGACTGGGTGCAGTTGTTATGACTGTAGTGTACAGACAAATTCAGCAGAATTAGACTGCACGAAGTTGCAGAGCTTGCTCTGCTCATGGCAATGTTGCAGAGCTGTACTGTTACCATGCAATGTTGCTAATTGGATCAGCATGTCACGTGACAAGCTCACGCCTCACTGAGCTAGACATATTGATTGGATTATTTACTGACAACGGCGACCCAGGTAATACAGAAGGGTGTCACATGTTTCAGGAATATAAATACGGAATTCATGATGGTTGTTGAAATGTGCGTCCTGACACATGATATTTATAAATTAGGTATAATTTTTGTTGCATTATTATTATGATATAAATACTGTGCTAGCAGGTTGTTCTTTTAACGGAATAGTCTTACAATGTACCACCTCCAAGAGACTGGATAAGTGACACGACATTTTAATTAATTATTTTTCCGTCTCATTAAAAGCCGTCTTACTTTTCTAACCGTTTAAACTGCCAGGAAAATTTATTAAAGTTTTATCATAGCCCACATTCCCCCCGGCACCTACCAATTCCCTCCCACCCACCACCCCCCCCCCCCCCCCCCCCCGGCCACCATCCCACCCCCGGCCACCATCCCTCCCCCCCCCGGCCACTAATCCCCCCCCGGCCACCATCCCTCCCCCCCCCGGCACAATCCCCTCCACGGCCACCTCCCTCCCACCCATGATAAAGAAACAGTACTCCCACTTTGAGTTGGAGTAGTTTGCTGGTGACTTGTCGAGTTAGCTTCCTCTGTACCCTCCACGCTCTCCTCCTGCCTATCCTCAAGTGTAGAGGAATATGTTGTAGGAGACAGGGTGTGTAGAGACAGGGTGTGTAGAGACAGGGTGTGTAGAGACAGGGTGTGTAGAGACAGGGTGTGTAGAGACAGGGTGTGTCTCACTGTGTCTCACTGGCCTTTCATTCTTCTCCACCATCCTCCCTTCCTCATATCGGTACTGAAATTAAAACTGGTTATTATAACGTTGCTATTATAAAGGTTGTCCGCCTTAGCTTCTCTTAGGTTATTTTTAATTAAAACCGGCCGTTATTTCTCTATCGTCGTAAAAGATGATCTTCATATTGCCAATTTGTTTACTCATATCAGACAAAGTTAAAACTATAACTTGAAGAAATAACTGTCCGTGTCTGAAGTTATTTTAATAATTTCACAGCAATTACTCCAGTCAGAAGATTAACGCTGCAAGATGGAAGGTTCTAAAAGGACTGGATGAGTAGAGTTAAAGATAACACTTTACTTAGTACTCTAAAGTATGTAAGTGTGTAGTAGAGTTTTAAAGATAAAACTTAAATTAGTACTCTGGATGTATGTAAGTGTGTAGTAGAGTTAAAGATAACACTTTACTTAGTACTCTGGAGTATGTAAGTGTGTAGTAGAGTTAAAGATAACACTTTACTTAGTACTCTAGAGTATGTAAGTGTGTAGTAGAGTTAAAGATAACACTTTACTTAGTACTCTAGAGTATGTAAGTGTGGAGCAGAATTAAAGATAACACTTTACTTAGTACTCTAGAGTATGTAAGTGTGGAGCAGAGTTAAAGATAACACTTTACTTAGTACTACTAGAGTAGTAAGTGTGTGTGTTGGCAGAGACCTGAGAGAGAAGAACCTCTAATGTAGTTACATATCAGCACCACAATCTACATTCTACCAGTCAAAAACCAGGTAACACACTGTGTAGCCTCCTCCTAGACAGGTAATACAGTGTAACCTCCTCCGCAACATGTTACATACACTAACAGTTCTGCACTATCTCTACATACACCTCCCTTAAAGTACTATCACTACATACACCTCCCTTAAAGTACTATCACTACATACACCTCCCTTAAAGTACTATCTCTACATTATTCACACCTCCCTCTTACTTCACCTGTTACAACATTGCAAACTAGAAATGGGGCACAATTGGAGGGCTTTTCCGAGGTTTCTAGAATCAACACCCTAACTTTGACGATTATAAAGTTATGATATATTATGGGCTATGCTTTATATATGTTCATGAAGCTTCTATTTTGAGAACTCGTTTTACCACTAAAACTTTACTCTAAACACTAAGAGTGATGTTAGATAAGGTAGCAGTGTAGGAAACAGTTAGTGGAGTAAGTGTACCATTAACCGTGTGGGAGCTATAAATACCAGGTCTCTAACTGTGTAACTAACTTAAACTAACTGATATAATGACGGAATAATATTATTCTTTATCTAGCATTATGTAATTTCAATGGGACTACATACTACAAGTATTATTATTAAGTTAGGGGTATAAATAGGTAGAACCTAAAACATTTGCCTCTTACATGCTCGGTGAATTGAGTTATTTATTAGTTTTTACAATGATTATAAAGTTATTAGATTAACAACTTAATATAACTTTAAACACGATGGACTATGAAACATCAGATCTACAAGGTTAAAGGAAGTACATTGGAGAGGGAGTAGGATCTCTGTGGGTATTGTAGAGGGGTTTAGAGGAGGGAGATAAGAAATTGAGAGGAAGTATTGTGAGTTATGAGAGATGTGAGTGTATTACTTGTATAGTGAGTGTTATAGAGAGTGTATTGTATAACTGTATAGTTGAATGTTCATCCAGCTGGTATACATTGGTATTTGGTAGGGAGAAGTTAATATGCCCAATTAGAGCTATTAGCTGGACGCACATTACAGGTAATACTGTGCCGGTAATATACATTAGTAATCTGGAGCAATATATAAAGCAGGATCATTTATGAGAAACGAGGGGTACCCACTGGATCAGTCATCTTACCCAGAGACCTAACAGAGTACAGAGTAGAGACTCTATCCAGTATCCAATAAACTAGACTACACTGGGATGGTAGGGACCTTATCCAATAAACATAGACTTCACCAGGGAGTAGCGACCTCTATCCAATAAACATTAGATACACAGGGAGTAGAGACCTCTATCCAATAAAACATTAGATACAAGGGAGTAGAGACTCTATCCAATAACATAGGAACTACACAGGAGTAGAGGACCTCTATTCTATAAACATAGGACAACTCAGGGAGTAGAGACCTCTATCCATAAACATAGACTACACAGGACAGTGAGACCTCTTCAAAAACATAGACTACACAGGAAGTAGAGACCTTATCCAATTAACATAGACTACACAGGAAGTAGAGACCTATCCAATAAACATAGACTTACTCCAGGGAGTAGAGACCTCTAGCTATAACATAGACTACACAGGGAGTAGAGACCTCTATCCAATAAACATAGATACACGGGAGTAGAGACCTCTATCCAATAAACATAGACCTACACAGGGAGTAGAGCCTCTATCCAATCAAAACATAGACTACCACAGGAAGTAGGACCTCTACCACTATAACATAGACTACACAGGAAGTAGAGACCTCTATCAAATAAAACATAGACTACACAGGGAGTAGAGAACTCTATCCAATAAACATAGACTACCACAGGGTAGAGACATTATCAATAAACATAGACTAACAGGGAGTAGAAGAGACCTCTATCCAATAAAACATAGACTGCACAGGGAGTAGAGACCTATATCAAATAAACATAGGACTACCCACAGGGAGTAGAGCCCTCTATCCAATAAACATAGACTCACAGGGGTAGAGACCTTATCCAATAAACATAAGACTGCACAGGGAGTAGAGACCCTCTATCCAATAAACATAAGACTACACAGGGAGTAGAGACCCTCCATCCAATAAACATAGACTACACAGGGAGTAGAGACCTCTATCCAATAAACATAGACAAACAGGGAGTAGAGACTCTATCCAATAAACATTAGACTACACTGGAAGTAGAGAACCTCTATCACAATAAACATAGACTACACAGGAAGTAGAGACCTCTATCCAATAAAACATAGACTACACAGGAAGTAGATAGAGACCTCTATCCAATAAAACATAGACTACACAGGAGTAGTGGACCTATATCCAATAAACATAGACTACACAGGGAGTAGGGACCTCTATCCAATAAACATAGACTACACAGTTCACAGGGACGTAGGAGACCTTACACAGGGCAGTAGGGACCTCTACACAGGGAGTAGAGACCTCTACACAGGGAGTAGAGACCTCTACACAGGGAGTAGAGACCTCTACACAGGGAGTAGAGGCCTCTACACAGGGAGTAGAGACCTCTACACAGGGAGTAGGGACCTCTACACAGTACACAGGGAGTAGGGACCTCTACACAGGGAGTAGAGACCTCTACACAGGGAGTAGAGACCTCTACACAGGGAGTAGAGGACCTCTACACAGGGAGTAGAGACCTCTACACAGGGAGTCAGGGCATCTACACAGGGAGTACGAGACTCTACACAGGTGTAGAGACCTCTACACAGGGCGTAGGACCTCTACACAGTACACAGGGAGTAGAGAACTCTAAAACAGGGAGTAGGGACTCTCTACACAGTACAACAGGGTAGAGACCTCTACCGGGAGTAGAGACCTCTACTCAGGGAGTAGGACCTCTACACAGTACACAGGGAGTAGGGTACCTCTACCAGGGAGGTAGAGGACCTCTACAACAAGTGAGTAGAGACCTCTACACAGGGAGTAGGGACTCTACACAGAGTAGTGGACCTCTACACAGGGAGTAGAGACTCTCTACACAGGGAGTAGGGACCTATACACAGGAGTAGAGACCTCTACACAGGGAGAGTTAGAGACCTCTACACAGGGAGTGAGCCTTACAAAGGAGTAGAGACCTCTCAAGGGAGAGTTTAGAGACCTCTACACAGGGAATGTAGAGGGCTCTACACAGGAGTAGAGACTTACCACCAGAGGAAGGTAGAGACTCTACACAGGGAGTAGAGACCTCTACACAGGGAGTAGGACTCTACACAGGGAGTAGAGACCTCTACACAGGGAGTAGAGACCTCTACACAGGGAGTAGAGACCTCTACACACGAGGTAAGGTTGTAGAGACTCTACACAGGGTGTAGCGACATCTACACAGGGAGTAGCGGACTTACACAGGGAAGTAGAGACCTATACACAGGGAGAAGAGTTTTTTGAGGGACTCTACACAGGGAGTGGAGACCTCTACACAGGGGCTAGGGACCTCTCCGTCTGTCATATATAAAGCTACTAGCAGACACTTGTAACTTACTGTACCAGTGGAGAGACAATAGAAGTACCTATCTGCTTAATCAGCTAATCAGTTAATTAGATAATTGATTTTAAGAACCTAGCAGCGTAAAGCTGCTCTGTTGTCCAATATGAAGGTTTTATCCGAGTCACTGGACGATTGGTCTTCTTGTTTTACAAGTTAACTATTAGTCTTACTAAGCCTTGCACACACTGTATACACACTGCCATCTTACAGAGCATGAATAATCAACAGTATTCTACGTAAACTAACTAAGTTTTATTAGTAATTTGTAATCTGAATAAAAGTTCATTAGTAACTAAGAACTAATTAGTAAGTACTTGCAGGTACCACCCGTATTCGAGATTGGGGACGGGTTCTAAAAACAACACAAACAAACAACATAAATAATAAAGTTGTATTAGTAATTAGTTGTTATAGCAATTAGGAAACTAATTACGTTGTAATTAGGACACCTTGCGATAGTTAGCAGCTAGCGGGTGATTCTTGTAGAGAGCGAGTAGCGCGATCTCCTCCATTCATCCTTGCAACCTTCTTGTTCTAATATAACAACTACTTTACTACAGAGTAGTGGGGAGGCTGTGGCGCTGTGAGCTGGGAGGGATTGTGTGCAGAGAGGGTTATCCAGCTTTAGTAGAGGAGTTTCACCTCTTTCTACTTGTTCCTTGGTAGTCCTGTTACGTCCGGATAATCAAAATTAGCTTGTATGTCTCTTTGTATTAGTCTACACTATTACCCTTCACACAACCAAACTACAACAACCAAACTACACACAACGAAAACTAGAGATTATTAAATTACTTTGAAAAAATACAAATTTTAAATTTACTAGGAAACAAATTAGAAAGAGCTTTTAAATCGAATTGATTATTTTAGGTTATTATTAATAAGTATAGTCTACGAAGCGTATAATCTTAATCCAGTTGACTTTACTAGGAAGACTAGAATATTTCATGCTGCGTTGTCGCGTTTATCACTGCGGTCTATGATTGGAGCAATTTAGTTAACAAACAGTCGAATAAAACTTTAAAGCAGCGAAAAGACGACGTAAATCAATCGAATTGAGCAGCACATAAAGAGGGGTTCAATATTATCCCCTATAGTATATAGTTTATAGTGATAATAAGACCTTGGTAAAATAGTTACCACGGTTATATTAGTACAATCTTCTGAAACAGTTAAACAACGTGTACTTTACAGGGCAATATTAAGAAACTCCTAAAAACAGACGATTATTAGCGATATTAGCAATTATGAGGGACAAACGATGGGGGAGTTATACCCAATAAAGAGCTAAAAAAGCTTCATATCATGGCGTCTTTCTGAATACTCGACCTAGAATCTTAGATAGCGACAAACACTGGCAGACGAGTTGGTTATATTAAGTAGTAATTAAGTTATTTTATAAAGCATGTAGTAGGTTATATTATACCTATATAACCTGTATAAGTTATGATGACAACAAACGGTGCCAGTCACCTCTACACGTACTCAGCAGGCCTCTACTTAGAATACGTTTATAGTTTACAGCTTATTCAGTAACCTCCTACAAAAAAATAAAAACGATATCACTAGGCCTCTTACTTAGAACGTTTATAGTTTACAGCTATTTCAGGTTGCAAGATTCTATAAATCCTTATATAGCGGACAAGCAAGAGCCAGAGTCTGAGGACATCAGAAAAGCGCACACATGTAATGAGATATTATGTTTGATTGCCCGCAGTCAGCAGTTATATCTGGTGTAGCAAGCCAGAAGAGGAATTATCGCAAGCAATTATAATACTATGTATTAGAGTGTTAGAGGGAGGAAATGGCAAACAAAAGAGACGGGTGTCGTCATGGAGTAAACAAAAACAACTGCAGCCCCCAAGTTATTCATTATACTCTAATTTAAGGTTATCTATTATCGCTGTTATGCTATTATGTTATTGAACTAGCTGTCTCACGTTATACAACCAACAACCAAACATAAAGTTAAATTTATCAAAAATTATATAGAATTCAAAGAAAGGGCAGGTCGTGAGGTTGGAGAAGGAAAGGGTGAGCCACGGAGAAATTAATTACTTCCAATTAACTCAATAATGTTATCATTAATGAAATTACTATTATTTATCATTTCAATTCGAACTCACTCTGATTTAGTTTTAAAAGAATCTAAAGCTGTTACCTTCTGTACTTGACAGTTTAATTAACCGGCAGATTACATTGCGTTGGTAATTAGAACTACAAGGCAACTATGGCACAAGAGAGAGCGACGTACTGATGTACGGTTTATTAGCAACTACAACAAAATCTACAAGAAGAAAGCGACAGATTCACCACCAAGTGCTATTCTACCGAACACATATTTAATATTTATACGGTGTATATTGTTAACAGGCATAGTAACTACTAAAATAGTAACTATAGTAACTAGTAACTAAGTAACTAGTAACTATAGTAACTAGTATAGAGCAGTATTAAGGTACTCAGTATTTAAACAACATGTTCACTGTGTGATATATTGGTGTTCACAGCAGCTGCACTAGGAGAGTGTAACATAAGTCAGTTATTACTTTGTAATCTACCAGCCATTATACCGGAATCTAGAGCCAGGATTGTTCAGGGATCTAGCAGGGATTCATCTTACATTAAACATGAGTAACATCTAGCAGAGACACAGGTACACAGCGTGATGTTAACAATATCAGCTCAACTAACACAGTCAGTTAACAAAGTAACAAGTCACAGTTAACAAGTCACAGTTAACAAGTCACTGAACAATACTGATGAACACAATGCCTGGTTTGAGGGGGATTATCCCTATAAAGTTTACTATATTGTATAATGTATAATATAATACTATATTATTATCCCTATTATATAGTTTGTATAAGAATATAAAGTAAAGTGCTAATTATCAAGTAGCTACTATTAGCTGTTAAGCTGTGAGAATATATAATAATATATAATATTATATTATATATATTTAATGTTATGACATACAAGGTGACACCTGCATAGTTTCTAATTCCTCTGAGAATTGAATATGTTGAGTAGTTTGTAGCGTTACAGATAAAGCTTAGTGATGAGTAATTACAAATTACTTGGAGCAACATTCCAATTAAATACGGGAGAACTTTTAAATCTAGCTAGTTTTTAATAATACTCAGAATAAGAGCTAAAAACAATATTACAAATTATGAGTACTCAACTAAATACACGTCATTTAAACGCATACTACATTAACGATATACAAGCAAGGAGCAAGTAAGTAAGTAAGTAAGTGAGAGTAAGCTTGTTACAAATAGCTCCAGGAAGGCGCCAAATTCCACGCTGCCATACGAACCAGTCAACAAGTTTCACAAAACCACCCAGCCAACCAGACAGATGTGTGAAGTCACGAGGTGTGACGTCATATCACGTGGTGTGACGTCATAACCAATTGGAAGGCTGCCAGCAGGTCAAGTGGTTTAGAAGGATGTTACCGAGTTAGTAGTTAGTTTTCCGTGTAGCATGCACCTTCTTACACCTTGGTTACTCAAAGACGGAACCTTGTATTAAATTTTAACTGCTCAAGGAGGGCAATTAACAAATACTGGTAATCACGATGAGGATGTTATTAACTTGCATCCTTTATAATAGCTAACCCGTAATTAGCTGCATTCTGTTAACACAACCGTCTATTAATGAAACCCCCCCCCCCCCCCTAGTTTTGTACTAATTATCGATAACTTATTACTAATTATTGATAACTTATTATTGATAACGTATTACTAATTATTGATAACTTATTATTGATAACGCATTACTAACTATTGAAAACTAATTACTAATTGTTGATAACGTATTACTAATTATTGATAACGTATTACTAATTATTGATAACTTATTACTAATTATTGATAACTTACAGCCAGAGCAGCGTGAGAAGTTGGTTTCCATTCTGTTACATCGTCCTGGCAGAAATAACATGTTATATTTTGTTATATCATGAAAACAGATGACGTGATGACGTAAATCATTTATGTCTAGTTGAATTAATTTATGATGTATATTGGGGGGGGTGACATGTCTCCAATGTCTCCAATGTCTTTTGTCTTTTTTGAAAAGATAGGGTGCAGAGACATGTCCTGGAGACATTGGAGACATTGGAGACACAGCTTCTGGAGACATTGGAGACATTGGAGACATTGGGGACATTGGAGACATTGGAGACAAAGCTTTTGGAGACATTGGAGACATTGGAGACACTGGAGACGTAGATGTATGATTGGAGAAGGAGGAGGATCTAGGAGGAGGATGACCCAGGAGGAGGACTCAGGGGGAGAAGGAGGAGGATGAGGACTCAGGAAGAGGACTGAGGAGGACTGAGAAGGAGGAGGACTGAGGAGTACTGAGGAGGATGGCTGAGGAGGATGGCTGAGGAGGATGGCTGTGGAGGATGGCTGAGGAGGATGGCTGAGGAGGATGACTGAGGAGGAGGACCTAGGAGGAGGAGGACCCAGGAGGAGGAGGACCCAGGAGGAGGACTCAGGAGGAGGAGGACTCAGGAGGAGGACTCAGGAAGAGGACTGAGGAGGACAGAGAAGGAGGAGGACTGAGGAGTACTGAGGAGGATGGCTGAGGAGGATGACTGAGGAGGATGACTGAGAGGGAGGAGGAGGAGAAGAAGGACTGAGGAGAAGGAGAAGGAGGAGGACCTAGGAGGATGAGGACTCAGGAGGAGGACTCAGGAGGAAGAGGAGGAGGAAGACTCAGGAGGACTGAATAGGAAGAGGACTGAGGAGAAATGAGGAGGAGGAGGAGGGGGACTGGGGGAGGACTGAGGATGAAGAAGACTGACGAGAAGGATGGGGAGGAGGACTGAGGAGGATGAAAAGGAGGAAGACCCAGGAGGAGGAGGGATGAGGACTGAGGAGGATGGCTGAGGAGAATGGCTGAGGAGGATGACTGAGAGGGAGGAGGAGGAGGAGGAGGAAGAGGACTGAGGAGGAGGAGTAGGACTGAGGAGGAGAAGGAGGAGGACCTAAGAGGAGGAGGACCCAGAAGGAGGAATCAGGAGGAGGAGGAGGACTCAGGAAGAGGACTGAGGAGGACTGAGAAGGAGGAGGACTCAGGAGTACTGAAGAGGATGACTGAGGAGGAGGAGGAGGAGGAGAAGGACTGAGGAGGAGAAGGAGAAGGTGGAGGAACTAGGAGGAGGATGAACCAGGAGGACTCAGGAGGAAGAGGAGGAGGACTGAGGAGGAGGACTTAGGAGGAATGAGAAGGAGGAGGACTGAAGAGAACTGAGGAGGAGGAGGACTGAATAGGAGGAGGAGGAGGGGGACTGGGGAGGACTGAGGAGGAGGAGGACTGACGAGAAGGATGAGGAGGAGGACTGAGGACTGAGGAGGAAGAGGAGGAGGATGAAGAGGAGGACGAGGACCCAGGAGGAGGAGGACTGAAGAGGAGGATGAGGATGAGGACTGAGGAGGAGGAGGACTGAGAAGGACTGAGGAGGATGGCTGAGGAGGATGACTGAGAGGGAGGAGGAGGAGGACTGATGAGGAGGAGGAGAAGGACTGAGGAGGAGAAGGAGGAGGACCTAGGAGGAGGAGGACCCAGGAGGACTCAGGAGGAGGACTCAGGAGGAAGATGAGGACTCAGGAGAAGGACTCAGGAAAACTGAGGAGGAGTGAATAGGAGGAGGAGGGGGAGGACCTATGAGGAGGAGGACCCAGAAGGAGGACTGAGGAGGAGGAGGAGGAGGAGAACTCAGGAAGAGGACTCAGGAGGACTGAGAAGGAGGAGGACTGAGGAGTACTGAAGAGGATGACTGAGGAGGAGGAGGAGGAGGAGAAGGACTGAGGAGGAGAAAGAGAAGGTGGAGGAACTAGGAGGAGGATGAACCAGGAGGAGGACTCAGGAGGAAGAGGGGGAGGACTCAGGAGGAGGACTTAGGAGGAATGAGAAGGAGGAGGACTGAGGAGAACTGAGGAGGAGGAGGAGGAGGACTGAATAGGAGGAGGAGGAGGAGGGGGACTGGGGAGGACTGAGGAGGAGGAGGACTGACGAGAAGGATGAGGAGGAGGACTGAGGACTGAGGAGGAAGAGGAGGAGGATGAAGAGGAGGAAGAGGATCCAGGAGGAGGAGGACTGAAGAGGAGGATGAGGATGAGGACTGAGGAGGAGGAGTAGGACTGAGGAGGACTGAGGAGGACTGAGGAGGACTGAGGAGGATGGCTGAGGAGGATGACTGAGAGGGAGGAGGAGGAGGACTGAGGAGGAGGAGGAGAAGGACTGAGGAGGAGAAGGAGGAGGACCTAGGAGGAGGAGGACCCAGGAGGAGGACTCAGGAGGAGGACTCAGGAGGAGGAGAAGGACTCAGGAGGAAGACTCAGGAAAACTGAGGATGAGGAGGAGGAGTGAATGGGAGGAGGAGGGAGACTGGGGAGGACTGAGGAGGAGGAGGACTAAGGAGAAGGATGAGGAGGAGGACTGAGGAGGAGGACTGAGGAGGAGGACTGAGGAGTACTGATGAGGATGGCTGAGGAGGATGGCTGAGGAGGATGGCTGAGGAGGACGGCTGAGGAGGATGGCTGAGGAGGATGACTGAGGAGGATGACTGAGAGGGAGGAGGAGGAGGAGGAGAAGGACTGAGGAGGAGGAGGAGAAGGAGGAGAAGGAGGAGGACCTAGGAGGAGGAGGACTCAGGAAGAGGAGGAGGACTCAGGAAGAGGACTCAGGAGGAGGACTGAGAAGGAGGAGGACTGAGGAGAACTGAGGAGGAGGAGGATGAGGACTGAATAGGAGGAGGAGGGGGACTGGGGGATGACTGAGGAGGAGGGGGACTTGGGGAGGACTGAGGAGGAGGAGGAGGAAGACTGACGAGAAGGATGAGGAGGAGGACTGAGGAGGAGGACTGATGATTGAGGAGGAAGAGGAAGAGGATGAAGAGGAGTAGGAGGACCCAGGAGGAGGAGGGCCCAGGAGGAGGTGGACCCAGGAGGTCCGGAGGACGACCCAGGAGGAGGACCCAGGTCCCAGGAGGAGGACTCAGGAGGAGGAGGAGAACGACTGGGGAGGACTGAGGAGGAGGAGGAGGAGGAGGAGGAGGAGGAGGATGATGAGGAATAGCCTCCAAAAGCTGTGTCTCCAATGTCTCCAATGTCTCCAATCTCTCCAAAAGCTGTGTCTCTAATGTCCCCAATGTCCCAAATGTCCCCAATGTCTCCAATGTCTCCAAAAGCTGTGTCTCCAATGTCTCCAATGTCTCCAATGTCTCCAATGTCTTTGTCTTTTTCGAAAAGATAAGGTGCGGGAGACATTGGAGACATGTCACCCCCCCCCCCCCCTATATTAGTCGATGGTCGTATTATAGGAGGCTAAAGGGCCAATATCTTTATCAGGATCCTAGAATAAGGGGTGGGTGCTCTTTTGGAAAACAGATGAGCGACTGTGTCCATTATAAAACAGATCATGTTAAAATGAGATACAATTGGATTCTATAAAAGTATTATAAACACTTATAATTCATTCAGGGTAAGGGAATTTAGGGCGAACAAACAAATTATAAATTATTTCATAAATTCAGCTAAAATAGCAATCAAGATAATATGGTATTTATATTGGTTTAACTTTCATTCATACAATTAGACTTTTACAGCTCAAATGTTAACATATATAATATATAGTACCCAATTGGGTGTATAAAGCATTATATAATTGACTAGCAGGAATCAGTGTAACCCTATAAAAGTGGTGCCAAGTGATCACAACAATATTTATTCGTTTACTGATTTTAACACCACTTGGGGGTCCAAATTTCGGGACCTAAAGTTCTTATTCCTTGGTCAATTTTTTCCCTACTATTGCCGAAGGTAAAAAGATCGTAGGGAATAAGTAATCGGGTTTGGATATATATGAGGTGGCCTGACGGCGATACGATGACGACAAAAGTCTGCTCCTTCGCAATATAGACCACTCCCCTACAATCATGGAGTCTATTTTGCGCTCGTGACGCCAGTTATGTTTTAATTAATTACACGCATAGTAGACACCTCAGGTCCATTTTAAACATCAAATGGCCTAAAGGTATGATAAGCAACAAAGCATTGTATGAACGGTGCAAAGTTGAAAAGTTATCCAAGCGTATTGAACACCAGCGGTGGAAGATGTTTGGACACATTCTCAGGAGTATGGAGAACACCCCAGCCCAAACGGCTCTCTCTTTTGCAATTGAATCAGATAATTTATTCATTGGTAGATTGGGGAGACCTAGAATGAACTTGTTATCGGTTTTAAGAAGTGATTTAAATAGTAGAAATTTGCAAATGGACAACTTGCATGAATTGAACGAAATTAGAGATATAGCTGCATGCAACAGATGTTGGGAAAATCATTTTCAAGGGTACAGTTTACCGCATTAAGGTAATTTTAAGAATCATTTTTGTCGGTAAGATCCTGTTTTATAATAAATAATAATAACACGCATAGCAACCAGTTTTTGGTGCTTGACCACTTGACGTACACAGTTTTCCATCGGGTTACAATTTACTCTAATTCATTAATATAGCATATTAGTCATCTGAGCGGATCAAGAGTGATAAAATTCAGCAAGTCAAAACAAATTAAATTGTGATATCAGCAGCTGATAAACTCGTGGCTGATCATTTAACAGTTGATCGACGCTGAATGGTAAAAGCGAATATATATAGTTGAGAACAGAATATGTTACTTTACATTTACATTCAAGAAGCAACTAAGATCAAGAAAACAACAATTTCAAGAAAACAACAATTTTATTTAGTATCAGTTAAAGCAGACAAAAACATATTTTATAAATATAACTAGTGCAAACTTTAGACCATATATCTTAGGGGACTTGGAGTAGCAAGAGAGTGACCAGAAAGTATATGTATACTTTTACCAAAAATACGTCGAGATGAATCCAGGGTGATACAGGATCTGAGAGTGCAGACCATAAAGTTTACGCACCCACCCTTGCCTCCTGAATTCTTGGTTGGATAGACAATTATGCAAAATTGGTTGTTTATACTCCAAGTCCCTTTGTTAATAGAAGTAGTATTATTTATGTCTGGAGTTAGCTTCATTCAATAATAACAATATCAATATAATCAATATTAATATCAATATCAGACTAAACTATCAAATAAATAAATTATCAAATATCAATTATTAATTCACTCTGATTAAAAAGTTATAAATTAGAATATCTAATATTTAAGAATTACAACTACAAATTGTTAAAAACGCCCAAAATCGATCTGAGATATTTTCAGTCTGTAGTACAATAATGATAGCAATAGTTTAAATTATGTGCCGCTGCAATTAGATTAAATTACTGTAACTTAAAATTGTTTGGAGTCCAAGTATCTT
The DNA here is from genome assembly GCF_026151205.1 of Bolinopsis microptera. Classification (NCBI taxonomy): domain Eukaryota; kingdom Metazoa; phylum Ctenophora; class Tentaculata; order Lobata; family Bolinopsidae; genus Bolinopsis; species Bolinopsis microptera. The sequence goes on from NC_087079.1 coordinate 17,925,858, forward strand.
TTAAGTCAGCAGCCTGTGATTGTATTAATAGTGCTTTCGTTCTCAATTTTATCAAGTTAATGGAAGTTTCTAGACAATTGCTTGAAGTTAACATTTTTTTATGAACAGTGTTCCAAAGCTTGGCTGCATTAAACAGAAAGGTATTTGATTTATTTAGAAGAATAACCGTTAGACTCGTTGCACGGTTTGAAATGTTGATAGCCTCATAAAGGGAGTATGGGCAGTGGTACTTGATAATCTTAGAGAATTCTAAAATACAGTGATATTTGTACAAGTTTTGAGCCGTAAGAATTTTTAACCTATTAAAAATGGGTTTCGTATGCTCCTTTTCAAAATGTTTATGGCCTAGTATTTGCATGCCATATGGTCTAGTTCTTGCACATGTTGATTGTTTATCTAGATATGAGTCGAGATCACCAAAAAGGATTCTTATACAGTGCTTCTGTGTGATAAAAAGACTATCATTTGACCGTTCTTTGAGGACAACTCCCCAAACACTTATACCATAACTTAGATGTGATTCAAATAGAGCATTATATATTTTTAAATATAGTTCAGCAGGTATCGAGTGCCGAATTCTACAGATTGCACCAGTCATGGACCTCAGCTTTTTACGGATGTAGTGCATGTGGGCAGTCCAGTTTAGCTTACTATCTATAACAACACCTAAGAATTTGGTATCCTTGACTTTAGTGATAACCTTACCATTGATGAATATTGATCTAGATTCATCTAGCAGGGTAGCAAATGGTCTAGTCCGTGCACAAGTGTCATCATATTCAGAGGCAGGTTTAAAATGGATGTAGCAGCATTTTGACATGTTGATATGAAGTAGATTACATTTCATATAAATCGAGACATGTTTAAGCACTAAGTTGGCTTTTTTGTATGTTGCTTCTTTAGACGGTCCTGATATGAAGATATTAGTGTCATCAGCATAAAGTACAAATTTCACTTCACTGTCTGAAAAACAGTTTACTATATCGTTCATATACAGTAGGAAGAGTAATGGCCCTAGAATTGATCCTTGAGGAACCCCGAATTCCACATCCATTGTTTCTGACGGTACATCGTTATACATCACATACTGCTTTCTGTTAGTCAAGTAGCTTTTTAGTAAAGTTAGTGCTGTGCCCCTAATACCATAGGAATTTAGCTTGCTTAGAAGAATATTGTGATCAAGGGTGTCAAAGGCTTTGCTCAAGTCAATGAATATGCCTAGGATATGTTTATTGCTAGCCAGGGACTTAGTAACAGAGTCTATAGATTTGTGTAGAGCATGGGCGGTAGAATGGCCTTTTCTAAATCCAAACTGCGAGTCTGTTAGTACACCTTTAGATGTGAAGAAATTATAGAGCCGTTTGTAAATGACCTTCTCGAAAATTTTTCCAAATAAAGGTAATATTGATACAGGCCGATAATTTTCAATACATTCCTTATTGTCTTTCTTGTAAATAGGAATAACTTTACCAGTTTTAAAAATACTTGGGAATGTTCCACTTTGTATACATATGTTGTAAAGCCTAGCCAAGGTACCAGCGATGAGCTTTGCCGATTTTTTTACAACGATTATAGGTATGTCACTTGCCTTGCCATTTTGAAAATCTCTGATGACCTCGATAATCTCATCTTCATTAGTTTCTTCCAGGTATATGGAGTCAGATACTGAATTAGACATGAATTGAGCAAATGATTCTACTGGTTCCAGAGAAATACTATTGTTCGACAATACATTTCTATTGAGATTGCTTGCAAGAGATGTAAAGTATTCACAAAATTTGTTAGCAATTATTCGTCTGCAAGTAATTCTCTGGCCATCTATGACAAAATCGTCCTTACATCTAGACATATTCTTACCACGGAGTTCATTGATAACTTCCCAGGTCTTTTTTGAGTTCATGCTGTACTTCTCGAATTCCTTGTAGCAGATGTGCTTGTTTTGATCCCCGTCAGGTAGTTTTAATGTACAAGTCTTTTTCCATTCGAAATACAACCTAGCTTTCTTGTCTATGGAATTAATTAGCCCCTGGGTAATCCAAGGGTTAGTTATGCTGTTGCGTTTAGTGGTTCTAGGAGTAAGAAGTTTGCAAGACAAATCTATCTTTTCTTATAAAATAACTGCATGAAAGAGTCAAATGTGTCACAGCTGTGCTGGAACCTATCTATATCGTTTTCTATTTCAAGACAGAGCTTCTCTAGGTTAGCATTACTCAAGATTGCGGCATGCTTTTAAAGAATCCTATTTCAAATCAAAGGCTCGATAGTCGATGGTGCTGTCGATGTGTCGAGTAAGCATCAAAATGTATTAGTTTACGTTAGATACAAATAATAACTAAGATGAGACAGAATATTTTATTCCAGTCAATAAAGTTGGCATATGATGCAATAATATGACATGACATGATACGCATTGTTAACACAAAACAAAACCGCGCAAAATATGAAATGATCTACAACCAAACCACATACAGATCGACGGCAACACCTCAGATGCACGCCGAATTTTTCAAGTTCTGCACGCCTAATATACAGGGTGGGCCAAAAGTCAGTACCCATACGTTGGCCTTAATAGCTCAGTCACTGAGTGCCCAATTGAAATAGTTCTTTCTGGTATGACTTTCTACCACCACTGGTTCGAGAAATTTGTCAAATCGAAAAATATTCGTGTTCATTTAAAAAAATTAAGGTTCATTTTCGCATTTATTTGATAGTTTGGATAGTCGGATCGAGCCAAATTTTATTGAGTTGTGTTTGGCCATTCGAATTACGTTTGTCCTGAAAAAATTAAAGTTGTAGCTTCTCAGATGACCGAGATAAAGTAAACAGGGTCTAATCACGTTAACCAACCCGTTAAACATTATGGGAATCGTTGAGGCTGCCCAATTAAGGTGTCGTGTCACGGTGTCACATAATCACCCAGTCAATTTTGTTTACGAGATACACAAAATGCTTGATAACTTCGTCATTTCAAATCCGTTTTACATCATTTTTTCAGATCAGATGCAACATTTAATAATCTACCGTCTCTAAAAAAATTAGGCATCCAGCATGTTCAGAGAGAAAAATATAGGTGTTTTAATATTGAATGGGCGTGGTCTAAAATATTCAAATTTTCAAATTTTGGCGACGGAATCCTCGAACAAGTAGATACAGTATGCCATCGGCAAAGCAACAACTCTCAAATATAAAACACAGCGGAAGTATAAGACCCAACGTATGGGTACTGACTTTTGGCCCACCCTGTAATATAAACGATTATCACGTGCGTCAAACACCACTCTGGGATACAATAAAGTAGAAAAATTACATTGCAGGGAAATTTGATCGTGCGTGGTGTAACCGCATCAAAATTTTTGTTAATTTCTTCAAACGCCATAAAAACATTCGACCCAGCCAAAAAATGTTCAGTGATATATCTCTCACCGTTTTCGCGGAAATTCGTGTTAAATTTGATGAAATGGTGTCGAGCGTGCTAAATCACTCTACAGTCGATCTTCGAGATTTTTCTAAAACGGCCCCCAGCAGTTAAAACAAATTTGGATCGATGTATTTTTGGACGCTGATTTCGAATCACCCCTCATGACATAGTGTTAAAATGCTCCCCTGGCGAGATATTAGCGAAAAACTGTCTAGATCACGAGATATGACCGTATAAGGAAGTTGGTCTAATTTTTCGTTAGGGTTAGAGTTTCAGTGTATGCTTTTGTTAAAGATTGGGTTAGGGTTAGGGACTAGGGTTGGGATTAGATTAGAGGACTAGAATTTCGAATAGTCATTTAGGGCCAGCTAGAGAACGTGTTTAAAAAGTCACGTGACAGTCGAGTGTAGAATGATTAATCATCACCCAAATGGTGTTGCAACAGATATACAGGGTGGGCCAAAATAGCTTAATAGCAAATTAAATTATTTTAATATTGTTGCCAAATGGTACATTAGCAAAAGATTTCAGGCAGGGGACATGCCGATCTGGCAGGGATATATCAAACTTCTTAAACTTTCACTTACTGGTGACAAAATAGGCCACAAAAGTTCTATTGTGTCGATCTTGGCCGATTAGGGCAAATTGTCCACCCCATTTATATTGCTGTCTTTGTTATTTATTATCAATGGTTATTGTTACTATCCTACAGTACTACTAACTGTTTTTTTGTAGTACATGCCCTGCTTCCTTCCATTCCTAAACTACCTTACAAGCTCTTCCTCTTTTACACCCTTTTCAATCACTTCATTTCACTCATTCACTTCATATCTTATTACCACAGTATCTGCCAAAACCAACATGGCCCATGTGGAAGGGGGCCTTGACGTTGTTGACCACTTGGCCCTGCATCCCAAGCTGATGGTCGGCCTCCACTCTCTAAAAACATACCTTCAGTGAAGGCAGATGGTCAGCAAATAGCGATGCTAGGGCTTGGTGTGAACAAATCTTGACCTACTTTCACACCTCAGGGACGACTCTCGCAAATGCGAGAGTAATGACCCCGGGGAGGGCCCCATTGGTTTTAGTAGGTTGCATTTTATAAATAAAAAATAAAAATAAAAAAATTTTAAAAAAATTTAAAAAATAAAAAAAAATAAAAAAATAAAAAAAATAGCTTAATAGCTCAGTGACTGAGTGCCCAATTGAAATAATTCTTTTTGGTATGACTTACTACCACTGCACCACTGGTTCACAAAAAAGGCTCAACTTGAAGGAGAAGTCGTACAGACAATAAAGGGATGTAGTCTTTATGTCATGAGCAAACAGTCCCAGTTTCTGTGGGACCACCGAATTGATAAGAGCACAGAAAAGAGGGAATTGAGATACAGTATAACCTTTCGCTACGTAAGCAGGCTTACATAATGCATCGATTTCATTGGACGAGAGCAACTGTTGGCGACGATTGACTACAAATGGCAGCGTTTGACTCTATGTCATGGGGGTGATTCGGAATCAGCGCCCGAAAATACATCGATTAAAGTTGGTTACAATCGTCGGGGCCATTTTAAAACAATCTCGAAGATCGCGACAGTAGAGTGATTTATAAGCACGCTCGGTTTTATGAAGCAGAGCAACGATCGATCAATGCGAAGCAAAAATGCTAGTTTGCGCGGCGCATCGAAGCGGCGAAGTCCTCCAAACCCAAAAGGCCTTTTTACAAGAATTTTCTTAAAATTTGGGCAAGTGACATGATTTAGTAAAAGCGAAGAATCATAGTCATAGTTAAACTTAAACATTCGATAATAAACTCTCAACTCATTAAAATAAAATTAGACATGCTATGTAAAATACGCTTTTTACTACATACTACTCAAAAATTCATTTCATGTTCAATCATGATCATAAATTTCTATTTGCGCGGTGCTAGTCATTTATTATAATTCTGGCGCTGAGCCTAAACTAATGAATTCAAAGATAAAATAAAAATTCCAAAGCAGAAGTAAAAGTTATTTTAAACATATTTCTTTCTAGTTCTCCAGAACTTCAAGAAGTTCTGGTGCCAGAGTAAGATCCCCCTACAGAAGAAGCTGAAGGTCTATGAGGCCCAAGTAGTATCTATCCTCATGTATAACTCTAGTTGCTGGGGTATGCCTAAATCGTACTGGGACAAACTAGATGCATGTCACCGTAACCACCTCAGAAAGATCATGAATGTCAGCTGGCCACGCAGTATGATGTCCAAAGATACCCTATACAAACATAGTAACTCTACCCCTATGTCTGAGCGTGCTGAGTTATCTAGGTGGAAGATGCTAGGACACATACTGAGGAGCGATGAAAGATCACCAGCTCAAGCTGCGCTGTGCTTTGCTGTCGAGATGTGTAGTGAAGTTGGTAGACTCGGGGCTCACAGACGTAACCTCCTACACCACCTAAAGGTTGACCTCTGGAAGCGTTTCATCTTGCTGGAGTCGTATGATGATATTCTTCATTTAAGAGAACTTGCTAGTAACCGTGGCTATTGGAGTAAATTGTTCGACTTTATACTTGAGTACAAGTCAATTTGACTTTTGGGACATATAATCTTACAAAGGATCACGTTTAGGTTCTAAATTATTTTAAAATTGTTGACATTTGTAAGATTGACATGTTTGATAATAAACATCTTTCATTAACTGACTTGTATTCTAAATGTTTAAATTTCATAAATCGATAGTCCATAATTGATATTACATTGTTTCACGTTGTAGCCTTGCCGCGCACGAGTCGCGGCTTCGTTTCACCTAACCATGTGCTTTCGCGCCACTGCGGGCGCGCTTGTTTCACAAGTCAAGAGGCGCCGTGAGGCGGGCGCGCTACTGCAAGCGCAAGGGCTCTGGATAGAGCAACGGCTTTGTCATTGTTGACTTTTGGCCTTTCGCCACAAAACCATTTCGCGCAATAACAAGGGGGTAACGATGTGATACAAATAATTTTAATTCCACGTTGGCATAAGAAAATTTTAGTTGCGCACGTTCTTTGTAGTAGGAAGTGCACTATGAGGCGCAAAATTCAAATGCTGCGCTTTTATGCTTTTTCGACGAGATATTTCGCAGTATTTTGTTAAATGTAGTTTTATCGCTTGGAAAAATACATATTGTAAGCAATCAGCCTGAAATTTAAAAATCTGTTAGTTTATTAGCTTATAAGGATGGCTGCAAAGAATTATTGTTTTAGCTTCATGAGAAATTACTAAAAAATTGAAAAGTTCTTAATATTTGTTATTTTACGTAGTTTTTTGGCCATAACTCGGCAGTTTGTTAAATTTTTTAAAAGATTTTTTGGGGCCATTTAGAATGTTCCCTAAAGAATGTGCTTAGAAATTTTCATCAAGATGTAAATCAAGGAAATGAAGCACGAGCATTAAGGGGGCATACACCAAAACAGTGGTTTGTGCCGTCCAGACCAAATGACCTCATAGGCAGTTCAGTGACCTTCTAGCGCACCGTTTCCACACCAAAAAAAATTATTTTGAGAATACCCATTTTTGTAATCGAACATTTCCTGGTTGAGAGTGCAATTTTCGGACAAAATTATTTTGTGGTTGAGACGCTATAAGTTAATCATTTCTTGCGGTATCGGGTTGAAATTTTGCTCGCCGTCTATTCACATCTATTTCAAGGTGTGTGTAAAATCTTGATATCATATCTAAAAAGGCTGGTGTGTTATGAATTTTTAAAGTCAAAAAGCTAAAATTGTCCTTTTCAGGCTTATTTTAACAAAAAGACAGTCAGGGAAGATCGGATTGATTTATTGCTTGACATCAAATTGTTCTCTGAATTCTGGCGCAGTTTTTGATGCCCTCAAAAATGGTTTTACTCATTCAGCTTCAGATCTATTGGACCTCAAAGCCAAACAACAAATTTAGGCACATTTTTCGTTTTTAATATTTACTGATTTTTCTAAAATATCGATAGGAATGTGCTAGTGACTTTTTGAAGGGTGCAAAACAACCGCAACTAGCACATTTATATATGAGTTATGAACAACAAAACACTCTAAAATGCTTCCCTTTGAAGTTATGGGAGAAAATGTGATTTTTTTTCTGCAAAGCCAAAAAATCACATTTTCTCCCATAACTTCAAAGGGAAGCATTTTAGAGTGTTTTGTTGTTCATAACTCATATGTTAGTTGCGGTTGTTTTGCACCCTTCAAAAAGTCACTAGCACATTCCTATCAAAATTTTAGAAAAATCAGTAAATATTAAAAACGAAAAATGTGCCTAAATTTGTTGTTTGGCTTTGAGGTCCAATAGATCTGAAGCTGAATGAGTAAAACCATTTTTGAGGGCATCAAAAACTGCGCCAGAATTCAGAGAACAATTTGATGTCAAGCAATAAATCAATCCGATCTTCCCTGACTGTCTGTTTGTTAAAATAAGCCTGAAAAGGACAATTTTAGCTTTTTGACTTTAAAAATTCATAACACACCAGCCTTTTTAGATATGATATCAAGATTTTACACACACCTTGAAATAGATGTGAATAGACGGCGAGCAAAATTTCAACCCGATACCGCAAGAAATGATTAACTTATAGCGTCTCAACCACAAAATAATTTTGTCCGAAAATTGCACTCTCAACCAGGAAATGCTCGATTACAAAAATGGGTATTCTCAAAATAATTTTTTTTGGTGTGGAAACGGTGCGCTAGAAGGTCACTGAACTGCCTATGAGGTCATTTGGTCTGGACAGATTTGGTGTATGCCCCCTTAAGAAGTATCAAAAATCAACGAATTTCGTCAAATTACGCGACTTTTACACTTACTAAAGTTTCAAAAGCCGCGCATCATCAAATATGGCACATAGGCGAAATTAACTGATTATTCTGAAAAGGTATGACAAATTTGGTATTGTGAGAAAGCTCACACTCTCTAGTGTCTAGAAAACAATGGTACAAAAATTTTCAAAATCTAAGCAAGTTTATTTTTATCGTGCACTTCTTATTTGTAGCGCCACTGTGTCGCGCCGTGCTTAACGGGTGATACTCGTAAAATATTTGTTCTATATATAATATTAGGACCGTCGACCCAGAAAACCTTACCGCCTGCTGGGCTCGCTAGAGGTGATAGATTTTCAACAGCACGTTTGTCGTCGCGCGTCACGTCAAGTTTACCTTTCGCACGCTGCATTGAGCTTAGTAGTAGGCGGTGCACGATAAAATAAACTTGCTCGGATTTTCAAAATTTTTGTACCATCGTTTTCTAGAGACTGTGAGAATTTTCACAGTACCAAATTTATCATACCTTTTTGGAATGACCAGTGAGTTTCGCCTTAGTGCCATATTTGATGGTGCGCGGCTTTTGGAGCAAAACTAGGTGTAAAAGTCGCGTAATTTGACGAAATTCGTTGATTTTTGTCGTATTATTTTGTCATATCTTCGATTCCTGAACATGAATCATGCTGAAAATTTGTCAGAATCTTCCAATCATACTTAACTACCGAACGTAACCTAATTTAGTTGGGAGAGATTGGCCTTGATTAAGAGGTCTAAAAATGACAAAATAGGTATAAATTCGTTGATAACTCAAATTCTGAGCATTGAAATTGCTCAAACTAAATTAGGTTCAGTAGAACATAAGTGTTTACGTAAGCTGACCAAATTTCAACAAAATTGTTATATGGGAAGTATTATAACTTTTCAATTGTTTCCAAAATAATGTGCTGGCCGAAATAAAAGCTAAAAAACCATTCAATGGTCAGCGCGCGCGTCTTATTGTCGATGGCGCACTGCCTACTAGTAGTCATGACAACGACATTACTTTGCAAAGTTTAAAAGCTGTGATCTTTTTTAGCCCAAAATCAAACTTTTCGGTTTAATTCAGAATCTAAGTTGCCCAAATTTGGCTCCTGGGGAGCTAACTTTAAATTTATGAGACGGAAATTTTGTTGAAAACCGGAAGGTTCTATCTATTTTACGTTTGGAGATATACCCCAGCCGGTAGGGTTTCCTGGGCCGAACCTACGCGCGTTTAAAAGAATTTGCGCTTTCATTTTAAAACGTTCACTTTGACAAACCATAACTCTCCACCAATCAAGTCAAATTTCCATTTTAAAATATCAAAAGAAAGTAGAGAATTTCGCCAACAAGAAAGGGGCTTTCTGAATGGGTAGGTAAAAACGCGATCTTCGCCCTCAAAATCGACTTTTAAAACTTCATACATATTCCGCCGAAATTATAAGTCTTATATCGCAAAACATCCCCTACCTCCCTGCAACTCCCCCTTCCATTTCTCCCCCCCTTCCTTCTGCTTTCTTTTGCAGCTGAACTATGAACTCTCATGCAGCTCTCTTGCCTAGCCAGAAAACCTTACCGCCTGCTGGGCTCGCTAGAGGTGATAGATTTTCAACAGCACGTTTGTCGTCGCGCGTCACGTCAAGTTTACCTTTCGCACGCTGCATTGAGCCTAGTAGTCATGACAACGACATAACTTTGCAAAGTTTAAAAGCTGTGATCTTTTTTTTAGCCCAAAATCAAACTTTTCGGTTTAATTCAGAATCTAAGTTGTCCCAAATTTGGTTCCTGGGGAGCTAACTTTAAATTTACGAGACGGAAATTTTGTTGAAAACCGGAAGGTTCTATTTATTTTACTTTAGGAGATATACCCCAGCCGGTAGGGTTTCCTGGGCTGGCCTTGCGGGTCCAAGTTCAAATCTAAACTGTCTATATTGACAAAGTTCTTTCTCGCCCCTCTGACTTACAAATAATAACCTGCTAGATGTGGTTAACACACGTTAATGACAATTATTATTAAAATCGATTTAATTTGTGTTTTAATACAATTAAAATGTACATGTTACAGCTGTCACAGTATGTCACAGCTAGCTGTCTACACGGAACTGCATACTGCTCAGTACTCCATGCTCGAGCGGCGCGGTGCCGATGTTTGCGGAGCCGCGCGCTCAATCACGAGTATGTTGTGTGTGGGTTTGAAACTTTTTTGTTATTTACCTGGAACGCCAATCCCTGTGCTGTGTGCGCGGCGCTCTTTTCAAGCTTCCTGAACACGAGAAAAGCAAGCAATAACTTCGTTATTTATAACATTTTGTTGACCATTGTTAATGGTCCACAGGGGGAGCTGGAACCAGGTTTTCGATCAAACGCTGCTATGTGTAGTCAAACGTCGCCAAAAGTTGCTCTCGTCCAATGAAATCGTTGCATTATGTAAGCCAAGCTCCGCATATGAATATATGTAATTCAATTATAATTATGCATACTAACTTGCAAAATGCAGCGTTTTCATTGGACGAGAGCAACTGTTGGCGACGTTTGACTACAAATGGCAGCATTTGATCGAAAACCTGGTTTCAGACCCCCCTGTGGGTCTGGTCCGGCGCGCGCTACTTCGTAGCACTTGCCATCGGGTCAATTCGAGAAGAAAGCGGCGCGCGGCGCGAGCTACTTCGAAGAAATTTTGACGAGTAACATCCGTCAACTCTGCAGTTAGAGCAAACTCAATTGACACTGCATGTTATAACCCCTTTCGATCTCGTGCGGCTTCGCTCAATTGTGAATTGACGATGTCAATTCTTCGCAGCTCGGCGACGCGAGGCCCGGATGAGAATTAATCACTTTACACTCGACTGTCACGTGACTTTTTAAGCACGTTCTCTTGATCTTGGTGGCCCTGAATGACTATTCGAAATCCTTACTGGGCCGCGCTCAGCCTGTCATTCCGCCGAATCTCTATATTAGGAACATAAATATAATAGCCTGAGGTCCCCAGGCCCTTAATTCACAATGTTAAATATCCTTCGCATCTCGCCGATCTGCATACGTGGTTATGCGAGAAAATGCGCGGCGCGACCCAGTAGTGCATCGCGCTACAACTCAGGCCCAGGTAATGAAATTTTAGCCCTGGCCCTAGCTCTGATCTGCACTGATTTTAACCCTAACCCTGACCCAATTTTTAACAAAAGCATGCGCATATGCCAAAACCCCAACTGCTAACCCTAACAAGAAATTAAACTAACTTCCGTACGTATATATGGTCATATCACGTGATCGAGACAGTTTTTCGCCAATATCTCGCTAGGGGAGCATTTTAACCCTATATATATATATATATATAACCCTTTAACCCTATATATATATATATATATATATATATATATATATTTGAGACATTCAGTGAAACAGTAAAACACGAAATTCACATTAAGCTATCGATTGTGTAATCTTTACATGTCTCATTCTGAAAGCAAGTTTATTAAAATAAGTAAGTAGTAGTAAAGTAAATTAAAAACATGACAAAAATAGATCAATACTGAGATGGGAAATTTGTGAGTAAGTCTCATTCAATCATAAGATATAAACAAAAGATGCAGAGGTGAAAGTAAACATCGAAATGCAAGTGTCTGTGGAAAGATTAATATTAAAGCATATCATATAAAGGTCAATTTTTTATTTCATTAAGAGCACTACGTTTATTAAGTCCTCCAAAATCACTGAGGGTCATAAGCTGGTTTTGCCAAAATGATTCTCTTTCTTTAGCAACCCTACTTCTATCTTCTAAGGTTAAACATTTTATAAAATCTAGCTTTTCAAAAATAATAACCTCTATCTGATCGGATAACTCATTGTCAAACGTTTTTAAGGGCTCTTTGGTAAGATTATGGAACTGGTTATCGTTAAAATGACAAGAAATTTCACAACTCCTAACCGCTTTCCTAATATGTGATTTGTGGTTCTGCCATCTGGTCTTAAAATTGTTAACTGTGCTTCCTACTGAAGCACGTCTGCAGACTTTATCCCTTACTAGATAGCACACCCCTACTGTGTTGCAGTCTAGTTGTCCAATGATGTTAACAGTGTACCCCGAGTGGTAGCTCTGAGCTGTTTTTGATTCACAAATATACATTCTACAGGCTTTACATCTGGAGTTACAATGATAACATCCCCCCTCTTCTATACTAGTAGGCAGAGCCACATTTTCAGTGTTAGAGTTTAAAGCTATAACATTACTATCTTCATGATACTTACGATCTTCTGAAAGTTTACTCGGAACTAAAGTTTCTTTGATCGTTTTATTACCACGATATGAAACAAATACTTTACTAGGCTGGATCACAGACTTTAAAAGGGGGTCTAGGCCAAGGATAAATTTATTCTTGTTAACTATTTTACCAATTGGAGGTAAGTTAGGGTCAAAATCACAAACTAAAGGAAAACATCTTTCACTCTTCTTACTATTAGAGCTTGTAAGGTTTTTTGAAATCAGATCATCCCGTTTAAGTAACTCAACTTTCTCAAAGGATTTATGGATAAGATCTTTATTGTAATTCCTATCTTCTAGATATTCACTAAATTCAATTTTACATTTCAAATACTCTTCTTCCTCTGAACAGTTTTTGAACACTCGATGTGCTACTCCATATGGAATATTCTCTGCTATGTGTGTAGGGTGGCAGGATTGTGGGAGTAAATAGCTATGGGCATCACTAGGTTTGCAGTACGTCCTAGTTTCTAGCTTGCAATTTTTCGAGTAAATAAACAGGTCTAGAAATTCAGTCCCCTCTGTAGAAGGTGTCGACATTGTAAACTTGAGGTTTGGATGGTATTGATTGAGCCAAAGTAGGAACTGGTCTAGCTTCTCCAGTGACTCAGTCCAGGTGATGTATATGTCGTCACGGTATCTGCCATAGAACTCAGGGGTTGTGATTTCTTGGCTCTCCACGATCTTACTGTCCAAGGGGCTGAGAGCTGAGTCTGCATATATATATATATATATATCATAAGAAGTAATTTAATTTGGAATCAGCGTCCGAAAATAAATTTATTGAAATTGGTCTCAATTGTCGGGGACCCTTTTAGAAAAATCTCGAAGATCGACTGTAAAGTGATTTAGCACGCGCACGCTCGGCAAAGCCCAGTAGCGCATTTTGCCGATCTAACGGTTGCGAGAAGCATAATTGAGTGCGCGGCGCGGCCCAGTAACGCATCTCGCTACAAACGCTTCGCGTGCACGAGACACAGGGAGACTAAAATGCAAAGAAACTACTGGCACTGCTAACTGCTGCTCACTGCTGCTAACTGCAGCAGTTAGTTTTTTTGCACTTTAGTCTAGTCTCCCTGTGGTCGTGGAGGGCTCTTACTAAATCGCTCGCCCAAAAATTTCACGTGACTTTGGTTTTTTTGGTTTTGCAGCCGTACAAAACGGTTTTACATAAACCCTACTCCCAACCCTAACCCTAACCATAACCCCGAAGCTATCCATAATCTTAATTGACGATGTCAATTCATGGCAGCTCGGCGCGGCACAGTAGCGCATCTCGCCGATCTAGCCGAGAAGCCTCATTGAGTGCGCGGCGCGGCACAGTAACGCATCGCGCTACAATCCATAATCTTAACCACAACCCTAACCCTAACCCGAACCCTGAATAATCGAATTCACGTTTTACTAGCCTGTCACGTGACCAAAACGGTTTTTTGCCCATAACTCTCCAGAGAAGCATTTTAACCCTATATACGTCATGGGGGGTGATTCGGAATCAGCGTCCAAAAATACACCGATCTAGATCACCTTCATGCCTAAAGGGCCTTTTCACAAGAATTTTCTCAAAATTTGGGCGAGCGATTTAGTAGGAGCGGTCGTGGAGAGGTATACAACGTGCAATAGCAAATCAATGGCATCCCTGGTAACCTCTTCTTTAAGGGTTTTTTAAAAATTTTTTAAAATTTTTTAGAGAGGCTGGGCCAAGATAGCCCACGAGAGGATAGCATTGAGATGCTCTGCCTACCTCTGGGGTGTGGCAACCCTGGGGAAGGTTGCCGGTGAAATCAGAGTGAATGGTGGAGGATGGTGTAAGAAGTGATATGAGTCAAAATGATACGCTTAAATGCCAGCTGGAGCTGGGCCTGGGTTTGGAAAAGTAAAACGAGACGAGACAGCATATGAAATAATACTTTAAGTCACCCCGGTCTGATCCAGCTCTTCCGGCACAATTAAGCGTTTGGTGCGGTTTGCGAAATTGACAATTGTGGTGATGTGTTGGTTGTCGAATATGTCATTGACAGAGAGGTAGTAGTCCTGGAAATTAAATATTGACCTCTAATTTGGGCAATAGCCGGACACTGTCCAAGGAAGTGTGAGACAGTTTCCTCTCCGTCGCCGCACATAGAGACATAGGACAAGCACTGGTGTTAGATTTGCAAATGGTGATTGGTGTGAAGGTGTTTGTTCAAGCTGCAGTGACCCGTGATGAGGTGAACTGCAGTTCTATAATCTTGTCTGTTGTTGCTGAGTGTAGTGGTTGAGGTTTTTGATGATTTTGGCGTGCTTGTGGCCGAGTGTCAGTTTGGTGTGTCTGGGACCGTCAGTTAACCAAGTTTCCTGATTCAGTCTGTTGACTTTGTTGTCGATTTGACGCTTGATGTAGAATTGTGGAATTGGACACTTCAAAGTGGATTCACTGATTGTACCAAGCTTGGCCAGCTCATTTGCTTTTTCGTTCCCCCACAATCCGATGTGTGCTGCAATCCATCGTATCTCTAGCGTGTTGTTGGATCCGAGTGCATTAAGAGAGTCGTAACAGTCTCTTGTAGTTCTACTCCGCGTTGAAAGCGCAGAGATAGCTTGTATAGATGAGAGACTGTCAGACCATATGATGATATGCGTGTTAGCATAGGTAGAGAGATATTTGCAAGCTTCAATGATGGCGGTGAGCTCTGTTTGGTAAACAGTGCAATAATCAGGGAGCTTGAATGATCTTTCTTCAAGGTTGGTGTTATTGTTGTCAGTTGTGATGATATAGCCAGCCCCGCATCCTGAGTCTGGGGAGCATTTTAACCCTATATATCATAAAAAGTAATTTAATTTGGAATCAGCGTCCGAAAATAAATTGATTGAAGTTGGTCTCAATTGTCGGGGACCCTTTTAGAAAAATCTCGAAGATCGACTGTAAAGTGATCTAGCACGCTCGGCAAAACCCAGTATCTCATTTTGCCGATCTAACGGTTGTGAGAAGCATAATTGAGTGCGCGGCGCGGCCTTACCTGGGGACCTCAGGCTATTATGTTCATAAACATAAAATAGAGATTCGGCGGAATGACAGGCTGAGCGCGGCTTAGTAAGGCGCGGCCCAGTAACGCATCTCGCTACAATTAACGCTTCGCGTGCACGAGACACAGGGTGACTAAAGTGTAAAGAAACTACTGGCACTGCTAACTGCTGCTCACTGCTGCTAACTGCTGCTCACTGCTTCACTGCTGCTAACTGCAGCAGTTAGCAGAAGTTTCTTTGCACTTTAGTCTAGTCTCCCTGTGGTCGTGGAGAGGTATACAACGTGCAGTAGCAAATCAATGGCATCCCTGGTAACCTCTTCTTTAAGGGCTGCCACACCCTAAAGGTAGCAAAGCATTTATATGCTATCCTTTCGTGGGGCAAATCTTCTAGGTGATACAACCACAAAACTTTAAATGCGAGATACCACTTCGTTTACTAAGTTCCGTCAATCTAATTTTCACGCAAAATTAATCATTTTATTTAACCTCCAAAAAGGATAGTATTACTATTAGTTTAAGTCTAAACGCTCGGTAAATCGAAACCTGGTAAAGGGCCATCTACTTAGGACGTCCGGCAAATAGGGAGGGGGTTGGTTTTGGAATTACGGACACAACCGGACAGAGGGAGGGGGTGGTATGAAAATTTGCGATTTTGGCGGACGTCATAAGTAGATAGCTCCTAAATCGAAGGTGTAACATATTTATTGTGCTTCAATTATCAGTAACTGTTCAATAAATATAATATAGAGCGATTCTTTTAATCGTGAGTTATTAATATGATACTTCCTACAGCTCTAGTTAATATTAATAAGAATGCTCGTGATCAAGTCAATAAAGTCCACTAAATCTGCCAGAAAATCACCTTTTTCTAAACGCAAACATTTTAGTAAATTTCTACTGAATTTCCCTCCACATACACTTTGGGATCAGATTAACAACTTTTCGTGACATCTATATTAGAATAAATGCGATCAGCTGAGAATAAGTGGCATGGTAGGTGTAATAGTTAACTTTATCTGCTCTCCTTATCACCCCGTAAAGAGATGACATTGCTCGGTATGATAAAACATTGTAGTGAGTAGATAATAATGAAGGAATAGCACGATCGGTTGTTGGTATTGGGTATGCGAACCACCTCATCTGCTGACTGCTGATACTAATAACTGTTCAGTAGGATCTAGAAAAGTTAGAATAGATGAGGAGGAAAAGAATTCGATAATATAGAAATCAGAGTGTCTGGATACTGTTTTATATCTATATTTCTTACTTATTATATTTATCATTATTTATTGTTTTTATTATTATTAGACCTGGATATGCAGACAGATATATGTTTAGGGCGACCCTGAAGACGAAGCTTTTCCGGGTTCTGAATATGTTGATAGAATAAGACGTGCCAATTTAGACGAAAAAACATTGTCGAACAAAATTGTTGAATTAAACGAAATATTTAGTTTTTCTTTATGGAATTTCACTGGATAAAACAGCTTTACCGTTACTCAGCAGGGAAGCATTATTTTCCACATTATTTTGGTGATTCTGTATTGGCGTCCAAAGTTACAAAGATTCAGGTTGTTTTCAACTGCTGGAAGTACTTTTAGAAACATTTTGATCGATGAAGCACGCTCGCACAGGGACAAATTAAACACACTTATTAAAACATTCCAGGTTAATAATACTTTATAATAAGGAATATATGAAAGGAATACAATTGTTAAGGGGGGGGGGGGGACCGGTGACCGAACTTTTGAGGGGGTCCCGGACCCCAACCGCCAAACGGGGCCCGCGGGGTAGCCACGCCCATATTTGATCCAAATTAGGCCCAATTTAGCCAAATACCCTAAACATACCCAAAACCCAGATTTTAGGTGCTCTACTTGTAGCTAGTGGTCCCCTGAACTCGCAAATGAATTTTCATCAAGATTGGACAAAAAATGACTGAGTTATGCGCCAAAAACCATATGACCATATTTGGGCATACGCACCATATTTGATCGATTTTGGCCCATAAATTGGTCAAATATCAATATTTTTGAATGAAACCAACTTTATATGGAAAGTTAGCCTATACTACACATTATCTATGATTATCAGCTCAGTATAATCTTCCTAACTGTGGATTCTGTGTTCAGATAATTGCAAAAAATGAACAAAATTGCCCATATCTCAGTTCGCGATATTTGCAAAACTGACTTCGCTCAAAACAATAGAACTCAATAGGGTTTCAATATTTTTACATGAAATTTTCAGAATCAACGTAGAATCGCATTTCGACCTTAAGTTTTGGGACAGAATTTTGAGTTAGGCCTTTAAAAAATTTGGCGGCCAAATTCCAAAATTTGCAATGCGAAATTCAGAATTTCATAGATAATGTGTAGTATAGGCTTACCTTCTATATAAAGTTGGTTTCATTCAAAAATATTGATATTTGACCAATTTATGGGCCAAAATCGATAAAATTTGGTGCGTATGCCCAAATATGGTCATATGGTTTTTGGCTCATAACTCAGTAATTTTTTGTCCAATCTTGATGAAAATTCATATACGAGTTCAAGGGACCACTAGCTACAAGCAAAGCACCTAAAATCTGGGTTTTGGGCATGTTTAGGGTATTTGGATAAATTGGGCCTAATTTGGACCAAATATGGGCGTGGCTACCCCGCGGGCCCCGTTTGGCGGTTGGGGTCCGGGACCCCCTCAAAAGTTCGGTCACCGGTCCTAGTTTGTTGGTCAACTGCTATCTCGAAACCAAGTTTCACAAAAAAAATCAGGGTGAACCCCCCCCCCCCCAGAATTACAATATTTAATGTCCATAATAAGGCCACCAAACATATCAGAATTAAAAAGGATTGATACGTATCACATTACACATCTTACAGGAGCCACCGATAGTTATGACGATAATAATAATATCTTCGCTTCTTCGGGCCGCGAATTCCCTCCAGCAAGCTGTCGGAAATTGTCCCGCGTAGCCCGAAGAAGCGAAGGTATTATTGTATTGTATCAGCTAACTGAACATAAGCTCAATGAGCAGTTCAATCTTCATGTTCAGTTAATTAGTATAACCAGTAATATGATAAAAGTAAAAAAACTAGTAAAATCTACTTAGTTACAGAAAATATTTTGTCAAGAACACCATCATGTGTTTCATACAATTTTAAATTTCATAATTTGCGAAGTATAATTTCAATAATGCTCAAAAGTTCAAAATATTCGAATCAGAGTGTCTTCATAATTATACTAATCTAATTAGCTAAAAAGAAATAAATATATAATAGGTCATTTCTCATGTCGAGAATAACTATAAGCTATCTATAGCTATAGTGTTAGTTCAAAACTAACCGCAATTTAACTTCTTTTTTAAAAGAAGTGCAGCAGAAGAAGTACAGTCCAAATTCCGGATCCCAGTTTCGCTTTAACTCCCAAACCCGTTTCAACTGAAAAATATAC
Organism: Bolinopsis microptera; assembly: GCF_026151205.1. Taxonomy (NCBI): domain Eukaryota; kingdom Metazoa; phylum Ctenophora; class Tentaculata; order Lobata; family Bolinopsidae; genus Bolinopsis; species Bolinopsis microptera. Next base: position 17,944,771 of record NC_087079.1, read on the forward strand.
GTTTAAGCTCTGAATCCTTTTGTGAGACACAAAATTCTATTGGATGTTATAAATAATTGTAAATGTTATTACATTGGCCTCACGCAGCTCAAGGCCGATCCCTGAGGTATGAATTATGTAGGCATTTTTGACAATTAGTTAAATCCTGCTCGCAAATTCTGCTGGAGTCAAAGGGTTTGCAATTTCTATTTCACCTCTGGTTTCAAAGGGGCCCCCGGCTACCATTGGTCCCTGGTAGATATGGAACCGTTCGTCATTTAGTTCACTTTTTCCGTTTACGTGCCTCTTCCGTCTGCCATCTGAGCACAGATCTGTGCAGCCAAAACTGAAAGAATTAGGAAATGATTAGAAGCGGTGTAGTATAAAATGTTAAACTTAATAGGATAATCGATGAGGAACTATAATATAATATATTATACTTTGGAGCTCGATCCTTAATTTAAATTAGTACTATTACTTACTTACTGGTAATCCATTAAGGTGATGGATACGGGTTTTATTACGCAATTAAGGAATAAAAGTAAGTCGGAAAGGTCAGCCATTAATTGTTTTATTATTCAAATTCTAACAGAAAGTTATTGAATGTTCACAAATTTCCTAAATTATGCACTCAACCTATACAATGTTAATGTTATTGTAGGAAGCCCAAAACAGATATTAGGACAAATTACCTGCTATCCGAGACACTGCAGACTTTTACAACTGCGTGGACATAAATTTCAGTTTGGGCATCCATAAAGTTGAAAGATTTAAAAGTAAATCTTTTTACTTTGGGGTTGGAGAGAGGTTGAGAGTTGGAGTCAGTGTCGATAAAGTCGAAGGTCGAGTCCTTAATACAACTGAGGTGAATTATAATATTATAGTTGTTGAGACTTGAGATACAGCAAAACCCCGATCTACTGCGTCCCAATTTAACGCAACCCCGATTTACCGCTGCCATTTCCTTTTCCCAAAATAGGGCTTAACATGCATAATGTAGAGAAACATAACGCCAATTTACCGTGTACCCCGATTTACCGCGGATGTATCCTTGCCCCAAATTTGCAGTAAATCAAGGTATATTATAATTAGTATATTTTAGGTAGAATGTAGGAGTGACGACCCGCATACAGCTATAGCTGGAGAGTCTACGCCCAAAATAAAGATGGGATCAACACTGTGTGCTGTGCTATTTGTTTTCGCTGTTTGTTCTTGGAATGTTAGGGGCTTGGGTAGTCCAGACACTGCGGTTAATGATAAAACTCGGTCTGAACGACTTTTGAAGAGGGAGTTACTGAGTAATGACTGCAAAAGGTACGGTATGGACATTGTGGGACTACAAGAAACTAAGTGCACTAATCAGGTGGATATCATACTTCACAACAACTACAGACTGTTAATTTTTAATCAGAAAGAACAATGTCATGGGGGTATTGGATTTGTTATTAGCCCTAACCTGCAACCTTCCATCACAACTTTCAAACAGATCTCTGATAGAGTTGGGTAAATTGATTTTTGTTTTCCTCTCAAGGGTGGTAGTAATAAGAATTTCAGAATCATCAACAGTTATGGTCTCACATCTCTTCGTGCTCAACAACACCCTGACAAACTGTCTCAGTTCTATAGAGATTTACACAATGTATCATCTACTTCATCATACATACATGCTACATGAAGAGGTCTCCTCCTAGTCGTTGGAGTGGCCTGCATCACACACATCTCTTCTACGGCGTAACATGTTCCTCCATTCCACTCGCTTTAGAGCTAACTGTTTTACTGCGTCTCTGCTGATGTTATCGACACCTGTAAATTCAGCCGCATCCTCGAGTACACAGGCCATCCAGCCTTTGCGGGGTCGTCCTCTCAGTCTCTTTCCATAGTTTGGTTTCCAATCCAGTAAGAAATTGGGAAACCGTGTCTCTGGCATTCTGACAACATGTCCGTACCACCTTAGTCTAGCTGCACCGATGAAAGTTTCGATAGACTTAATTCCAGCACGCCTGAGAACTTCTTCATTGGAGACATGGAAGAACCACTTTTTCTTCAAGATTCTTCTCAGGGAGGTCAGATGGAAGACCTCAAACCGTTTCATCTGCTTCTTTGTTGTGTTCCAGACTCCAGCTCCATATAACAGAATGGTAATAACAGCAGCCTTGTAGATACGGATCTTGGTGGGCGTTCTTATAGTTCGACTGTTCCATATCTTCGGATAATCTTCCAAAGCTGATGGAACGCACCATTAGCACGCTGGATCCTGATGTCAAGATCTCGGTCAATGGTACCATCCCCACTGATGTTGGCACCAAGATAAACAAAGTTGCTGACCTGTTCAACAGGTTCTCCCTCCACTGTTAGCTTTATACTGTCTCTTTCGGTGTAAGGTCGCTGGGACGCACACTTGCTGATCGCCATGCATTGTGTCTTTTTAGCGTTGATCTTTAACCCAGCATAAGAGGTGTAATAAGCTATAAGATCAGTGGACTCTTGCAGCCCTTCTTCAGTATTGTCCATCACTGCCAGATCATCAGCGTAGTCACTATCCATGATATACTTTTTCATCTGCACCCTTTAGTTCCTTTTGCAGTACAGCACCATGACTGATTGCCTTGTGAACCTCAGCCAAAAAGATTCCAAAGTTCAGACAAAAATTAAATACAGGAGGGCCCTGGATATCACCCTGTCCAGTGCCTGAATTGACAGAGAACCAATCAGACATTTCCCCATTAACCCTGACAGCACTCATGGTTCCGTTGATCCTTCATCAAAATGGGAAATGTTCCACTGCGGAGATTTTAACTCAAAGCTGGGTAAACGAACTAGGGTTGATGAACAATTAGGTCTGGAAGGTTTGATAGGTAGACATGGTATTGGGACTAGAAATGAAAATGGGGAGCATTTGCTTGAATTTATGGTTAAAGAAGACCTAACAGCATGCAATACTTTGTTTGATCATCCAAGTAGGCACAAACTAACTTGGACTGGTGAACACAGGACTAATAGAAATACTCCTATATACGCTCAACTTGACTATGTGCTTTGCAGGAGGAGGTCTACGGTTTTAATAAAGGACAGCAGATCATACGGAGGCTCTGAGTTACGATCTGATCACAAACCTGTTGTAACTCGATTAACGCTGAAAAATCATGTTCTCATTCACAAAACCAAAAAATCAGATAGCACTCAGTTTGACTGTTCAACTCTCTACAGGGATAAAGAACTCAGACAGAAATATCAAAGTGCGATTGCTGAAAGGTTATCGGGTAAAACTTATCCAGATGACCCAAATGAGAAAATGAATGAACTTTTTAGTGACATACGTGCGTGTGCTGAAGAAACTATACCACTGAAAGGGAAATCCTCTAAACAAAATTTCTCCAGTGATCTAACAGTAGCTTCATTAGTTGCTAAAAAGCGTGATCAGACTCTAAAGATCAAATCAGCCCCAAGTGGTAGTGATGTTAGTGGATATAGGAGAGAAGTTAGAAAGATTCAGAATAGCATTTCTAAGAGACTTGTGCAAATAAATAACATGAAGGCTGACGCTCTAGCAGAAGAAATAAATAACACTGACGATGCTAGAAAGATGTTTGAAGCTTCAAGGTCTTTAGCTGGAATAAAAAAGTCGGGTAACATAGTGGTCAATGATATCAACAACAACCCTATTGGTACTGATTTAGGGAAAGCAAACACAGCGAAATCTTTCTTCGAAAAACAACTAACAGAAGGAGTTGAAGCTGGCCTGCAACCTTTTTCCTGGGATCCAAAACCACTTGATAACCCCATTACACCAGTTGAAGTTAAACTTGCTGCAAGTAAACTCAAATCAAACCGTGCCAGTGGTCCAGATAATCCCCAGAATGAGTTGATAAAGTACGCCCATCCAATCACTTTTGAGAAGTATGCTGAGGCAAATAACGAGTCATTTAGTGGGAACAAATACATAAGTTCAATAGGACAAGGTATTGTGACTCCTCTACAGAAGCCCTGTAAACCTAAAGGTCCCCTCACAAGCCTTATTAGACCACTTACACTGTTAAACGGATCGAGGAAGATGCTCACTCAAATTGCCTTAAAGCGGGTTGAGAGTAGAATTGACAACTACACCATGCCATGGCAGAGTGCTTACAAGAGAGGTAGGAGCTGCTCTGACATTGTGTGGGCTCAGAGAATGCTCATATCTGTTGTGATGAGGAAGAAATGGACATTTAGCAAAATGGGTATTGACATGAGTAGAGCTTTTGATACCGTGAAAAGGGGCACTATCATCAATGTTTTGAAGGATGCTGGTTGTTCGGAGGACGACATTCGCTCAGTTCAATACCTTCTATCGAATACTCTCCTTAGAGTTCGTGTTAACTCCTCACTATCGGAAGAGTTTGAAAGTTTAATCGGAGCCTTTCAAGGTGACAGTTTATCTGGAAAGCTATTCACACTTATTCTTGCAGCAGCCTTACACCACCTCAGAGCTGTATCTGACCAAACCCACCAGTATCAGAACTAGGTTTTCCAACTGAGTGGGAATATTCAGACGATTGTGACTTTGCTGACGAGGACATCGAGAAACTGAGAATTTTACTTCCTACAGTGAAGGAGATTCTCAAAGACTGGAACCTCCAAGTAAATGAAAGTAAAACTGAATTCAGTACCTTTTACCTGGCGAAAATATCTGATAAAGACACAAACGGTCAGCCATTAGCTAATAACGAACCATGGCGAAGTAACAAGTCACAAGGTTCCTTACTCTGTACTGAGAAGGACATTCAAAGAAGGAGAATCCTAGTTGAGATTGCTTTTAAGAACTTTGGAAAAGTATGGTTGTCCGGTAAGAAAATTTCCCTTGAAAGAAAGCTGAGGTTATATGATGCTCAAGTTGTATCTGTATTGATTTACAACTCAAATAGTTGGAGTCCTAAGAAAGCAACCATGGACAAAATGGACACACTCCATCGTAGACACCTTAGGTCCATTTTAAACATCAAATGGCCTAAAGGTATGATAAGCAACAAAGCATTATATGAAAGGTGCAAAGTTGAAAGGTTATCCAAGCGTATTGAACACCAGCGGTGGAAGATGTTTGGACACAGTCTCAGGAGTATGGAGAACACCCCAGCCCAAACGGCTCTCTCTTTTGCTATTGAATCAGATAATTTATTCATTGGTAGATTGGGGAGACATAGAATGAAGTTGTTATCGGTTTTAAGAAGTGATTTAAGTAGTAGAAATTTGCAAATGAACAACTTGCATGAATTGAACGAAATTAGAGATATAGCTGCATGCAATAGATGTTGGGAAAATCTTTTTCAAGGGTACACTTTACTGCATTAAGGTATTTTTAAGAATCATTTTTGTCGAATCAAATTTAGTCTACCATAAATTTAGTCAACATTTTGAATAAAATGTTTGTTAACCAAATTTATTAAGACTAAATTTTTCGGCGATTAATTTAAAAGCAGACCAAAATTTCAGTAGAGCCTAATATATGACATTACTATTAATATAATGACATCACCGTTCATACTGCTGAACTATATTACACGTGTAATCCACTGCTTTTATGCTTTCACGTTCTCTTAGTCTTACCTCCTTTTCCCATAAGACAAATTGAAACAAATCGTCAACATACCTGATTATAAACTTTAAAGTATGACTTTATGTGCGAATTCGAAAAATAAAACTAGCTCAATAATGGAAAAATCAAATAAATGGAATGGAAAATGGTCTTGAAAAGTCAAAAATGTGACAAAAAGTGGTGTAGACTGGAAATTTGCGAAATTTGTGACTAAAGTTATGGTAACCAAAATTAAATGTTTGTAACCAAATTTATTGTGAACCAAATTCATTGTGAACCAAATTTATTGGCGTTAATTGTGAAACTAATGTGTGATATTAGTTCAATAATCTATTAAGCGAGTTTGACGAATAAATTTGAATACTGATAGTGCATATTGACTCATTAAGTGACGTAATATATTATTACAGGAATGATCTTGTAAAATCAAATATTCTAAACTTTGAGGAGGATTTAAGTCTTAAGATATGGACTCTTGTGGGAAGGTGAAAATATTCTTTCTGATACGATTAACGGATCAGATTTCAGCGTTGACAAATCAAAACCAGGAATCACTATCGGTGTCAAAAAAAATTTGGTTCACTTTCACGTCAGTATCTATTATATCTATAAAATATAATTGATCAACTTACCCTTCTTTGACTATGTCGTACGACAAATTCCCCTCGTCCTCAGATTCACTGTCTCTGGCTTGTAAGTTCAACACCCCTATAGAAAGATCTGGGTCCAGCGCATCCAGTGTTACCTGGTAATATACATTATTTCATAACAAGTTATTTACTCTTGATTGATAAATATAATAGCTCTTATCAGTTATCAAACAATTGGTCGCAGTCATAGTACTAGTAGTACAGTTGTTTTCGTGCTTAACGATCAAAATTGAATTACATACCCAACACCTTCAGTGAAGTTCTATTTGATGGCATATCCTAAGCTAAATAATAATCTTTTAACATACGAATAATTATCGATATAACATCCAACGCGGGGTTAAGAATTTATTAAAAACTAAAGATTGATCCAAGACCTGCATGTAAATGTCTTCATTTAGATACAATTCAAAGGGGAAGTTTTCTACTTTTTCCGCAAAAGTTTCATCCTTATAGAGGTCTAGGACAAACCGAAGTGAGCCAGCATTCACAACAGTAGTTCCTTTAACCTGATAAGATGCATACTCCGTCGCTCCTGCAGGAGGGTGGAATTGTTTATAATAACATAAACCCGCCACGCAAAGGGTTTATATAACAGATCATCCCGCGCTAGCGGGATGATCTGATAAACACATACGAGTGCGCGCAGCGCACGAGTTTTGTGTTAATATGTAATCCCGAAGCGCCAGCTGAGGGATTACATTTATTTAGCCCTGAGCGTGAAGTGTTTATGGATTATAATTATCTCCGGCGATTTCGACAAGGGATTTATACTTTAGAAGAGAGTGATACACGATTGGAAAGCAGTTCATCAATCTGAATGTCAAACCGATCTGTCATAGTGGAGCAATAGCTTGAACGTTAGCAGGAACAAGAGCTGGAAGGAGAGCAAGCAAAACAATACTATTTTTAGGGCACGGACAAGGGTAGCTGGCTAGTCGCCAACTTCTCACGCCACGCGTTGGAGAAATTCCAAGAATTAGCTGCTTTGGCAACGTTCCCAGGAATTTGCGTGTAAAAGAAGTGGACGGTTACGATGTTTCATATCACGTGGTGCGCTTTCGTGTCACGTGGTATAGACTCGGCGTATGCTATTGGTGGCACGTGGTACGCACGTGACGCGCCCACGTGATCGCGCGTCTAACTGTTCTACTATTATCGAGTTCTAATCAGCAGTATCATTGATTATTGTAAGTCGGAGAATTGAATGATAAACATCAGTTACGACTAAAAAGCGGGCCGGGTTTATACAAATTTCCGGGGCGGGATGATATCACCTTGAGATGTTTATCTAACAGCGGGCCGGGCTGAGTGATAATATGATCCCGCGTCGAAATCCCGGAGATATTTATAATTGAGGTACGTATCTTTACTCTCTATACGAGGTTTCTCGATATACGTGCTGGTCAGTTCGTGCAAGAAATGTGAACTGTCACATCGCATTAACTGGGGATATGAGTACATATCTACCTTAATAAAGATAATAAAGAATATTCGGAACTGTGAAAATCTTAATAATCTGACCTGTTCTACTATAAGAACACTCAAATGTTATTTTGAATTCTCTAGTAATACCATTAGTGGGATCAATTGTCTTTGTAATGCCAGTCATCTGAAAATTAAATGAATAATAAAACCACAAATTGCTAATGAATTATTTAGAGAAACATGCTTGAAGGATCAAACTATTTCTGTAACACCCGTCTTTTAACCCAATGAAATTATTACATCTTAAGTAATAATCTCAGAATTTGTGTCTGTCTGTGCGCATATAATTTCCGAGCAGCTTAATCAAGAAAACGGTAAGAGTTACGGGAGTCAGGACTGGTTTTTTTCGATATATCTTGCGGCTAACCTAATTATGATCCATGTACCAACGCTACATATGCAGTAATGGGAGGGAGAGACCGAGGAGGGAGAAAAAGTGAGCCATTTTATGTCACATTTGTGGTACAAAACCATCAATTAATCCACTTACCACCGATCAATTTGAAAAACCCTATTTATTAGGCTTCGTCAGAGTTTTCTCGGCACTATACATGAATGTTTGTTTGGGGACCGGTTTTTGGTACACCGGCCAATGTTTACAAAATCACATGATACATAACAATATAATTTTATTTAATATAAGTGAAAATGAGGGTTGAAATGAAATGAAATAATGTGCTTGTATACCGCCCATATGGTTAGCAACTGACACAAGTGCCAGGTACTAACCATGTCAGAGCGGTTCTAAAGGGTGAGGTGAAAATATCCAGCAACAAACAACTAAATCATCTCAAAAACAAATCAATTTAGGAAAAATTAAAACTTTAAATATATCATATAGTAATATTAAACACTTCAAAAGTAACACAATATACTTAAAGGAATCATAGGAAGGATTATTAATATATTAATACACTTTGCACTAATAAATAAAGATACACCCTCCAACAAATCATAAGAACAAAGAAAAAACAGCACTAATCACATACGGTCATATAAATAATGTTTAAGGGTACCTTTGAAACTGTCTACGTTGCGTAGTGATCGTATCTCCCAGGGAAGTGAGTTCCAAGCAGTTGGTGCGTAGTTGGTGAATCGACGTTGATCAATCTTACTATTTGTAGTTTTAGGAGTCTTTAGTCTGTAACAATCTCCTTCTACTTTTGATCTTGTACTATAGCTATTGTCAATGGGTTTTCAATCACTACAAGATTCTGTATGTAGGCCGGTGCAATCCCATGCACAGATTTATAAGTTAACAGGCAGACTTTAAAGAAAATCCTTTGGTCAAGAGGAAGGATATGTGCTCTCTTGTAGTAGGGAAGTAGGTCTTCTGATCGGTCTTTGATATTGTAGATGAACCGTATGGCACCATTGAGGGTTGATCTTAGCTTGTTTAGTCGTGTCTTTGGTAGGTTCATGTAAAGAGAATTACAGTAGTCGAGCTTTGATATTACAAGCTGTGTTACCATCATGAGTTTCACTCCTTCATCCAGATAGCGCCCAATCGTCCTTAGATTCATCATTGTCCAGCTGCATTTCTGTTTGACACTATTAATTTGTCTTTCCATGGTAAGAGACTTATCAAACTTTACCCCAAGACTCTTCCAGCTGTCACCTTTACATTCAGTTGGAGTGATAGTTGAGTTTCCGAACTGAACCGTCACCTCCATTTTGCAGTCTTTAAGAACTTTTGATTTGCCTAGGACAAGTAGTTCTGTCTTCGACTCATTGAGTTTCATAAAGTTTCCAACCATCCAATGCTTGATGACATCTGCAAGTTCGCTTGGGAAGCTTGGATGAAAAGATATGTATAACTGAGAGTCATCCGCATATAGCTGGATGTCTAGTCCAAATTTGGCAGCAATGTTCTGAAGGTCTTTAATGTAGAGTATAAACAAGATGGGCCCTAGTAGGGATCCCTGAGGGACTCCAAAGAGGAGTTCAAGCAGAGACGAGATAGTATCGCCAATCTTTACACAGAAATATCTGCTCTCAAGGTATGATCTCATCCATTGAAGGGCTTTCCCAGTTACACCATAATGCTTGAAAAGTTTCTCAAGGAGGATTTCGTGATCAATAGTGTCGAAAGCTGCACTGAGATCCAGGAGTACCACAGCCACGATGTTACCTGCTTGAATCTCCTTGTTTATGTCGTCAGTCATCCTGACAAGAAGGGTCTCACAGCTGTGCTGTGGGCGGTATCCAGACTGGACAGGGCAGTGAAGGTTGTTTGTGTCCAGATGGTCATTCAACTGGTTCAGTACAATTCTTTCCAGGAGCTTGGATATAGCAGAAAGGTTCGATACTGGTCTATAGTTACTTAAACTGTCAACATCAGCGTTTTCTTTCTTAAGGGTTGGCTTAATAACGGCTTTCTTCATTTGAGAAGGAAATGATCCTGTCTTAGTAGACGTGTTTAGGATGTGCACGAGTACAGGTGTTAGCTCATCCACACAGCTCTTCAGTAGGAATGAAGGAATGGGATCCAGACAGCAAAACTTGTTACTCATAATTTTAACCAACTTTCTGAGGTCTTCAGCACTGATAGGGGAAAACGTGTGAAGAGTTGAAACATAATCAGGTTCACTTGAAAGAGCAAGTGTTTCCTCCGGGACATTTTTGGATGCATCCAATTCAATGTCTTTCCGTATTTTGTTAACTTTCTCAGCAAAGAAGTCTTTGAAATCCTCTGACAGTTTTCCAGGGTCTTGATGTTTGGGGAGATCCTGTGTCTCGTTACCAAGAAGTCTGTTAAGCTTCTTGTAAAGGGCCTTTGTGTTAGTATTCTCACTGAGCTGCGAGGGCCACATCGCTGCAGTGTTTCTATTTCTATTATGGATTGTATTTGTATTTATATTCATTTATTTATTTATTAAGATGACTAACCATCTATCTCTATAGGAGTGGTGGGGCTGTTTTTACACTACAATTACTGCCTATCATTGCACCGTCTAACCAATAAAACACTTTGAGTCTCCTGATGATGCTCGAAGCGACTCTTTGTTATAAGAACATCTCTTCACAAACTCTAAACTAACAAATCTATCTCTGAGATCTATGTAGTCTTTCCTGGTACCCTTTCCTTTGCGCCATGCACGTTCGGCTGCTCTCCTCTTTTGACGTAGCAAACTAAGGTCTAAGTCAAGCCACGGCATGGGTTTCTTCCGAAATTTCTTCTTTATTACAGGACAGTGCTTATCCATGAGTTGAGTAAGGACAGAGTTATACAGTGAGGTCGCTTCTTCAGCAGTTATAATTGGATCAATAGTTGACAGGTTGGAATTCCTTAGATCATCCTTAGAAATTTCAATGTCTATGGATTTGAAATTTCTGTAGCTCAGAAATTTGCCATTATCATTCTTACTAAGTCGAGTGTCAACATCGAAGAGTACTAGAAAATGGTCTGAGAAGTTCTTGACTGAACAATGTTAAAATTGCTGATCTTTTTCTCAAGAGACTGGGTAGAGATCACTAGGTCCAGGGTACCGCCCTGATCATGAGTTGGGACTATTGGAACATGTTGTCTGAGCTAGCAAGTCCAGAAACTTCTTTGGATAGTGTTCATCGGGTCTTTCAACATGAAAATTGAAATCACCAGTCAAGAGAGGGTTTCCTGGCTTTGCACACAGTATTTTAAGGTATTCTTCAAACTCCTTTAGGAAGTCACATTCTGTGACCTTGCTTTCTTTGTGTAGGGGGGTAGGTAGATGTTTACTAGTCTCAGCAACTCTGATTCAGCACTCAGAAGTGATTCCATCACTTGAAATGACTTAAACTTGGTCACTTTGGTATCAGGCTTCAGTTCAATCGAACTTCTGTAAACCATTGCTATACCACCTCCACTGCGGTGTTTCCTAGGATCAGAAAGTATGCTACAGCCACTATCTTTTATCTCAGTGAGTTTTGCTTTGTCGCCATCTCGAAGAAATGTTTCTTGCATAAAACAAATGTCACAGTCTGTTTCCCACAAATGTTCTAAAACACCAACAGTCTTGTTTAAAAGAGATCGGACATTGAAAGTTCCACATCTCAACTTCTTCCTAGTCTCATCTTTTGGTCCTTGACCCTCTGGCGATAGGCGTTTTTTATCTGCTCCGTACATCCTGCAGTTCTAGACATGACTCGTTCTTTTTCTCTTATAAAGAATGGACAAAGATTATCAGCAGCTTTATGCGTCTTTGCAGCATTTTTCTCTGTAGCACTTTTACTATTAAAGCAGTTAGAACACTTTATCCGATCAGTCCTATTATTTATCCTGTTTTCACAGTCTTTAGAAATATGTGCTCCAGCACAGTAGAAACATGTAGGAGAGGCATCTTTCAGCTTGCAGTACTGTGACTTTGCCATATGGCCAAATTGCTGGCAGTGGTAACATTGTACCACATGGAGTCGGTCATACACACGATGTCTTTGTAGGCCCAGGTATATATAGTCACCACATTTTCTGATGACTTCTCTAGCCTCTATGGGCAGTTGGATGACAGCAAATTTTTCTTTGATATCATAGTAGACTACTTTGACATTAGCATCCTCCATTCCTGTGTTCTTTTCCAGTAGTTCATCAAGGATCTTTTCTTTGCTGTCAAAATCATGGTGAATGTCAGATATTGTTAGTTTGGGATCTAACTTCTTTGGTTCTACTGACTTTGAATTGACTTTAACTGACTTACATTTTTGTGTCAGCGCTCTTTCCGCTTCTTTCATGTCATCTTCAGTAGTAAAACTCAGCACTGTTGTACCATTACTTACCCGTTCATCTTTAACTCGGACACCTTTAAGAGAGTTCTTCACGTCCTTACGATAAACTTCGGTCCATTCATGGTTAGTGATAGTAGTCTCTGTATCATCCTCGTTCACTGGTGACTTTGCTATAGTAACCGTGTGCCTTGCTGGCAGGGGCTTCTCTATTGGGAGATTAGCTTGCAGGGATTCCGCAGGGGAAATGGCAGCCACTGAAATAGCTTCTTTCAGAAGATTAGGTAGGACTTCACTCAATTGTCTCTTAATTATGTTTTCTAGAGTTTGGCTGTCCTGTTCCGGAAGGGGGACAAGTGAGGTCTTTGCTAGATCAATAGCTCTGGTTGCAATGATGTATAGTTCTTTACAAACCTTGAAAATATGTTCTTTGTTGTTGCTGGTGGGTATATCTGTTAAAACTTTTGCTTGGTGGATTGTTTTCTTACCTTGAAAGGAATTTTCGTTGATTAGGTCGAGCTCATCTTCCAGTTTCTTCAAGTCATCCATATCTGCTAATGAAATCAAGGTCCTATACCCAAGATAAGCTGTAAGTTTTTAGAAAAACTTAAACAGCTACAGTAACGTAGATCTGGGTGTGTATGATAACAACTTAACAATAGAAACCTCAAATTATTTGTTATATAGTAGTGTTGAAAGTATTGAAAGTGTTGAAAATTATGATTTAACTTTTATCGTTTATTCTTTAAACCAAAAAATTTAAAATTGAAACTTGCATATCATGATTTATTTATTAAAAACATAGTGAAAAATAATTTGATTTGATACGACAGATGATCACACGCACTGTTTTATAAGCTACTTGTGTTGAAAGGAAAATATCAATAGTATGTATCTGACCTCGTTTTTATATATTACGTGGGTGCTATTAAAAGACACTTTTGTTCCGCATTTCTCTAAATCCGTTTTTATCTCTTGATCTTCTCCCGGGAATTCACAATCTGCAACGAAGTGTAGATAACATGAGTTACAGTGTAACTGAAATAATTCTATGAGATATACAGGAATACATTTAAACGTTAAAATAGCACAATGTACGGAAAATTAATAATTTTAATTTACAAATTAACGAATAAAATACCTTTTTCGTTAAGCCGAATAGTATCAAAACTACCCTTCTCTGCAAGGGTCAACGTCATCTCTTTCTCGTGGCATGTCACTGTGGCCACTAAATATTTAATAATAACAGGCAGAAGGTACAAATTAATTTCTAATGACAATATCAAATTAACAGACGTTATAATTAGAGTTTTATGATTATAGTTTTAGGGGATCCTAGTAACACTTCCGATCCTATTTACAACTTTTGCTTTTACTGAGCAATCACTCTATCTTTAAAAGTCACGATATGCTTGGTAAAATTTACCTGGTACACAAGTTGGAGATACGGAAAGCTTTCCGTTCATACAGGTGACTGTTGTCGATCCAGAGATCACGAACCCACTGTCGCAGGCCACGTTGTATGAGGCGCCATGACTTATTTTCGAATCCGGTGTTACCGTGCCTTTTTCAATGATGGGCGAGCTACAATCAGGTGCTGGAAAGAAATCATCAGAAATGTTATCAAAAGTGAACAACACTGTGTAACTACTTAATGATGATTTGCAAATAAATTCTAATAAATATTTTAATTGGGAGATTGAAAAGAACGAAAGCTTTATTTTAATTTGTCACTAAATTCGAAATTCGAAGTTTACAACGGCTTTACAATAATTAATACTGTAATAATAACATCGCATGGATTATTTTTAATACAAAGTAGGCCAATGATAAAGAAATTAATCAATATATACTGTTCCATAATGGTATTCTTTAAAAATATATATATAGACTCCTACCTCTCCCAATGATAACTAGTTGAGATACCAAAGTATACGTTAAGTAACCCCCCTTAAATTTAACAGTGTCTCCTATCATACAATCAGAAGCAGCATTGTCTGGGTCTGTTCCATCCTCAAAGTACACTGACATGGACCATCTGATGCAGTAATCACTATAACCACTGCAGGTACACGCGTCCCTCGAGCATGTGTATGTTTGAAGATTACTATGAACCCAATGCTGTACTACCTCTACACAATACTGCCTGTCTAACCTAGCTTTTAACCAGGAGTCATCTGCTAAGGAGTAAGCTGCAGTATCTGTATTCCTGTCTATAGCATTACTTGCCACATAACTTGAGTCAACCTCTTTAGTCATAGACACGGAAACAGGTGTTATTTCACCATCTACTTCTCCTATAATTTCACCTGAAATAATAAGCACGATAAATTGTCGTGTTTCACTACTTAGCACCCGCAATCAGAGAATGCAACTTAATTTGTGTACATATTATGTATTCTGTGTTAATTCTAATAAGCTTAGGTCGTGATGTAAAAATCAATATTACAATTTTGTAGGTACATTATAACCTTGGATGGATAACCACAATAGCGTCGTGAAGAGGATTATCTTTATCTTCGTGATCATCTGGTCGCTAGACATGAGCATATTCAAGTTACACAAATTATTTAAATCAGTCAACTGCTTAAACGTTAATACAATAATATATCATCGTCTGACAGAAATTCGTCACAGATTCTAATTTAGGAATGAAGGTACCGAGTGATATAGCCTTGGAATGCATGTTTCAAGGCTATATCACTCGAAGAGAAAAAGTCATGTTGTAACAATGGAGGAATGTTGTTCATTCATGTAGTACAGCATCAGCTGTACTATCACAGACTGGCGTCTAACTTAAATTTCTGTTTTATTAATATCATTATTACAGAACGCAGCTAGCATCATCACGTGTTAATATTATGACCCGTTCAATGCAAATCACTACAGAATAGATACTAGATAGATTAATTTTTAGCAATGATTTAACTTTACTTGACTGATTTATAGCTCTGAACCGTAATAAAGGCCCCTTCCACCCATTGCCACTGCGAACTTAACCTAAAATCCTGCCTACTTAATCTTAATTGCGAAGTCTGTGATAATATCACTCCTGCCTGCAGGGGTGTAGGAATGATTTTCTTCATGGGGGGGGGGGGGGGGGGGGGGGGGGGGGGGGGGGGGGGGGGGGGGGGGGGGGGGGGGGGGGCCAAATTCTAAATATTTTTTGTCGCTTTGCGCCAAAGCCTAAATTTTTGGCGCTTCACGCCAAAGCCTGAATTTCGAGGGTAAGGACAAAAGGAAATTGCAGCATGTGCAGTATCGTGATTTTTCACGTTTGCCGCGACAAGTCGCGATTTTTCAGATCCTGGCCTCACGAAAAATCGCGATTTTTTCAGTTCTCCGCGTCAAATTGCGTATTTTCCTTTAAATCGGACTTCAAAAAACCGAAAAATATATTTTCGGCTCAGAATAATCAGGGTAGCATGAAACATGAACAAAATAGTACAGGAAAATCCGTCTGAAAAAATCGATCTCCCGACTCACAAAGCTTACAAAGGATTTTTGACGTTTTTGAGTCCTAATAGATGTCCTTTATGGCTGACCAACTTTTCCAAACTTTTCCACGTGTCTTAAGGCCACTTTTTGCCACTTTACCACTTTTTACCACCTTTCTTGTTTGTCAAATATCTTTAGTTGTGAACATCGTAGAAAGTTGCAGATTAATCAAGGGTGTTCATATCATCAGGAATAACAACTTTTGTAGAGACAATTTTTACCTCAGATAATCAATTAATTGGATAAATATCAATTAGCTAATTGGCAAAAATTTAAAATTTTTTTATTGGATCAAAATGATTGGAATAGCTTTAAAACACGGAGAAAAGTAGTTTTTAGAAAAAATATATCCATTCCGGATAGATTGTGGCAGTGTTAATATAAATCGGGGGGTTTTATTTTAACTTACAGAAAGAAAGCTGCTTATTTGGTTCAAAACCTGCAACCAAAAATGCAGGTTTATAAGTTATTTGGCATAATATGTAATAAATAAAACCTCTCTGAGTCTGTACTGTCAATCGTGCTAATCTGAACCGTCCTACCTGGATTACCATCTACCTCTTCTTTTCCTCAATAATTAGACCGAGTTGTGCAAGAAATGTGATTTATCATAGCTCATAATATTGCATTTAGTGGGTGATATAAGTACTTATCGAGCTGTATTCAATCATACGTTTGTCTTAAATGGCCCTTAATGCGGTATATGAAACGCTTTATACCTCGATAGACCCGGTTTAGTTTATCACGAAAACGTCCACTTGGCCTCATGGCTCATTTACAGCTCGAAGAAGGCAAGAAAAGACGATGGATACCAAGGAAGAGCTAGGAAGTAGGAAGCCAGTGTAAATACAACTTCCAACATCTACTGTGACTTGTTTTGTATTGTTCTGCATACCGCTTCAGTCGCTATGTGTGATACCTGATACCTCAAATCACTCCAATATGTCAGGGTCGGCTAAAATCAAAAAGAGTAAGATACGGGCAAAGGTAAGATCTGGATACAAGCGTCGGGCATGGGCAAGAGCCGCGGGTAGTAAAGAAACGGTGATAATTATGTTGGTTTGCAATCCGGATGTTGTGAAGTAAAAAGACAGGTTCTTGCCGCAGAATATTTGGGGGTCATGATGATCAGCTCGGGATCAATGTGGGACGGATCGAAGAGCATTAAAATGAGCGAGTTGACATTTTAGGCTTTCTGATCTTTTATTGCCTTCTTCGAGCTGTCAATGAGCCATGAGGACAAGTAGAAGTTTTCGTGATACAGTAAAACCTCTAGCTCTCTATACCGGCCTTTCGCGGGAGAAACGAGAAATGTACGGTATAGTCTATAGATTTATAGAAACATCCCGATAAAGAGCGTTTCATATACCGCATTAAGGGCCATATGATGTACACGTATTGTGTCTTATTGTGATAGTGTGATTGAAAACAGCTCAATATTATTTACACACCCACCAAATGCGATAGCATTTGGTGGGTGATGTAATTATTATGAGCTATGATAAATCACATTTCTTGCACAACTCGGTCTAATTATTGAGGAAAAGAAGAGGTAGATGGTAATCCAGGTAGGACGGTTCAGATTAGCACGATTGACAGTACAGACTCAGAGAGGTTTTATTTATTACATATTATGCGATTATCGTAGTACAGCAGGCTATCGGTTCGATCTCAAATGTGCCTTTGGTGGAGTTTCTGTAAAAATCGATAAGGATGTACTGTAATTAATTATGAAACTCTAATATCCTGTGGTTAACGTTTTGCAGTTTCAGTCCTTTTATTTATTTCGATTTAGTAATTCCTGATTACTAAAATCTGCCGAGATTTACTGAACTCCAACTACAAATGTAAGTGATTTTAGTATTCTTGAAAACGAAATATAAAAAAAAAGCATTTTTCTCCACGTTTCATGAAATTTGATAACTTTTGTCGAAAAAAAAGTCGAAAATTCGAAATTTTTTCCAAGTCTTGAAAAAAAAATGCAAGTGAAAAATTTTTGAAGTTTTTCTAAAAACTACTTTTCTCCGTGTTGAGGTAAAAATTGTCTCTACAAAAGTTTTTCTTCCTGATAATATGAACACCCTTGATTAATCTGCAACTTTTTACGATGTTCACAACTAGAAGATATTTGACAAACAAGAAAGTTAATAAAAAGTGGTAAAGTGGCAAAAAGTGGCCTTAAGACACTTGGAAAAGTTTGGAAAAGTTGGTCAGCCATAAAGGACACCTATTAGGACTCAAAAACGTCAAAAATCCTTTGTAAGCTTTGTGTGTCGGCAGATCGATTTTTTCAGACGGATTTCTTTGTATAAAAGTAATTTCCAGAAAAACTTTGAAAAATTTTGACTTAAAAAATTTTCGGTACGAGTCATTCTCGATACGTACCTCTGAAAGCAGAGCTCCCGCTTCCGAGCTCGTATTGCGAAGGGGAGGCGGGGAGGCCTGCCTTCCGAGATCGCATCACAAAGGGGAACCCTCGAGTCCAAAATCGTATATCGAAGGGTAGATGCGGACTTCGAAAACCGAAAAAAAATATTTTCGGCTCATAATGATCAGGGTAGCATGAAACATGAACAAAAGTAGTTTCCAGAAAAACTTTGAAAAATTTTGACTTAGAAAATTTTCGGTCCGAGTCATTCTCGATACGTACCTCTGAAGGCAGAGCTACCACTTCCGAGCTCGTATTGCGAAGGGGAGGCGGGGAGGCCTGCCTTCCGAGATCGCATCACAAAGGGGAACCCTCGAGTCCAAAATCGTATATCGAAGGGTAAATGCGGACTTCGAAAACCGAAAAAAATATTTTTGGCTCATAATGATCAGGGTAGCATGAAACATGAACAAAAGTAGTTTTCAAGAAAACTTTGAAAATGTTTGACTTAGAAAATTGTTGACTTTAAAAAAAATGTTGTCCCAAAAATTTTTAGAAGCCTAAATTAAAAAGTTGGCCCTTTTTGGCCCCTTGTCCAAATTTGATGGGGGGCGATGGCCCCCTGCCCCCACGCTTTCTACACCCCTGCCTGCCTGAACAAGTAATCTAATTCGCCCAGTGCAGATCAGCAGTATTTGACACTAAATCCGCAGGTTTCATTTTAGTTTTTAATGGCAAAACCTGCCTCATTAACTAGCGATCCTGCATCAACAGCGCAGGTATTTGTTATTTGGCAGGATTTGCTATCAACTTGGTAGGATTTGTTACAAAATTATCAATCCATTCCGGATAGATTGTGGCAGTGTTAATATAAATCGGGGGGTTTTATTTTATCTTACAGAAAGAAAGCTGCTTATTTGGTTCAAAACCTGCAACCAAAAATGCAGGTTTATAAGTTATTTGGCAATGTTTGCTGTTATATGTATTTGCAGATTTTCGTCTATCCATGCAGCGTTTCTTAGCAACATATTCATTTAACAAAAATCAAACAAAAAACAGTGAATTGTGCTTATTTGGCACCAAAACTAAAAGTCAAAGAAACCGAGCTGATTAACGCAGTCAAGAAATTGGCCGGAGGTAATAAAAAACTGACAACCACTGATTAGTACTGATTGCAGGTACTGAATCTCTAAAATGAGAAGTTTAGTACTATACGGACGCTAGTACTACTACTCGTACTTTTCAATTCTACGGTGTCATGCGTACTTCTAAATTTGTATTGAAAAAATACGACTGTTTGAGAATAAATATAATTATAGGACTGTTTGAAAATAGATTATAGAAATACGAGCTGTGGAGTTAAATTTATTTTTATTTTTATCCTGATTGTTTAGTACTTTATAGTACCAGTATTTCTCGTTCTCTCATGTATGCAGGATCTGAGAACGAGATTGGAGATCTCGAAAAGATGATTTGAGCTGCGATTGCCAATTGCCAAGAATAACTTATGAAGTTGAAGGTAAATATTATGTTCAAACATTTTAAAAACTTATCAAGATTGAGTAGCGGTAAATTTTTGTTTGATAAAAATACCACAGCAAGTATTTGGACACGTTCATTGAAGTTTGAGGATATATTGGTAAACAAAAAAATAGCGTTTTCGAATTCCCGGTTTCTTATTCAGTCAGCTTTAAAATTAAAGTCGGAAAATCAAAATATGTAACGTCGATACCAAACCGATATTGAGCGATGATAATTAAGTACATAGTTGATTCCTGGGTTGCAGAGTCCTCAGTCTTTGAATGTGGTTCTTGTTCAGTTCTGTCCATATTTCCTCGTGTTATGTTCAAATTTTTGAAGTGTCATGTTTTCCGCAAATTATATAAGACTAGAAAGCCCGTGGTCACAGGGAGGAAGGTAATAGTATAATTCTTTGGTAGTCAGTTTTTATTGTATTAAAAAGTAGGATGATGATTTATCACTCTACACTTGACTGTCACGTGACTTTTTTGACCCGTTCTCTAGGTGGCCCTGAATGACTATTCGAAAGACTAATCCTCTAATCTGATCCCAACCCTAACCCTAACCCGTTCCCTCACAAAAGCATATGTTGAACTCTAACCCTAACGAGAAATCTGACTAACTTCCTTATACGGTCATATCACGTGATCACAGTTTTTCGCCAATATCTCGCCAGGGGAAGATTTTACCCCTATAATGTCATTGTCATGTGGGGTGATTCGGAATCAAAGTCCGAAAATACATCGATTCAAGTCAGTTTCAACTTTTAGAACATTCTCGAAGATCGACTGTAAAGTAATTTTGCACGCTCGTAAAAAATATCCGTCACAACTGAAGACACAGCCGATTAAAATGTAGCTTGCACTAAACACAACGTAATTACCACAACTCCGATCAAAATGTCGTCACAACGATCATTGCACGTTCACGTTCACGTGCAACACCGTTACAACTTAATACCATGCGGTTGCTATGCAACTTCCTATTTCTCGTATAATTTAGATCAATACTCACGAGGAGATTATGTGTACTGTGTTTCACAAGTGTAGAAACAGGAACATGTAAACCAAGTAATAACGTTTAAAGTGAATTATAAGATAACGTAAATTAATTGATGACAAGCATAATTGATCTGGCACAATTAAGCGGTAATTGAACAACTGATGGGTGATCAGCTTAAAACTTGAGGTTATTAAAAAGGGTGCTTTTATAGAATGCACATTAAATGATGCAAACTCTATAAATATGACGAGGTAATGATAGTAAGTCATGAGTTCGTTTGCAGATCGTGGAGCTTCCCGTTTGGCACGGAGTTAAGTTTTAGATAAAAATAAAAATTATAACACTAAATAAATATTTATTGACCGCCTTATATTATATCCGAGTTCATACATATTTAAATATCAAAATATGTGATTTACTCCCATCGAGAATGCAAAAGTAGCAACTTTCGATTCTAAAGTTCCAGACACTTAGTCAAGATTGCTGGGGCGTTGACCAACCTGGAAGGAATTAGACAGGAGCACAAAGCTGAATAATTCCTAAATAGCTGCGACGGTTAACACGCATTTTTAAAAGCATTTCTTACTTACAAACTTATATAGTAAGATGTTTCCAGAAGCTTCTTCCAGTTCCTATTACCTGTATGGTTACTTTTTTTTTGGACTATTCATATTCCATAAGCATTGTTATACATGTCCATCTCTATTAGTAGCATTTATCATATTAGTAGTAGTGTAATTACTTCATTAATAAAAAAATTAAAACTGTCAAATTAAACTTGACATGTTCCGTGCTTACCAGTTTACAGGCGAGCTGTACTACCTTATCGGACCTTATTTGGACGGAAATTACTTGAACGGACATAATTATGAACGGACATTAATATGAACGCTAGAAGGCAATCAAAACCATCAAAAATCCGAATGTTTTTCATCTTTTTTTGAAGTTTTTTTAATTTTAGCAAATGATTTTCAAATCCATTTTTCATACAGTAAGCTTATCTGCGCTGTGCAGATAAGCCTAAGGTACGAAGGTACCTACAGGAATGTACAGTATTTACATTTATTTAGGAATGTACAGTATTTACTATAAACGTTTGTCGTCGTATAAACTAATTTTGTTATGAATTTTGTTATGACTTTTTTGTATCGAATTTTTGGATAAAGTTGATTGATTAAAAATAAATTAATGTACACAAATTTTGCCTCAGATATATGTTTTTTACGTTTTGAATTTTTAACACTTGTTTTTAGATCATGAATACGATGTAGTTACATTGAAACGTCGAGTAAACTCCTTTCCCTAATAAGAGCATTTTCACTTGTCGCAACAACCGGGATAAAGATAATTTTACACAGAATACATTACAACAATGCGACTCATAAATAATACTCCAATCCGGATTTTACATGTACCTACAGGACTAGATTAGATACCGTCGGTCACATACCTAGGGCCGGAGATATCCCGGTTTGTCTTCTACTTTATCGAGATGGGTGGTATGGTAGAAGGTATCGAAGGTCGCCTATACCAAGTGGGGGGCTAGAGATAAAGCTTAAGCTGTACTTTAGGCATTCTAGTATCTCTCTAGTAGAGCAGTTGGGATCGTTCATTGCCCGCGCGGTACGACTACGAGTTGGACATACAACCAGTTGTAAAAGAAAATGTGGAGGTAGAAGAAGCCGAAGATCAACTTCAAGATAGTGATCATGCAATAATGTGATATTTACAATTCAGATTGTTAAAATTTTATAATACCTTGATTTTATTAATTCAACAATATAGTTTAGTCTAATGATAGCTATTGAAATTGACTGAACTTAAAAAGTTGTCATATTCTGGACAAAAAGTTCGAAATAAAAAAATGTTTGAAAAAAATTGAACGGACTTTAACTTGGACGGACATTAATTGAACGGACTTTATTTGAACGGACATTAAGATGAACGCTATAGGGCCTCCAGCGTTCAAGTAATGTCCGTCCAAATAAGGTCCGATAAGTTATATAAATAGCACTCCACTGTTGTGCTGCTAGAACTGATCAGTTTATAGTGTAAACGATAGACATGAATCTATGAATAATTTCTTGAGAAACTCCATGAGGCATTACACTTCTTGAACACTGAACCTACGAATTCTGACTCATTTGATTTACTCCCATCGAGAATGCAAAAGTAGCAACTTTCGATTCTAAAGTTTCTTACTTACAAACTATCGGATCATTTATGGACACGTTCATTGAAGTTTGAGGATATCAGTAAACAAACAAAAAATAGCGTTTTCGACGATAGTGGCTTAATTTTAGCATCTATTAATCTAGCATGTTCAGAAGTTCTGAACATTAGCCACGTGGCCCATAGTCGTACTCCCATATGGCATATATGCAGTGCTCAGAAAAAAGAAAAAAAAAAACCCAGACCAGGCCCCTTTCCGAGAGAGTGGAAAAGGCACGGTGGACAATGCTAGGTCATGTTCTACGCAGTGACAACGACAAGCCTGCCTACCAGTCTCTGTTATTTGCTACACTAGGATGTCAAACGCTAAAGGGACGTGTGGGTAGACACAGGACTAATTTGTATGATATTATTGTGAAAAAGGACCTATTTAAGAGAAAAATTTATTTGAAAAACGAAGATGATTTTACCAACTTAGTGAACTTAGCAAGAGATAGAGTAGGATGGAGGAGTTTATTTACTTTGAGACATATTGAACGAATGAGTCTTCGAAAGCGTAAATAGGCCAGCACTTTCCTGAGCCTCTTTAGGTGCTCTTTTGGTTATAGATGTTATTATATAGAAAGAAAATTTATTGTTGTTACGCAC
Organism: Bolinopsis microptera; assembly: GCF_026151205.1. Classification (NCBI taxonomy): domain Eukaryota; kingdom Metazoa; phylum Ctenophora; class Tentaculata; order Lobata; family Bolinopsidae; genus Bolinopsis; species Bolinopsis microptera. The sequence continues at coordinate 17,968,364 of NC_087079.1, forward strand.
TATAGACATAATGGTTAAAATGTCCCATTTTTGTGACTTTGTTAACTATAGCTGCCCAATTAGCATTCCTTGGTCTCAAATAACCGAGTATACAGTAATACTAATTTCTAATTAATTAAATCGCGTTCTATTAATGTATAATGGCTAACCCGCTGGCTGCCTGACGATAAACGCTAACACGTATGAGAGTATTATTTATCCTTCATGCAAATGAGTTTATGTCACCACGCTGCACCTACAACAAGAGTTCGTTACCAGCATCACGGACAAAGGATAGGACAGAGAAGACACTCTCTGCCACACTCATAGAGCCTGGCAAACTCTAATCACAGGTTAGTCAGGCAGTGGCTCACACTCTGTTGATATCTCTTTAATGAGACTTGATTTGAGGCCTCTCAACTTCCCTAGTTGAGTGTGTCCCACAACCAAGCACATTGCCTAGAAGTCCTACATTATGTATCATAATGAAACTGGACATAAGTGGCGTGTAGCTCTATTAACCAGACCCATAACCAAAACCAAAAATGAGAGTATTCAAAGTAAACACATTAAAACACTGTAAAAGGAATGTGTGTGATCTTATTTCCTATGAGGTTTTAATGTGAGTGCTAGGCGCCACGTATGGTTTGGGCTGTAAAGATCAAAAATGATTGTGTAATATCTGGATAGGAACACGAGGAGTCAGGGGTTGGTGAGTAAGGAGAAAAAATTGCTATAAGATGATCTCTGAGATTTGTTTCATTGGTCTTGCTTGTGTCGGTGGTTTCTGTGCTCATTTTAATTGTGATTCAGATTAGTGGCATTTTAATGAGATTTTTACTAAGAAGGATCTGAAAAGTAGTCACCTTTAAATCTCCAATAGCCATGTACAGGGTGTACCATAGAAAGTGTGAATTATAATATATTAGTTGAACTCTATAATAGTCATCAAATCCTATGATAACTAAAACAAACTGGGATACTTCTAGCGTGTCAGTGTGGACCATAGTGTGGCACTTAAAGTTACAGTTACGGTTAATAGATGAAATTTCATATTCTTGTCAATATAAAATTGTGACAGCTTATTTTTTAACAATCTTATAAATGTCTCCTGATTGTTCAATAAACAAGTTCGACAGAGCAAGAAACTGAAAATGAAAGCAGACCGGATCAGTGAACGAACCAAATGTACAATCGGCTCCCAGTTGGCTCCTAGTTTGTAAACAACAGAATGAATAACAGGAAAATAAATATTAATTTAAATATGAAATCTTACAAGGCAAATATTATTAAATATGAACGTGAAATTCATAAGCGTGGTCGCAAACTATTGTATTCTGAATAATTGCGTCTGAAAATGAGTAAAGCAGCATTTAAGACACAACATTTCTCCTGATAAGAAATAAAAAACTACCTTATGCGTGTAGAAATGTTGTGACAAATAAAACAGTGTGATGCTGGCTCTCCTCCAAATATGTACTGTGGTTTATATACGCGCAACAATTTCGTCATCAGACGAAAGTTAAGAACTTTTGAGTTGCGGAGTTATTTAAAAAATTCCGGTCCTCGATAAATTGCGGTGACGTCTTGATCTGCTTTATATTATAATTGAATTTATTCTGCTCGATATCAACGATCTTATAGTAAGTCATGAGTTCGTTTGTAGATCGTGGAGCTTCCCGTTTGGCACGGAGTTAAGTTTTAGATAAAAATAGAAATTATAACACTAAATAAATATTTTATATTGAACGCCTTATATCCGAGTTCATACATATTAAAATATCAGAATATGTAATTTACTCCCATCGAGAATTCGAAAGTAGCAACTTTTGATTCTAAAGTTCCAGACACTTAGTCAAGATTACTAGGGCGTTGACCAACTCGGAAGGAATTAGACAGGAGCACAAAGCTGAATAACTCCTGAATAGCTGCGACGGTTAACACGCATTTTTGAAAGCATTTCTTACTTACAGTTACAAACTATCGCATCATTTATATGTTTCCAGAAGCTTCTTCCAGTTCCTGTTACCTGTATGGCATGGTTACTATTTTTTGGACTATTCATATTTCATAAGCATTGTTATCCGTCATGTCCATCTCTATTAGTAGCATGTATCATATTAGTAGTAGTGTAATTACTTCATTAATCACAAACTTGACAATCCGTGCTTACCATTTTACAGGTGAGCTGTACTATATAAATAGCACTCCACTGCTGTGCTGCTAGAACTGATCAGTTTATAGTGTAAATGATAGACAGGAATCTATGAATAATTTCTTGAGAAACTCCATGAGACATTACACATAACATACTTCGTGAACCTACAAATTCTGACTTATTTGATTTACTCCCATCGAGAATGCAAAAGTAGCAACTTTCGATTCTAAAGTTCCAGACACTTAGTCAAGATTGCTAGGGCGTTGACCAACTCGGAAAGAATTAGACAGGTGCACAAAGCTGAATAACTCCTGAATAGCTGCGACGGTTAACACGCATTTTTGAAGGCATTTCTTACTTACAAACTATCGTAGGTATCATTTATGGACACGTTCATTGAAGTTTGAGGATATCGGTAAACAAACAAAAAATAGCGTTTTCGACGATAGTGGCTTAATTTTAGCATTTATTAATCTAGCATGTTCAGAAGTTCTGAACATTAGCCACGTGGCCCATAGTCATACTCCCATATGGCATATATGCACTGCTCAGAAAGAAAATGTATTGTTGTTAGGCACTATAGACATACTGATTAAAATGTCCCATTATGTGACTTTGTGGTTCTTTTGCGATAGTCAAAACGCGACAACTAGCGCTGGATGGCGACAACTAGCGCTATCCAGCGCTAGTTGTCGCCATCCAGCGCTAGTTGTCGCTATCCAGCGCTGGATAACGCTGGCCAGCGCAAAATATATATGTTCGATAATTGTCGCTATCCAGCGCTAGTTGTCGCCATCCAGCGCTAGTTGTCGCCATCCAGCGCTAGTTGTCGCTATCCAGCGCTAGTTGTCGCTGGCTATGCGACACTGTCGCACGCGATAGTTTGCGATGGCCAGCGCAACTGGCCATCGCAGAAAACAGTTCGATAACTAGCGCTGGATAGCGACAACTAGCGCTGGATAGCGACAACTAGCGCTGGCCATCGATATCCAGCGCTAAGCGATAGCCAGCGCTGGCCAGCGCTGGCCATCGATATCCAGCGCAAAATTTTTGCGCTATTACTCGTCAGCTAGCGCTGGCCAGCGCTGGCCAGCGCTAGCCAGCGCTAGCCAGCGCTAGCCAGCGCTAGCCAGCGATAACCAGCGCTAGCCAGCGCTAACCAGCGCTAGCCAGCGCTAGCCAGCGATAACCAGCGCTAGCCAGCGCTAACCAGCGCTAGCCAGCGCTAACCAGCGCTAGCCAGCGCTAACCAGCGCAATGTATCAAAATCATATACTTGCGATATTACTCGGATGATGATCAATCACTTTACACTCGACTGTCACGTGACTTTTTAACCCATTCTCTGACTCTAGCTGGTTCTGAACGACTTTTCGAAACCCTAACCCTCTAATCTGATCCCAACCCTAACCCTAACCCAATCCTTAACATTAACAAAAACATATGCTGAAACCCTAACCCTAACGAGAAATTAGACTAACTTCCTTATACGGTCATATCACGTGATCGATACAGTTTTTCGCCAATATCTCGTCAGGAGAGCATTTTAACCCTATGTCATGGGGGTTGATTCGGAATTAGCGTCCGAAAATACATTGCATCGATTGAAGTTGGTTACAACCATCGGTGGCCCTTTTACTCTTTTAGAATCTCGAAGATCGACTGTAGAGTGATTTAGCACGCTCGATATTAGTATTACTCGTCAGCCAGCGTTGGCCAGCGCAATATAGTTGCGATATTACTCGTCAGCTAGCGCTGGCCAGCGCTGGTTAGCGCTGGTTAGCGCTGGTTAGCGCTGGTTAGCGCTGGCTAGCGCTGGTTATCGCTGGCTAGCGCTGGCTAGCGCTAGCTGACGAGTAATAGCGCAAAAATTTTGCGCTGGATATCGATGGCCAGCGCTGGCCAGCGCTGGCTATCGCTTAGCGCTGGATATCGATGGCCAGCGCTAGTTGTCGCTATCCAGCGCTAGTTGTCGCTATCCAGCGCTAGTTATCGAATTGTTTTCTGCGATGGCCAGTTGCGCTGGCCATCGCAAACTATCGCGTGCGACAGTGTCGCATAGCCAGCGACAACTAGCGCTGGATAGCGACAACTAGCGCTGGATGGCGACAACTAGCGCTGGATGGCGACAACTAGCGCTGGATAGCGACAATTATCGAACATATATATTTTGCGCTGGCCAGCGTTATCCAGCGCTGGATAGCGACAACTAGCGCTGGATGGCGACAACTAGCGCTGGATAGCGCTAGTTGTCGCCATCCAGCGCTAGTTGTCGCGTTTTGACTATCGCAAAAGAACCGACTTTGTTAACTATAGCTGCCCAATTAGCATTCCTTGGTCTCACATAACCGAGTACCTATACAACCCATTAAAATGTAGCTTGCACTAAACACAACGTAATTACCACAAAACCGATCAAAAAGACGTTCCATCAATCATTCATGCAGGTGCACTTGCGCGTTCAAATTCAATACCATTACCATGGTTACTATGCAACTTCCTATTTTTCGTCTAATTTGCACGTGGGCGGTCGTACAAAGAGAATCTTTCCAATTATAAGTAAGACTAGGGGGCCGGCCGTGATCACAGGGAGAAATCTTGTCAGTGGTCAAAGCTAAAGGTCGGCGCAGAGTGATGAGTAATCGTATTCAGTATTGCGGAAGTGGTTTTCAGTTGCGTGTACTGAATATCGAGTCTAAGAATCTATCACCCTGAAACTTTGCACACGATCCAACAACTTTTGCTTCTGAAAATAATTACATTACACATCTGAATCATTTCGTACAGGTCCCTCACCGTCTCATTTGATAGATTTGTTCGTCGTTCAAATTGAAGTTTTTACGTATGAATGAATTGTGATAGATAAAAAATGAAATTTGTGCTGAATGGAATAGGAAAAATGAGCGTAGATTTAACTTAAGTTAAAAATGTGAATAAATGGATAAAGGTTGGCAAAACGTATCAATATGAAAATTGATTGATATGAAAATAAATTGTACCGGTTGGATTAAATGAAATTAAACGACCTTTCTGATCATCATCAATCAGAGTGTCTGGATACTGTTTTATATCTATATTTCTTACTTATAATAAATATTCGTTGCTTGGTTTCCCAAAGAGAGTGCTCGACTGCAGTTAAGAAAGAGCATTATAATTCGAACAATTGAAACAAAGCACTGATGATTGGTATTTTTTATACATATCATGAAACGGATCGTTTGCCCGCCAATTTGATTTGTTTCAACTGTTCTAATTATTGCTTACTTATTATATTTATCATTATTTATTTGTATCACGTTGTGACACCCACGGTCGTTTCACTATCGTCCTGACGATACATGGGGAGCCGCGCACTTCGTGCGCGGCGGGTCATACAACGTATGACAATTATTTATTACTTTTATTCCTATCAGACCTGGACAGATATATGTTCAGGGTGACCTGATGACTTCTTCACCAGGAACTTTTGCTAAATCCAACACTGAACGGCTTAGTGGCTCAATTGGTTAATCTGCCTGGCATTGCTTGAGGTACCAGGTTCGATTCCCGAAGCTCTGCCATGCTAGCCGTGGGGAGAGCGTCGTCGACGCTCAGCTAAGAATCCTGAGTGGTCTATGCAGCCCCCCGGTCCACTCAGCCAAATACTCGAGAAATCAGGTGTGAGGGTTAAATGAGGATCTGCCCATTGCAGCAAAGTCTCGGGCGAAGAAAGTATGGTACACAGTACACACTATGGTCACTGGCTAATGTATAATTGACTCCATCGGTTTCCTGTAATTGGCTGGTTACACACTTGTGTAAAAATGTGGCTGTTGAAATGTCCGAAGTAAAATAAGTGTTGAGATAAAAACTAGGAACTCAACCTAGGCCCATCTCCGCATAGAGACATATCTCGCTTGCTCGGAAGTCCCTTGTCTGCCCGCAGAAGTACTACAACGGAAGTGGGTTAGCTCTGAGCCAGGTAGTGACAGTTTCAAGACTCCAGGGGTCTGTTGCATTGATATTTATTATTTTATGATTTTGTATATACTTTGGGAGTCCTGGCGTGCAGCTAGCAGGAGTTGCATGCTCAATGCTGTGGGCATGCAAATTTGTGTTCAGAATATTTCATATTTGAAAATGGGACAGGATTTTGAAAATACAACTTTTCGTTTTGTTAAGCTTTCTGCTGTGGGCTTCCTCCGACCGAAATCAAACTTCCAGCACCTCAATCGTGTCATATGGCATCTATAGTTGACTTACTAATTGATTGCGGGTGAAAAAATCAGCCAAAACTGTAAAATTTCGGTCCTGGAGATTTCTTTTCTTCTTCAAAAATTGAAATTGGGACAGAGATTGGGAGTTGGGACAATATGATTTTGCAATTTTAATCGGGATTTTGACTCCCAGTACCTCAATTTGGTTTCATACCATCATCAATTAACTGACTTATTGGTCAATCTGTCAAATTTGTGTTCAGAAAATTTCATATTTGAAAATGGGACAGGATTTTGAGAATGCATCTTTTCGTTTTGTTAAGCTTTCTGCTGTGAGCTTCCTCAAACCGAAATCAAACTTCCAGCACCTCAATCGTGTCATATGATTATGGCATCTATATTTGAATTACTATAATTGGTTGCGGGTGAAAAAGATCAGTCAAAACTTTAAAATTTGGTCCTGGAAATTTCATCTTCAAAATCTGAAAATGGGACAGAGAATGGGACAATTTGAAGAAGGATGTACTACAAGAGACTGATTTGACGTCTCTCAAATGTTCAAATGTTATTAATATTTGGTTGGATAAAACAACAAAATGTCCCAAAATATCCATTGGTACGCGACCACATGAAGATATCAACAGTTATTGTTGAGTGTTGCACAAAGCACGTTTATACCTGGAATTGTAAGTACCGGGAGCTGAGCTGCCTTCCAGTTAAAGAGTTAAAGAAGAAACTGCTGTTGAAAAACATTGAAGGTTATTACTGTTTTGATTTTTCCAATGGCTTCTAGTTCTAGTTCGAAACATAAATTTTAATGTAGAAAATGGTAAAATGGAAAATGCGAATTTTATTTGGTAAAAATAAATAGAACAAAGTTTTCAGTTGAAAAGTTTGAAAAGCCAGTCAAGAAGGTTTTATCAAATTTGATGTATAATATGTACTATCAGTTGAATTCTGTCGTCTGAATGCAATGAAAGATGTTGAGGAATTGAAGAGTTCTCTCATCCGATCACAAGAGTCGGTTATCAAACTGCAGAGGGAACTTCTTGAAGCCAAAGCCAATCAGTTGGAATTAGTTCAGACCACCGTAAAATCTGCTGTTCAGGACACTGTTCAAGCTGAGATCAAGTCATACAGTCAAGCTGTGTTAAAAGCCTCGGCGAACAGTACAATAACGGAGGAGAGCCTGAAAAAAGTTGCAGAAGGCTGTGTCAGAAGAGGATCGCAGCAGGAATGTTCTCATTTTTGGTTTAAAGGAGACAGATGAAGAGAAACTATCAGACAAAGTAGACGAACTGTTTGAACAGATTGAAGTGAAACCACACTTCGAAGCTGTAAGGATTGGAAGGAAATCAGCTGACAAGACCAGACCTGTCAAAATTTTGTTATCAAATTCGAATACTGTACATCAGATTTTATCAAAATCAAAAAACCTGAAACTGAGTGAGCACCACAAAACTGTGTTCATTTCACCAGATCGGTCACCTGAGGAGCAAGCCAGACATCATCTGCTCGTTTTGGAGATGAAAGAGAAGGCAAAGAAGGATTTGAAGAGACGATATTATATCAGAAGTGGTATTATTTGTTGTGAGGACAAGATATCATAGTGAACGATGCATAATCATGAAGTTTTTCTTGTGTGTGACTTAACGGGTGATACTCGTAAATTTTTTGTTCTAATTATATAAGACCGTCGACAAGTCTAACTCGGCGCACGTCTTGGTAGTTTATAAACCTTAGGTGTGACACAATTTTTTATCTTTTATTGTCAAATAAAGTACATTGGTTCTTAAATTTTTATGAGATCCCAGTTTATATATTTATAAAAAAAACCTTCTGCTCTGAGGAGGAGAGAAAGTTTTTGTGGAGAGCCGCTCAGACATGGGCACCGTATTGTGTAAAGTATTTAGGTATATTTTATGCAATATCTTTGTCGCATACGAGCGGGGTAGTAAATATTGTGTTTCGTTTCGTTTCGTTTCGTAATGAAATGTGATGAGAATTTGTTTAACATGTTACACACTACACAGTATCGTCGTATCAATCGTTATCAAAAACCTGATTAATCAACTTCATTCATCTTTCATCAACACATTTTCAAAACAAATATCAATACTAAAACTTTGATCAAAATTCCATGAATAAAAATCAAATTGTCGAAACAGAAATTGCCTCACCTGATGAGATTATTAACATTCATTAATAAAAGTAGCTGTAAAATACAATTATTTTTCGAAAGATTGAACAACTTTATTGAAATTTGACTTACTATATAATATGTAAAGTTCAACAAATATCAAATTTCTGTCCTGAACACAATTAATGGTTTTTTAATAATTCCGTTGGCATTTTTTACACCTACAGTTGAGAATAATTGCTGAACAGAATCTAAAAACGTACGATTATAACTGAGTAACTACAGTAAACCTCAGATTCACCGTACAGTATAGGGGAAGGAAAATATTACGGTAAATCAGGGTTTTGATCGGTGTTTTACTGTACATCAACAACCGATAATCACCCCCATCAAACCCATGATAACAATTAATAGATAATTAATAATCGTCATTAATTAATTATCATTAATAAACATTACAAGACATGATAAAATTCTGAACTTTCCACAGGTCCTAACCAGAGGACTGGAGTCTCTAAAGTTACCATGGTCTCGTAACGCTAGATCGGTTCACATAGCCACATGTCTACGCGTACGGCGGTCGCGCGCTACTGCAAGCGAGAGGGCTCTGGTTAGGGCAAATAGATCGGCGAGATGCGCTACTGTGCCGCGCCTTGATTGACGATGTCAATCCGTCGAGATCGTTGCTCTGCGAAGCAGAGCAACGATCGACGACAAAAATGTATCAACTTGCATAAAACATGAATAAATAGGGATTTAAATTTGTTGCTACCCTAGCCGTACTAAAACAATTTTGTAATATCCAACGCGAAATAATATCGACGATATCCACCACGGTTGTAAAATTAAATTACAGATGCGCGTGTTTAAACTCATTCTTAGCTAAAGTTTAACAAATCAAACCCAAAAATGTTCCTTTAAATTTATATGAATATTTAATACTAGCATTAAATTATATTTTACATACTAATTATAATAAATTGGATGTCATTTATTTAATTTAAAACGATGCAACAGTGAACAGTGATATGTCAAGTAAATCGGCGCGCGGGGCAGCAAATCGTCCATATTGGATTTACAACCAAAATTTGGCTGTAGAAAAAGTAATTATTCCCTCCCTTCGATGCGAAGCAAGAATGCTAGTTTGCGCGGCGCGTCGAAGCGGCAAAGTCCTCTATTACCTGGGGACCCCAGGCTATTATGTTCATAAAGATTCGGCGGAATGACAGGCTGAGCGCCGCCCAGTAAAGTCCTCCAATGCCGCGCCGAGCTAGCTGTGATGAATTGACATTGTCAATTAAGCACGTTCTGAGACCAGAAATTTTACATTGCATTTTAAATTACGGACATATTTTCTGAATTCAGATTTTCAATCTATAGAATATAAAATAAAGTTACAAATTTCAACATCATGAATCGGGATCAAATCTTTGCAATGTATTCAAAATCAATATAATATGCACTTAAACAAATCACTCGGAATACTTTTCAAAAAGAATAATTAACTCAAAATATCTACTGTCTTATTTCTCTGTGAAAAACCCATTAACATGAGTAGCTTTTGTTGATATACCTCAAAAGTGATCTTAAACGATTACTTCACCTAACCATGAGTCAACGCGTACTACTATACGTGACGCGCTTGTTTGCTGCAAGCGAGAGGGCTCTGGACATGGATAGAGCAAAACGATTCCCATTCAATTTGGTTGAAGGATAGGTCATTCAGTTCAAAATAAGGGGCTGTTCATGTTTATCTTCCCTCAGTGCAATAACTGTGCTTTTTAGCAGATCAAACCTGAATCGTGTTCTCATTTGATTTTTTACCTGACTTACAGCACTGTGTACAGCTGTGGATCCTCTTTGGTGACAAAGAGGCATACCTAAACAAGTTCCTGACATGTGCAAGAACAGGAGAGTTTGACAAGCACTTGACCATACATTCTTCCAACTAGAGCACTGTAAACCACTTTTCAAGCAACAAAACATCCTGGCTTTCAAAAATTCACACATTTATCACACATTTATGTTTAAAAAATACTAAAAGTAAGGTGCCCAACATCACTGCAACAGCATTATCAGCTATCTTCTAGAAAGGAAACCACTCTCATTTCACAACTCCCATCTAATGACTTAATATCAAGATCCACCAAAATTTGGAGCACAATTGCACCTAAACTTAAGCTTTTTGACTACTCCTACAAGATTAGCCTTGCTAAAAGTCGCCTGAAAAAGGCACTCCCAAAGCTGTAACATGCTTATAATGATTCAGCATGGACCTCAAGCGATTATGACATAATGCAGCTGTCATTTGAAAACAATCCCCTTTAAACAAATTTAATCCAGTGTTCTCGGCCCACATAACAGGTTCCTCTTATTAAAAAATTTGAATTTGGTAAACGTGTGCTGACTCCACCATCTATGTATTTAACCTAATATTTAGTTTATTACAGCCTACAGGTAGAAATTAATTTAGAGTAGGTATTTTTTCTTCTAGGTAGATATTAAGAATTTGGTAAATTTTACAGGACTGGTTCGCAGTGTGAACAGATTCCAGATTTATATATTATTAAACTGATATTCAATAAATGATTAAAAGAACCAATTTTAAAGTTGCCATATTGCAGCCTTTAGGTTCAAAAATATACCCATTATGCTCACTTAAAAACAACTCTAAATCAGTAGGCTGTCACTCTATTAATGTACCACACTGCTACCTCCACTCCTTCATAGTGCGATGATATTTTGTAGACATGTGTGATGATGTGATGTCATAAATTTTACTTAACTTTACTTTACTTTAAAACTTTTACTAGGTTGCTGTTTGGTGTGAGCAATAGTGAACAGCACGCACACTCCTTTGCCCTGTCAACCTATATCTAATCTATTCAAAGAGTGACAACCATAGTACACATTGAATAAGGATTCCTTTTGAAATATCAAATTGATTTATTGTAACCTTGTTTATTCTGTAATAAATTTTTTTAAAATTATTCAAACAATATACACATAATATAGCAATGACCCTATATAAAAACAAACCTTTAAGAATATAAAAAATTCCCTAAACACTCAAAAATTACCCTTGGCCTTGTGGCTCCAAGTTAAGATCTAGACTGTTTATATTAACAATGTTTTTTCTCGCACCTCTGTCTCCACGGAGAGAAATCACTGTTGTTCTTAGGATTTCAAAGCGAAGGCGCTTTCTGATGTAACCTACAGCATCCGAGTACCTCTGGCCAGTGTGGTACTCCATCTTACTGGCCAGCTTTTTTACCAGTCTTTCAGCCTCACTACCCATTCCACCAGAAGTCGAGAACACTAAAGGTGTGAAGCTTCCTTTCTCCACTTCAAGAACCCTTGCGTTGTAACATCGCTTTTTCTCATTTTCATGGGACTGGTACATTGCTGGGATCGATTTGCTTGCATTGGAGGGGGCTGGGGCATGAAATACCCTTACATCAAAATATGCCCTCTCTGAAGCATTCCAAATCGATCTTGCAGAAATGTCCAGCCTAGCTTGGTCTCCAAGTACTGTTCCCTTAGGCAACTTCAGACCATCAACTGGAAGAAGAACTGGCTCAGTCTGCACATCCTTGCATTTCACAGTTCTCATTAATTCAGCAAAGGTGTCTCTCAGCGAGTTGTGCCGCAGTGACACATATCCACCGAGTTTGCAGATGAGCGCATGGTTTGCTGAGTACTTTTGGCCACACGTACATGTCTTAGGGCTGTCCTTTAAGTTTAGGTTATATCTGAGTGCTATTGCGTCTGAGAACTGTTGTTTGTTCATCAGATATCCATACTCTTTTAAAGGTAGTGCTGTTAACCAAGCACTTGCCCCTTTCTCAGCAGCTAGTTGGAACATCAACTTTGCCAGTGGTGTTGACTCGAGCTCCTGGCGTATTTCCGCTTGTTTTTGTCGATAGAAGAGATTTCGTTCAGTCGTTATCTCAGTTTTCACTCCTTTGCTTACTCTCCAGTCCTCTGTGTAGTTGTCTACCTGCTTGAGAATAGCTTCTTTAAGGGGTTTTGTGGCTCTACATGAGAATTTGTACTCTCGGTCTGCCATGTCCATCATAACTGGTATACCCAATCCTCCATATCTTGGTGGTAGAGCCATTATGTTCCTTAGTTCATCAGTGCAGCTAAACAGCCTGTTGATGATAGCTGGGATAAACTCATCGCGTGTTACTTGTTCCAGAGGAGTGAGCCTATCTGCAACTCCTGGGGTAGTTCTGCACACATAGTTCCATCTTTTACTAAGCCCATACATGTATGCACTGTATGCTATTTGAGGTTCTCTTGATGCTATATCACTTAATTGTTTAAGATCACGACACCATTCTTGAACTTTTTCCTCGATGAAAGCCCCTTTTCCTTCATCAGTTCCGATAAAGCTGCCCAGATATCGTCGACCAATACTTGTCACATTGACATCTGGGAACAAGTTTCTTGCCTTCTCTTCGTGCTCAGGCTTGACTATCACCCATGTCTTGGAAGATTTAGGGTTGTAACCAAAAAGTGGTCCTTTAATGCAGAGGTTATCCCACCATTTCCTCATTTCTTCCAGTTTTCCCCCAGCAGCAGAGTCATCAGCATACCAGATCTGAGTCACTTTTCTCTCAATGTTACCTGCATCAATCAATGGTATTGTACCACATGCATAAAATCCCATAGCAGGTGGATCACCTTGTGTTGTCCCTTCTTCACTAAAAAGATGTTCATCTTCTCCTGCAATAAACAGTCTAGCAGGCATTCTGTAGGTGTTCATAATGTAGGTAGCAACTTCTGGACATACAATATACATGTTGTTAAGAGCTGCCTCTCGGTTCAGCAAGTTGAATGCATTCTCTGCATCCACTAAGATGATGGCTTCAGTTTCAGGATCTTCAAAGCAGTCCCTCGCAGCATGAACAGCTGCTTCCACTCCTCCCTGAAGACCAGCACACACTTGAATAGGAGCAGTGGCACCAACCAGGTCCTTCTGTAGGAGGGTCATCACTGTCTTCCCTATTATCCTTCGTAAGACTTCACCAATGCCAACAGGCCTGACGCCAGGCTTTTTATCCAGGGGAACAAGTCGACATGCTGTCAATGAGGTCAACATCGTTGGATCCAGATTCCTGACACATAGTTTCCTTGCTATCCCTGCTATAGCATTGCATAGATCCTCACACTTCTTACCAAACTGTTTAGAACACAGTAGTCTCTTCCACGCATCCGCATCCATTCCTGAAGGCCCTGCAGCACCCTGTACTCTCTTTGCTGCTTGTCTTATCGATTCCCCGTCAATACTGTCAAAGATAACCGGCTCTACTCTCCTCACTGGTCCACTCAGACAGCTTCCCTTTGATGCAGGTGATGCCTTGGGATGCTTCTCTTTCAGTACTTTTATCACATCTGGAGTGGGTTCAAGAATCCCGGTGGCATTTTCGCCAATCCACCTCATTGCTGCACTGACTTTACCTTTCATCATAAGTCGAGTGAAGACTCTCTCAACATGGCCATGTTCATGTTTCCCCTTTCCCATTCTTCTCTGAATCTCCTGTCCTTCTCGCAGCAACTCTTCTAACTTACCTGCCTGCCACAAAACAAGCCTTCTCTTCAACACTTCAGTGTGTTCCTTTGCTTTGGATCTCTTTGAGGGTTTCTGCAACAGTAGTGATGGCATTATCATCAAAAGGGTCATGGTCATTGATTCCATAGTACTGCCTGCTGAAAAATTGTTGGCCACTTTAGTCATTTCCTCAATGAATGCTTTTCCTGCAGCCCCTGAGGGAAGCAGAAATATGTTTCTTCTCCATTTGACTACAACACCATATATTCCCTCACATTGTGTTAGAACTTCCCAACTATTCCATGATCCTAATTTCAATTGAGATGGATCCCTTACATTTTCATAACCTGGGAAACAGCACTCCTTTCCCTCTTCTTCCACAATATGAGGGTCCTTTGATATTGGAGTAGATGGTTGTACACTTTCTTCGACCTGTCTCCTCAACTTTCGGATAGCTTCAGTTATGGGGTTTTCGTCTTCGTCTTCGTTGCTCTTCTCCTCCTTGCCACATCTTTGACATGACCACTCAGAATCCTCATTTTCTGCTAGGTCTTTAAACTGCAACTCCGACAGTCCACTACATGCCGCATGGAACCATCGTCCACATTTTCCTTCACATTGAATACAATCACATATTACCTCCTTTGAACAAAATCCACAGATATCAGCTTTCTTTCCAGTTTGCTTTCCTACTTTGGACCTAGTGTCCATTTTTCTTGTGTCAGGCATTCCAACCCAAAAATGGGAACCACTACTGTTGCCGAGTCGGTTACCAGCAGACACTGAAGCTTACCGCTGTCAGCCCCTACTGGATACGAGTCTCCTTAACAGTAGTGGACCCAAATTTGGGATCTGATGGAGTAGTCTCAACACCAGAGGATTTTACAGCTCAAGCAAAAAAAAACGCTACGTTATCAAAAACTAACAAATTTCTACCATACTTCTGTAATAAATGACAAATTTTTGTTTAAGGGGGCCGGGGGGGGGGGGGGGGTCTTCATAAAAATTCTCTTGAAATTGACTTTATAGTTGTTTCTGAAAGAGGGGAGTGATATCTATCAGCTGTTTTTGATCCCATGGAAAAATATTGTTCCTAGCCGAAATTATTGCCGGTCAAAGGTCAGCGCTTATGTATAATTGTATTGCGCGAGTGATTTTCAATCGCTCGCCCTTAAAATCGAGTCTAAAAATCTATCTTCTCCTACATTTTTTGAGCAATCACCCTGAAACTTTCAGGATATGTTCTAAGGACCATTTAGAAGAGATTGTCAGGCCAGAATTTTGAGATAGGCCTTAGAAAATTTTATTCAATTTAAAAAATCTTGGACCTCGTTTTTTAGCGATTTTTTCAGGTCCAAGATTTTTTAAATCGAATAAAATTTTCTAAGGCCTATCTCAAAATTCTGGCCTGACAATCTCTTCTAAATGGTCCTTAGAACATATCCTGAAAGTTTCAGGGTGATTGCTCAAAAAATGTAGGAGAAGATAGATTTTTAGACTCGATTTTAAGGGCGCGCGATTGAAAATCACTCGCGCAATACAATTACACATATAAGCGCTGACCTTTGACCAGCAATAATTTTGGCTAGGAACAATATTTTTCCATGGGACCAAAAGCAGCTGATAGATATCACTCCCCTCTATCAGAAACAACTAAAAAGTCAATTTCGAGAGAATTTTGATGAAGACCCCCCCCCCCCGGCCCCCTTAACTGATATGGGCGGTATACAAGCACATATTTCATTTCATAGTTATAAATATGCAAAAATGGATTGATCACTTCATTTGTCTCAGAAATTTTGGCTTTTTAAACTGCAAACATTTGGTTTGACTCACCTTGTATATTTAGGAGCTTCATGTCTAAGACACGTCAAGGTACTCTTTCGAAGTTTACCTCTGACACAAACAGTGAGTTCAACACTAAGAAGATAAATAAGATTGACCCGATACAGATTGCCTTTGTACAGGAGTTAAAAAGGTTCATTGGTAAGTGTCAGTTTATGAATGTATACTTTTTTTCAATGCAAGGTGAAGCTTCAAAACAGTCCAGTAGATTTAAATCTTTCCTGCCGACTCTCTTCAGCATCTCTTACTGCAAATCGCAACCTGAAGGTCATTTCCTAGCTTTATTACTTTTTATGGTACTAGCAAAATAACTACTTTTGCCTATGTTTAAAAAATACTGTATTTCACTATTAATTCAGGTTATGTTGATAGAATATCAAAGGAAGCTGAGCTTTATTTTATCTCAGCCGGTGGTCCAGTAGATGAACCCAGTTCCAATGATGAGAGCCCTGCTAGGCTTTCAAACACACTGTTTAGCCTCTGGAATAGCTACAGCCTCAAGCTTCCAAAAGATTACTTCTTGACCCAACTCATTAACACAGGAGATTATCTCCTCAAGGTGAAAGAATACAATGTGGCAAAGCAGCACTGTTATGATTATTACCTGCGTCTGCTGAGAGATAGTGCAGTCACAGATGATTATTCATCTATATATTTTCCTACCGGATTTCAAGATGAGCAGAGAGTCAAAGAAACAAGTCAGGCTATTTTTGGAAATGGATTATGTACATTAAAGAATTTGGAAATAATAGACCCTCACATGAATGCAGAGAAGACAGTGGCTGATCTTCTGGAGGTTCTGGATGACTTTAGGAAGCTTACCCAGCACCTCATCCCTCATGAGCGACATTGTTGGCTAGTTTTCAATGGAACTGTTCACATCTACAAAATCAGTCAATGGCTTGTGGACTGTGGCTACACTGCTAAAACTCTCCAGTATCTAGTTTGGTGCTGTGTCTGCATGGAGAGTGTCATTCCTCTGATGACTCTCAAATTTCTGTCTTGGAGAGGTTCCTTGTACTCTGCTGTGTGCCAAAGCTATGTAGATTTAAATCAACCACATGCTGCTGAAGTCTTTGCCAGACGATGCCTTCAAAAAGTTCATCAACTGGCAAAAATTGAAGAGCAAAGCATGTCAGAACCCACTCCGGAATCCGAAGCTATTTTTCGAGAGGTCACAGTTAAACTCTCTGCAATAATCTTCAAAAGAGTTGTATTTGAATCAAGGCGCCCAAAGAAGATCATACACCGGCCAAAAACAAGACAGAACCTGAAAGAGCTGCAGTTGTTACCATTTCCTCGAACCGCTTCTGAAAAGCTGGTCATGGATATGTTTGAAGGTAGTTCTTCACAGTTTCTAGCTATTCTAGAGGCTTTGTCAGACCCGTGTAGGAGAACGTGTATGTATACTCCCCCAAAACTCGACACCACCGAGGGGGGAGATGCTCTTATGGATGTATGGGGTGAACTTATACTCGGTAAGTTTTATTTCTCATCTTTTTAGATAGTTATCAATATTTTCATTCCGTTCTGATTTTAAAATTATTATTCTATGAAATTTTACCTTTATCCTAATTGACAGTTGTGTATGATTTAACAGAACACTTTAAAATGGCACCTGACTTCGATTATCAACATTCACGGAGTTCCGCGTTATATAATTAACTTCAATTAATAATACCATTCAACAAGCATGGTATTTAGATGAGATTTTGTTAAAACTAATTGAGATAAAAACTCTTGCTGTAATCTAACAGCTATTTCCTTCTAGCCGGGTACGAGTTGATCTCCCGTTGCGAATCCTTTCCACGAACAAGCCTAGTCCAGCTAGCTAGAGTAGGAAGTAACGAACTGTCTATGAGTGCAGTGTTAAAGTACATCAGGCTGGCTTTCAATTACGAGTACTGGGATTATTATACCTTGGCTGTTTCTCATCTCGTCCCATTAATTGAGGTATTTTATAATGTGGCACTGTTATCTCGTCCCACTATTTGAGGTATTTTATAATGTGGCACTGTTATCTCGTCCCATTAATTGAGGTATTTTATAATGTGGCACTGTTATTTCGTCCCACTAATTGAAGTATTTTATAATGTGACACTTTTATCTCGTCCCACTAATTGAGGTATTTTATAATGTGGCACTGTTATCTCGTCCCATTAATTGAGGTATTTTATAATGTGGCACTGTTATCGTCACACTAGGTCACCGAAACCAGATTGTATTTGATATTCATTGTAGTCTTTGATTATTTCTACTTAAGTTATATATTTTATTAAATGTAGCATGATGTAATTAAATTCCTCAGGCGGTGGAAGAAGAAACAGTTGACCATCTTTTCACTAAGGAGACAATCATGCTGCTAGATGCAATGAAAAGTGTTTCAAATGTGTTGAGGAAAGACACTCGGCCAAGCACCTGTTTTGTAGATAATATGTTGGATGGACATTGCACTCCACCTACTTTAGACAGGTATTATTGGTATTAAACGCAAAATTATTATCTTGATAAATTGCATATTATTACCAAATTTATCATACTATTATGCAGGGTATATACAGTATACTATCTTACATATACTATTGCTGTACAGTATATATTATAGCAATTTACAATGATCATTATTAAATAAACAAAACTACGCAATTCTCACGATTCACCACATGTATTCTTCAGTTTGAACCAGTGTTTAAGTACTCAAGCAGAGCGTGCTAGTGCCACACCAAGACGCAAATCAGTTTGGGGCGACCAAAAAGATGATCTGTTCACCTTGATAAACCTGAGCTCAGTGTTGTGCAATATTAAAGCTAGTGACTGTGCGGAGATGTTTGTGAAGGAGCAAGGGGATATGTTGGTTGACGCCGTCTTGTTGATCCTTCACAGTCTCAAGGATCACTTCTCCCGCCTAGTGTCTCCTTCTACTGTAAGATTACTCGTGTTAAAGCACTGTTGCTATCTTTATTATCTTTATTATCTTTAATATCTTTATTATCTTTATTATCTTTATTATCTTTATTATCTTTATTATCTTTATTATCTTTATTATCTTTATTATCTTTATTATCTTTATTATCTTTATTATCTTTATTATCTTTATTATCTTTATTATCTTTATTATCTTTATTATCTTTATTATCTTTATTATCTTTATTATCTTTATTATCTTTATTATCTTTATTATCTTTATTATCTTTATTATCTTTATTATCTTTATTATCTTTATTATCTTTATTATCTTTATTATCTTTATTATCTTTATTATCTTTATTATCTTTATTATCTTTATTATCTTTATTATCTTTATTATCTTTATTATCTTTATTATCTTTATTATCTTTATTATCTTTATTATCTTTATTATCTTTATTATCTTTATTATCTTTATTATCTTTATTATCTTTATTATCTTTATTATCTTTATTATCAAGTGCCCCTATAAGGCTAAACTCTGAAAATCTTAAAATTCGATATCACGAACTAAACAGGAACATGAATATTATGATTGTACGAATAAATAACTCTCAGGTGAAACAATACTTGGTAGCTGAGAACATCTCAGAGCTGATGGAGCTGATGGCTGATTGTAACGAACTGTCCCTGTGGTTAAACCTCTACAATATAGACCCTCTGTTGCCGGGGGAGATTGCGCTTAAATCAGCACTCTTACTTGAAGCTCATGCCAAGAATATGAAGACATCATTATTCGGGCATCGTTCTGTAAGGACTAAGAATATATTTTATTAAATAGATAATTAATAAAGAAAATAAAGTTTTGTTTGTAGCTCAGGAAATTGTTGTAACACATTGATTTCCATGTTGAGTTTGCTTTCAAGTGGTATACCCCAACAAGGTTCTATGAGATATAGCGTAAGATATTGACAACCAGAGATAGTAGATACACCGATATTCATAGTTCAACTTAGTTCAACAGTTCAACTTTATGACCGTTCAACTAACAGGGTCCCGACAAACTATCAAAGGTCCAAACCACTCTAACAAACGCGCTAACAACACTGCGTAACAGCGTGTCAGCGCTGGAGGAGGTGCGAAATGTCAAGGAGATTGCGCTCACTGCTACCTGTGACCCGCTCATGCTGGTTGTGGATCCTTCGCTCAGCAGGAAAACTGAAGGTTCGTCAGGAACACTTTAGTTATTTCATATTTTAAACAACGGTATGAATTATAAATGTGGATACTTGTTGAGAGGTAAACCATAGGTAATTTATCAATCAGATCCTAGAATCACTGTCACGTGTCTATTAGTGTTAGGGAGCATTACAACAATGGTTCCCCCCAGCTTGAACCTTATTGCAAAGTGTAATATAATGTACTTATATTTTCCCACTTTAGGAGACGTGGCACACAATATAACAGTAGCTGATCTCCAACTTGAAATGTTAGCAGTAAATCTACGATTACAACAGCAACTTCACAAAGCAGAGAAAAGCGAATCTAAAGTAAGCTTTAGTTTTTACTTTCTTATTTTTAACTACTTTTAACTAATATATTAATTGTTTTTTCATTGCTAGAAACTCTTTAGATTTGCCTCTTAAAATTGAGCGATTTTTTTCTCTTTTCAGTCGATTAATTCATTGGCTCAGACGTGAGCTGTAACTGTTTAATTATAATTTTACATAGCATTCTGAATTCTGTATTCTATTTATAACCCATTTACTTACTTCACGTACCAATTATCAGTGTTAATTGGTTAATTATAATAGGTAGTAGAGTGGTGTAAAAAAAATACGCTCTTCCTTGCAATAACTCGGATGCAGTTAGCTACCATTGAAACAAAAGCAGCTGAGAAACACCTACGGGACAGCTACGATCTTCTGCTCAAGTCTTGGTCTGAAGAAAAACGGTGAGATTTTTACCAAACATTATTTAGTTTGTTGTACGATATTTTAGTTTTAAACTTTAATGCGTCGATCAAAACATTTTTAATTACATAGAACATGTTTTACTGTCAAGTGTAGCCGTAATCACACAACTTAGAACATCTTCACCTCTCAAAAGTGTCTCCTCTAATTACTACCTTATTATTATTAAAGTGTCTCCTCTAATTACTACCTTATTTGAGTATGTTCGAATTATCTTCACCTCCTCTTTTCAGGCTAGACACCTCACTTAATATGTACGAATTATCTTCACCTCCTCTTTTCAGGCTAGACACCTCACTTAATATGTACGAATTATCTTCACCTCCTCTTTTCAGGCTACACACCTCACTTAATATGTACGAATTATCTTCACCTCCTCTTTTCAGGCTAGACACCTCACTTAATATGTACGAATTATCTTCACCTCCTCTTTTCAGGCTAGACACCTCACTTAATATGTACGAATTATCTTCACCTCCTCTTTTCAGGCTAGACACGTCACTTAATATGTACGAATTATCTTCACCTCCTCTTTTCAGGCTAGACACCTCACTTAATATGTACGAATTATCTTCACCTCCTCTTTTCAGGCTACACACCTCACTTAATATGTACGAATTATCTTCACCTCCTCTTTTCAGGCTAGACACCTCACTTAATATGTACGAATTATCTTCACCTCCTCTTTTCAGGCTAGACACCTCACTTAATATGTACGAATTATCTTCACCTCCTCTTTTCAGGCTAGACACCTCACTTAATATGTACGAATTATCTTCACCTCCTCTTTTCAGGCTACACACCTCGCTTAATATGTTCGAATTATCTTCACCTCCTCTTTTCAGGCTAGACACCTCACTTAATATGTACGAATTATCTTCACCTCCTCTTTTCAGGCTAGACACCTCACTTAATATGTACGAATTATCTTCACCTCCTCTTTTCAGGCTACACACCTCGCTTAATATATACGAATTATCTTCACCTCCTCTTTTCAGGCTACACACCTCACTTAATATGTACGAATTATCTTCACCTCCTCTTTTCAGGCTAGACACCTCACTTAATATGTACGAATTATCTTCACCTCCTCTTTTCAGGCTAGACACCTCACTTAATATGTACGAATTATCTTCACCTCCTCTTTTCAGGCTAGACACCTCGCTTCAAGGAACTGAACAACAAGGATCAGTCCCTAACCCTCCAATACTAACCTCTAGAACTAGCACTACCATGACATTCAAACCTGCTCCTTATACAGCTCCTAAAGGGGTCAAGGTAGAGTCCCCATATTATATTATGATCAAAATAATCAAGTGCCTAATTATCTCCGATATTCATAATTAATCAGATCTAGTTTAATTTACTAAATATAACCATAATGAAAATGTACATAACCCAGGTAAAGTGGTACAGACTATACGGGAGGTCCTCCTCTGGGAGCAACATAAAAGTGCGAATGAACGACAAGCTGTACCCAGGACTAGCAATGGAGGTAGCAGCAGTAGAGGGAAACGAACTGACTGTCTCTAACCTCACTCCCTACGAGAAATACCAGTTTGCTGTGGCTGCTTTTGACGAGCATGGCAAGCTGATAGCTGGGAGTATCGGGCATAGTAGCAAACCTATACTGGCTTCTCCTCCTTTCAGCCATCTTACTGCTTGTGGGCATCTCATTCAGGTGAGCTATACTGGCTTCTCCTCCTTTCAGCCATCTTACTGCTTGTGGGCATCTCATTCAGGTGAGCTATACTGGCCTCTCCCCCGTTCAGCCATCTTACTGCTTGTGGGCATCTCATTCAGGTGAGCTATACTGGCCTCTCCTCCGTTCAGCCATCTTACTGCTTGTGGGCATCTCATTCAGGTGAGCTATACTGGCCTCTCCTCCGTTCAGCCATCTTACTGCTTGTGGGCATCTCATTCAGGTGAGTTATACTGGCCTCTCCCCCGTTCAGCCATCTTACTGCTTGTGGGCATCTCATTCAGGTGAGCTATACTGGCCTCTCCTCCGTTCAGCCATCTTACTGCTTGTGAGCATCTCATTCAGGTGGGCTATACTGGCCTCTCCCCCGTTCAGCCATCTTACTGCTTGTGAGCATCTCATTCAGGTGAGCTATACTGGCCTCTCCTCCGTTCAGCCATCTTACTGCTTGTGGGCATCTCATTCAGGTGAGCTATACTGGCCTCTCCTCCGTTCAGCCATCTTACTGCTTGTGGGCATCTCATTCAGGTGAGCTATACTGGCCTCTCCTCCGTTCAGCCATCTTACTGCTTGTGGGCATCTCATTCAGGTGAGCTATACTGGCCTCTCCTCCGTTCAGCCATCTTACTGCTTGTGGGCATCTCATTCAGGTGGGCTATACTGGCCTCTCCCCCGTTCAGCCATCTTACTGCTTGTGGGCATCTCATTCAGGTGAGCTATACTGGCCTCTCCCCCGTTCAGCCATCTTACTGCTTGTGGGCATCTCATTCAGGTGGGCTATACTGGCCTCTCCTCCCTTCAGCCATCTTACTGCTTGTGGGCATCTCATCCAGGTGAGCTATACTGGCCTCTCCTCAGTTCAGCCATCTTACTGCTTGTGGGCATCTCATTCAGGTGAGCTATACTGGCCTCTCCTCAGTTCAGCCATCTTACTGCTTGTGGGCATCTCATTCAGGTGGGGTTTTGGAGAGTGTACTTTTATAGTGAGGAGGCTGTTTTACTTTAAGTCTGTCTAGCACTTACTTGATTTGTATTGTGTAAATGATTTTATTTATACGCTACCTTGTATTTTGGTGGGAGCAGGGTGCTTGCCTTATTACTTCTTCTTATTGCAGTCCAATTCTATTTATATTATTAAAACTATCGATGAATAATATTCCACTGCAACTCCCCAGATCTGTCACAAGCAAGGAGCACTAGCCGTAGCAACGGAAGCTTGCTCTCTACTCTGGAACTTCTTTGTTCTTCCCCACACCTCCTCTAAAACCGACATCAACATGCCCACGTAACTGCACGTTTTGTACTTTGAAACCTTTTCAATGTACTGAGTTAAAAAGTACTGTAACAACGTTTAATGAAATATACTTTTGTTTGTGCTGTTTTTATTTGTGTTAGTGATCCGTCCTAAGTCTCGTAATATCGGGTAATAATCCAACATTATAAACACAAGTGGTAGGTCTGCAAAAAGAGATACATTACCGCAATTAAATTGCCATTAAAGATTAATTAGTAACCCTGTAATTAACGTTGTTTAATTAGTAAACTTGTAATTAAAGTTGTGTTAATTAGTAACCCTGTAATTAAAGTTGTGTTAATTAGTAACCCTGTAATCAAAGTTGTGTTAATTAGTAACCCTGCAATCAACGTTGTGTTAATTAGTAACCCTGTAATTAAAGTTGTGTTAATTAGTAACCCTGTAATCAAAGTTGTGTTAATTAGTAACCCTGCAATCAACGTTGTGTTAATTAGTAACCCTGTAATTAACGTTGTGTTAATAAGTTACCCTGTAATTAACGTTGTGTTAGATGTAACTATCCCAGACTCAACATGAAGCATATAAACGGATCCTCTATCACCCTGATCCGGCACCTGATTGAGAGTATCCTGGTTTCAGTGGATATTGCTATCAGAGAGGGAGCCCTGTTTTGTAATGTCACGTGTGATCAGGGTCCTTTCAAGACTAAACAGGTGGGAGATTGTAATACTAATATTATATATTGTAAAGTTGTAATACCAATTATATGCGTTATCATCACTTTAATAAAATTGATCCACTACAGATACGATGCATCTTCTTTCATCACAACAACATTTCAGCTAGCAAGGCTGGGCCTGTGTGAGAAGCTGCTGGTAGCAATAGAGCTGTCAGGCCGTATTAACGACACTCAGCTAGGAACCCAAGCCATTATCCAGACGTACGGTCTACTTGCTCCCCTTATTCATCATAACATCATGTGTTATCCTGCACTTAAGGTTAGGACTGTAAATATTCAACATAACATCATGTGTTATCCTGCACTTAAGGTTAGGACTGTTACAAAAAGTTCGATCAAATTGATGATGTAAAACTTACTATCTTGCAAGCTCAGAATCTTCCAGTTTAAGATTTTATTTGGATCGTAATAACTTGTGCTGTGTCCTCTGATAATTTGAATAGCAAACATGATAATATAGTATGATATTTTACAACTCCTAGTCATGAACTTACCTTTCATAATTGAAAATCAAATCATAGTCTATCAAATTGAAATTATCAATTCAACAATATTAACAATTGATAATTGAAAATAACTTGTTTCCTCTGATAAGGTACTGCTGTATTGTCACGCTGCTTTGACAGAGCTTCCTGGGGTTGTAAAACAGAAGAAACACGCTGGAAACATACAACACATGACAGGAGTCATCACTTTCTATCTCAGCAAGGTTAATTACTTAATTGGCTGATAATTGATATTTTGTTTATTTTTTCAATGAATTCGAATGATTATGGCTGAATTTAGTGGCCGGAAATTGTATTGATATTTCGATAATAATCTGTGTTCATCATGACTCTTGAGCCTTCCAAGTTAATAATTTGTCGATTAGTTAATTAGCTAATTAGTTAATTAACTCCACATGCCACCCAGACGCTGCACCAATGGGGAGAGTTAGAGGGAGCGGCTCTAATAAGTGAGAATGGGCACGAGCTACTCACCCAGTTTGATTGTTTGTATGATGAACTGAGTGAACAGTCTCACGCTATCACTCCTAATAACAAGAAGAAACCTGTTAAGAGAACTGATAACACAGGGTAAGTAGTCACATTAGTGGTCAATGGTCACATTAGTGGTCACATAGTGGTCACTGGTCACATAGTGGTCACATTAGTGGTCACGTGGGATAGCTGTAAGTTTTTGTTTATCAGTTTAGGGGGGGGGGGGGTATCAAAGAAGGAATATAACTTTTTTATTAGTTGTTTATTTCTGTTTATTTGTTGACCCAATGGCTTATTAAACTTAAAAAGTTACCTGAATAACAACACAACTTGACCACCACATCTAATCAGAAAAGAAAAGAAAGGGAACCTGAAAGACATGATCCAGGACCCAGGAGGTGCGCCGATCCTGAAGAGTGACACAGTTAAAGCGTTTGAAGCGCACGTGCTGCGTCACAGTGCAATCTACCCCACTAACAGCAGCGGAGATCCGGACTTTACCGGACAGGAGGACTTTAACTTGCTCTACACTGCTGTCGCTAACTTGTCCAGTCATCAAGCTCAAAAGGAAGGTTTGATTTAACGAATTGCTGGGCTGCGTACTGTACTTCTGGTATCTCCTTTTCTACTGTACTTCTGGTATCTCCTTTTCTACTGTACTTCTGGTATCTCCTTTTCTACTGTACTTCTGGTATCTCCTTTTCTACTGTACTTCTGGTATCTCCTTTTCTACTGTACTTCTGGTATCTCCTTTTCTACTGTACTTCTGGTATCTCCTTTTCTACTGTACTTCTGGTATCTCCTTTTCTACTGTACTTCTGGTATCTCCTTTTCTACTTTACTTCTGGTATCTCCTTTTCTACTGTACTTCTGGTATCTCCTTTTCTACTGTACTTCTGGTATCTCCTTTTCTACTGTACTTCTGGTATCTCCTTTTCTACTGTACTTCTGGTATCTCCTTTGCTACTGTACTTCTGGTATCTCCTTTTCTACTGTACTTCCGGTATCTCTTTTTCTACTGTACTTCTGGTATCTCCTTTTCTACTGTACTTCTGGTATCTCCTTTTCTACTGTACTTCTGGTATCTCCTTTTCTACTGTACTTCTGGTATCTCCTTTTCTACTGTACTTCTGGTATCTCCTTTTCTACTGTACTTCTGGTATCTCCTTTTCTACTGTACTTCTGGTATCTCCTTTTCTACTGTACTTCTGGTATCTCCTTTTCTACTGTACTTCTGGTATCTCCTTTTCTACTGTACTTCTGGTATCTCCTTTTCTACTGTACTTCTGGTATCTCCTTTTCGACTGTTCTTCTGGTATCTCCTTTTCTACTGTACTTCTGGTATCTCCTTTTCTTTTATAGATCACTTATCTTTCTTCCATCTTATCCTCCTATATCCCTTGTTTATCTTATCTGATATCTCACCTCCACCTAGACCTCTTATCTCCATCTCTCCAGTCTCTAATCCCCCTCAGTGTACAAGTTCAGACGCCGCTCCCGGTTCCTGGAGCTGTATGTTCGTGTGCTGGAGAAGGCCCTGCTAGAGAGTAGACCCGACCTAGTAGTGGACTGGTGCAGTGAGGCTGTGGCCTGGTTAACACGACGTAACGACCTTCTCATTGCTCAGAAGGCTCTTAATAAAGACGTTAAACCGGCTAAGAATCTCGAGGTTTTCATTTACTTTTTACTGCTAAGAATCTCGAGGTTTTCATTTACTTTTTACTGCTAAGAATTTCGAGGTTTTCATTTACTTTTTGAGTTAATGGCTGTGTTTATAATCTCGAGGTTTTCATTTACTTTTTGAATTAATGGCTGTGTTTATGATTGGCATTTTTCTTTTTTCGGTAAATGAACAGGACTTTGATATATTATGTTTACTTGCTGTATGATACATTGATAATATCCAGATGCTGAAACAGACTGTGATGGCTAAAGGATCTGATGCTGCTCTTGCAAAGAAGAATGATAACAAAACCCCTGGCGTCAAAAATATGTCCAAAAAGGAAGGGGTGAGTAACGCATTAGTGAACATTTTAGCCATCCAGTAAACTTGTCAATTGATACTATTCGAATTTTATTTATTTTTCAATTTTCAATATTTTTCAATATGATGCTTACTTTCTCTAATTTATTTGCTGATCGCTGTGCAAGTTAAGCCTTTAACATTTTGAATAGGAATGCACCGATAAAACTCGATATATCGGTGAGAAGGATGTAATTTATTTGATATATAATTTTAGATCAAGCCATTTAAACTTCTGGGTCAGCCGGATGAGAATAAAATGCAGGTATGTTACTCTAGTGCAGTGCTCTTATCTCGTTAACATTACCTTATATGGTAGTGTTACCATAGTGACACTACCATATAAGGTATGTTACTCTAGTTCTCTTCTCTTCCAGCATGACTCTCAAGTCTAGATTGTAGACCTTATATTATGCATGTTTTGAGCTTCTTGCTCTGGATTTTTATATTTTAACCAAGTTCCGTAACGTTTGCGTAACGTTTCATGAAAACTTATACACTCTTAAACAAATTTGTTTCTTAGAAAATTTATACCCTTAGTCTTTAGACTTTTGTTTTTATAAACTTTTCACTATATCAATAGTGTATTGAACTTAAGTCTGATTTATATAAGAAACTTACCGGTAGTAACTTGGTAAAAAGTAAATAATCCAGAAATTTTAGAGATTTTGTTATTATATTACTTCAATACAAATACATAATAATGCTGTGACCATGTGTTAACATGATGACTACCCAGGCTGCAAATACATAATAATGCTGTAACCATGTGTTAACATGATGACTACCCAGGCTGCAGAGCTACTCAGAGCCATCCTGCCAGATACCTGGAGAAGATCCTGTAGAATACAGAGACTACGTCTTATTACCCACGAGGAGATGCCCTGGAGAGCCCAGGTTTGCTGCTGAAGCTTGACCATGAAATTGTAACTTTATAGTGCTGTCTAATGGAAGTATTAGACCTTGAGGTCATAAATTTAAGTCTTTGCAACCTTCTGTTCGTGTTCTCAATTCAAATACAGATTCAAATAATTATGTGATATTTTATTAAGTTCGTCTGATAGAGCTACTTTTCAGTTAAACGTGATACTTGCCGCGTCCTGTTACCAACAATTCAAAGATAAGATGGACGTCAGAGTCAAGTCTTTTAATGATGCAGCTGATTTTAGCCATGGTACTGTGGTGGCTTTATCATTATACTTTATCGAACTTACTTAAGCAAACTTAAATACTTAGGCAAACTTTACTGATGCAAACTTTACTTAAGCGAACTTTACTGATGCAAAATTTACTGATGCAAACTTTACTTAAGCAAACTTTACTGATGCAAACTTTACTCAAGCAAACTTTACTCAAGCAAACTTTACTGATGCAAACTTTACTGATGCAAAATTTACTGATGCAAACTTTACTTAAGCAAACTTTACTGATGCAAACTTTACTCAAGCAAACTTTACTCAAGCAAACTTTACTGATGCAAAATTTACTGATGCAAACTTTACTTAAGCAAACTTTACTGATGCAAACTTTACTTAAGCAAACTTTACTGATGCAAACTTTACTTAAGCAAACTTTACTGATGCAAACTTTACTGATGCAAACTTTACTTAAGCAAACTTTACTTAAGCAAACTTTACTGATGCAAACTTTACTTATGCAAACTTTACTAATGCAAACTTTACTCAAGCAAACTTTACTCAAGCAAACTTTACTTAAGCGATCCGATGGAATCGATGTAATATCATATCGTATTCGTTACCGTTTCTGTGATATGCTAACAATTATGAACTTGGAAAAACAAGTTAGAATAAATTCTGTTAAAACTGACGGTGGTGACCTTCAGAATGTTCAAAGTCACAGTTGTGTAACAGTAGCCTCCCAGGCGGAGAGTACGACTTGTTGCCTAGCAACATGTTCGTGGTGGGGGACGTTGGGAGCATGATGAACAATAGTGAGGATCCTATTGAGGATATTCTGCGCGAGGTCAATTAGTAAATCTTATACTACTTTCGTTTTGCAGTTTATTCTTTCATTCTCATACCATTTTGTGATACTTATGTTTTATAATCGTGAAGGGTAAAGACCCAGAGAAAGAGCTAAAGACTATGGAACTTACTATCTACGAGTACTTGGCTGACAGATATGGACAGGAAGAACGGAAACCATACCTTGATAAGCCCAATAAGGAAGGACCAGTCACCAAGACCCTCAGGAAAAAGAAGAAGGACACAGCACGCGAGTATAGAGAGGCTGTGAGAGAGGGCGGAGTCACTTCTGGTGGTGCCAAAGCAGTAAGAGCGCAGTACTGGAGACTAGTGAGAATCCACAACAAGTCTAGGCGTGAACAGTTGAAGAAGAGGAAAAAGAAAGAAAAGAAGAAGGAGACCCAACGCTTCAGGAGGAACCCCTATGACTACAGTAAAAGACTCCTTGATGAGAAGATCTCGGGAGAGCCTACCTTCGGCAAGGAAGAGGCTGACAGATACTACCCCAAGGAATACATGGACCGAGATAGATGTTATGTCTTCGAAAAGATGGCAGGAATACCAGATGCCAAAGACCCAGTGTACCCCTTTGTGTGCACAGTACCTACTTACGAAGAGTTTGAAAAGAAGATCAAAACACGACGCAATGGATCTTCACCAGGGCCCAACGGAGTGCCATACATAGTTTACAAAAGGTGTGCCAGGCTGAGAGAACTATTGTATGCGTGTATTAGTAAACTCTGGTTATCAAACAGTGTCCCCTTGCAGTGGAGAATTGGAGAAAGCATCCTACTTCCCAAGACCACGGACCTTAGTGACCCTGGCAAGTTTAGGAACATCACTATGACTAACACCAGTGGGAAAGTGGCAATGGGTATGCTAGCTGATAAAATGCTCGACTACATGACCACCAATAAGTACATCGATACCTCTGTGCAAAAAGGCTTCCTGCGCAAGATGCCAGGATGCATAGAACACACACAAGCGCTCATGGAGGAACTGCGGGATGCAAAGAGCAAGAGAAGACAGGTGTATGCAGTATGGGTGGATCTTATGAATGCTTATGGGAGAGTACCTCATGAGCTGATAGTGTTTGCGCTTCGGCACTACAAGTTCCCAGAAGAAGTGGTCCAATATATTGTCAAGTACTACGACGAACTGGTAGTACGGGTGAAGACGAAGAAGTGGAAGAGTGAGTGGTTCTACTACCTAATCGGGTTGTTTCAAGGGGACCCGCTTTCTGTCGTGCTATTCTTAATAGCATTCAACCTACTCTTGGATTTACTTCAGGTCGACAGAACAATGGGATACAAGCCGTCGTTCAGCTCTGAGCCAACTACAAACAGAGCTTTTGCAGATGATCTCACCCTGCTGTCTGACAGACTCGACAAAATGAAGAGGCTGGTCGGGCAAATGGAGGAATTCTTAGCATGGACAAGGACGATGAGAGCTAAACCCAGCAAGTGTATTGCTCTCGGAATGAAGGTAGTGGACAATACCTACAGATCGTTTGACCCTGAGATCATCATTGCAAACGAGAAAGTAGCGTACCTTGGTGACACACCGATAAAGTTCCTTGGTCACTGGATTTACGTCAACCTGGGCCAAGATGAGACGAGAGAGCTAATCACCACTCAACTTTCAGGCCAGCTGGAAAAAGTAGACATGGCGGAGCTCTCTGGACCAAGCAAGTGCTGGATCTACAACCACATGCTAACTAGCAAAGTACAGTGGAATATTATGATATACAACCTCCCAGTATCATTCATCCAGACACTAGAGGCTCTTTGTACCAGATACTTGAAGAAATGGCTTGGAGTTACTACTTCCATATCGAATAGTGTGCTGTACAGATCAAAAGACCACTTTGGACTATCGTTAAAGCAGATCTCCAACCTGTACAAATGTCTACAGGTGTCCAAGGCCTATATGCTGAAGACATCGGTTGACCCCAAAGTGAGGGAGATTTTCGAGTACAGAGAAAACACCAACAGAGACAAGAAGAGATGGGACTACACCAAGGAGCTGACTAATAGGGAGAGAGACCTCTACTTCAAAGAACTGATTGGCTACGTGCAGACCAGGGAAGGAGCCGGTATTGGATTCGGTGATCAGAGGAGGAAGAAGAACAAAAAGGAGCAACTAGTGGAGATAATTAAGTCTCTGAAAGAAGAGGAGCTCCTTCAAACTCTCTACGATAAGAGAGTCCAAGGAAAGTTTCTAACCTGGGAGAACACCATGCAGCTAGACACTGGCTGGCAAAGCCTGCTGTATACCTTGAGCCCCGAGCTGACAAAGTTCCACCTAAATGCCATCCACGACGTTGCAAGTACACCTAGCAACCTCCAGCTTTGGAACTACAGCTCCACGAACAACTGTCCCCTTTGTGGGCGTCAGCAGTGCAACCTAAAGCACATTCTAACGTGTTGCCCAGTGTCGCTTAAACAAGGAAGGTATAATTGGAGACATGATCAGGTGCTCAGGGTAATCGTGCAACCAATTGCAGAGAAGCTGAGGGAGATAAACAGTGCTACCCCAAAGACAGAAGTAAAGAGAGAGTGGAGGAAGTTCGTATCCGGAAAAGGAACCTACAGGAAACCCGAAGTACGGCTTACAGAAGAACCTCATCTTCTAGAGGAAGGTAACGACTGGAAACTAGTGTTTGATGAGGACGAAAGGACAAGACAATTCCCCCAACATATTGTCAACACAGCTCTCAGACCTGATGTGGTAATATACTCTAACACACTCAGGAAAGTCATCCTGGTAGAGCTGACCTGTGGAAACGAGGAGAACTTTGAGGACCAGAGATCCCGGAAAGAGAAGAGATACGAAGAGCTAATGGTGGAGATCGAGACCGCAGGCTGGGAAGGATATCTCTTTACAGTAGAAGTTGGATGTCGTGGATTCTACCACCACACATTACCCCGAATTTTCAACTTCCTTAACATCACCCGGGCAAAGAAGAAGAGGGCACTTAACACAACAGCGGTGGTGTCCCTGAAAGGTTCCTACACTATCTGGCTTAATCGCTACAACAAGACCTGGAGTGACAACTGGCAGCTGGCTGAAAGACCCTGCCCAGTTTAACCCTGATGAACAGCTGAACGTTGGGCCCTTAAAACGTCGTTGAAAGCTACATCTGGGGTCGTAAGTCCCAGACATCAGAAGAAGTCAGAGAGTGTAGAAGATTCTGCGTCTGAAAAGACTAGAGAATTGAGGTAAATATAGTTGGTTTGGTCTATCTGTTTTCGCTCTTTTGAGTGGGTCAATCATATAATTGATATTTTTGAAGTAACTGTGAGGTGTGGAGCTATGATAACATTACCTGGCCTTATATGGTAGTCAGTGAGTGTTACCGGACCTTTACTGATAGTTGAAATTCGACATATGACGTCATCTAGCGTCATCTAGCGTCATCTAGCGTGAAATATCGCCAGATGATGATAGATGACGCTAGATGACGCTAGATGACGCTAGATGACGCCAATTAGCGACATTGTCGCTAAGTGCACGACACCTTTCGAATGTCGCTATCTAGCGCTATCTAGCGCTATCTAGCGCTATCTAGCGCTATATGACGCTATATGACGCTATATGACGCTAGATGACGCTAGATGACGCTAGATGACGCTAAGCACGCAGCACTGACGCCAGGCGACAGATAGCGCTATTTTCATAAAAATTCTAGGGACGACATCTAGCGTCATCTAGCGTCATATAGCGTCATCTATCATCATCTGGCGATATTTCACGCTAGATGACGCTAGATGACGCTAGATGACGTCATATGTCGAATTTCAACTATCAGTAAAGGTCCGTGTTACCATTGTAACATATCTCAATGCAGGGTCACGTGAGTTAGTGTTGCCATAGTAACACATCTCAATGCAGGGTCACGTGAGTTAGTGTTGCCATAGTAACACATCTTAATGCAGGGTCACGTGAGTTAGTGTTGCCATAGTAACATATCTCACTGCAGGGTCACGTGAACGTTTCACCCTCACTGGAAAGGGAGAAAACTAACCTGACAGCTCTGATGAGCAAGAAGGGGAGTGTCAGCTCTGTTACCTCAAGGTATAATATAAATTAGTGACCCATTAGTGATAAATTTATATTGTATAGTAGTGAATATGGTGGGTAGGATTCACAATTTCACATTCTAATTCTATTGATAATGTTATTTTTGTTTAAATCTTCATTGATAACATTTGATCTGAACTGTACATGATAGTCTTAGTATGTATATTACCTAATATCACCCTTGTAAGTTATTGCTTAATACCTAATACCATGCTAGTAAATTTGTAAGATATAACTAAATCTGTTCTGAACTGGACATGGTACTATGACCACCTACTATCTAATACGATCCTGTTATTTTGTAAGATATTATTTAATCTGATCTGAACTGGACGAACAAGGCGTTTCAGACAAAGCAAGTACTGTCTCTCAAGCGACAAAGCAAAAGAGATAAAGATGAGTTACAGCAGTTACCTAGTGCAGACCTTTGTAAGTCTGACCCAGGCTCTGGTGTTAGCTCACCGGGGCGCACATTGGGGGTTGCTTCAGAACATTGCTTCTCAGCTGTGGAGAATTGTCATGGACCTTCACATGAAGATGAAGGTGATTTTATTTTTAATAGTTTTGCAGTGATTACGAAAATGGATTGTGTTAAGTTATGTAGACAGTATGGCATTAAAATACAGATAATAGACTCTGTGATGATTTGACCGATTTGGATAGATTAAGGGATATTTTGAGCCCTTTAGTATGTTCGCTGGTGTTATTAAAGCGTAGCTAATTATTGGACAACACATAGTTAGTGCATGGTTTATGATTGATTACTAATTACTATGATTGTGATTCTTTTTGAACATTGTCGTAGAATAATTGTATGTAATTTCTATAAAACGTTTCAGACCCTGCCAACCTCTACAAGAGAAGCGTTGGGTCTCACTGACCAGGCTATCAATGATCTCACTATTTCAGACCCTGCCAACCTCTACAAGAGAAGCGTTGGGTCTCACTGACCAGGCTATCAATGATCTCACTATTTCAGACCCTGCCAACCTCTACAAGAGAAGCGTTGGGTCTCACTGACCAGGCAATCAATGATCTCAATATTTCAGACCCTGCCAACCTCTACAAGAGAAGCGTTGGGTCTCACTGACCAGGCTATCAATGATCTCACTATTTCAGACCCTGCCAACCTCTACAAGAGAAGCGTTGGGTCTCACTGACCAGGCTATCAATGATCTCACTATTTCAGACCCTGCCAACCTCTACAAGAGAAGCGTTGGGTCTCACTGACCAGGCTATCAATGATCTCACTATTTCAGACCCT
The DNA here is from genome assembly GCF_026151205.1 of Bolinopsis microptera. Taxonomy (NCBI): domain Eukaryota; kingdom Metazoa; phylum Ctenophora; class Tentaculata; order Lobata; family Bolinopsidae; genus Bolinopsis; species Bolinopsis microptera. The sequence goes on from NC_087079.1 coordinate 18,003,150, forward strand.
GCCAACCTCTACAAGAGAAGCGTTGGGTCTCACTGACCAGGCTATCAATGATCTCACTATTTCAGACCCTGCCAACCTCTACAAGAGAAGCGTTGGGTCTCACTGACCAGGCTATCAATGATCTCACTATTTCAGACCCTGCCAACCTCTACAAGAGAAGCGTTGGGTCTCACTGACCAGGCTATCAATGATCTCACTATTTCAGACCCTGCCAACCTCTACAAGAGAAGTGTTGGGTCTCACTGACCAGGCTATCAATGATCTCACTATTTCAGACCCTGCCAACCTCTACAAGAGAAGCGTTGGGTCTCACTGACCAGGCTATCAATGATCTCAATATTTCAGACCCTGCCAACCTCTACAAGAGAAGCGTTGGGTCTCACTGACCAGGCTATCAATGATCTCACTATTTCAGACCCTGCCAACCTCTACAAGAGAAGCGTTGGGTCTCACTGACCAGGCTATCAATGATCTCACTATTTCAGACCCTGCCAACCTCTACAAGAGAAGCGTTGGGTCTCACTGACCAGGCTATCAATGATCTCACTATTTCAGACCCTGCCAACCTCTACAAGAGAAGCGTTGGGTCTCACTGACCAGGCTATCAATGATCTCACTATTTCAGACCCTGCCAACCTCTACAAGAGAAGCGTTGGGTCTCACTGACCAGGCTATCAATGATCTCACTATTTCAGACCCTGCCAACCTCTACAAGAGAAGTGTTGGGTCTCACTGACCAGGCTATCAATGATCTCACTATTTCAGACCCTGCCAACCTCTACAAGAGAAGCGTTGGGTCTCACTGACCAGGCTATCAATGATCTCACTATTTCAGACCCTGCCAACCTCTACAAGAGAAGTGTTGGGTCTCACTGACCAGGCTATCAATGATCTCACTATTTCAGACCCTGCCAACCTCTACAAGAGAAGTGTTGGGTCTCACTGACCAGGCTATCAATGATCTCACTATTTCAGACCCTGCCAACCTCTACAAGAGAAGTGTTGGGTCTCACTGACCAGGCTATCAATGATCTCACTATTTCAGACCCTGCCAACCTCTACAAGAGAAGCGTTGGGTCTCACTGACCAGGCTATCAATGATCTCACTATTTCAGACCCTGCCAACCTCTACAAGAGAAGCGTTGGGTCTCACTGACCAGGCTATCAATGATCTCACTATTTCAGACCCTGCCAACCTCTACAAGAGAAGCGTTGGGTCTCACTGACCAGGCTATCAATGATCTCACTATTTCAGACCCTGCCAACCTCTACAAGAGAAGTGTTGGGTCTCACTGACCAGGCTATCAATGATCTCACTATTTCAGACCCTGCCAACCTCTACAAGAGAAGTGTTGGGTCTCACTGACCAGGCTATCAATGATCTCACTATTTCAGACCCTGCCAACCTCTACAAGAGAAGCGTTGGGTCTCACTGACCAGGCTATAAATGATCTCACTATTTCAGACCCTGCCAACCTCTACAAGAGAAGCGTTGGGTCTCACTGACCAGGCTATCAATGATCTCACTATTTCAGACCCTGCCAACCTCTACAAGAGAAGTGTTGGGTCTCACTGACCAGGCTATCAATGATCTCACTATTTCAGACCCTGCCAACCTCTACAAGAGAAGTGTTGGGTCTCACTGACCAGGCTATCAATGATCTCACTATTTCAGACCCTGCCAACCTCTACAAGAGAAGCGTTGGGTCTCACTGACCAGGCTATAAATGATCTCACTATTTCAGACCCTGCCAACCTCTACAAGAGAAGCGTTGGGTCTCACTGACCAGGCTATAAATGATCTCACTATTTCAGACCCTGCCAACCTCTACAAGAGAAGCGTTGGGTCTCACTGACCAGGCTATAAATGATCTCACTATTTCAGACCCTGCCAACCTCTACAAGAGAAGTGTTGGGTCTCACTGACCAGGCTATAAATGATCTCACTATTTCAGACCCTGCCAACCTCTACAAGAGAAGCGTTGGGTCTCACTGACCAGGCTATCAATGATCTCACTATTTCAGACCCTGCCAACCTCTACAAGAGAAGCGTTGGGTCTCACTGACCAGGCTATCAATGATCTCACTATTTCAGACCCTGCCAACCTCTACAAGAGAAGCGTTGGGTCTCACTGACCAGGCTATCAATGATCTCACTATGAAGCCTATGTATCACATGGCTGACTTCATGTTGGACTATGTTGAGAACATAATCTCATGCAATGAGGTGAGAATACATTAGCGAGCAGTTTGTGAGGTATTAAATAGTGTACTTATTTTAATACTTTAAACACTTTTAATACTTTGAAAGCTCCTGCTAATACAATCTTTTCGTATCACTTATATAATATGCTTTAAATAATCCCCCTCCCGCTTTAAACACTACTATATACATATATTATACAGTTTGTTCGTAATAGTTTTATTAACCTAATCACTTGATAATAACTTAATGGTTAATTGCAGGATATAGAGGACCCCAGTACGATTGTGGGTAAACCGGAGGATATTGACGGGGGAGCCTCGCTACACTTCGATAAGTTTGATGACACCTCCTTCGTTCACATAAGATGGGTGCGTTATTTATTAATTAATTGTTTAGTTGTAAAGTTGAGGTGTACAATTATGAACCACTTTTATTTAGTGTTAGGTCAAATAAGACAACATTGTTCCTAATTTAAAACACGAAATGAACTGCAATTAGTTAACATTAATTAAACTAATCAAAATTAAATTAAAAAAGTAATGAAATATGTTTACTGATGTAACTGATGCTTAATATCCAGATCGAAAGCCTATTTAACATAAACGTTAAAGCAAAATGAAGTCAAAAATTATTTTAAAAAGGAATTTCGAGAAAATCTGAGCTTTTTGAAAAATCTAAGAACTTTAAAATAAAAGTTGAAAACGGTATTCTGATCCTAATCCATCTATTATATTATATTAAAAATCTTAAATTTGTTGACATATTAACATGTTGCACGGTATTGCTGTATCACTAGATCATGCCTTTACTGTCAAATCTCAACTCAAATATTTAAAATTAGGACCATTGTAATTAATAAAATTGAATGCACTGAAAGGCGTTCTGATACGTTAAATTATTATTAAATGCTAGTGTTCACAGTTTTCTATTTCCTGCCTTTCGTGGATAGTGGATACGTGTGTTTAAAGTTCCTTCTGGGATGTTGTTAGTTTCATTCCAAGATGTAAGGTTCCTTCTAGGATGTTGAGTTCCTTCTGGGATGTTGTTAGGTTCCTTCGAGGATGTTGTAGGTTCCTTATGGGATGTTGTAAGGTTCCTTCTTGGATGTTGGGGACCTTCTGGGATGTTGTTATGTTCCTTCTGGGATGTTAGGCTTCTTCTGGGATGTAAGGTTCCTTCTGGGATGTTGTTAGGTTCCTTCGAGGATGTTGTAGGTTCCTTATGGGATGTTGTTAGGTTCCTTCTGGGATGTTGTTAGGTTTCTTCTAGGATGTTGTAGGTTCATTCTGGGATGTAAGGTTCCTTCTGGGATATTGAGTTCCTTCTAGGTTGTTGTTAGGTTCCCTCTGGGATGTTAGGCTTCTTCTGGGATGTTAGGTTCCTTCTGGGATGTTAGGCGTCTTCTGTAATGTTGAGTTCCTTCTGGGATGTTGTTAGGTTTCTTCTGGGATATCAGGTTCTTTCTAGGATGTTGTTAGGTTCCTTCTGGGATGTTAGTTCATTCTAGGATGTTAGGTTCCTTCTGGGATGTCAGGTTCTTTTTAGGATGTTGTTAGGTTCCTTCTGGGATATTTGGTCGTTCTAGGATGTTAGGTTCCTTCTGGGATGGCAGGTTCTTTCTAGGATGTTGTTAGGTTCCTTCTGGGATGTTAGGTTCATTCTAGGATGTTAGGTTTCTTCTTGGATGTTGTAATCTCTCTTTCTAGGATACAAGATACGTGACTTGCAGATGGTCATCTTTTGAGTCTTGCAGATACTCTGAAATATTGAAATCTAATTAATTGGTGCCAAAAGACAACGATATTTATTTATTTAGTAATTTGACACTACTTGGGGGTCCAAATTATAGGACCTAAAGTTCCTATTCTTTGGCCAATTTTATATAAATCTTCAAACTGGTCGAAAGGCCATAAAAGCATTCAGGCTTCAGCCCAGTCAAAAAAGTTTCCATGGTTTATCTCTCACGGTTTTCACGAATCACAGAAAGTGGCGTTAAAATTGATAATGTTAAAGAGTTAAAGGTTAATCTGTGCATCAAGTTCAAACTTACATTTAAACTTTGTTGATACTCGGTAGGCTAGGGCTATCTAGCTATGTTTCTGGTGTCCTTAATGGGGTTCTTTTTTTCTGAAAAGGTAAAAGCTCTTAAGGGGGCAGGGGGGGGGGTCTTCATGGAAATTTTCTCAAAATCGACTTTTTAGTTGTTTCTGATAGATGGGAGTGATATCTATCAGATGCTTTCAATCCGATAGAAAAATATTGCTCCTAGCAGAAATTATCGCCGGTAGAAGGTCAGCACTTGTGTGTAATTGTATTGCGCGAGCGATTTTTGATCGCGTGCCCTGAAAATCGAGTCTTAAAATCTATCTTCTCCTACATTTTTTGAGCAATCACCCTCAAACTTTCAGGATATGTTCTAGGGATCATTTAGAAGAGATTGTCCAGGCAAAATTTTGAGATAGGCCTTTAAACATTTTTTATTCGATTTTGAAAATCTTGGACCTGGTTTTTTGACGATTTTTCGAGGTCCAAGATTTTTAAAATCGAATAAAAAATGTTTAAAGGCCTATCTCAAAATTTTGCCTGGACAATCCTTTGAGGGTGATTGCTCAAAAAATGTAGGAGAAGATAGATTTTTAGACTCGATTTTCAGGGCACGCGATCAAAAATCGCTCGCGCAATACAATTACACACAAGCGCTGACCTTTTACCGGCGATAATTTCGGCTAGGAACAATATTTTTCTATCGGATTAAAAGCATCTGATAGATATCACTCCCCTCTATCAGAAACAACTAAAAAGTCGATTTTGAGAAAATTTCCATGAAGACCCCCCCCTGCCCCCTTAAGTTAATCATCATTACATACAATATTTTGATTGCAGCGCGTCATTTTCGAGAAGACAGAGGTAACCGTAAACTAAATGATTTCTCTGGAATCTTTTGTTTTAGAAATTATCGATTCAAATAAATATCCATGCTTTTTCGTCGTAAGCGAAAAATAAAAATGATTTTGTTACTAAATATTGATCCGAAATTGGGGAATAAGAGCTTTTATTAGGATTACCTCATTCGGAAGAACCAATACTGGAGGAGATATATTGGAGAAGAGTCTTTTGTAAATTCTCTCGCTTGCTTGCCGATCTTGCTGCTCTGAAATTTAACAATTCAACAACTCATTATTACGAATAATTGAATGTTTATCGGAGATATTGGTGATAATCTGGTTGATCTATGTCAAAAACTTTATAAAAACTTTCGTTCTCCTTCAGATATTATATAACTCACCTTCCAGCTTCCTGTATGCGTTGATTTCCATCAGCAGGCAGGGGGGGGGGGAGCTAACTGTATGGACTACATGAAATATTGAGTGGTGGGGGGGGGGGGAGCTAACTGTATGGACTACATGAAATATTGAGTGGTGGGGGGGGAGCTAACTGTATGGACTACATGAAATATTGAGTTGGGGGGGGGGGGGGGGGGGGGGGGGAGCTAACTGTATGGACTACATGAAATATTGAGTGGTGGTGGGGGGGGGGGGGAGCTAACTGTATGGACTACATGATATATTGAGTGGTGGTGGTGGGGGGGGAGCTAACTGTATGGACTACATGAAATATTGAGTGGTGGGGGGGGGGGGGAGCTAACTGTATGGACTACATGATATATTGAGTGGTGGTGGGGGGGGGGGGGGGAGCTAACTGTATGGACTACATGAAATATTGAGTGGTGGGGGGGGGGGTGGAGCTAACTGTATGGACTACATGAAATATTGAGTGGTGGTGGTGGGGGGGGGGGGAGCTAACTGTATGGACTACATGAAATATTGAGTGGTGGTGGGGGGGGGGGGGGAGCTAACTGTATGGGCTACATGAAATATTGAGTGGTGAGGGGGGGGAGCTAACTGTATGGGCTACATGAAATATTGAGTGGTGAGGGTGGGGGGGGGGGGAGCTAACTGTATGGACTACATGAAATATTGAGTGGTGGTGGTGGGGGGGGGGAGCTAACTGTATGGACTACATGAAATATTGAGTGGTGGTGGGGGGGGGGGGAGCTAACTGTATGGACTACATGATATATTGAGTGGGGGGGGGGAGCTAACTGTATGGACTACATGAAATATTGAGTGGTGGTGGGGGGGGGGGAGCTAACTGTATGGACTACATGAAATATTGAGTGGTGGGGGGGGGGGGAGCTAACTGTATGGACTACATGAAATATTGAGTGGTGGGGGGGGGGGGAGCTAACTGTATGGACTACATGATATATTGAGTGGTGGGGGGGGGGGAGCTAACTGTATGGACTACATGAAATATTGAGTGGTGGGGGGGGGGGGGAGCTAACTGTATGGACTACATGAAATATTGAGTGGTGGGGGGGGGGGGAGCTAACTGTATGGACTACATGAAATATTGAGTGGTGGTGGGGGGGGGGGGGGAGCTAACTGTATGGACTACATGAAATATTGAGTGGTGGGGGGGGGGGGGGGAGCTAACTGTATGGACTACATGAAATATAGAGTGGTGGGGGGGGGGGAGCTAACTGTATGGACTACATGAAATATTGAGTGGTGGGGGGGGGGGGGAGCTAATTGTATGGACTACATGAAATATTGAGTGGTGGTGGGGGGGGGGGGAGCTAACTGTATGGACTACATGAAATATTGAGTGGTGGGGGGGGGGGGGAGCTAACTGTATGGACTACATGAAATATTGAGTGGTGGGGGGGGGGGGGAGCTAACTGTATGGACTACATGAAATATTGAGTGGTGGGGGGGGGGGGAGCTAACTGTATGGACTACATGAAATATTGAGTGGTGGTGGGGGGGGGGGGGGGGGCTAACTGGCAACTTGGTCGTTTAGCTCCGGACAGTCTATGCAACGTCTATGCAACGTCCATGCAACAACAAAAGAACCGTCTATGCAACGTCTATGCAACGTCCCTGCACAATGAACACTCTATGCACACTCCCTGCACGGTCAGTCTATGCAACGTCTATGCAACGTCTATGCAACGTCTATGCAACGTCCCTGCACAGTACCATATGAACACCGGCTACTAGCCGGCTACTAGCCGGCTACTAGCCGGCTAGTAGCCACTTTTGTAATAACAGCTCCTCAACTTCACATTACCAACCGGCTACTAACCGGCACTTGAAAAGTGGTCACTAGCCGGCTACTAACCGGCTACTAGCCGGCTAGTGACCACAAAGTGGCTACTAACCGGCTACTAAGCGGTCACTAGCCGGCTATTAGCCGAGCTCTAAAGCAGACCTACTAGTAGCCGGTTCCAAACCGGCTACTAGCCGGCACTTAGAAAGCGGTCACTAGCCGGCTACTAACCGGCTAGTAACCACCAAGTGGCTACTAACCGGTCACTAGCCGGCTCTAAAGCGGACCTTCTAGTTCCAAACCGGCTACTAGCCGACACTTGAAAAGCGGTCACTAGCCGGCTACTACTAAAAAAATACTGAAAACTGATTACATTCAATTTCTTCGTGGTGGAGGAGCAGTGTAATTGTTTTTGGGCGCTAGGACGACGCCTTGGGTGGTTACTAGCCGGTTAGTAGCCGGTTAGTAGCCGGCTAGTGACCGCTTTTCAAGTGTCGGCTAGTAGCCGGTTTGGAACTAGAAGGTCCGCTTTAGAGCCGGCTAGTGACCGGTTAGTAGCCACTTGGTGGTTACTAGCCGGTTAGTAGCCGGTTAGTAGCCGGCTAGCGACCGCTTTTCGAGTGCCGGCTAGTAGGTCCGCTTAAGAGCCGGCTAGTGACCGGTTAGTAGCCGGTTAGTAGCCACTTGGTGGTTACTAGCCGGTTAGTAGCCGGTTAGTAGCCGGCTAGTGACCGCTTTTCAAGTGCCGGCTAGTAGCCGGTTTAGAACCGGCTACTAATAGGTCTGCTTTAGAGCTCGGCTAATAGCCGGCTAGTGACCGCTTAGTAGCCGGTTAGTAGCCACTTTGTGGTCACTAGCCGGCTAGTAGCCGGTTAGTAGCCGGCTAGTGACCACTTTTCAAGTGCCGGTTAGTAGCCGGTTGTTAATGTGAAGTTGAGGAGCTGTTATTACAAAAGTGGCTACTAGCCGGCTAGTAGCCGGCTAGTAGCCGGTGTTCATATGGTACTGTGCAGGGACGTTGCATAGACGTTGCATAGACTGACCGTGCAGGGAGTGTGCATAGAGTGTTCATTGTGCAGGGACGTTGCATAGACGTTGCATAGACGATTCTTTTGTTGTTGCACGGACGTTGCATAGACGTTGCATAGACTGTCCGGAGCTAAACGACCAACTTCCCTTGAGTGGTGGGGGGGGGGGGGGGGGAGCTAACTGTATGGACTACATGAAATATTGAGTGGTGGGGGGGGGGGAGCTAACTGTATGGACTACATGAAATATTGAGTGGTGGGGGGGGGGGGGAGCTAACTGTATGGACTACATGAAATATTGAGTGGTGGGGGGGGGGGGAGCTAACTGTATGGACTACATGAAATATTGAGTGGTGGGGGGGGGGGGGAGCTAACTGTATGGACTACATGAAATATTGAGTGGTGGTGGGGGGGGGGGGGGGGGAGCTAACTGTATGGACTACATGAAATATTGAGTGGTGGTGGTGGGGGGGGGGGGGGAACTAACTGTATGGACTACATGATATATTGAGTGGTGGTGGGGGGGGGGAGCTAACTGTATGGATTACATGAAATATTGAGTGGTGGGGGGGGAGCTAACTGTATGGACTACATGATATATTGAGTGGTGGTGGGGGGGGGGAGCTAACTGTATGGACTACATGAAATATTGAGTGGTGGGGGGGGGTGGAGCTAACTGTATGGACTACATGAAATATTGAGTGGTGGGGGGGGGGGGGAGCTAACTGTATGGACTACATGAAATATTGAGTGGTGGTGGGGGGGGGGGGGGAGCTAACTGTATGGACTACATGAAATATTGAGTGGTGGGGGGGGGGGGGGAGCTAACTGTATGGACTACATGAAATATTGAGTGGTGGTGGGGGGGGGGGAGCTAACTGTATGGACTACATGAAATATTGAGTGGTGGTGGTGGGGGGGGGGGGAACTAACTGTATGGACTACATGATATATTGAGTGGTGGTGGGGGGGGGGGGGGAGCTAACTGTATGGATTACATGAAATATTGAGTGGTGGGGGGGAGCTAACTGTATGGACTACATGATATATTGAGTGGTGGTGGGGGGGGGGGGAGCTAACTGTATGGACTACATGAAATATTGAGTGGTGGGGGGGGGGTGGAGCTAACTGTATGGACTACATGAAATATTGAGTGGTGGGGGGGGGGGGGGGAGCTAACTGTATGGACTACATGAAATATTGAGTGGTGGGGGGGGGGGGGAGCTAACTGTATGGACTACATGAAATATTGAGTGGTGGGGGGGAGCTAACTGTATGGACTACATGAAATATTGAGTGGTGGTGGGGGGGGGGGGGGGAGCTAACTGTATGGACTACATGAAATATTGAGTGGTGGTGGTGGGGGGGGGGGAACTAACTGTATGGACTACATGATATATTGAGTGGTGGTGGGGGGGGGGGGGGAGCTAACTGTATGGATTACATGAAATATTGAGTGGTGGGGGGGGAGCTAACTGTATGGACTACATGATATATTGAGTGGTGGTGGGGGGGGGGGGGAGCTAACTGTATGGACTACATGAAATATTGAGTGGTGGGGGGGGGGGGAGCTAACTGTATGGACTACATGATATATTGAGTGGTGGTGGTGGTGGGGGGGGGGGGAGCTAACTGTATGGACTACATGAAATATTGAGTGGTGGTGGGGGGGGGGGAGCTAACTGTATGGACTACATGAAATATTGAGTGGTGGTGGTGGGGGGGGGGGGAGCTAACTGTATGGACTACTTGATATATTGAGTGGTGGGGGGGGGGGGGGGGGGAGCTAACTGTATGGACTACATGAAATATTGAGTGGTGGTGGGGGGGGGGGGGGGGAGCTAACTGTATGGACTACATGAAATATTGAGTGGTGGTGGTGGGGGGGGGGGAGCTAACTGTATGGACTACTTGATATATTGAGTGGTGGGGGGGGGGGGGAGCTAACTGTATGGACTACATGAAATATTGAGTGGTGGTGGGGGGGGGGAGCTAACTGTATGGACTACTTGAAATATTGAGTGGTGGTGGTGGGGGGGGGGGGGAGCTAACTGTATGGACTACTTGATATATTGAGTGGTGGTGGGGGGGGGGGAGCTAACTGTATGGACTGCATGAAATATTGAGTGGTGGGGGGGGGGGAGCTAACTGTATGGACTACATGAAATATTGAGTGGTGGTGGGGGGGGGGGGAGCTAACTGTATGGACTACATGAAATATTGAGTGGTGGTGGTGGGGGGGGGGGAACTAACTGTATGGACTACATGATATATTGAGTGGTGGTGGAGGGGGGGGGGAGCTAACTGTATGGATTACATGAAATATTGAGTGGTGGGGGGGGAGCTAACTGTATGGACTACATGATATATTGAGTGGTGGTGGGGGGGGGGAGCTAACTGTATGGACTACATGAAATATTGAGTGGTGGGGGGGGGGTGGAGCTAACTGTATGGACTACATGAAATATTGAGTGGTGGGGGGGGGGGAGCTAACTGTATGGACTACATGAAATATTGAGTGGTGGGGGGGGGGGGGGAGCTAACTGTATGGACTACATGAAATATTGAGTGGTGGTGGGGGGGGGGGGAGCTAACTGTATGGACTACATGAAATATTGAGTGGTGGTGGTGGGGGGGGGGGGGGGAACTAACTGTATGGACTACATGATATATTGAGTGGTGGTGGGGGGGGGGGAGCTAACTGTATGGATTACATGAAATATTGAGTGGTGGGGGGGGGGAGCTAACTGTATGGACTACATGATATATTGAGTGGTGGTGGGGGGGGGGGAGCTAACTGTATGGACTACATGAAATACTGAGTGGTGGGGGGGGGTGGAGCTAACTGTATGGACTACATGAAATATTGAGTGGTGGGGGGGGGGGAGCTAACTGTATGGACTACATGAAATATTGAGTGGTGGGGGGGGGGGAGCTAACTGTATGGACTACATGAAATATTGAGTGGTGGGGGGGGAGCTAACTGTATGGACTACATGAAATATTGAGTGGTGGTGGGGGGGGGGGGGGGAGCTAACTGTATGGACTACATGAAATATTGAGTGGTGGTGGTGGGGGGGGGGAACTAACTGTATGGACTACATGATATATTGAGTGGTGGTGGGGGGGGGGGGGGGAGCTAACTGTATGGATTACATGAAATATTGAGTGGTGGGGGGGGGAGCTAACTGTATGGACTACATGATATATTGAGTGGTGGTGGGGGGGGGGGGGGAGCTAACTGTATGGACTACATGAAATATTGAGTGGTGGGGGGGGGGGGGGAGCTAACTGTATGGACTACATGATATATTGAGTGGTGGTGGTGGTGGGGGGGGGGGAGCTAACTGTATGGACTACATGAAATATTGAGTGGTGGTGGGGGGGGGGGAGCTAACTGTATGGACTACATGAAATATTGAGTGGTGGTGGTGGGGGGGGGGGAGCTAACTGTATGGACTACTTGATATATTGAGTGGTGGGGGGGGGGGGAGCTAACTGTATGGACTACATGAAATATTGAGTGGTGGGGGGGGGGGGGGAGCTAACTGTATGGACTACATGAAATATTGAGTGGTGGGGGGGGGGGAGCTAACTGTATGGACTACATGAAATATTGAGTGGTGGGGGGGGGGGGGAGCTAACTGTAAGGACTACATGAAATATTGAGTGGTGGTGGTGGGGGGGGGGGGGGAGCTAACTGTATGGACTACATGAAATATTGAGTGGTGGTGGGGGGGGGGGGGAGCTAACTGTATGGACTACATGAAATATTGAGTGGTGGTGGTGGGGGGGGGGGAGCTAACTGTATGGACTACTTGATATATTGAGTGGTGGGGGGGGGGGAGCTAACTGTATGGACTACATGAAATATTGAGTGGTGGTGGGGGGGGGGAGCTAACTGTATGGACTACTTGAAATATTGAGTGGTGGTGGTGGGGGGGGGGGGGAGCTAACTGTATGGACTACTTGATATATTGAGTGGTGGTGGGGGGGGGGGGAGCTAACTGTATGGACTGCATGAAATATTGAGTGGTGGTGGTGGGGGGGGGGGGGGGAGCTAACTGTATGGACTACATGAAATATTGAGTGGTGGTGGGGGGGGGGAGCTAACTGTATGGACTACTTGATATATTGAGTGGTGGTGGGGGGGGGGGGGAGCTAACTGTATGGACTACTTGATATATTGAGTGGTGGTGGTGGGGGGGGGGGGCTAACCGTATGGACTACTTGATATATTGAGTGGTGGTGGGGGGGGGGGAGCTAACTCTATGGACTACATGAAATATTGAGTGGTGGTGGGGGGGGGGGAGCTAACTGTATGGACTACTTGATATATTGAGTGGTGGTGGTGGGGGGGGGGAGCTAACTGTATGGACTACATGAAATATTGAGTGGTGGTGGGGGGGGGGGGAGCTAACTGTATGGACTACATGAAATATTGAGTGGTGGGGGGGGGGGGGGGGAGCTAACTGTATGGACTACATGAAATATTGAGTGGTGGGGGGGGGGGGAGCTAACTGTATGGACTACATGAAATATTGAGTGGTGGGGGGGGGGGGGAGCTAACTGTATGGACTACATGAAATATTGAGTGGTGGTGGGGGGGGGGGGGGAGCTAACTGTATGGACTACATGATATATTGAGTGGTGGTGGGGGGGGGGGGGGAGCTAACTGTATGGACTACATGATATATTGAGTGGTGGGGGGGGGGGATTGTGTCCGGAATCTAACTATCGTTCTGGGGACAAAATGTATCCAAAGGTGTAATTTTCACTGGTTGCTTACGACTTTGACTAACCATTTTCATAATATTTAACTAAAATTTTGGAAACCAAATTTTGTGCAATATATATTAAATTCTAAGCTTCTAAGCAGCATTATAACTACAAAATTAATCTCATTGATGTGAGACAAGTATTTTAATGTTAAGTGGGTGGTCTTGATATGGTACCAAAAGTTACAGTTTAGGGACGGCACGGACCCTAAATATTCAGCGCTAAAAGGATCAAAATTTCAGGACAGTTAGGTATCAAGTTTATCATGTGCTCCATACATTTAGATCCTCCTCTCCCTACCGCTACAAGTCAACTTTACAATATTTGTTCCTGTGTCTTCAAAAACTTTCCTGAATCCTGCGATTGGAAATTATTAACAACTAATTTTTCAAATTCTGACAGTTATCTACTGTGTTTTTGGCCATTCAGTAAGAGTAAATATTAATAACGCAATGAAAGTGTGTTTATGTAAAATATCAAAATAAAAGTGAGTACTCCCTGTATAATTTTAATCTACTGTCACTAGTTAACTTCGTCATGTGGTTGAGTTGAAAGTTCCCTATTTTGAAGCTGAAAGCAAGAGGTTTAAAATTAAGATATTACTCATTCAGTTTAGTATAATCATAAGTCATGGATGCAGTTTCAATTAGTGACATAGTATTTCGAGACCCCATTATGCCAATAACTATATAACAGTGTTTGAGGACAGCGTAATAGAAATAATAAACATTTACCATTTACCATTTTATGATCTGAAAAGAAGGGGGGCGGGCTAAGGATGCAGATGGTACTCTGATAAGATATTATAATATAAAGCTTAAAGGAACTAATTAAAAAAATAAATAAATAAAAATATGCAACCTACTAAAACCAATGGAGCCCTCCTCGGAGTCATTCCTCTCGCATTTGCGAAAGTCGTCTTAAAGGTGTAAAATGAGGTCAGGATTTGTTCCCGCCAAGCTCTTACATCGCTAATTGTTGATCATCGGCCTTCACTGAACGTAAGTTTTTTTAGAGTGGAGGCCAACCGTCAGCATGGGATGCAGGGCCAAGCGGGAAACAACGTCAAGGTCCCTTTCTACTTGGGCCATGTTGGTTTTGGCAGATACTGTGGTAATAAAATATGAAGTGAATGAGTGAAATGAAGTGAGTGAAAAGGGTGTAAGTGAGTAAAGGAACTAATTCATGACGACAGATGGAGAAGGGTCCTTTGTGAACGGTCCTCTATTACTTTTTATTACGCCTGAAATTAAAACTTTGGTCAGTATAAGTCATTACACGGGGTGTGACATCATTACAGCATCATCAGCAGTAAAACGTTGTTAACCAAGAGGATATTATGTTTACAATAATATGTTAAGTAAAATATGAACGTGCTAATATCATTGACAATGATTCCACTTGGAAAATAAAATTATTATTATACATAGCCTATGCTACCCTACACCATGGTGGAGGGTTCATCACGTTACTTTCTGTGTAGAAATTCCTGCTTCATTATTAAGTTATATACCTGAATTCGAGTGTTAACTACATATACTTTCCGAAATTATCATTGAAGCTTGCAAGGGATAAATTCAGAAGAGTAAATACATTTCAAGAAAATATATTGAGCTGATATGTATTTGGAACATTTCCTTGTTATGTTTAATTTGATATCTAAGTTAACAGTCAGTAGAGTAGGCCCACAATTATTTTAAATTTCCATCCCAATTTGGCGCGGTGAGCGCAATTCCCTAGTTATCGTGCAGTAAACCATGGCAACCCTGAATGTAATGTTTTATTTTACCCACCTTTCAATATATATAATGGATATAATATATGTAAATGTTTTTGCCATGAAACGGACCAAACTGATCCTAACTCATATTCCACTCATCATAGCATATCGCTTCAGCATGTACAAAGGGCATAACCTCAATCAGTTTAATGTAGTGAAATGACTGGTGTGGATGAAGTAGTGTACTAATACAAGTTGGAGAGGATCGGGTAAGCTTAGTCAGCATCCATGATGTTACAAACCCTCTGGGACATTACTGCGCCCAGTCTCCAAAGTTACAGTAAATTCCTACTACGGACAAACAAACATATAATATATGTATATAATATATGTATATAATGGATATTACACATTTTAGGTATATAAAGAATATCATTATTATTATTTACCTAGGCTGAAGCAACAAGGCTCTTTTAAGAAGGTGAACTCTGTCCCTGTTGTGCAAGTCACTTCATTGCTCCCTTTGTTGAGAGCTCCTGGGTCAGAACAAGTCACTTTCACGACGGTTCCTGGGTCTACTGGAAAATTAGCTGCTGTCTCAATCGTACTTGTCCACTCAGCCTTCAGTCCAGTACATCCTGAAAATAATTGCCCTCCATAATTAAAAGAAGTTTGATAGTTTATATTTTTTAAACAGGGCTCGATTATACCATAAAAGACAACAGGTTGTATTCAAAATTATATCAAATATTATACGTCACGTTCACAGGCACTTCAAACTATTGTGCACGTATTACAATCAATATTTATCTTAGTTCTTACATTTATTCTGGAATTGCCAAGTTACCTGTTAGAGGTCTGTAGAAATCAGAGGCAGTGTCCTTGGAAGGAAACCGTATCTTTGCAATGGCCCTGCTCCAGTAAGTGCTCCAGTTACTATTACTACACGTTGAGTCTGACATCAGGATGTTGACCACCTTCACCCCGTTACAGTGTACCACTAGTCTGATACCTGAGGTTCTAGTTAACGTTACCCTCCATACCTTGTCCCTTGCAGTAGGTAGGTCAGTAAGAAAGTTAGTGCGGTACGAGTTGCAACCCCTCCCTCTAGGAGAGGACGTGAAGTAGAGGTAGAGTCCTCCTGCACCGTCTTCCTGTGATGTGTAGAAGAACACACGCACTTCATCATTACTCCCTAGCGTGCTATTA
This sequence comes from Bolinopsis microptera, assembly GCF_026151205.1. Lineage (NCBI taxonomy): Eukaryota > Metazoa > Ctenophora > Tentaculata > Lobata > Bolinopsidae > Bolinopsis > Bolinopsis microptera. The sequence continues at coordinate 18,019,204 of NC_087079.1, forward strand.
GTCTTTATTTCAAGAGAATACTGCTCCAGATTGAAGTCTATATAAACCCCACGTTGTACTGCTATCCAGCCTGTTATTATTACCACGTGATTATGTAATAGCATATAACAGTACATTAGCTGGTAGAAAATAGTATCATGAATAAAATATTATCAATTACTCGACGATTGCTATGAATATATTGTTTCGATAATTCATTCGACACGTCTTGATAGTTCATTTGACTTAGATATTATTTTACAAATGTTATTTGACTGTTAACAATATAAAGATACAAACCATAGTGAATGGTTCATGATTATTGATTATCCTACCTTCATCTAGATCCTCAGCAGCATTCTCCATAAAGAGAAGGGACAGCAGTAATACTATACACATTGTCGATCACATTTTTCTTGATGCCTAATAATATGATACGAAATAATACGTATGCAGGAAAATGGGCCACATTATACAGGGTGGGCCAAAAGTCAGTGTGCAAACGTTGGCCTTAATAGCTCAGTCAATGAGTGCCCAATTGAAATACCTCTTTCTGGTATGGCTTACTACTACCACTCGTTCGAGGAATTTGTCAAATCTAAAAATATTCGTGTACAACAAATAACGACAATAATCAACAGAAGAGCCATATTATTAGATATCGAAAAGCCTACCATGAAGGTAATAATATTCCCCACATATCAGCTGGTAATCTTATTGAAATGGGGGTGGTTAGACTGGTAATCTTATTGAAATGGGGGTGGTAAAACTGGTAATCTTATTGAAATGGGGGTGGTAAGACTGGTAATCTTATTGAAATAGGGGTGGTAAGACTGGTAATATTATTGAAATGGGGGTGGTAAGACTGGTAATCTTATTGAAATAGGGGTGGTAAGACTGGTAATCTTATTGAAATGGGGGTGGTAAGACTGGTAATCTCATTGAAATAGGGGTGGTAAGACTGGTAATATTATTGAAATGGGGGTGGTAAGACTGGTAATCTTATTGAAATAGGGGTGGTAAGACTGGTAATCTTATTGAAATGGGGGTGGTTAGACTGGTAATCTTATTGAAATGGGGGTGGTAAGACTGGTAATCTTATTGAAATGGGGGTGGTAAGACTGGTAATCTTATTGAAATAGGGGTGGTAAGACTGGTAATCTTATTGAAATAGGGGTGGTAAGACTGGTAATCTTATTGAAATGGGGGTGGTAAGACTGGTAATCTTATTGAAATGGGGGTGGTAAGACTGGTAATCTTATTGAAATAGGGGTGGTAAGACTGGTAATATTATTGAAATGGGGGTGGTAAGACTGGTAATCTTATTGAAATGGGGGTGGTAAGACTGGTAATCTTATTGAAATAGGGGTGGTAAGACTGGTAATCTTATTGAAATGGGGGTGGTAAGACTGGTAATCTTATTGAAATGGGGGTGGTAAGACTGGAAATCTTATTGAAATGGGGGTGGTAAGACTGGTAATCTTATTGAAATAGGGGTGGTAAGACTGGTAATCTTATTGAAATAGGGGTGGTAAGACTGGTAATCTTATTGAAATGGGGGTGGTTAGACTGGTAATCTTATTGAAATGGGGGTGGTAAGACTGGTAATCTTATTGAAATGGGGGTGGTAAGACTGGTAATCTTATTGAAATGGGGGTGGTAAGACTGGTAATCTTATTGAAATAGGGGTGGTAAGACTGGTAATCTTATTGAAATAGGGGTGGTAAGACTGGTAATCTCATTGAAATGGGGTGGTAAGACTGGTAATCTTATTGAAATGGGGGTGGTAAGACTGGTAATCTTATTGAAATAGAGGTGGTAAGACTGGTAATCTCTTTGAAATGGGGTGGTAAAACTGGTAATCTTATTGAAATAGGGGTGGTAAGACTGGTAATCTTATTGAAATAGGGGTGGTAAGACTGGTAATCTCATTGAAATGGGGTGGTAAGACTGGTAATCTTATTGAAATGGGGGTGGTAAGACTGGTAATCTTATTGAAATAGAGGTGGTAAGACTGGTAATCTCTTTGAAATGGGGTGGTAAAACTGGTAATCTTATTGAAATAGGAGTGGTAAGACTGGTAACTGATGGACAAAAAAATGAAGAATTTTATCATTGTATGTCGATTATGCATAACAGATTGCATCAGTTGCACCGTCAAACATCGATAATATATTTGAAACTTTGAAAGAGCACCACTAAAATAAACGGCAAGGAGAAATCCACAATATTTTGAAATTAAGTTTAACAAATTACTTATCACCGATTATAGCCTGCCTAAGATGGGACCACGATTATATAATACTATAATAACAACACGACAATTAAATAAATAAAAACCTTTCCTTTAGGGTCGTTCACATATTACGTAATTAGCCGAGGGGAGGGGGGTTTGCAAATGATTACGCTATTGTAATTTTTACAAATGCTATGTGTAAAACTGATTACGGAGGGGGAGGGGGGGGGGGTAAACATTGTCCAAAAAGTGATAATGTAATATGTGAACGACCCCTTTAGCGTACCTATGTTACAGGACAAATTTATCGATTTGTTTTTAAGGATACGGTTGTACGAAATTTACTCGACATACAAAAACTTGACGCTGAAAACCTTTCATGGACCGAGAAGAACTTTGTTATTTACAACCTGTAAACGAAATACCAACAAAATATAACAGCTACAGTAAAAATTTGAGTTTAATTCTAACGTTAGTGCAGTAAAAAAGCACTGCAATGAATAATCTAGCAGTCATTCAATATTTTCGATTTTACTGCCACACTTAGGCTTATCTACTCAAATATCTACACAATTCCCTGCGCAGTACGTGCTAACAAAATGATTGGATTTATACCGCCTTGATAGTATATAAATATCTTACTATATATAAAGCGAGACGATATATATATATTATATCCACCAGCGGGCTATATTTGCGTCAGCAGGACCGTGCAGCCCGCTAGTTAGAAGACATGATATATCCCGGCCCGCTCTCACAGCCCGCTGATATAGCGGGAGCCCGCTATACCATCGGGCGATATAATAATATAGCCGGGAGATATGTATATATTTTATTTTTGTGTCCGGTAGGGCTGCCAGCTGATGATACAGCAAACCACGTGCACCATATTTATGATGATCGATACACATGTCATTATAACACACCACACAATACACATGATCAGCACTATATCCCCCTATTATTGATATTCATCGTCACTGACATTACATTAATTATTCCCACGGCCCAGGAATGCAGTGCCAGTATGGATCACTTATCTCCAGCCCCTATATACGACACAGCCCTTTATGATTGGCTTACATTGAACACGTGACGTGTTACCATGGTTACAACAATTAGTGGCGATCTTGTCTATAGTTGACTTTTATACAAGCGCACGCTGGTGGATATATATAAATATATATATATCTATAGAGACAACAATTTCGAGTGCGAAGTACTAGAGATTGTTATGAAAATAACGCTGACGTGCTTTAGTATGAGGGTTTATTTTAATATATAACCTTAAGCGGGTCTGGGGATTGGGCGAGGCACAAGTCTTAACATGCTCAAATAAATATAATGGCAAGTACCCACTACCCATTAAAGAACAAAAATATGTTCATTAACATGAGAAAATAAAATAAACTCATTTCGTTCACTGCGAGCACAAATTTGTGAGAAATTAAAGTCTGTCTGTAAAAATATTATTTTTCACCATAAGTTCTTCCTTAAACATGATCAAATAAAAACGAATGGTAAGAATTAATGATAAAGAATAAGACTTTTATAAGCTCCCCAACGCGATCATACACTAGGTCAGGATGGCGTTAACCCTTTACGTTTATGTGCAGCATCCGGCATCAATTGAATCATTTTTACGCTTTTCAGTCATCAGTGTTCAAGATATGAGAGCGTGCAAAAGAAAACCTTGAACCTAACCCCCAAATACTAATAGTGTACTGATCTATGAAAAAAGGACCGAGATGAACTTTGTGTGTCGCGTGCACCCATCGCCTTGCACCCGCCCGCGCCCAAGATATGATGCCTCTTACGAGGTTTCCAGATAAGCTGAAACTAATGCATGATTATCATTAAGCTCATGAGTTGGGGCAGCCCATTGATTTGTGAGAGAATCAGGTCTCACCTGTAGCACTGTAGGTTTGAATATTCATTGTTACTAGAAAATCTGGGCCAGCCAAGTGGTCTGTGAAAGAATCAGGTCTAATCTCCTTATAGCTTTATAGTACAGCAGATTTGAATATATGAATATTAATTGTTTCCAGAAAACCAGGCCGGAGAGCTTTGCAGTACATGGCATACGCCATGCAATAAAAGAAAGGGATCGTGAATGGTGCATATAAAGATCATTTAAAGATTTAATGATATCATGCTTACAAAATACTTACAGCCCAACAGGCAACACACCTAAAATACAGGCACGTAGCCAGGGGGGGGGGGGGGGGGGGGGGCTAGGGGGGCTGCAGCCCACCCCCCCGGAAAAAATTGAACCCCAGAAAAAAAATAAACCCCCTAGTCCCCATGGTCGCCTGGTAACTGGGCTGTGTTTATGACTGCAGTCAGTCAAAGATTTGAACTGTGCATTAGTAAATATCTGTCATAACATCCAAGCAAGACTTCTATAAATAGTCAATAGTGTCCCCTAGACCGTAGGAAATGTCAAAATCTTAAGACGATGAGGCCTAAGTAAGTCGTAAATTTTGATTGAAGAATGCAGATTGCTGTTGTGAAGTTACCAAATTTACGTGAGTACTTGATTCTTTTCAATCCCAGTTTATTGCTGTCCTACAAATTTCTTTAATATGCCAAATGTCGTCTAAAACACCCTATTTCGCAAAAATTTTCCGGGGGGCTGCGCCCCCCTAGCCCCCATCAAGGGGCTCTGCCCCTGGACCCCGATGGGGGCTGCGCCCCCAGACCCCTGCCACCCCCAAATATTAATGGTGTACTGATCTATGAAAAAAGGACCGAGGTGATCTTTGTGTGTCACGTGCACCCATTGTCTTGCACCCACCCGATGCCTCTTACGAGGTTTTCAGATAAGCTGAAACTAATGCATGATTATCATTAAGCTCATGAGTTGGGGTAGCCCATTGATTTGTGAGAGAATCAGGTCTCACCTGTAGCACTGTAGGTTTGAATATTCATGGTTACTAGAAAATCTGGGCCAGCCAAGTGGTCTGAGAAAGAATCAGGTCTAATCTCCTTATAGTACAGCAGATTTGAATATATGAATATTAATTGTTTCCAGAAAACCAGGCCGGAGAGCTTTGCAGTACATGGCACACGCCATGCAATAAAAGAATGAAGGTGAGGGATCGTGAATGGTGCATATAAAGATCATTTAAAGATATCATGCTTACAAAATACTTACAGCCCAACAGGCAACACACCTAATATACAGGCACGTAGCCAGGGGGGGGGGGGCTAGGGGGGCCGCAGCCCCCCTAGCCCCCCAGAAAAATTGAACCCCAGAAAAAAGATAAGCCCCCTAGTCCCCATGGTCGCCTGGTAACTGGGCTGTGTTTATGACTGCAGTCAGTCAAAGATTTGAACTGTGGATTAGTAAATATCTGTCATGACATCCAAGCAATACTTCTATAAATAGTCAATAGTGACCCCTAGACCGTAGGAAATGTCAAAATCTTAAGATGATGAGGCCTGAGTAAGTCGTAAATTTTGATTGAAGAATGCAGATTGCTGTTGTGAAGTTACCAAATTTACGTGAGTACTTGATTCTTTTCAATCCCAGTTTATTGCTGTCCTACAAATTTCTTTAAAGCCAAATGTCGTCTAAAACACCCTATTTCGCAAAAATTTTCCGGGGGGCTGCGCCCCCCTAGCCCCCGACAAGGGGCTCTGCCCCCAGACCCCTGCCACCCCCAAATATTAATAATGTACTGATCTATGAAAAAAGGACCGAGGTGATCTTTGTGTGTCACGTGCACCCATTGCTTTGCACCCACCCGATGCCTCTTACGAGGTTTTCAGATAAGCTGAAACTAATGCATGATTATCATCAAGCTCATGAGTTGGGGCAGCCCATTGATTTGTGAGAGAATCAGGTCTCACCTGTAGCACTGTAGGTTTGAATATTCATTGTTACTAGAAAATCTGGGCCAGCCAAGTGGTCTGAGAAAGAATCAGGTCTAATCTGTTATAGTACAGCAGGTAAAGTGTTGTTAGGAAATAGTGAACTGAGATGTTTTACACAGATTCACAGAATATGGTTTTTACGAAGACGGTAAATTCTCTATATATAATATACACGATGGATCCGTGCCATTTAACTGACATCACGGCATCAACTTTAATGCAACTTTCCGCAAAAACCGTAAAAGATATACAACATAAACTTTTTTGACTGGGTCAAATGCTTTGAAAATCAGTATGAAAAAATAAAAAATTGGCCAAGGAATAAGAATTTTAATGCCCAAAATTTGTACCCCCAAGTGGTGTCAAAAACGCGAATCAAATAGGTAATACTTATTTTAGTCTCTTGAGTCTTGACACCATTTTAGGGTTATACAGGTTCCTGCTAGTAAGTATAACGCACAGGGTTTATATCTACTAGCAGGAACCCGTCAAACCTTTAAGACTGGTGTCAACGCTCTTTGGTGGCCGGATCAGTTTCCTACCCTAAAGTCTCCCAGTAAAAATAATTATTACCTATTTAATTCGCGTTTTTGACACCACTTGGGGGTCCAAATTTTGGGTACTAAACTTCTTATTCCTTGGCCGATTTTCGATTTTTTCATGCTGATTTGAAGGCCATTAAAGCATTTGAATCAGTTAAAAAAGTTTCAGTTTTATATCTTGTACGGTTTTTGCGGAAACCCGTGTTAAAGTTGATGCCGTGGTGTCAGTAAAATGGTGCGGATAAATAAATATATATATATATCGTCTCGCTTTATATATAGTAAGATAGAGACAATAATTTCTGTGCTTTAGCACGAGGTTTTATTTTAATATATAATAAGTAGATATATAGTAAGATACATAACATTAAGCGTGCCGGTGTTTTGTGTTATAAACTCTTCTAAGTGATAGGGCTAATTCGTTTTAATATTCACCTTTCATTCTAGCTATATGCGATCAGTATGGAAAATATAAAATGAGATTGGGACGTATATTATATTTATACTACAGGGTGAGTTGAAAATAGTGTGTGGAATGTAAAAGTCGATAATTATTTTTATGAATGAGCAAATTTTGAAAGGTGAATTGCTATAATCAGTTCATAAACGTTACAAATTTCATTCTTGCCTCTCATTTGATTCTAACTCATAATTTGGTTGATTTTGGCATTTTTCCAAAAAATTGTATATTTGTCCTAATATGGGGTTCTCAAATCGCGTGTCCTGAAAATCGAGTCTAAAAATCTATTTTCTCCTAAATTTTTTGAGCAATCTTAATCACCCGGCGCGGAAGCTTTCAGGATATGTTCTAGGGATCATTTAAAAGAGATGAGCGCGACAGAATTTTGAGATAAGTCTTTAAAAATTAAACATTTTTTTGTACTAGATTATTAAAATTAAGTTACTATGACAGTTGAAATTGGCGTTCTATTTATAAATAGTTCTGCAATTCACAACGTTGAATGAATATCAATAAGTGGCGTCGAGTTAAGCCTGGCAAGCGAAAAAAGGCGAGGTTGATAGCGTGTCATGAAGTTCATCAAAGTAGACGACTATAATACATGTAAACAGTGCAATTGCTACTATCATGCCTTTACTGTCAAATCTCAAGTCAAATATTTAAAATTAGGACCATTGTAATTGATAAAATTTAATGCACTGAAAGGCGTTCAGCTACGTTAAATTATTATTAAATGCTAGTGTTTAATGGTGAGGAAAAAATGTAAACAAAAATATTCCTATCAATGCATGTAATACATGTTAGGTGAAATAAGACAACATTGTTCCTCATTTAAAACACGAAATGAACTGCAATTATTTAACATTAATTAAACTAATCAAAATTAAATTAAAAAGGAATGAAATATGTTTACTGATGTAACTGATGCTTAATATCCAGATCGAAAGCCTATTTAACATAAACGTTCCAAAGCAAAATGAAGTCAAAAATGATTTTAAAAAGGCATTTCGAGAAAATCTGAGCTTTTTGAAAAATCTGAGAACTTTAAAATAAAAGTTGAAATTGGTATTCTGATCCTAATCAACCTATTATGTTATATTCAAAATCTTTAATTTTTTTAATCATATTAACATGTTGTGGTATTGCTGTATCACTAAATCGTGCCTTTACTGTCAAATCTCAAGTCAGATATTTAAAATTAGGACCATTGTAGTTGATAAAATTGAATGCACTGAAACTCTGAAAGGCGTTCGGCTACGTTAAATTATTATTAAATGCTAGTGTTCACAGTTTTCTATTTCCTGCCTTTCGTGGATAGTGGATACGTGTGTTTAAGGTTCCATCTGGGATGTTGTTAATTTCATTCCAAGATGTAAGGTTCCTTATAGAATGTTGAGTTCCTTCTAGGATATTGTTAGGTTCCTTCGTTGATGTTGGGTTCCTTCTAGGATGTTGTTAGGTTCCTTCTGGGATGTTGGGTTCCTTTTGGGACGATGTTGTTAGGTTCCTTCTGGGATGTTGGGTTCCTTTTGGGACGATGTTAGGTTCCTTCTGGGATGTTGAGTTCCTTCTAGGATGTTGGTAGGTTCCTTCTGGGATGTTGGGTTCCTTCTAGGATGTTGTTAGGTTCCTTCTGGGACGTTGAGTTCCTTCTGGTATTTTAAGTTCCTTCTGGGATGTTGAGTTCCTTCTAGAATGTTGTTAAGTTCCTTCGAGGATGTTGTAGGTTCCTTATGGGATGTTGTTAGGTGCCTTCTGGGATGTTGTGTTCCTTCTGGGATTTTGTTAGGTTCCTTCTGGGACGTTCAGTTCCTTCTAGGATGATGTTAGGTTCCTTCTGGGATGTTGGGTTCCTTCTGGGATGTTGTTAGGTTTTTTCTGGGATGTTGAGTTCCTTCTAGGATGTTGTTAGGTTCCTTCTGAGATGTTGGGTTCCTTCTGGGATGTTGTTAGGTTCCTTCTGGGATGTTGTAGGTTCCTTATGGGATGTTAGGTTCCTTCTGGAATGCTAGGTTCCTTCTTGGATGTTGTAATCTCTCCTTCTGGGATACAAGATACGTGACTTGCAGATGATCATCTTGTAGATGCTCTGAAATATTTAAATCTAATTAATTACGTGGGTATATTAATTGTAATAGTTGATAACAATATTCTCGTGTGTAATGGCTCTCATTAAAAACATACAAATTGGAGTGTATTGTGTAACAAAGTTAATATTCACGACTTTATGCTTTAATGCTACGAGCAGGACTCCGTCTTACCAAGGCTTAAAGTGGTGTCAAAAGACAACGATATTTATTTAGTTAGTGATTTTGACACTACTTGGGGGTCCAAAATACAGGACCTAAAGTTCTTATTTTTGGCCAATTTTATATTTCTTCATACTGGTCGAAAGGCCATTAACCCATTAGGGACGATAGGGTCGTTTTTATGACCCACCTTTTCTAGACGAAAAACCAAATTACTAAACGCTATAACGAATCTATAGCATATATATACTCAAAATTTATTGGGCTTCATTATATGTAGCCCAATAAATTTTGAGCATATATGCTATAGATTCGTTATAGCGTTTAGTAATTTGGTTTTTCGTCTAGAAAAGGTGGGTTATAAAAACGACCCTATCGTCCCTAATGGGTTAAAGCATTCAGCCCAGTCAAAAATGTTTCCATGGTTTACCTCTCACGGTTTTCACGAATCACAGAAAGTGGTGTTAAAATTGATAATGTTAAAGGTTCATCTGTGCATCAAGTTCAAACTTACATTTATTCTTTGTTGATACTCGGTAGGCTAGGGCTATCAAGCTATGATTCTGGTGTCCTTAATAGTGCTCTTTTTTTCTGAAAAGGTTAAAGCTCTTAAGTTGATCGTCATAACATTCAATCTTTTTATTGCTGGGCGTCATTTTCAAGAAGACAGAGGTAACCGTAAACTAAATGATTTCTCTGGAATCTTTTGTTTTTTAATCGATTCAAATAAATATCCATGCTTTTTAGTCGTAAGCCAAAAATAAAAATGATTTTATTATTAAATATTGATCCAAAATTGGGGAATAAGAGCTTTTATTAGGATTACCTCATTCGGAAGAACCAATACTGGAGGAGATATAATGGAGAAGAGTCTTTTGTAAATTCTCTCGCTTGCTTGCCGATCTTGCTGCTCTGAAATTTAACAATTCAACAACTCATTATTACGAATAATTGAATGTTTATCGGAGATATTGGTGATAATCTGGTTGATCTATGTCAAATACTTTATAAAAACTTTCGTTCTCCTTCAGAGATTCTTAAACTCACCTTCCGGCTTCCTGTATGCGTTGATTTCCATCAGCAGGCAGGGGGGGGGGGGGAGCTAACTGTATGGACTACATGAAATATTGAGTGGTGGTAGTGGGCATTGTGTCTGGAATCTAACTGTCGTTCTGGGGACAAAATGTATCCAAAGGTGCAATTTTTACTGGTTGCTTACGACTTTGAGTAACAATTTTCAAAATATCTAATTCAAATTTTGGAAACCAAATTTTTTGTAATATATTATATTCTAAGCAGCATCATAACCACAAAATTAATTTCATTGATGTGAGACAAGTATTTTGATGTCACTGGGTGGTTTTGATATGGTACCAAAAGTTGCAGTTTAGGGTCGGACCCTAAATATTCAGCGCTAGAAGGATCAAAATTTCAGGACAGTTAGGTATCAAGTTTATCATGTGCTCCATACATTTAGATCCTCCTCTCCCTCCCGCTACAAGTCAACTTTATAATATTTGTTCCTCTGTCTTCAAAAACTTTCCTGAATCCTGCGATTGGAAATTATTAACATCTAATTTTTCAAATTCTGACAGTTATCTACTGTGTTTTTGACCATTCAGTAAGAGTAAATATTAATAACGCAATGAAAGTGTGTTTATGTAAAATATCAAAATAAAAGTGAGTACTCCCTGTATAATTGTACTCTACTGTCACTAGTTAACTTCGTCACGTGGTTGAGTTGAGGGTTCCCTATTTTGAAACTGAAAGCAATAGGTTTAAATTAAGATATTGCTCATTCAGTTTAGTATAATTATAAGTCATGGATGCAGTTTCAATTAGTGCCATAGTATTTCGAGACCCCATTATGCCAATAACTATATAACAGTGTTTGAGGACAGCGTAATAGAAATAATTAACATTTACCATTGCATTTCATGATCTGAAAAGAAGAAGGGGGCGGGTTAAGGATGCAGATGATACTCTGATAAGATATTATAATACAAAGCTTAAAGGAACTAATTAAAAAAATAAATAAATAAAAATATGCAACCTACTAAAACCAATGGAGCCCTCCTCGGAGTCATTCCTCTCGCATTTGCGAAAGTCGTCTTAAAGGTGTAAAATGAGGTCATGATTTTTTCCCGCCAAGCTCTTACATCGCTAATTGTTGATCATCGGCCTTCACTGAACGTAAGTTTTTTTAGAGTGGAGGCCAACCGTCAGCATGGGATGCAGGGCCAAGCGGGAAACAACGTCAAGGCCCCTTTCTACTTGGGCCATGTTGGTTTTGGCAGATACTGTGGTAATAAAATATGAAGTGAATGAGTGAAATGAAGTGAGTGAAAAGGGTGTAAGTGAGTAAAGGAACTAATTCATGACGACAGATGGAGAAGGGTCCTTTGTGAACGGTCCTCTATTACTTTTTATTACGCCTGAAATTAAAACTTTGGTCAGTATAAGTCATTACAGTATCATCAGCAGTAAAACGTTGTTAACCAAGCTAAGATATTATGTTTACAATATGTTATGTAAAATATGTACGTGCTAATATCATTGACAATGATTCCACTTTGAAAATAAAATCATTATTATACATATAGCATATGCTACCCTACAGTCTACACCATGGTGGAGGGTTCATCACGTTACTTTCTGTGTAGAAATTCCTGCTTCATTATTAAGTTATATACCTGAATTCGAGTGTTAACTACATATACTTTCCGAAATTATCATTGAAGCTTGCAAGGGATAAATTCAGAAGAGTAAATACATTTCAAAAAAATATATTGAGCAAATAGACATGTATTTGGAACGTTTCCTTGTTATTTTTGAATTGATATCTAAGTTAACAGTCAGTAGAGTAGGCCCACAATTATTTTAAATTTACATCCCAATTTGGCGCGGTGAGCGCAATTCCCTAGTTATCGTCCAGTAAACCATGGCAACCCTGAATGTAATGTTTTATTTTACCCACCTTTCAATGTATGTAATGGATATGATATATGTATAATGGATATTACACATTGTTATGTAGATAACGAATATTATTGTTATTATTTACCTAGGCTGAAGCAACAAGGCTCTTTTAAGAAGGTGAATTCTGTCCCTGTTGTGCAAGTCACTTCATTGCTCCCTTTGTTGAGAGCTCCTGGGTCAGAACAAGTCACTTTCACGACGGTGCCTGGGTCTACTGGAAACTTTGCTGCTGTCTCAATCGTACTTGTCCACTCAGCCTTCAGTCTAGTACATCCTGAAAATATTTGCCCTTGATAATTAAAAGAAGTTTGATAGTTTATATTTTTTATACAGGGCTCGATTATACCATAAAAGACAACAGCTGTAACAGGTTGTATTCAAAAATATATCAAATATTATACATCACGTTCACAGGCACTTCAAACTATTGTGCACGTATTACAATCAATATTTATCTTAGTTCTTAGATTTATTCTGGAATTGCCAAGTTACCTGGTTGAGGTTTATAGAAATCAGTCGCACTTTCCCAGGAAGAAAACTTTATCTTTGCAATGCTCCTGCTCCAGTATTTGCTCCAGTAACTGCGGCTATCACACGTTGAGTCTGATATCAGGTAGTTGATCACCTCCACCTCGTTACAGTGTACCACTAGTCTGATACCTGAGGTTCTAGTTAACGTAACCCTCCATACCTTGTCTATTGCAGTAGGCAGGTCAGTAAGGAAGTTAGTGTTAGTGTTCCGCGAGCTGCAACTGTCGATAAGGTACTGAGGAGAGGAGAAGTAGAGGGAGAGTCCTCCTGCATTGTCTAACTGTGAAGTGTAGAAACCAACAATCACTTTATCTTCACTCCCTAGCGTGCTATCAGTCTTTATTTCAAGAGAATACTGCTCCAGATCGAAGTCTATAAAAACCCCACGTTGTATTGCTACCCAGCCTGTTATTATAACCACGTGATTATCTAATAGCATATAACAGTATATTAGCTGGTAGATAATAATATCATGAGTAAAATATTATCAATTACTCGACGATTGTTGTGCTATGAATATATTGTTTCGATAATTAATTTGACAATTGATAGATCATTTGACTGAAATATTATTTTACAAATATTATTTGACTGCTAACAATATAAAGATATAAACCATGGTGAATGGTGAATGGTTCATGAATATTGATTATCCTACCTTCATCTAGATCCTCAGCAGCATTCTCAATAAAGAGAAGGGACAGCAGTAATACTATACACATTGTCGATCACATTGTTCTTGATGCCTAATAATATGATACGAAATAATACATATGTAGGAAAATGGGCCACATTATACAGGGTGGGCCAAAAGTCAGTGTTCAAATGTTGGCCTTAATAGCTCAGTCACTGAGTGCCCAATTGAAATAATTCTTTCTGATAAGACTTACTACCACCACTGGTTTGAGGAATTTGCCAAATCGAAAAAATATTCGTGTACAAAAAAAAACGACAATAATCAACAGAAGAACCATATTATTAGATATCGAAAAGCCTACCATGAAGGTAATAATATTCCCCCAAATCAGCTGTTAATCTAATTGAAATGGGGGTGGTAAGACTGGTAATCTTAATGAAATGGGGGTGGTAAGACTGGTAATCTTATTGAAATTGGGGTGGTAAGACTGGTAATCTTATTGAAATGGGGGTGGTAAGACTGGTAATCTTAATGAAATAGGGGTGGTAAGACTGGTAATCTTATTGAAATGGGGGTGGTAAGACTGGTAATCTTATTGAAATGGGGGTGGTAAGACTGGTAATCTTATTGTAATGGGGGTGGTAAGACTGGTAATCTTATTGAAATGGGGGTGGTAAGACTGGTAATCTTATTGTAATGGGGGTGGTAAAACTGGTAATCTTATTGAAATGGGGGTGGTAAGACTGGTAATCTTATTGAAATGGGGGTGGTAAGACTGGTAATCTTATTGTAATGGGGGTGGTAAGACTGGTAATCTTAATGAAATAGGGGTGGTAAGACTGGTAATCTTATTGAAATGGGGGTGGTAAGACTGGTAATCTTATTGAAATGGGGGTGGTAAGACTGGTAATCTTATTGTAATGGGGCATGGTAAGACTGGTAATCTTATTGAAATAGGGTTGGTAAGGCTGGTAATCTAATTGAAATGGGGGTGGTAAGACTGGTAATCTTATCAAAATTGGGGTGGTAAGACTGGTAATCTTATTGAAAAAGGGGTAGTAAGACTGGTAATCTTATTGAAATGGGGGTGGTAAGACTGATAATCTTATTGAAATGGGGGTGGTAAGACTGGTAACTGAGGGACAAAGAAATGAAGAATATTATTATCGTGTGTCGATTATGCGACTTTTAATGAATTACTGCTCAGATAACAGATTGCATCAGTTGCACCGTCAAACATCGGTAATATATTTGAAAGAGAACCACTAAGACAAACGGCAAGGAGAAATCCGCAGTATTTTGAAATTAAGTTTAACAGATTACTTATTACCGATTATAGCCTGCCTAAGATGGGACCACGATAATATTATAATAACAACACGATACGTAATGAAATAAATAAAAGCCTTTCCTATGGGGTCGTTCACATATTACGTAATTTGCCGAGGGGGAAGGGGGTTTGCAAATGATTACGCTAGTGTAATTTTGACAATAGCTATGTGTAAAACTGATTACGGAGGGGGGGGGGGGGGGTAAACATTGTCCAAAAAGTGATAACGTAATACGTGAACGACCCCTTTAGCGTACCTAAGTTACAGGATAAATTTATCGATTTGTTTTTAAGGATACAGTTGTACGAAATTTACTCGATAAACAAAAACTTGACGCTGAAAACGAAATACCAACAAAATACAACAGCTACAGTAAAAATGTGAGTTTAATTCTAACGTAAGTGCAGTAAAAAAATAGCACTGCGATGAAGAATCTAGCAGTCATTCAATATTTTCGATTTTTACTGCCACACTTAGGCTTATCTACACAATTCCCTTCGCAGTGTCTGCTAACAAAATAATTGGATTTATACCGCCTTGATAGTATATAAATATGATTATTAATTTGTAATTCAAAATAAGCAGGAGAGAAGAAATGAGAAAATTTATCTTTAGTGTAATTTTATTTTTATATTCAGTGTGAACGATTAATCATGATCTTTATTGATATTATTTTTAAATATATAAATGTATCGTGATAATCATGATTATCATAATATAATTGTATGTAATATCCTATTGAGGCTCATGCTAACCCATCGCGGGTTTACTACTTACTACTACTGGTTGCTTTTATTTGATGTATACTAAGATCGCAAGTGCAGAGACGCGTGAGGAATAGGTTTAATCTAGAGATATTTAGGTAGGTTATAACTTATAGGTAGGTGGCATATTGTGATGTTATAAGGGCTAACTTATACATTATATTGCATATTGTTATGTACAAAGTGGGAGCAATTCAAACATCAGCATCAAAATTACTTGGTTCAGAAACTTAAAATGACATTATAACCCGTATACACCATGAAGATAACAGAGCCGTACTGCAGAGCCGTACTGCAGAGCCGTACAGAGCCGTACAGAGCCGTACAGAGCCGTACAGAGCCGTACAGCAGAGCCGTACAGAGCCGGGACAGAGCCGTACAGAGCCGTACAGAGCCGTACAGAGCCGTACAGAGCCGTACAGAGCCGTACAGAGCCGGGGCAGAGCCGTACAGAGCCGCACAGCGCCGTACAGCTAAGATGAGAAGTATGTATCATACGTACTTTTATAGAGTCTTATAAGTTCTAGATCATCTAAGAAGAGTTTTAGCGAGAGTTTTACAGCTAGACTGATGAAGTTTGACAGCGGTATCGCCCTGAGAGAACTCGAGCATTACAGGCTAAATGTGGACAGCGAGGGGCTCAATTTATACACCGAAGTGGATTCGTTGCAGAATCTACCAAATCCTATGTTGTATTGGAGATACTATAGCCCACAGAGTTATGAGGTTCTCCATTTGATCGCTAGAAAAGTTTTTAGTTTTCTGACTTCTTCCTCAGTCTGTGAACAAAATTTTAGAGACATGGAGTATATCTACTGCAGTAGAAGACTACGCACTAAGCCTGAGAGATTCAACAAATTGATCTACATCTACTCTAATGCAAAACTGAAACGTTAAAGGCAAGACTATTATCGGCTCGAGAATTGAGCATAAATAGTCGACTTCTATCCAGAAATGGGGGTCAAACACTAAATCTTTAGCGCACTCAAACAAATTCTTGTATGCATTACTTTTATTGCTAACAGACTCAGTAAGGGTTGGATCAATATAAGTCTAAATCAAAGTATCCTTGGAACCCTTCAGTCTCTCCAACATAATAAACTGGGTGGCAAACCGAGTTTCCCCTGAAGGCCTGGCAATGGAAACGCTAGTACTTTGCCGGATAATTGGGCTATGTCCGGCATTTTAATTTCATAATAGCAATTAACGTTCATTATGTTCCGAACGTTAAAATCTTTTAGCGAACGCGTTCACAAACTATTTTTAGTGAACGTTCCGTACGCGGTACGTTCACTACAACTAAGGTTAAAGCTGAAAGTAAATTTGATCTGTTGAAATGATGATGCTAGAAAGTTCATTGTTTTTTGTTTTGATGAAATGATGAAGCTTATTAAACTTTCTTTGTTATCTGCGATTGAGTGTTTCTATTATCTCCATGAATATGGCTTTCAAAACCATCATGACAATGAAATTTCAATCGTGGAAGTCGGGAGTTTCCAATAAATAAAACGTTGGATCTAAAAAAAGTTACATCGCGCCTGTGAAAATAAGTTTGAAAATTTTTTGAATCGTACACTGAGGTATCATACGTACTTTTCAAAAGAAAGTACAAGTACGTACTTTTCGCCCGGTATCATACATACTTCTCATCTTAGCCGTACAGAGCCGGGGCAGAGCCGTACAGAGCCGCACAGAGCCGTACAGAGCCGTACAGAGCCGCACAGAGCCGTACAGAGCCGCACAGAGCCGCACAGAGCCGTACAGAGCCATACAGAGCCGGGGCAGAGCCACCCCTCACCCCTCTCGAATAATGCCGATGGAAAGTGAGCTTCTTCTCCTTGTCAGGGTCCTTTTAAGAAACTGAACTATCTGTTAGTAGCTCCATTCTTTGTTTGCTGTCATCTTCTCTATTTTAAATTTCACAGTAGCTATGAATTACAATCAGAAAACAATATAATATCCATTATCCAAGGGTCAAGTATTCCAGAAAAATATCATATATTAATGAAGAGAAGGAGAATTTAAAGATTTTTGTTTTGAACTTTAACAAATTACCATCCCTGCCTAAGTCTGCTCCAGTCGACACCGTGAACCTCTCCTCAGTTAATATATTTTCATTCTACTGACATATCTTAATTTCATGATGCTCACTAAATCAGCTGAGTTCACTGCTACCCGTTATTTTTCACAATCCAAAGGCTCAAATATCCGTTAGTAGCTCCATTCTTTGTTCGCTGTCATCTTCTATATTTTGAATTTCGGCGTTTCTACGAATTAAAATCTCGAATTAGTATTTGAAAAAGGAAAAAGTCTAGAAAAATATACGGAAAAAACATGATGTTTGGAGAGATGATCCCCACCTGGCGACGGACCACTCCTCAGTTAATATCTTCTGACACGTCTTAATTATTATGCTAGCTTCACTCCTGTGTGTTAGTTATTGTTCACATTTACAACAACATTTCAAGGTAGTCTGGAATAACGCACTACATAATGGTTTGAGTTTTAGGATTTTTCTATAATTATAAGCCAATGTTTTGACATAGGGACAGTGAACATGGAATTGACTGAGATCGGAAATACATAGCTATTTGAAATGAAATGAAATGAGGTATTTATATCCCGCTCATATGATTAACCAACAACACAAGGAAGGTGGTTAACCATGTCAGAGCGGCTGACTGTGAGTGATGTGAGGAATTTACCGTGACACTTGACAGACGTGACATTTTTCCACTTTTAAAAGTTCAAACGAAAGTACTGACGACCGGGATGTTTTTACGGGTGATAGCAAATTTTAGACTTTGTGGCTATCTGGACTGGCCAAGCTAATTTCTGCCGATCCATTTCTTGCATCATAATAATATGTAATTCATACGTTTTCCAAACTATAAGAAAAAACAATTAAATTAAGTTTGTGTCGGGACAAAAATTATATTTCGTTGTCGATCATCTCCTCATCGCCAGTATTTTGGAAAGATTATCAGTTCTGAAATTATATACAATTACATCAGTTAGGAAATAATTATCGTCCCAAAATACTGAAACTGGTGGTACAATTTTTTGCGGTTCTCTAAATTAGTCACCATGCCTTTTTTCTGTAAATCTTGTCTCAATTGTTTTATAATGAGTTTCTCCCTTACAGCTGCACCGCTACGTTATGGAGACTCTAAAGATCCTCTACACTAATAATCAGTTCGAGAAACTCGCCTACATTGGCACCAGATTCAACCAGCTCACCAAGTCAGTATTTTGTTTCATAGACTAATTGGGTGAATAACTGTGGCCTCTATAATATATGACCACAATACGATATTAATACAATATGGTATTAATGACATGGTTCAGTTTGTGACTCAAGAGCAGCCCTTATACTCCAGTTGCTACTGGATATGATTAAATAGGTCATTGGTAACTCAAATCACAGAGGGCCGTATGTTGTGTCGCTAGTCCCAACCCTGTGGATCCACGCCCATATTTCATATCAGGTGCGTATATATGGGAAATTTGTATCTCAGCTTCTGAAGGTCTTAGAGACTCATAGTTGAGTTTAAAATGACCGCAATGCACATGTTTATATTGGCATCATGAAAGCCCAAAATGATTATTTTTGGACAAAATTCAGAAAAACTGATTCTCACTTGGGCGCGAGTAAAACTAAAAAAATCTACTAGAGAAATTAAGTGTAATTGGATATGAAGTTCAGTGTCTAGTGTCTACAACGTTTATAAACACAGGATCCTTTGTAGGGTCATTCTGCATCAGAATTGATTAAGGTACGCAAATTCTATTAGTAGTTTCAACCCTGACTGATGACCTTAAGTTTTGGAGTGGAATTTTGAGTTAGTCCTTTAAATTTGCCGGGCATTTTTTAGAATTTGCCCGCCAAAAGAACTAAACTTGGGAACTAAACCCCCTCCCCCTCCGCTGATTACGTAATATGTGAACGACCCCTAAATACAAAATATCAACAAAATAAAATACTAATTGATGCAATTTCGGATTGCACAGAAACTGGCTTACCGCACATGTACTCTATGTAAAGAAAAAAATGCTCTTTTTATTGTCAAAGATTACAAATCTGAGTCAGGTGTGTTCATAACCAGGTTTGTCAGCTGCAAATAATTTGCTACATACGTAGACCTTTAATCTTTTAATTGTGCGAGAGTTCACGAAATATACTACTTGTTACTGTATTAGTATATTTGTGATGGCTACAAAATCAAATATATTATAAATCAAGAGGCTTGCATATAATGAACATATTGACACGGGTGCAGAGTTGAGTCTGTACGGAACCTAGTAGTTTCAGATCCTTGTTTAACTTGCCGTACAGCAAGGTCATCCACTACTTTAGCCCGGCGAGGCACATAACTCCCTCTACAACTCCATGACAAATGTTTCATATATACTAGCCGAGTTCACAAGTTATATCCTTGTGTTTGAGAAGAGCTCGTTAGAACTGCTTCTTTCCCTTCAGTATCCCACAGTCTCTCGAGTTTCGTAACTGCCAGAAAACTCTCTTAAACAATTACTAGACTCGGTGATTATAAATCAAGAGGCTTGCATATAATGAACATATTGACACGGGTGCAGAGTTGAGTCTGTACGGAACCTAGTAGTTTCAGATCCTTGTTTAACTTGCCGTACAGCAAGGTCATCCACTACTTTAGCCCGGCGAGGCACATAACTCCCTCTACAACTCCATGACAAATGTTTCATATATACTAGCCGAGTTCACAAGTTATATCCTTGTGTTTGAGAAGAGCTCGTTAGAACTGCTTCTTTCCCTTCAGTATCCCACAGTCTCTCGAGTTTCGTAACTGCCAGAAAACTCTCTTAAACAATTACTAGACTCGGTGATTATAAATCAAGAGGCTTGCATATAATGAACATATTGACACGGGTGCAGAGTTGAGTCTGTACGGAACCTAGTAGTTTCAGATCCTTGTTTAACTTGCCGTACAGCAAGGTCATCCACTACTTTAGCCCGGCGAGGCACATAACTCCCTCTACAACTCCATGACAAATGTTTCATATATACTAGCCGAGTTCACAAGTTATATCCTTGTGTTTGAGAAGAGCTCGTTAGAACTGCTTCTTTTCCCTTCAGTATCCCACAGTCTCTCGAGTTTCGTAACTGCCAGAAAACTCTCTTAAACAATTACTAGACTCGGTGATTATAAATCAAGAGGCTTGCATATAATGAACATATTATGGCACTAATGCCTATTCTGCTGTTAGGAGAGAAATCATTGAATCGATTTAATGATCAAATTTAAAAGGTAATTTGAGCAGGTGCTTGTTTACTGGGCTAATCTTAGCCAGGGATCCCCAGGTAATTCTTCTTCTAACAATTATAGCAATTAAATACAGGTGGTTCTGCCAACTACATCCCTTATAGAAACTTAATAGTCAACCTCATGCAGTAGAAAAGTAGAAATAGAATGGCCTCTAATAAGAATTTCGCAATATCGACCATGACGTCACGCTCTGAACAGGTTCCTAGTGACGATTTCTTTTTTCTCGAAAGCACGTGCAGTAAAACTCCAATTTACTATTTTCTTTTCCCGCAAACTGTACTGTGAATCGGATTTTTAGTGTTACGTAGGACATTAAAAACGGTTTGTGTGGGGCATGATAGATTTTTGAGCTTTTAAGTTGTCAGAAAAAAAAATGTAACAAATAGTAACATCAAACATGTACTTAATTATGGTATCTCGGGCTAAAAAAGTCTTAGAGTCATTTGCAGCACAGTAAAACGTTCAACATGTACACATTCGGATAACATTTATGGAGCAGCACATACCACCTAACTTCAATTTTGGTATAACTGCGAAAGTACTCAGTTTCAGAAGCTCCTTCCAGCTATCTTAGGCTGCCTTCAGCTCCCTCTCTGGAAGTACTGCTTGGCTATTATGGCTAATCAACTCAAATCCAACCTCATGTAGCAGAATCTACTTCTGGCTACCTTCTGCTAACTCCATGCCAACTCTACCCAGCTACCACCAGTACGTTATAATTTTGCATCTTTCTAGCAACCTCTGATATGAGTGCTACCTCCCGGCTGCATCCAACAATTTCCAGCTCATAGGAAACTTGCTGTTTCTAGCAACCTCTAAACGCCAGAATAAAATGTTACTGATGGTTGCTAGACAGGGCAAGAAGTAGCCCACTAGCCTAAGCTAAGGTTGCTAGAACGAGCAGAAGTTGGAGGAACTTTGGTGGTAGCTAATAAGCTAAATAGAGGTAGCCAAAGTAGGTGAAAACAGCTGGAATTGGTGTTTTCTGCATCTGGTGGTAGCTGGATAGAGCAGGAGGTAGCATTCATATCAGAGGTTGCTAGAAAGATCTAAAATTATAACATATTGTAGCTGGGTAGAGTTAGCATGGACTCAATGGAGTTAGCAGAAGGTAGCCAGAAGTAGATTCTGCTACATGAGGTTGGATTCGATTGATTAGCCATAATAGCCAAGCAGTACTCCCAGAGAGGGAGCGGAAAGCAAATTCGAAAAAATTCTTTTAAAAAATTCTTTAAAAAATTCTAAAAGATTCCCGGCAAATTTAAAGGACTAACTCAAAATTCCACTCCAAAACTTAAGGTCATCAGGCAATTCTATGTTGATTCTGAAAATTTCATGAACGAATATTGAGGGGGGGGGGGGGGGGGGGGGGGGTAGGTCTTGATTACGTTTGATTACGTTTGATTACGGATGGGGGGAGGGGGTAAAATTGCCGAGATAGAAAAGTCATATTTGCGCCTGGGGGTAATTTAGAAGTTTTGCACCCTAGGGTTGAAACTACTAATAGAATTTGCGTACCTTAATCAATTCTGATGCAGAATGACCCTACAAAGGATCCTGTGTTTATAAACGTTGTAGACACTAGACACTGAACTTCATATCCAATTACACTTAATTTCTATAGTAGATTTTTTTAGTTTTACTCGCGCCCAAGTAAAGTGAGAATCAGTTTTTCTAAATTTTGTCCAAAAATAATCATTTTGGGCTTTCATGGCTTTTACAGTGCCAATATAAACATGTGCATTGCGGTCATTTTAAACTCAACTATGAGTCTCTAAGACCTTCAGAAGCTGAGATACAAATTTCCCATATATACGCACCTGATATGAAATATGGGCGTGGCTCCACAGGATTGGGACTAGCGACACAACATGCGGCCCTCGGTGATTTGAGTTACCAATGACCTATTTAACCATATCCAGTAGCAAAAAACTCTATACATCGAAGTGTACACTCAACTCCCCCCTGCTACTGGAGTATTAGTTGGTGGGGGTTGTTAAGTCATGTTATTTATGCTTGAACCAGTAGACTAGTAGTTATAATGAACTGTCTGACCCCCCCCCCCCAGTAGGTACCAATTGTTTGGTGCTTACTATGTGACCCCCCCCCCCCCCCCCAGTAGGTACCAATTGTTTGGTGCTAACTAAGTAACCCCCCCCCCCCCCCCCCCAGTAGGTACCAATTGTTTGGTGCTAACTATGTGACCCCCCCCCCCCCCCAATAGGTACCCAATTGTTTGGTGCTAACTAAGTAACCCCCCCCCCCCCCCTAGTAGGTACAAATTGTTTGGTGCTAACTATGTGACCCCCCCCCCCCCCCCAGTAGGTACCAATTGTTTGGTGCTAACTATGTGACCCCCCCCCCCCCCCAGTAGGTACCAATTGTTTGGTGCTAACTAAGTAACCCCCCCCCCCCTAGTAGGTACAAATTGTTTGGTGCTAACTATGTGACCCCCCCCCCCCAGTAGGTACCAATTGTTTGGTGCTAACTATGTGACCCCCCCCCCCCCCCCCCCCCCTCAGTGATGTGTTCGGAGAACAGACCTACCCTCTGATAATCTACAGCAAGAGAAAGTTAGTGGACAGAGTAGCGGAGTACAACGAACCGTGGCACACGGAGACCAGTAGTGTCAGTATTCGCAGTACTGTCACTCCTGTTCAAGGTATGTGGCTGTGTGTGGCTGTGTGTCCGTCCCTTTGTAAAGTTGTAATTAGCAGTTATACTAAATCTGTTCAGATTTTTTTTTACATATGCAACCTACTAAAACCAATGGGGCCCTCCCCGGGGTCATTTTTTAATTATTTTAAAAAAACTATTAAAAGTAACATAGAAAATAGATCCCGTAGACTGATGATAACTTTTAACTACTAATCAGAGCTATTTAAACCTGGTTTCAATAATGTTTTGAAGCACATGGGCTGGGATAAACTCAAGCTACAAAATAATACCTACTCCCCTTTCAGCTGCGCACGAGAACATATCACCCCAAATAGTTGAAGCACTGCGTCTGTGCTCCGTCCCCCTGGATCTGGAGGTGGACCAGGAAGCACTAGCTAGCGTGCTAAGTGTCCGCTCCCACACTGCACTCTCCTTACAGTACTGCAGACAACTCCTCCTCTGCTATCTCGCCGGATACGGCAAGGGTTAGTTTTATGGTTTTTGTTGATATTTCTCAAGGCGAGGGTTATTTTTTCCCCTTACATATAACACGTGTTCCCCACATAACACGTGTTCCGCACATGACGTCATAACACGTGTTCCCCAGGTAACCTAAAGCCGAGTAGCTCCCCACATAACACGTGTTCCCCAGGTAACCTAAAGCCGAGTAGCTCCCCACATAACACGTGTTCCCCAGGTAACCTAAAGCCGAGTAGCTCCCCACATAACACGTGTTCCCCAGGTAACCTAAAGCCGAGTAGCTCCCCACATCACACGTGTTCCCCAGGTAACCTAAAGCCGAGTAGCTCCCCACATAACACGTGTTCTCCAGGTAACTTAAAGCCGAGTAGCTCCCCACATCACACGTGTTCCCCAGGTAACCTAAAGCCGAGTAGCTCCCCGGTCTCCTCCTTCCACCCCGGTACAGCAGGAGCCAGTAAACTTTACGATAAACCTGGAGACTTGTTCGTTTCACCTCTCTCTACCTCCTCCTACGGGATCATAGTGTCTACTTACGAGAAAACTATAGGTTTGTTATTGGCTGAACATTAGTATAGTGATTGGGACTCTAGATGAAATAAATTGGTTAATTATTGACTTATTAGTCATTGTATGTTATTTATTTAAACAACATTCTTTCACAACAATCTAAAGCTCGCGTCACGGTATGTTTCCTATCTAATTACTATAAATGATCCCAGAAATGCTGCAAGTAAAGGGAAAGACTGATTTAGCAGTTCAGGCGATGCACGAGCTAGGAAATGTTCTCTTCCACTCTGGGAATACTAAGTTAGTTATATCTAATTTATTCGTTACCTATAAATTATATACTCGGATTCAGGCGAGAAAATATGGCATCTATACCTCTTCATAATGTCGAACATAATCTTTCAAATTTCACCAGAACAATAATAATTAGTATTATTGAAAATCAGCACTTCACTTACACTGTATATCAACACTTTCACTTTCACTATTACAGGGGAGCGTTCAAATGGTGGTGTGACGCACTGGACACACTGCTCCACATGACCAACTCCATGCAGAACTGGCACAGCTTCACTCCTGAAACACTTCTCAACAAGTGCCAGATATGGGGCTGTTTGCTCGGCGCCTGTATCGCTTCTAATATTTCCCAGTGAGTTTAAAAACAGTTAGTTAGCCAGTACACTAATTTGTTTTGGCAACATATTGTTATTTGAGAGTCCTGATAAGCATGTGGTAAAGATGATGGTTATTCCCCATTATCTGTTTCTGCTTCTTCCAGTTCTCTTGATATTTGAAAAAACGGATAGCAGAATGATTGATTACTACTTGATTTAAAATGTATTATCAACTAACAAATGGCTAATTAAGAATTATGATGATAACGTCGCACTGACCCTGATGACGTCACACTACCCCCTGATGACGTCACACTACCCCCTGATGACGTCACACTACCCCCTGATGACGTCACACTACCCCCTGATGACGTCACAATGCCCCCTGATGACGTCACAATGTCCCCTGATGACGTCACAATGCCCCTGATGACATCACAATGCCCCCTGATGACGTCACAATGCCCCCCTGATGACGTCAAACTGCCCCCTGATGACGTCACACTGCCCCATGATGACGTCACACTGCCCCCTGATGACGTCACAATGCCCCCTGATGACGTCACACTGCCCCCCTGATGACGTCACACTGCCCCCCTGATGACGTCACACTGCCCCCTGATGACGTCACAATGCCCCTGATGACGTCACAATGCCCCCCTGATGACGTCACAATGCCCCCTGATGACGTCACACTACCCCCTGATGATGTCACAATGCCCCCTGATGACGTCACAATGCCCCCTGATGACGTCACACTGCCCCCTGATGATGTCACAATGCCCCCTGATGACGTCACAATGCCCCCTGATGATGTCACAAAGCCCCCTGATGACGTCACACTGCCCCCTGATGAACGTCACACTGCCCCTGATGACGTCACAATGCCCCCCTGATGACGTCACAATTCCCCCTGATGACGTCACACTGCCCCCTGATGACGTCACAATGCCCCCTGATGACGTCACAATGCCCCCTGATGACGTCACAATGCCCCCTGATGACGTCACACCGCCCCCTGATGACGTCACACCGCCCCCTGATGACGTCACAATGCCCCCTGATGACGTCACACTGCCCCCTGATGACGTCACAATGCCCCCTGATGACGTCACAATGCCCCCTGATGACGTCACAATGCCCCCTGATGACGTCACAATGCCCCCTGATGATGTCACAATGCCCCCTGATGACGTCACAATGCCCCCTGATGGACGTCACACTGCCCCCTGATGATGTCACAATGCCCCTGATGACGTCACAATGCCCCCCTGATGATGTCACAAAGCCCCCTGATGACGTCACACTGCCCCCTGATGACGTCACAATGCCCCCTGATGACGTCACAATTCCCCCTGATGACGTCACACTGCCCCCTGATGACGTCACAATGCCCCCTGATGACGTCACACTGCCCCCTGATGACGTCACACTGCCCCCTGATGACGTCACAATGCCCCCTGATGACGTCACAATGCCCCTGATGACGTCACACCGCCCCTGATGACGTCACAATGCCCCCTGATGACGTCACAATGCCCCCTGATGACGTCACAATGCCCCCTGATGATGTCACAATGCCCCCTGATGACGTCACAATGCCCCCTGATGACGTCACACTGCCCCCTGATGATGTCACAATGCCCCCTGATGACGTCACAATGCCCCTGATGATGTCACAATGCCCCCTGATGATGTCACAATGCCCCCTGATGACGTCACAATGCCCCCTGATGACGTCACACTGCCCCCTGATGACGTCACAATGCCCCTGATGACGTCACAATTCCCCCTGATGACGTCACACTGCCCCCTGATGGACGTCACAATGCCCCCTGATGACGTCAACACCGCCCCCTGATGACGTCACAATGCCCCCTGATGACGTCACAATGCCCCCTGATGACGTCACAATGCCCCCTGATGACGTCACACTGCCCCCTGATGACGTCACAACTGCCCCCTGATGACGTCACACTGCCCTCCCAACAGGTATATAGTGAGCCACAGTGTAGATGACAAAGTAGACGCGTGTCTCCTTAGTGCCCAGCTATTTAAAGCTCTGTTCCATGCATCCCTGCCTCACCCTGCATCTGACTACCAATATGTTAACCACGAAATAGGTCAGTTAAGAAATATGTCTAGGCAACATGTCTAGTTTTAAACCGTTGCTTTCTGAAAATACAAGAATTTTAAGTAAGCTGGATATTTTAAATAATCTGAACTGTGTATGAATTCTAAAGTAACCCTTTTTTCGCGGAGCAAAAATGTGTTTTTCCTTCACACTTTCACAGAATGACAACAGTATTTAATTAATTAATTAATTAATTAATTAATTAATTAATTAATTATTAATTACAGGAGAAGGTTTCAACATCCCCGCCCTGATCCCCGGAGTAGATCTGCTATCTGACCAGTTCAGATGCAGCGCTAGTGTGCTTGTTGGGTCTCTACACTACGTGTCCGAGACTCTTGTTAGACACCAGTTCGCTAGTCAGGTTACCATAGTTACACTACTAGTTACCATAGTTACACTACTAGTTACCATAGTTACACTACTAGTTACCATAGTTACACTACTAGTTACCATAGTTACACTACTAGTTACCATAGTTACACTACTAGTTACCATAGTTACACTTCTAGTTACCATAGTTACACTACTAGTTACCATAGTTACACTACTAGTTACCATAGTTACACTACTAGTTACCATAGTTACACTACTAGTTACCATAGTTACACTACTAGTTACCATAGTTACACTACTAGTTACCATAGTTACACTTCTAGTGACCATAGTTACACTTCTAGTGACCATAGTTACACTTCTAGTTACCATAGTTACACAGTTTACAGAATAGCTAGTGAGGTTTACTCATAGTTTAATTAGTTAGTTATTTAAGTTGCTAATTTCATGGCTAATTATTCAGTAAGATTAATAAGATTTTAACTTTGTAACGGTTTATTATTTCAGGCTCTACCAGTACTGACACTATATCACTACGTTGCCATGTCTCTTCTATCCGACACCAAACATCTCATTCTTGCTAGAATACTCAAGGTTGGTCATTTTATCGTTTATAACCTGATCATTTTCTCGCTGTTTAATGAGCCTGCTCGTCACGAAATTTAGTATTTATTATAAATAATATTGATATAATTTAGATATTTGCTTTATAAAGTTGACAGAAACAAGTTGACTGATAAGCTACTACCCCTGTACAGGTTGAAGCACTGACACAGTTGTCCATGTTAACAGATGCTCTACAATTGTGGAGTCTGGTATCTCAAACTGAGGCGATGCCCACCCCTCCTACTTCTCATGGCAATAACATTTCCAACAAAACTGTGAGTAGTTATTTGTTATTAATTAATTAATTAATTGATCATTTGTAATGATTATACAACTTTCTCTCGCTGATTGCACATTATTCGGCTTTTCCTTTGTGGCTTACTCTTTGAACAGGCTGAACAGCACCGTTTAGGTACTTAAACCGGAAAAGCTTCTTTTCTATTCCTCGCTACTTAATTCCATTTACTCTCATGTAATCATTTTCTTGTTTCGAAGAATCTCAGTTATTTCAGTTATTTTTTGGTTCTTTCAAAAAATGTTTATTAGTTGAGTTTGCAGGAGAATTATGTACCAGTAACAGCTGTATCCCTATGGGTGGGTCACACATCTCACTTGTTCGTATAGTGTAACTCCTGTAACTAGTGTAACTAGTGTAACTCCTGTAACTAAAACATTTAGATCTGGTGGGGGAGTCTGTATTGACACGCGTTATTCTGTGTCACGTGTCGTCGTGACACGTGTTACTCTGTGTCACGTGTTATTCTGTGTCACGTGTCGTCGTGACACGTGTTATTCTGTGTCACGTGTCGTCGTGACACGTGTTATTCTGTGTCACGTGTCGTCGTGTCACGTGTTGATGCAAATATGGCTCCCCACCAGTATCTAGATTTATTTAGCAGTATATTATTGAAGTTTGTTTAATGAAAAGTGAAAAACTTGTGACGTTGGCATGGTTTAAGTCGATTGTTATGTTCGGGCATTTCCCTGTGTAACTAAACCATTAAGCTTTATGTTTTACTGCATACGTGATCATTTAAGAGCTCCAATATTATACCAAGGAGCAAGGAGTATGAACAATCGAGGGAGCAAGTGAGATCTAGATGGTAATTTCCTAACTTAAAGTGCAAATTTCGGAGGGAAATGAAATAAAGTTAAGAAATTACCATTATTTTCACTTAGTTAGCTCTTTATCTGAATATTAGACAATGGTTAGTGTTGTACAGAATAAAAAGTGAAAACTTGTGAATTTGATGTTTATCAAATTGAGTAACATGTGAGTTGTGATGTTATGTAAACTTTAAAATGAATAACTTATGACGGTGGCATGGTTTGCGCCAATAATAATCTCTCGGTGAAGCATTGAAAGTTATATTTATAAGTTAACTGAATGATTATAAAAGTCATCCTCAGTTCTCAGAGTTATAAAACCAAATATCTCGCAGAATGTTCCAGAGTACAACATAACAGAACCACTAAACAGTACCCAGAACATACAAGCTGTAGAACACGCTATAAAGTGCAAAATCCCACCAATCCCTCAGCCCCCCTTCACTACTAACCTATCAGCACTTGCGCAGCTGGCGCACGCGGGGTTGATGCTGGCTATTGCGCAGCGGTCCTCTGTTGTGCCTATGTACAGTGAGGGCAGTGAGAGTCAAAGTAAGAATGTCTCCTGGAATATAAACAAATTCACTGACCATTGTACTGAACTGACCATGTACCGACCATGTATTTTTAATTCCCTGCTATCCCTTCAAATAATGATTACTCCTACAGCTACAGAATCTGCCATCAAGTACAAACTGTGTAATTCATCTGAAGTTATACTCATGCACCTCTCCAAATGTGCTGATAAAGGTAATTATTACCATAGTTACACTACTAGTTACCATAGTTACACTACTAGTTACCATCTCTCCAAATGTGCTGATAAAGGTAATTCAGTATGCCCTATTTTATTACCATAGTTACACTACTAGTTACCATAGTTACACTACTAGTTACCATCTCTCCAAATGTGCTGATAAAGGTAATTCAGTATGCCCTATTTTATTACCATAGTTACACTACTAGTTACCATAGTTACACTACTAGTTACCATAGTTACACTACTAGTTACCATAGTTACACTACTAGTTACCATCTCTCCAAATGTGCTGATAAAGGTAATTCAGTATGCCATATTTTTAAAGTTTGAACTGAACCCCCTTGACTAAACAGCTCTACACTTCTGAAAATGTCCTCAACTTCTTTTTGAGTATTAAATTTCTCCCTTCAGAAGACGTCCACTACTGTGAAATTTTTATTTTTATTTTTTTCATAATTTTTAATTTTCATATTCACGTATATTAAATAAAATTATATTGTTATGTATCATATGATTTTGTAAACATTGGCCGGTGTACCAAAAACCGGTCCCAAACAAACAACCCTTCAGAAGATGCCCACTACTGTGAAATAGAGATAGGGGTGAGTTCCCGTAGGTTGCTGTGCACTATCGCACTGGAGAAGCAGCTGGGGGCTACCATAGTTAACCTCAGTAACTACGGGCTCTCACTTCTCCAGCGCTCTTATCAGCTTGACAGGTTTTTATCTTACATTTAATACTGCTACTATTTCTATCTTACATTTCTTACATTTCTGTAATTCAATAGTTTGTTTTTAGAGATAGATACATCTTAGTTTTCGGTGATTAATGATTGTGATGACGGAGTTTAAAACATTGTATTGTGAACTTATTTTCTACATGCTTCTGTTGCACTTAATTTGACATTGAAACAATCTTCACACAATCCTGGTTTGTCAACCTTGCGATCCTACTATAACATTATATTATTAGACAAGAGGTAGTTTCCTACGATGAGATGTGTAGTAAGAGGCGGCTGGACAGTCTGGCCTGGCTACAGTTAAAATGTGCTATGATCCAAGGGTTTGGGCTCATGACCACCATGTACGGTAAGTCATCCACTTACAAGGTCCCAATGCAACTTGGACCTTGATTTTTTTTCAGTTTCAACTTCAGAAATCGTCGCTTGTCTTGCAAGTGTTTTTATGGCAGTGGTGCATCGTCTTCTCTTATCATTTCATGAACCTACAAATTTCTAGGTGCGAATGATTGCAAGCAAATATGTGCCGCCACGAAAGAGGAATCTCAGCTATTCAATTCGAGTGAAATGCAAGCCTGGATATCACTGAAAGACCTTGTCTTGGATATCAACGCCAGCAACACTTTCCAAGTTGAGGTGGGCGTCTAATTTCCATCTAAAAAACTTGATAACGTTCGAAACATTCCTTTGATAAATTCAAATATTCACGTACATAGTCATTCAACCATTATATTCATTATGCATCGCGAAGCTGTCCAGCTCGCACAGTGGCGGCTTATTTAGCAGAATTGACAACGCGGGAGGTCTACTGCGCGGCTCAGTTGGCATGGTAACACTAATCAAATGTTATGAAGAACAAATTTATTTTCGCGCGTTTTGTCCACATGTTAATTTCACGGCTGTTATTTAATAAATAAATATTTATTAATTATTCTATAAAAAAGGCGTGCCTGAATAAATGCGTTCACCCTGATTTTTTTGTGAACCTTAATTTCAAGATAGCAGTTTTTAAATGTTTAGGATCAAGATAAGAAGAATTGCTACTTGTTAGTTGTTTGGTAAATCATCTTCATCACTATTTTTAGTTTCAGATACAGCCTCTCTTATGCTCATGCCACTTTTCAGCGTCAGATAAAAGAAGGTCTCTCCAGGATGGTGGCCCCATCCTGTCTGGGTGCCAGTGTTAGTGTTGGTACTATCCTGTACTGTGCTTCTAGAGCTACTAACAAGGAGGACTCACTATCCAGGTCAGCAACTGAATGATACTTTTTAGCGATATTTCAGGTTTAAATGTTTGTAACAAATTGTACTGTGTTTAATTAGCATAAATAAGCCACGGTATGTGCAAATTTTAAAATCCTCTCCGTCACTTCGGCCTTCGTATCAAGAAAATGTAAGTTATTTTCAGTTGTACCTACTAAATGTTAATATTTGATATCTATGTTAATATTATCGTTTACTTATACTTTGCTTTTTTTACGGAGCGAATCTGCAAAGTCCAGGTAATTGCTAGATCCCCTCTTGCGCCAACTATCACG